>NC_031985.2:19057010-19668260 GCF_001858045.2 Oreochromis niloticus | reverse complement strand
GTACACAACTCTGTGTAATAAGTACACCCTTACTGCTGACACAGGAGGGTAAGTAGCAGCCAGCTGCTACTAATCAAAGGTACCTGATTGATTGATAAAGATAGTGTGATCAGCTTTATGAAAGTAGACATGTTGACAGTTTGTTGGTCTGGAGCATTCAGGTGTGTGTCAAACGCAATGCTGGAAACTTCTCAAGAGTGGATGTCTTAATAGATTCACCCAAAAGTCAGATTTTTTTTTTAGTTTCTCTGCACAAAGAACAAAACAAAAAGTTACTTCTCAGTCTCTACAGGCCTCAGTTAGCATGTCAAATGTTAAAATTCATGACAGTACAATTAGAAAAAGATTGAACAAGAACAAGAAAATGTCCTTTTGACTGATGAGACCAGAATGAGATGTTTGAATTTAATGCACTGACCCACATTTGGAGAAAACCAAACACAGCGTCTCTGCAAAAAGAACCTCATACCAACTGTTATGCACGACAGTGGAGTGGTGATGATTTGGGTTTGTCCTGTGGACACATGTCCTGGGCACCTTGCAGTCAGTGAATTAACCATGAACTCGGCTGTATACCAAAATATTCTAGATTTGAAAATGAGACCATCTGTCTGACAGCTAAAGCTTGATTGAAATTGGGTCATGCAACATAACAATGAACACTAAACAGAGCAGTGAATCTCTAAGAGAATCCAGACCTTAATCAGACTGAAATGCTGTGATGAGACCTTAAAAGAGCCGTGCATAAAGAAATGCCTGCAAACTTCAATACAACATCGTAAAAAAAAAAAAAAAAGAGTGGGCCCAAATTCCTCCACGACTGCATTTAAATTCACCTTACCAAACGTTTTATTTGTTAAGGACGAGACCAGAACTAAAACTGTAAAAATGAAGCTGAATGAGAATCATTTAAAATCTGCTCATTGCAAATTTAAGAGGACAGAGATGAAACACCTGGAAACATCAGGAATGAGACACCTGCCAGCGTTAACCCCAAGAGGTGTCACACTGACAGAAATCATTCGTCAGATTAGATAATTGTTTTGTTTTTTTTCTATACTGTACTCTCATAGTCGTAATGCATGACTTGCTACAAGGCCTCTAGTGTCTATTAGGAAAATAAAATCAGGCCACCAAAATCCAAAACTAAGACTTTGTCTAAATTTTCCCAGAAATACTCCCTACGTATACAGTTTTTATTTTATTTTATTTTTTTGTACTTCAGATGGGGTGTGGAAATTATGGTGCTAGAACTCATTTCAAATTCGACTGCTACACTTTAGAAAAAATATAAGCTGGCATAGTTTATCTGATTATTCAGATTATATACATATATATGTATATATAAAATCTAACAGTTTAAATCAATACAAGCAATAAACAGGGGTTACAATATTAAAATACCTCCTTTGTATCAAGGAAAAAAACTTTCCAGCTCTGCAGTTGCTGGACTGCTGAACTGCTCTACCACCTGAGCCAAAGCCACCTGACAATCAAATGGGATAATGCAAGCTAATGAGCAGAAATATCTCAATGGAGCTCTTTGGTAAAGTGTCTGTTTATTTTTTCTTTAGTTCAATAGACATCTCTCGCTTGCCGTCCCCCACTACTGGAGTGTCAGCTGTAGAATCCCTCGCGTCTAACCTGAACATGAGGCGGCACGCTGAACGCGACCTTCGCTCGTCGAGGGAAGTGTTCTATGTGACCCGCCCACCCCTCGCTCGATCAAGCCCTGCGTACTGCACGAGCAGCTCGGACATCACAGAACCTGATCCGAAGGTACTGTGGGTCAGTCACCTTGCATGTGTGATAAATTTCAAAAATCTTTTCTTTTTCATGGATGCCACGCTTGTTCATACCACCCAGGAGAAACAACAAACCACTAATCATTCTATTAGAGTCTAAGAAATTCAGACCCTGATAACAGTCAGTGGTGTCCCATGTCGGACAACAAATTGGTTGGTTGTTGGTTATTTAAAAGGGACAGTCCACATTAGTAACCATATCTATGAGCTTCAGATTGGTCCCAGAGGTGTTTTTCCCATCTGTAGGTCTTGACAGATGGTCATCCTAAAAACAGCATATAGGCATATATTTTCTTTGCCATGAGACAAAAAAAGCTATTTATTAGTATCTATGCTTCTCTTTGGTGCTATATTGTTTTCTTCTGTCTCTCAGGTCCACAGTGTAAACAAAAGTGTGTCCATGATGGACCTTCAGGACTCTCGTATGAACAGCATTTCCAACCTGAACTCTGTGGGAGACATGCTCACCTCCTCTCAGGCCTCCATCGCAGGTCTCGGCCACAGCTTTGGGAACCTCGGCGGTCCTCTTCGTATGGGCGGGCATTTGCCGAGTGGTTCAGCGGGCTCTGGTCTGAGAATAAGCCAGATGGGTCATGTAGGGGGCCCGACCGAATCCATTTCTCAGCAACAGCAGCAGGCGGCAGCGGCTATGCACTTCCCCCTGTCTTTCCAGAACCCGCTATTCCATCTGGCCGCCCAGAACTCCCCGGCTCAGTCGGCCCAGCCTCCCCCTCCTCTTCTCCTCGCCCCTGAGCCTGAGAATGGCCATCACGACTACCCACCGGCCTTTGGCAACAGTGCTTTCTCTCGCAGCGAGGACTTGTCCGCCCTGCGGTCACAGAGCAGTCTGGTACAGCCGAGCATCGTCCACTCACACAGCTACAGTGATGATTTCACCCGGCAGAATCAGAGCAATGACTATGCCTGGCACCAGCTGTCGCTGCAGGTTCAGGTAGGAATCTAATTTTTCCTGACACATAGAATAAGGAAGTTTGATGCTTCTTTGGCTTTAAAGACTTTGTCATTTATCTTAAATAACAGCAAAACATATACAGTTAGGCCCATAAGTATAGGGACAGTGATTACATTTTTGCAGTTTGCTTCTGAAAACAGCTACAGTGGATTTTAAATTAAATAATCCATAATACGTGATTGAAGTGCAGATTTGGGGCTTTAATTCAAGGGATTTAACAAATGTATGTCATTAACTGTTTAGGAATTTGCAGCCATTTCTATACATCAAAAAAATGAGACTGGGAAATTTTTAAATATGAGGATTTTTTTGAATTTTCAACGATTATATGGTGGCTCATCTGATGCTTTTTGGATTCTTCTGATCTCATATGAAGCAAATCTCTTAGAGGACTTACTATTTAAGCTGCTTTAGCCTGACAACAGTTGTATCTGCAAGCCACTTTGCAACCTCCTCCTTTCATGCCATCTTTATCTGTTGTCATCAGTGTTTTCATTGTTTTATATGCATGTTTTGCGTCTGCTCTCCTTGGAGATGTCAGAGTAGATTTAAAGCATTAAATAGTACTGCACCCCCTTTGTTTCTTAAAAGAATATATTAATTATAAAAAATATTATAAAATTTATATAAACAATGCATTTGTGCTGGCTATTTTTGTTAAAACTGGTATCATTTTGTGTTGTAAAACAGCAATGTGCAAATGTCTTGAGTAACATGTTGTTTCTTTATATTTTGCTTCCAAGGAGCCAGACTTTTATTTTTTTAATTTTTTCTCAAAAATGGTCTTGAACGGTACTTCACCAGGCTTTCTTTGGACTTTGAAAATGGTCAGGAACAAGGACTAGACTGAAAATGAGTGAAAGAGAAACCAGAGGAGTGTTTTTTTTATTCACTTAACTCTAAATTATGAATCATTAAGGCATAAAAAGGCACCTTACTCAAGGGATAAACCAGTGTTTTCTACACACAACATACAACTTAGCAAAAAACCCATTTTAAATCGTGTATTTAGCAATTTCGTCAATTTGTTTTCATAGAAATATCATTTGTTCACCATTTCTGTATTTAAATCAATGAAAAATGCCAAAGATAACTCAATTTGTCAAATATTTTTGCACCAACAAGGTGATTTCCAAAGAGCTATTAGCTGTAAACGTGGCATATCTTAGCATATGTGCAGTGTGTCCTTAAAAAAATCTGAGGAAACTGAACAAAAGGACGACAGAAAACGAAGCGGTAGCCCTGAAAATGATTTGCAGCAAATGAACAGTATCTGAAAAAACAGGAAAAAAAATCCCTTAGAAAGTAAAAAAACAAACAAACAGAACTAACACAGGAAGTATCTGGTCCTTCAGTTTAACTATTGTTTAATGACGCGTCATCAGAAATAGTTTCGGTGGAAGGGTGACTGTGAAGAAGCCATTATTAAAGAAAGGAAATGGAGAAAAGACTGAGGTATGCCAAATTATACAACTGGACTGAAAATCAATGACAACAGGTCTGATTGAGTAAAGAATTTGTAATTTTTTTGGTTCAAGTTATCGTCATTATTTATGGATGAGCTCAGGAGAGTGACAACCACGAGGGTCTACAGTCATCTGTAAAACATGGTGGAGGCTCTGTCATGGTTTGAGGCTGTATTTCTGCCAGTGGTGTTGCAGATTTGGTTAAAATTGATAAACATGCAATGTTATCTGGAAACCAGCCTTATTTTTCAGCATGATCCCAAATGCACTGCCAATGCAGTAAAAGCATACCTGGATAGAAAAACTCACGATGGCACACTGTCAGTCATGGATCTTGGCATAAAACAGAATAAAAGGCAGCAGATATCCAAAAAGAGCCGTGAATGTCCATCAAGAAACCTGGAGAACTATTCATGACGATTACTTAAAGAAATTACAATAAAGCTTTGTCAATTAGTTCAGGCTGCATGAAGAATAACCATGGTCATACCGAACACTGACTTTTAAGCTCGTTAGAATTATATAACAGTTTTTACCTCATATATTGCATTTCCATATATGTATTTACATGTTTGAATAATTGCTTCACCAATTTCCTACTTTCCTAGCAAATATAGAGCAACAGGAGGTGATTCCGAACAGTTGCAGTTTTTTTTATATATATGATATAAAATATCACTACTGCGTCTTGTGGATGTTGTGATGAGGACGATCACAGCCAAGCTCTGTTAAAAACGATCTGTATTGTTTTGGTTGTTTTTTTTGTAATTCCCAGCCAAATTGCCTAACATACTTAGAGGCTTGCCATTTATTCTTAGTGTGAGTTTAACACCTTGACTGAGTCACTGAATTCAGATTAGCTGTTGGAGTCCATTAGGTCCTCCTTGCACTTTTGTTTTCGCTGTGTTGAGACTGGTTGTCAGATTGCATAATAAAGCTCAAATGTTTTTTTGTTTTTTTTAAATGGCCCTCTCCTGAGCTGCATGATATGCAAATGCAACAGAAACCTAAGGGTACTTGACAGGCTACAGACAACGCACTGAAGCAGAATCATTCACTCGCCTGCTCTGCTGAACTTTATAGAGCGCTTGACATCCATCACGCTGTGTGTCCTCATTTCGACGGAGCTGGATACTCGCGGTCGGTCAATAGGGCAGGAAAAAGTGTTGAAATGCAGATACTACGCGGGTAGTTATTAATCAGTCTGTGTCGTAAGATTGAAAACTCGAGTTAAAGCAATTAAGTTAAACTGCCATTTGTTTAATAGAGTTTAGAGATTCTCGCATTTTACCAAAAATGTAAATGAAACGGCTTGTAGTGAACTGTTTGGCTTTTTGGGGCTGTTGATCCATCACAGTGACAAGTTTACTATGACATCTGTGTAAAATGATAGCGTTTAATGACAGTGTCATGTAGTTGAGCTATTTCTGTCCTGATGCGTGGGCTTTAATGGAACAAACATCACAAGCCTCCTGCGTATTAATGCAGATGGTGTAATCAGGAGAGTGCTTTATGAATTCATTACCTTTCGTTCTATCCATCTACCTGTTTATTCATATGCATACGTCTGATGTTTTAACACTAAATGGCTATTCATGACCATCCACACCTCTCGGGTTAACTGGGGCGGGTGTGTTTATGTCTCCAGTGTCAGAACGAAACATCAGCTTTTGGTGGTTATATACTCACCTGAGGGCCAAACCCAGAAACCCAGGGTTTCAATTAATATGTGTGGCACTGAGGTAGTAGCCATTAATGCTGCCATACTCAACTGAAGTAAACTGAGAAATGTCTTTAATATACTTTATGCCTCAATATAATAGCATCCATATAAGCATATAGCCAGAAACAGTTTTCTCTATTTAGTGTGGCCTCAGCAGTAAACATAGAAACTAAATGTACACATATTCAGTGGTATCACCGAGCGTTATGAGCTAGTGCTAACATCTGTCGGATAATACAGATGTTAGTACTAGTGAGACTGAACCCTAATAAAAGGCCACTCAGTATATGTGTTCTACATCTGACCTCATCCTGCCTTGTTGTTGAAAGGGCGTACTCCATGCATACCATGCCTGAGCATATTTGACCCTCCCAATAGTTCAGTGCCTAATGTGATTGCTGCATGCTGCGCATGGTGAAGCGAATCATGTTGTTACCTGCTTAAAAAGTTGGGCTTGGATGCGGTTCAGTTGGACTCAGTATGCATGTAGTGTGATCCACATCAACACCTCGACACAGATCTCTAACACTTCGTTAACAGAGAGCTGCTTCTATTAAAAAAACAACAACAACATTGTTTTAAGTAGTTAACAAAATATGTAAGGTGATGGTATTCCAGTGTTTCCGAATTAAGGCACAAAATGCATAAAATCGTGAAGCTTATGCTCTGCAAGTTGATTTACAGAAGTGTGTGCTTATGTGAGAGAGAGAGGAAAAGAGAGTCCTTTAAGGGCAGTGTGAGCACTCGCCTGAGGGGGAGCAGGGAGAGTTATGCTCGAGCATGGCACAAGGCAACCGTGCCTGGAATGACTGCCCCCTAACTCTGTTCATTTTTCTGTCTTCTCATCAAAGTACCCATGTTTGAATTTCTGGGGCAGCATAGCATCACACAAGACGCTCCCTCACGAGTGGCGCATGCAGTTAGTTTGACTATATGCATATTACAAATGCTCCTAAATACAGAGCAAAGTAAAGGTTAAAGACAGGCTGATGACCAATCAGCTGCTTTTGTGTTTTCACATGCACCTCTGTTCAATAAGTCAGAAAGGTTGAGTGAGCATTATTAATTATTTGCCTTTATTTCTCCTCTTCTCTTAGGAGTCTCTTCAGCAGCAGCACCTGATGGGCGTCACATCTCAGACACCCACAGGCACAGGCACGCCTGCATCTTTGGCCACGCCTCCGACCACAGTCCATCCTGTCCGCCAGACATCCATCGCCGCCCAGCACCTCAAGTCCCAGCGGTCCATTAACACCCCGGCCACTGCCACGCCTCCAAAGGTCCGTCCTCAGAGCAGAAACCTCCTCCTCAACTCTTCTGAAACAAACTTGAGCGGCAGTCAGCCAAATCCCGGCAGGCTCAGCAGCAGCCACAACAGCAGCAGCAGCAGCAGACGCAGCAGCCGACGGCGCAGACGCAGCAGGACGGGCAGCTGTCGGTGACAGACAGTCCGGCTCCTGGGCTCCCGTACCAGACGAGCTCCGCCAAAGAGAACCAAATCCCGCCGGCAGCCGCAGAGGAGGCAACAGACACGCCCACAAAAAGCACCAAGAAGCCTCAGCAGTCACAGCTGCAGCCGCCACAGCAGCATCTGCTCAAGCCAGTCGTCAATAAGCAGGTAAGTTTCAAAACATCCTTTTAAAAGAGACAAAAAAATGTACACAAGAATCACTGTTAAATGTCATGGGACAGAATCTACTTAGACCAATACGTGCTTGTTTCAGGGTTCTCAGTCCACTTTGAACACCCCGTCCCTGAATGAGCGGACGGTTGCCTGGGTGTCCAACATGCCACATCTCTCTGCTGACATCGAGAGCCTGCGGCCGGACCGTGAGGGCCAACTCAAAGAGTACTCAAAGAGTATGGATGAGTCACGGCTGGAAAGGGTTAGCAGTTTTTTTCCCCCTACACCTCTTCAAAAGATATACATAACTCACATGTTCTGATTACTGGAAGCTAAAAGTGTGAAACTGGGGTCATCATAGTTTTCTGTGAAGTGTTCGGTGTTTGTTAATCTTCATTTCCATTTGGTAAATAAAGAAAATTTAAGGTGTTGTGGAGTTTAATAAGGATAGATTGATAGAGTTTGATCTAATATCATTGACAAAACCAGTGCTTGTCCAGGTTTGACATTGCAAGTGACTGATCACAGTGTAGTGATGTCATAGTTTTGCGACGTGGAAGCACCGTCACACCAAATTGTCCCCCTAACCCCATAACCCTAACCTTACCTATAGCCCCGTAACCCTAGCCCTGACCTTAACCACCTCTTTTTTGGATTTTTTTCCTGAATGGACAATGGCAGATTTTTTTTTCCCAATCGCAAAAATATGACATCATAACAATGTGATTGATCAGATGTAATGTTGATCCGGAGAACATCAACACGAGGGTATCAGACTGTTTTTCACATTTTTTTATAGTACACATCTAGCTCAATGTGTGGCTTATGGGAATAAAAGCTTAGTTTTAAGGTTGTTTGGACAATGACAACTGGTGTGTACTGTTTCATAACACATTTTCTAAAGGACTCAGAAGGACTTCCAGATCCTGAAAACAACATTTTGGCCTTGAAAACCACTCCAGCTTTTATGCACAACAAATAAAATGCTGGTCACTGTGTCCCCAGAGAAGAAAACACCAAGCACACTCATATGCTCACTGTAGTCATTTTATTATTGACATTTCAGTCATTTGACACATTTTAAGATTGTTTGTTTCTTTACAGCATTGCTTCAGTTGATTCAGGTTGACAAACCTGGATTCTTTAGTTTTTTGGCTGTTGATGCTGTTGTAGATTTGCTGTGTTTGGGATCATTGTCCTGCTGCATGACCCAATGTGGGCCAAGCTGTAGCTGTCAGATAGATAACCTCATACTTGACTCTAGAATACTTTGGTGTACAGAGGAGTTCATGGTTGACTCAGTTAATGCAATGTGTTTAGGCTCTGTGGCTGCAAACCAGCACAAATTATCACCCTTCCACCACCGCACTTGACAGCTGGTATGAGGTGTTTTCTGCTGGTGTGTTGTGTTTGGCTCCTGCAAAACGTGGTGCTGGGCATTATGGCCACACATCTGCACTTTGGTCTGGTCTGTCTGTGAAAGTATTGTGGTTTATTCTCTTTAGAGAAAACGGGCTTTCTTCTGGGAACCCTTCCAAACAAACCGTACTTGTTCAGTCGTTTTCAAATTTTGTCATAAACTTTAACATCTAACAGGATAACTGAGGCCTGTAGAGTCTGAGATGTAACTCTTGGGTTTTTTGTCATTTCACTGAGCATTACGCCGTTTGACCTTGGGGTGAAATAGCTGGGATGTCCACTCGGAGGAAGATTGTGGCATTGTGTTAACTATGAATGCAGCAGACCAGCAAACTGCCAAAACTTCTGCTTTTCTAGAAGAGCTCACAGTTGTTGAAGATCAGGTAATCAAGTGCATTTGATTAGCAGCACCTGCCCTCTGCTTACCCTCTTAGTTCCTATAGAAGCTTTAAAGATGTACTTAGTTTTTTATAGGGCTGTAAAGGTGTCATCCTTGTGTAGCTATGAATCACTTTGATCACTGCTGTCACATTCTGACCACTTGTGCATCTGCGATGTGCGTTGGATCTCCTTCATTGTGTCTGATCAGGACCCTTTAACTGAAGTTTAATCTAGAAGAAGCAGCTGTGGAGATTCAAATTTCTTATAAAGCATGGTGATGACTGAATATTGTGTTGCTGTGTTTTTAAAAAAAAAACCAAACAAACACAAAAACTGCAAATTTTTTTTAAAGGCAGTGCATGCGGGAGGACTGTCGTATGCTGGCACCTGTCACAGCTGAGGTCGTCGACCAAATGTTCTCCCTCAGATGCCTCATAATGTTTAGGACACTGCGCTGACAGATTGGCCCTGGGGGAACAAATTGTACAACACAGTGAAAATCAACAAAAAGACAAACTGGTGTGTGAGGATCTTTCATTTCTGTGTGGATCAGTTGAATCAGGCTGACGCAGAATTTGATATTTGCTCTGTGCACAAGTTTGAGTTCCCTTGTGAAATCACACGTATGCACAAATGGTCAGAACAGGACTTGTAAAAATAGCAGCCACGCTGGAAGCAGCCCAGAGGTGCACAAGGAGATGACCTCAAATGGAAGATTGGCTAAATATAAAAAGAGTGCAGTTGATTTTTATACATATGCATGCTTCTCTTGCCTCCAGATTGGAGCTTTAACACAATTATGCAGGGGTACTGGCAGAAAGCATTTTGTATAATGAATAACTCCCACACTTGCGCCTATTTTAGAAACAATGCAGTGCTTAAGAGATTGAAACTGGTGCACATTAAAGCCCAACACTACTCCACTTCACATTTATCCCACTTGTTGCTCAGCATAAAAGAGAACTGAACAACAAAGTGTTGTCTCCATGGATAAAATCACTCATCATTCAGGATTTTTTTTCTGAATACCAGTAATGACATGAGTGAAGTGCAATTATTTCATTCATCCTTTCAGGTTAGAGAATACGAAGAAGAAATTCACTCGTTAAAGGAGCGACTGAAGATGTCTCATCGCAAACTTGAAGAATACGAGCAGCGACTTCTGACGCAGGAACAGCAGACCAACAAGATCCTGCAGCAGTATCAGAACCGCCTGGAAGACAGTGAGCGCCGCCTGAAGCAGCAGCAAATGGAGAAGGACTCTCAAATCAAAGGCATCATCAGCAGGTGATTAGTGTGGCGTTCGAGCTCAGGCTGGCAGACGTGAGGCTGTGCCAGTTACTGCCGGGCTTCATCGCGCTAATGAGATTTATCACACTGATATACATTTTTTAGATGGCTCGCACAAGTTGTTACTAAATTCATGAAATAACCAAAACTTTAAGTCAACACTAAGTTTTAAAGTAATGCCCAATATCACAATAAAATATCTGACTGTAAAGTGGAGTGCGATGAAACAGAAATGGTGCTTTTAGCATGGGTTACACTCAACACTCATGGGACCTGGTCAGATAAAGATTTCTGTCATTAGCAGTCCATTTTGTTTAAAAGCACTGCGAGCTGTAGACTGAAGCTCTAAAAGGTGGTTAAAAGATGGTCACCAGCTTCTCTAGGTTTCCAGAAATTGCCTCCAGCTGTTCTGAAGCTCAGAATAACACCGCTCGGCTGAGTGGAGGAAGCAGCATTAAATGCCATTCGAAGCTAAACTCAAAGGCCTTCGCAAACTATGACTAAACATTAAGTACTGAAATGCAGCTTGCGTCATGCCACATGTGTCATTGTTCAGCATTTTGGGAAACATGCTCTCTTTCTTTCTTGCTGAGAGTTTAGAGAGAAGATTGGAGACGGTTAGCATTAGTTTAACCGTAGCGTTAGCATTAGTTTTTAGATTTCTGTTTTTTTGTAAGATTCAGAGGATTTCACTATGTATTTCTTACTTACTTACTTTTGAAAACTCTTTACGCCAAGCTAAACGCCCCCTGCTTTGACTCTGTGGAATTTTTGTGTAAAATCAACTGATCGTCACCTTTTGTGTATTCATCCACCTATTTTTACGCATGTTACACAGCACATACAGTGGATACTGCACTGTGCAAATGTTTTGAGTCGCTGCTAATTTCTTTATATTTTGCCTGGAAAAATGGTAAATAGATGTAGCAATTAATAGAGTTAATATCATTTTAACCCCCCTGCCCTTTTATTCTTCAACACAGCCTGAACCCGGTGATGCAGCTTTCATGCAATTTCTTTAAGTAGTCTTCAGGTATAGTTCTACAGTCTTCTTGAAGGACATTCAGAGCTCTTCTTTGGATGTTGGCTGCTTTTTTTGTTCTGTTTTCTGTCAACATGATCCCACACTGCTTCATAATGTTAAGGTCCAGGCTCTGGGGAGCTCCATCCATGACTGATAGCATTCCACTGTGTGTTTTTCTATCCAGGTAGGCTTTTACTGCATTGGCAGTGTGTTTGAGATCATTGTCATGCTAATAAATGACGTTGTTGCTGTTATGATGTCCAGATAGTATTGCATGGCACCTCAAAACTGATATTACGTATCTCAGTTTTCATGCGATCTCTAATAACACTAATATCTTAAATTCTGAATATTTATAGAGGGCTGTAGACATTTATCTCAAATTTGAAATTTACATTCATCACTCCTTAAGACCTGTTGCCATACCTCAGCCTTTTCTTCCCGCTTACCTTCCTTAAGAATGGCTTCTTGACAGCCAATCTTCTATTCAGATTATTTCTGACGAGGCTTGAGTGAACAAAAGATAGACTGACCAAAGGTTCAGATGCATCTCTCACTTCATGTGTCAGTTTTTTGCTGGATTTTTTTTCATGTCTTAAGGATGAGACTTTCAGATACTTTTCATCTGCTGTAGATGTTTGGGTTTTTTTCCGGGTTTTTTTTAGGCCTGATGTCTCTTTTTTTTGTCAAGGAGATATCAAGGAGAGATTTTCCTAAAAGCTCTTTTTGGAATCATCATTGTGGTTCAACAATAATATTCTATGCCTCTCAAACGGTGTAATCTTTGGCATTTTTCATAGATTCAACAGAAAAAAATGAGAACACACTGCTAGTAACAACGTTCCTAAAGAAACCATTTCATATTGGTTCTTTGATAAGTTGTCTATGATGTGTAGACACAACACTCATTCATCCCTTGAGTTTCTATGTTTGAGTGATGCTTGAATAAAGATCACTTTAAAAAAATCACTTTAAAAAAAAAAAGACAAGGAAGTCGGCCTCTTTCAAAGCAAAAGATAAAGAAATGAGGGTTCACTCAAGACTTATGCACAGTATCGTATAATCACAAGTATTCTTCTTTTAGCTGCTCCCATTAGGATTAGCCACAGTGGATCATCTGCCTCCATCTCATCCCAGCACTCTGCATGTCCTCCTCAGCTACACCTATGAACTTCCTCTGTGGTCTTCCTCTTTTCCTCCTGCCTGGCATCTCCATATTCAGCGTCTCTTATCCGATGTATCTACAATCCTTCCTCTGCACATGTCCAACCATCTCAGTCTTGCCTCTTGGAAAGCTCAACCCGAGCTATCATTCTGAAGTAGTCATTTCCAATCTTGTCCATTCTGGTCCTTTCCAATGAAAATCTTATCTTCAGTTCTTCCACCTCCACCACTTGTCTTATAGTTAGTGCCACCAACTCCAAGCCTCCTCTCAGCCTAGCTTCAACAACTCTTTCCCATATCTTCATGATATGGCTCATGAGCTTTATTCCACCCCCTGTAGTTACTACATCTCTGCACATCGCCCTTGTTCTGTAAAACTGCTCCTACTGCTCCTAGACATCTCATGTGCTAAAATTGAGTTAGCCACTCTGGTCTAAATGCTCTGCCCTCTCTCCTAGATATCTCCACATCAAATATGTCAACCACCTTTGTACTCTTCATCCAACACTGTGCAGCATTCTTCCTTCTTCAACTTCCATCACTTAATCTTTGCCTTTACTCACTTCCTCTTCTCGATTGTGTGTCAACCTACACACTGCCATCCGATGCTCCCCTGACACCAGCTTGCAGAGTCGTATCGGTTTCAGATTGCACCTTCTGCATAAGATGTAGTCCATCTATGTGCACTCCACTCTTATACATACATGCTGTTTATTCACAAGTATACAAGGCTGAAGTTTTAGGAGCACTGCATGAAACAAAATGCATTAAAGAATGAAGGAAATAGATTTATTATAGATGTGCCACTAGTGCATCAGACTAAAACATCCCATCTGTGCGAGTGGTTAGACTTTAATGGTCCGTTCCCACCGAATGTGTCATTCGTCACAAAAACTGCAGGAAAATTTAAAAAACTAATGCAGCGAGTGAGACCGTTCATATTGGCTGTGCATAACCCGTAATCGGAGGTTTATTCACCAATTAGCAGCTAGCTCTGTTTAATAAGTCCAAAAAAGGGTATGAAGAATGTAGTACTTAAAAAAGAAAAAAAATATATGTGTATATATATAAAAATTACACACTCGTCCTGTGGGTGGTCTTTATCCTTCAAGCTTTTATCCTCTACCAGAGGCCTGCGCAGTATCTTAGCTGTTCCTAGGACTGCGATCTTCTGGACAGAGATCTCGGATGTTGTTCCTGGGATCTGCTGGAGCCACTCGCCCAGTTTGGGACTCACTGCACCGAGTGCTCCGATTACTACTAGGATCACTGTTACTTTCACCCTCTACATCTTCTCAAGCTCCTCTCTCAGCCCTTGGTATTTCTCAGGCTTCTCATGTTCCTTCTTCCTGATGTTGCTCTCACTTAGTATAGCTACATCTATCTGACTGCAGTAAATCTGCACCCATGGGGTATTGGTGAATGCCATAACTACAGAACGAGGTGACATAAGAGTTTAAAACTGATACCATAGGTGCATCTACTGAAAATCTCAGATGAGTTTGATTCTCAGTGTTCTCAAACTCAAGGACACAGGTCAAGTTTTCTAATAATCTTGTGAGTTTGATGAAGAACAAGGTAGGATTTTGAAATTGATATCATAGTTGCATCTACCAGGGGGCTGACGGGAAGCACTGGGAGCTGCCAGTGTTTTATTTTTTTTATTTTGTTTTTGCAGTTTTCCACCGTTTGAGATATGACTCACATACACAGCGTCATTATTGTTCTTGTTTTTTTTGTTTTTCTCCTTTCTCCACATTGGTTAAATGGCATCAGACTTTTGTTTCCACAGGGTGCCGTTTACTTGCAGAAAGCAAATTAGGCATAATTCCCAAATGTGGTACGTTTAAATATAACTAATGCCAGAAACTTCACACCCATTAAACTAAAATATCAATGTAAACACCTCTGGTGTGGTTATGTGTCAAGTTATTTAACACTCATTGATTTTACTGTAGTAAGTATTAAAAGGAGGAAGAAACCAGGCCAGAATAACAAAGACGATAGCTTTGGGGCAAATACTACTTGGAATGAAGTTGAGTTTATAACTAATGAGATGCTGGTGTACCACAATAAATTCCTTTGTGAAAGCTACATTTTTACAAAATGCACAAAGCTAACATGTCATCTCATTGGGTTGAAACCATATGAAAAGATGGGTATACACTTAACCGTCTCAAACACACTCATTTCACAAATTCTCTATCTCCACAGTTGAATGTGAACTTCCTCAGTAGCTGAATCAGAGCCTCCTGAGGCTCTGATTCAGCTTCAGGCAGCTCTGAGGATAGCTGAATGTGCCCACAAACATGTCAAGACCTTAATATCATCATATGGCCGCATAATCCTACAGTAAAATTGAAGAACACCGGCTTCATTATTCTATTTTTGTCAACCGGTATGTTTGTTTCTATTTCCCTGTTGTCAGACTCATGGCTGTGGAAGATGAGCTGAGAGGGGGTGCCATTCCTGATATTAAGCCTCGAATCCTCACAGACCAGGTTTGTGCCTGTGTCTACCTCTTTTATCATCCCTATTCGCTAATCCAGTCATGTCCTAAAACACTTTTGCTTCATTCTTGCATCACATCCAGAGCATTTGCCGCAAAGCCAGTGCAGGGGAAAAGTTTGCAGCTGTCATACACGCCGCTTATCCCCATCTTTCAAAAGTACATACATGTCACATCTGAAATCCCATCTTACCATTTACTGCACACGCCTGAAGGGGGAATGAACGAAAATGGCGCTGATTCTCAAAATCAACACCTGGGGTTTATGTACTGAGTGTGTCTATGTGAAGGAATAGCACGTCTTCAACACAGAAACCGAATGTTATTTACCACAAAAACACGCATTCATCATTAGAAAACCTTGACTGTGACTCACCAGCAGCATCACAGTAATCCTTCAGGGCTTGGTTTCATGAATGCACCATGTGGGCTGAATTGTGACGCAGGTGAAGAGGCTGTGCGCGCTGCTGCCGAGTTAGTGCCGAAATGTGCTGTACTTAAAAATATACTGTCACCTTCTTTTGAAGCTCTCGGTGTCAGGAGCAAACAGTAAAAATAGCCTCTCGAAAATACAGACCACACATAGAAATCTTCAATGGGCCTGCTGTGAGATTGTAAATGTTTTTACACCAGACTTCTCAAACAAATGTGAGTGAGTGACGAGGAAAAACAACCAAACCCTGCAACCAAATTTAGACCCTAGTAAAACAGTTTCATTTGGGCTAAGCGCTAAGTAGGATTAGTCTTTTAGCTCAAAGTGCTGTCATGGGGTAAATACTCGCTGAAGAAGAATAAATGTGTTGAGAAATGTTATTCCTTCAGATCGGGGGAGTTGTGCTAATTACGATGAGCCTCCTCATGACCGAAACTGAAATTTAAACAAATGGTTTAAGACATGTTTGTCTGCCTTCTTCAAAGGAATTAGATGGAAAAAAAATCTTTATAGAAGATTTGAAACTGCTGCTAGCAAATGTTAGCTTAGCTTAACACCAAGACTGGAAACTGGGGGAAAAACAGCTACTCTGGCCTTTTCCAAGGTGTCTTTAATGCACCTCAGAGGCCTCATCATTGATGTATTAACAGCAGATTTGGATTAACTAAAAAAATAATCAATGAAACTGACCTTGCATCGTTTTTGGTTTACTCTAGATTAAAAGTGAAGAGTAGGTTATGTGTTGGTCTATTTCTCAGAGCAGTGACTTATAGGAACCTCTGCTGGTTGTTTTGCAATAGCTGCTTTCAGTACAAACCACTCTGGTGGCTACAGTCTTGTGCAAAAGTCTTGAGTCACCCCTCAGTTCTTTGGTTTTTTTTTTACATACACAATTTGTACCAATTTCTTCAGTTAAATCTACAAAAAAAATGCCAATGAAAACACAGTTTGATGGGCATAAAACAGTATTTTTATACCAACAAGGTGATTGCCAAAGAGCTATTAGCTGAAATCTTGGCATGATGTGTAGTGTGGAGGGGGAAAAAACAAGTGTCAGGCCTAAAAAAAAACTACCTACAGCAGATGAACAGTAAGTCATGTCCTAAAGAAACAGGAAAAATCCAGCAAAGACCTGACAAGCCCTGAGAGATGCATCTGGCCCTTCAGCTGATTCATCAGGCATTTGAAGCCTTATCAGAAATGATGTCTTCGAAGGATGGCCACCCAAGAGGCCATTCTTAAGGAAGGGAAATGGGTAGAAAAGGCTGAGGTATGCCAAATTACACAAGAACTGGACTGAAAGTAATCATCAATGTTTACAGAGGAGGTCAGAAGAGAGGTACAACAGTCTGTGTCTACAGCTAGTTGTGTTGGGGATCTTGTCAAATTTGATGGAATCATTAATGCAGAAAAATACTGATTTTGATCTACCGTGCAATATCATCTGGAAGTCATCTGATTGGCAGCAGCTTTATTTTTCAGCACTGCCAATGCAGTAAATTCATACCTGGACAGAACACAATGAAACACCATCAGTCATGGATTGGCCTCCCCAGAGCTTGGACCTCAACATCACTGAAGCAATGTGGGATCATCTTGAAAATGAACAGAACAAAAGTCAGCCAACATCCAAAAAAGATCTTTGAATGTCCTTTACGTAGGCTGGAGAACAGTTCCTGAAGACTACTTAAGAAACTACAAGATAGCTGCCTACAAGAGTTCAGGCTGTGCTGAAGAATAAAGGTGGTCAATACCAAGTATTGAGTTTAAAGATCATTAGAATTGTACATTCTGTTTTTGGTTTATGTCTATTTAATAAGTTTAATAAGTTTGCACCTTTTTGTCCATTTTCTAGTAAAATATAAAGAAATGAATGGTGGCTCAAGACGTGTTTACACAGTACTGCACTTGAATGACTGCCAGCTGTGGAGGGCAACCTGTGAACTAAATAGCATGGAAGCCTTTTTCCCTTTATTTGCATTCTCATCACTAACAGGAGGTCTGAAGTGCTGTAATGACCCGAGAGCAGCTGATACCATAACAGAACCTCTTGTTATAGCAGATGGCCAGTAGCAAGTTAGGGGTAATTGCTAACCAACATTTTATATTTTGCTTTGGCAACTCTTGTGCATTAAATATAAATACTTACTTTGTGGTAACGACCTAATAATAATGGAGTACATTGAGTTATAAAGACTGACAGTGACTCTGAAAAAGTCTCTGCACTCTGAAAGCACCTACTGCCTACCAGCTAACAGATTTTGACAGAACCACACTAGCTGTTACCAGTCTTTGTGCTAAACAAAGCTAACCAGCTTTTTATATGCTATACAAACATGTGTGGTATCAGTTCTTTCATCTAACTCTCAGCTGGAAATCCTATTTCCCACCCTCATGAAGATGGAAATGAAGGAAAGTAGTAATTTGACCCTTTTTCTCTCCCTTCAGTCTATCAGCCAGGGATATGGATCCTGACTGCCAGTTCCAAAGTGACCAGAGTTCATGATGGTCACTTCAGTGTAAGAAGACTGACTCAGACCCTTCTCTAACAACCCCCATCAAGACAAAGCTCTGCAGTGGATCCAGCAGGACTACTGGAGGCGTCAACTCACATTCTTAAATAAATAATGACAAAAAAAAAAAAATCTTGCACATATTCAAACTTAGCCTGTACCAGAACTTGACAATCAGCTTAGCACGAGGACCAATGTGGGAAGTGAATCTTCTTATGAGCCAGTGCCACAACAATGGCAATACTATACCTACTGAGTTTCTTTATTTAATCGGGAAAAAAGTAAGAAGAGGTGTGCAAAACTCTGGGGGATAAAGATGTACTCACGGTGTTCCCTCCTACGAGCAGCACGGTTTCTTCTCGCTAAGGTGGCTGCAGACAAAATGTAAAATAGGCTTTTTATAAGCACAATATCCCTTCATGGTGATGCCTGTGACGAGTGACAGGCGTCGAATCATTTGCCAGCTGTTATCCTCAGATGCAGGGCCCGAGCAAAGACATATTTTACTATTTGGCTCTGGTGAAATCATATAGTAACATATTGTCATTGCAAAAGTATTTTCACTAAAAAAAAAAGAAAAGGTGGTTATCATGATTTTTGCATCTTTTTTAGTACATGCATTCCATCTAAAAAGATGCCAAACAAGTCCTACAGTCACTTTAAGTGTTTAAGTACAATCTGAATCTTCTCGTTGGTTTGCTTTTTCCTGGCACGCAGTGTAAAGCCTTGACTTTCAGTGTACAGAAAAATTATTTCGTAAAGCTACTAAAATCTTTGTAATAATGGAGAATACTTTACAAAAATAAGCTTAAATTAACTTTATAGTATTATTAATAGTGATAATTGTGATAAACTACAGTAAATCTAACATTTCAAAACAGTGCTACAAAGTGTTTCAACGCAGCATTAAAGAAAAATTATGGGAGAATGTAAACATTGGTTTAAAAGTGCACTCCACCAGTTTTATACAGTATGAGAGAACTAGTTAGTCTTCTTGGTGTGTCTGGAGAGGCTTTGGCTGATCAGAGAAAGTGATCCTGTCAGTGATGCCATCTGTGCTTGAACCATGGTCCTGTGCTACGAAGCAAGTTAAACATACCCAGGATATCTGGCTTCACTTACCCTAACATTTGCAATCAGGCTCAGCGGTCACATCAAGGTGGTTATCAACTTAATAAGTTCACCCAGAGTTTATCCGTCTAGCTACGAATCCGTTTACATTAAAGGGGTGGCATTAGCAGCATCTGACCAATCGCAGTCATGAGACCACTAGCAGCAGAGCGACTGATTTTACAAAAGTAAGGCAAAACTATAATATTAGAAAAATATGAAGAGCTAAACACAATACAGATGGAAAGCAACAGAGCTGCTGCAGACAAAACAGTAGAAAGGCGCTGTAGAGTAGTGTTAAAAGCGGTGCATGAATGTGTGTGCACTTTAAGTGCTTTTTTCAGTGAGACTGGAAAGACCTGCTGTATTTAGAAAGTTTAACCTATCTGAAGCAGTATCAGTGCTCTGTCACTGAGTCACAGGGAAATCTGATACTTACGCCATTAAATCAATATTGTTGCTTACAGCATGGTTTTAGTTTTTATTCCTGCAGCTGGTGTTCAAGGGTCTAAGAGCAACAAATATTAAAATATAATTTGGTATAAAGTCCACAAGTACAAATAGGTGCTCTGAGGGATCTTCCAGGAAAAGTGAATTGGTTGATACTTTACTGATTTTGTATTTGTTGATCTCTGATCTCAAACATAACCTGCTCTGGACTGCAGGTCAGCAGCATATGTTGCCACGGTGATGTACATGGGTTAAAAGTGGAGCGCCTTTTGTAATAATGAAATCCAGGGTGAAGCCTCAAGTTACCTGGATGAGGCTGCTTTGAAACACGGGTCTTTGAAGACTCCCAGGGTTTGTGCTATAAACTGGGACTGTGGAGTTTTGGAGACATGACAGTTTGTCCTTCCTAATAACTACCTAACTCTCCTGGCCAAGGCCGATGCCTTAGTTTACCATTTTAAAGAAAGTGATTATATCTTAATGGTCCAAAGGTTAACCTCTCCCCACGTTTAATAAAGACGGAAACAGCCTAAAGGTCTGGGACGTTTGTTGTGCTAACCTCCAGCAGAGCCTGGCTTTTTTTTCAAATTCATGTTACTACTTAATTTCTTGTTGTTTATGATATGTTTGCAGAAATGTCATGAAAAGATAACACTAACACAGCTCGTCACAGTTTTCCTGACCTCCCGAGCTTAATTGGTTACCTTAATTGCCTGTGTGCTCTTTTTAAGTAGAACTGCAATAATGAGCAATTCAGTGAACTAACAAAATTAACCAGCAACCGTTTTCATAATGAGATTATCAAACAGTGTTAGGCTGATGCTTCTCTTACAAAGTAAACTGGATTTATTTTGGGTTTTTCTTTTTGCTCTTAGCGATGCAAAATGTCCATTTGAAAGCATCACCTTAGGCTTTAGGGATATTTAATTGAGTGTAGTGGTTCTAACTTGGCCTAAACCAGCCTATCACGCCTGGTATTTTTTGTGTGTATCTTTTTTTTTTTATGTGTTTTTTGTGTGTTGATTTTGCTGCTTGACACTTTGTAACCCTGGTTTGAAAAGTGAAATATAAATAAAGAAAATTTAACAAACATGGTTTTAAAACGAGACGTGCACCTGGACGCAAATCTTATATAACAAGTAGTGAGTTACTCATCTGTTGTGTTTAATGTCTCTGAAGCATAGGTGTGCAACAGTTCTGCATGTGCTTTTTAAATGCAAGGACAAGTAAGTCGGTTTGCTGTCAGATATACTGATGTACACAAAAAACAAAACAAAAAAAATTACAAAAAAAAACCATACTTTGACACGGCTTTCTTATTGGAAGGCATCTTTTTTAATCCAACCTGCTGACTCTTCTGCTTTTTTCCAGAAGAGTGTGGCATTCAGCCTTTTGCATTATACAACATGGGAGTATAGTGAGAAATGATCAGAAATCCGAGAAACGAGAGAGGACACAGTGAAACCAACTGAACAATAAGACGTTTACAAGCAGGGATATGTAGTATATGTGCATAGGATTTGACTGCCTTACAGTCTGTGCCACAGGGCCCAAAATAACAATGCCAATACAAAAAGCTGTAAACTTTGTATATTAAATGTCTTTTTCTTTTT
The DNA here is from genome assembly GCF_001858045.2 of Oreochromis niloticus. Taxonomy (NCBI): domain Eukaryota; kingdom Metazoa; phylum Chordata; class Actinopteri; order Cichliformes; family Cichlidae; genus Oreochromis; species Oreochromis niloticus. The sequence goes on along the minus strand of NC_031985.2, from coordinate 19,646,763 downwards.
GTAGTCAGGTGATGAATTAATAAGCAGTGTGTTGGTTAACTCTGTATGTTAGAAACATTTACATTACAAATTTCATGGTTGATATCATTTATCCTAACCTCTTTGCCTTTAAAAAGACATTTTATTTCAAGATAAATATCAATGATACAAAGTTAAATGTTTATGTTACCAGAACTGTATAAAATAGCTTCATGTATATCTATTCTTATATGTAAAATGTATTCGAATCAAGGGTAGGCCTTCAGGCATGTTGAAGTTGTGGTTTAAAAAAAGAATTTGATTCTTATATTATTCTAACTCTTAATGCTGCAATCCAGAAACTGCAGCGCTGCGGCTGCGTTCGTGGGACGAGAGCTGATTAAGTTCATTTTTGCTCCAGATGAAATACGACAAGATTCGTCTTAATAGCTTGCCTACTTTGTGTAACCAAACTAGCAGTGGTGCTTTCAACAAATGCTGGATTGCAGTTTTAAGCAGTCTTCTTTTGGAAATATGCGTTTATTTATCTGGCCTGCATTGCAATACAGTATTTTGAAATGTTATACTGCACTTCTGTTTTCACTTTACAAGAAGCTGCAATCCATAATCTGCGAAAAATGTTTTTAAAGACTATATATATATATATATATAATATATATATATAAAATGGTATACCCATGTATTATTGAAAACTTTCTCTGTATTAGCTGCAGTGGTACAGTGTGCTACCTCTGAAATCCTCCCCTCATCTCCCTTTGAAATTTAAGGTTGTTTTTCTGTTTCGTAACGTTACCTGAGAGGGTACTTTATTCCATTAAGCTAAAAATCCTCCTTTTATTTCAAAGCTACTGCTAACAAACTAGTTATAATTTTGCTTGTTTAATTGCTTAATTCTATTTTTGGATTTCCTGTATGCAACCGTTGCCATCACAGGACCGTTTCTAAAGTCTGTCCTGTTTGCTATTGTATTTAAGTGCCATTAGCATTGCAGTCATACTAATGTCTTTTTGAATCGTGGGATGAGATCGAGCGTGTTCCAGGTATTTGACTCTCAGGTGTTATGAGGAACACAGAGATTTGATGCACAGAATATCGAACCACAAATTTCAACGCCGAAGCAACACAAAGTTCAAAGAGCGCATTAAATGAGGGGTTTGTGCTAACGCTAAAGCAACCGCTCTGCTTTTATCTGGGCTGGCTCTCTGCTCTCATCTCATTCTTACAAATAGTTTAATTTACACCTTCCCTTTTAGCGTTTGTTACATAAGAGGAAGAGGAGTTTGTTTTCTTGGTCCAAATAAAAAATGTGACAAATGCCCCACTGTAACAAGACTTGATGAGGAATATTATATAAGATGCTACTGAAGAAGTGCTTTATCTTTACATAATCATGACATATTTTAGACGTCGTATGAACCTTTGTTGACCCAAGGGAGAATAACTGCCGCTTTGCTGCAGCTACAGCAAGATAATAAATGATAATAAATGAGATTATATATGTTGTATATTTTAAATAAGGGTACTTAACATCAACATATTTATGTTTCTAAAATGGATGTATAGCATTTTAGAATGAAGCAAAATATTTTTCTTGGCAGCTATTATTCTGCACAATTGACCTACTGTGTCACAAATCTAGAGTCAGTGGGATTTCTGACTTGAATTAGGCCTAGTGGATGTAATACCTTAATTTACTTGACATTTCTTTTGAAATAAGCCATGCCCCATTGATAAGCCATACCCTCCAGTCCCCTGATGTTGTGTGGTGGATGTTTAATGTTGGTAGTTTTATTTATAATGGTAGTTATTGTAGGTATGATTGCGCTTGTAATTATTATTATTATTAGTGTAAGTATACTTGATTGATATGATTTGTTTTGTTTGAACAAAGGGAATGTATTCATTTTTCAGGTGATTTTTCTGAGTGATTTAAATAAATTATTAAATCCCTAATCAAGAATCTGTTATTTAAAGTACTTGAGTAAGTTACTTTTAAACTGAACTGTAACATGATTGATCCCAATCACCTTAATGGGGAATCTTCTTAACACATGAAAGTTGCCCATGGAGTTCCACATGGTTCTATGCTGGGACCACTCCTTTTTACATTATACATGCTTTCCTTAGGCAGTATTATCTGAAATGTTGCATATATTTTCTTTGCTATGCAGATGATACCCAATTTTATTTATCTGTTAAGCCAGATAACACAAATTGGTTAATTAAATTATGGTATGTCTTGAAGATGTAAAGGCCTGGATGGCCACTAATTTCCTACTTCTAAATTTAGACAAAAATGAGGTTACGGTATTTGACCCTAAAAACTTCAGAAACATGGTGGTGGTTTATATACCACTGCTGCATGTCATTAAGCGGTATCTTCCCTCTCTCACAATGTGTTTTATTCAGTCTCGCCGTGCTCTTTTTTTTTTTCTCTTCTCTTTTCGCTGAACCTGGTTCTACCAGAAGTTTCTTTCTGTTGATGAGTTTTGCTTTCCCACTGTCACCAAGTGTTTCTCACAGGAGATTGTCTGATTGTTGGGGGTTTCTCTCCAAAACTGCAGAGTTTTTACTTTAGAAAATTTATTGAGGCAACTGTTTTTGTTATTTGGTGCTACATAAAAAAAAACCTGAATTCCTATCTGATATGTATACTGAAATTGACTGTGCGCTCAGTTTGTAGAATTGTAAGATTCAATATCTAAGAACCTTGAAAGCACATTTGAAAAGACAGAAAAGTCACTGTGAGACTTTTATGGGGACAGCCTGGGGTACATTTTCTGAGCTTTTCAGTAAAGCAGTTGATTAAAAATCCACATGCACAGCCCCAGATCATTCTTAGTCTCCCACTCATTGTGGAGGAGGTGCCAGTCCTCTGTCTGAATCCATTTCTTGTCTTAAATAAGCAAAATTAAGATTCAGTAAATGAACTTGACAGCTGTACCTAGTATTTCATATTAAAAACAGGCGAAATGTCTATGTGAAATGTGAAAGAGGTCATCCAGAAGGACAAGCCCACAGAGATGATCAACCAACAGCTCTACTCTATTGAACAGCTTTACTGTTTTGGTTCACTCTCAGCAGTCGTATTGCTTCTAAAAAGAGCCAAATATTTCACCAGGAGAGTCCAAACACAGAGTTAAATGGAGAATTAATATAAACATAAGAAAAACGATCTCAAACCCATGATGATTTTGGATGCTGCTGAATGTGTGTGCTAAACATGTTTTTTGTGGCATCTTTAGAGGGTGATAAAATTCCAGATGGTTTCATCTTGTTTTGATGCCCTAAAGTAGTCAAGTAAGGAACTAAATGAATAAACAAATACTCCTTTAAAGAAAAAGTGTTACAAATTGGGAAGTGCGCTTATTCAGTTGTTGGGAAAACTGGTTGCTTTTATATAACACAAAGACTGGTGCTGCCAGGCAATCAATGAAGTTCTAAAAAAATGTAAAATAGTATTTTACAAATGAATTTTTGTATGAATTAAACAAATATAACATAGCAATTAATGAGCTTTTCAGCTGAAGGAGGCACTAGGCAGACCCAGCTGCTGCTTTTTATTTTTCAGTCTTTGTGCTAAGCCAACTGCCTGCAGCTGTGGTATGACACAGTATAAGATAATTACAATGAGAGTTCAGTGTTTTATTTGGTGCAATACCACAATAACAACATTTTAGTTTTGCAGTCAGCACAGTCATAAAATCTTACAATGTTGACAAGCTTGGCCTCAAAGTCGATCTATATTTACTGATGCTACTCAAGCTGCTATAATACCTCCCAAATGTATATCTCTTAATGCTTTAAACTTTCAGATATACTGCCAGAAGCTTCGCCAGCTTCTTTGTCATTACAAAGGAATAAAGACCAAACTATTTTCAGTCAAAATGCACTACAACAGAACTTGTCCTCTGCCAACTCGCAGATTCCTTGTGTCACAACTAGGCTAATCATAATCCATCCCCTCAAGTAACAACCTGGCTTAGCATTTTCCCTTGTCATTTCAATGGCTGAGTGGGTAATGGGATGTCAGCTGCTCTCCATCAGAGATCTGCATGATGCCAAAGGACTGCAGATAACCAAATGTCTGGTACCCTGCAAGAAAATGAAGGTGAATCAGTTTCACAGCTTCTGCTGCTCTTTCGGTTTCCTCTCAGCAACTCCTTCACAAGTCCCGTAGGCTTGTAATATATTTATGCTAATTATTGCCACACTTATATGTCTGCAGAAGCCCACACCTTCATGGTGAATTGAGTCATGTTTTTCAATGTCAATAAAGCTCATTTAAATGTGAAAACACAGAGAGATCTCCCTTTTTTATGATGACTTCTCTATGCGTTGTTAAAAACTGTCGGAAATAATTCGTGCATAAGCTACTTATCAGGGTAACTTGCTTTATAAAATACAATTAAAACCATGAGGATTTCTGAGGCCATTCTTGAGGATTAGCTAAATGCAGAGGGTAATGGACTCAATGTAACATCTTAAGGGAATAGCTCGATATTTCAGTATTCTCCTGCTTTCTTGTCCTTACATTAAAATCACTCTGCTTTACTCTTAAACGTAAAGCAGGAGAAAGTGGACGATTAGGAGGAGGAGAAATGCAGCTAGCCAGGCTCAGTCTGAAATAAATAAAATCCACATCTCTAATGCCTCAGTCACATTAAAGTAAAAAAAAAGGATGGTAACTTCCTCGCAACTGAGAAAAAAATAAACTGGTGGTTGCCTAGCGATTGCACATTTCACCTGGTGTCAGGCAACTTGTTTCCAAGGAATCGTGAAGGTCCGACTCAGACTGACCAAAATCACTGTCAGACAGAATTACAAAGGTTGTCCAATAACTTCAATTCAAATCAGTTCAATTTTATTTATATAGCACCAAATCCCAACAACGGTTGCCCCAAGGCATCTAAATAGGGTGCTCAACTCAGCTAGTTGCAGACTGGTGGTTTTCTGGTTATACTCCTATATAACAGCAATGTTGCCCAGTGCCTATGCCATTTTGCTCTTAAATTGCCATCCTGTAACAACTAAGTCACTGTTTGTTGAGGACATGTCTGTGGAGGTTCTCTGTCATCCAGGTCATGGTACTCTAAGGAGCTTGTAAAGACTTCTTTAACTTAAACAAGTCCAGTCACTTTCAATCCAAGCTCCCTTTTTGAGCTTGAGGGTCTGGCTCTGAGTGGCAGTAGTTAATGTGAATTTCTGTTAAAGGTAGATTTCGCTATGTAGACATCGACAGATGGCAACAGATTTCCGATTTTTGCAGATTTATCTCACTTAATCACCGCATTATCACAAACAGATTGCACGTAGATGCCAACTTGACCTCATTTGGCCCATTTAATTGCAAAGTGATATCAGACATGAATCAGTCTTACTACCCCCTTTATCAACGTGTTGAACACCAAAGTTGCTTTAAAGAGGCAACTGTCTGCAACTGGTCATGCAGCTAGTCCCCATCTTTGAAAGCAAGTACACTGCACATGGTTGCAAACATTGTTGTCATGCTGCATTGTTCAACTGCTGTCTTCCACAGAGTAACTGTAACAGTATTACTGCATTATTCCTTACTTGTTTAATCAACACTTTTCTTCATTGATAAAACAGACCGTTACCTTTATTAAGCTAACCTGTTACATGTTAAAGAGACACGTGTGTGAGTGGTGGCAAGACAGTAAATTAGCATATTTTCCTATCTTTGAAAAAAGTATTTTTTAAAAATACTAAATTTATATTTTCACTGGATAACAACCTCCTCTGAAACGTGAATGTTAGTATGCTGTGAGTTTGGGCCTCATCTGGTTTTAAAGATAAAACAATAGTGCCATCTAGTGGCGTACTCCAGTGTCAGACTGCTTTATAACCAGTAATCACATATATTCATTTTTATCTTTCTTTCGAGAGAGTGAGGAAGTGAGACACAGAAATCAGCCATATTTGACAGGTGAACTGAAAAACAAAAGTGCAAATTTCTCCCGGGATATACACGTTTCACCCAGAAACAATGCACAAAATGTGCAAAAATGACCAAGATGATTGGCCTACAAATTCCCCCACACTACAGTCTTTTTGAGTATAGGATGTGCTGGAAAAACAAGCCTGCTCCTGCTCCTATCACCTTACAAGATCTGCCATGTGTGATTTCTTCGTATGTGTGGACTGGATGGGTTGTTACTGACATCTGCTGAGAATTTGATGTCAATCTCATCTTTAGAAATATATTAGAAAACCTAGAAAACTGGTGATGTGCTCAATACTTATTTTACCCACCTCATCATTTGGAGCACTTGAGTGAAGAGCAAACACGCAATACAAAGTCATGACTTTAAGATTAAGATGGATTTATTTTTTATTTGTATTCAAACAAATGACTCGCACACTGTAAAACCAACACAATCACAATTTTGACTGTTCCAAATACATGTAGACATAAGATTTAAACTATTGTAAAGTGTTTTGAGTAATATTACAAGCAACTGGAAGATGCAAGTGAAAAGAAATTGGACAAGACACTAGAAAGAGCCATTCCCAGAGCAATTACCATGTGATTGCTGAAAGGTGTTGCAGGTGGCGGTTTTACATGCTAAAAAAGGGCAAGAGTTGCTTGACATTTTAAGAGTGGAATCACGTCTCAACCCTTTAGTATATGAGAATGTAGTTGCATATACAGCTGAGCAGTTTTCATTTTAGTAGATTAAGCAATCAACCTAGCAAAGCAATGTAGGCAGTGGAAGGATCTCTTCCCTTTTTGCCTTAATTACATAGTGATAGTTACGTGACAGGAAAGTGGGGAGACAGTGCGCAGGTTACATGCTGCAAATGGTCTGGTGGCGGAAGCCGGCGAGGATCCAGCCCCCACACATGGGGCGTGCACTCTACCAGGACCTCTTTTAATTAGATTTATAGTAAATTAGTGAATACATTTTTACAAAGTGTTACAGACTAAAGCACAAAGCTTCATGTAGACACAAAAGCTTCGGTGCAGCTTTAGTACTTCAGATCAATTTTCTCACAGCATATCTGAAATATGTATCTTGCACAATCTTAGATGGGAAACCTTCGTATTGCACACTGAAACCTCGTAAAAAAAAATCCATCCTTGTTCCATCGTGTTTCATAAAGGCGTAAGTGTTTCTCATTTGATTACTGTGTCGTGACTTTACAGCGTGGAGGTTACAGTTGGCAGTGTTGACAGAGGGACGTATCTCCTCGTGTCAGTTTGGGACGTGTGGCTGAAAATGCTGTTGACTGGAATACCCAGCTGGCCTGCTTGCCCTGACCCCGCCTCAGAATTTATACCATAGGGCACCTTGGACGTAATGGCTAAACTTAATTTGAAAAGCACATTAAGGAGAGCCGCACGGTACTCTTTTCTAACCAGGCAGTAGATGATGGGGTTGAAGCAGCTGCTGGTGAAAGCCAGACAGTTGGCCAGAGGGAAAAAGTACGCTTGAGCCGAGTAGAACGAGGGGCTGATATCAACCACGTCAAAATGGATCAGGGCTCTCCAAACCGTGAGGATGTTGTACGGGAACCAGCAGGCCCAGAAGGAGAACACCACCACTGCCACCGACTTTGAAATATCAGTCTTTCGCCGAGAGTTGCCGCCTTTCAGTTTATGCCGACAGAGGAAGCGCATCAGAAGCAGGTAGGAGAGGATGATAATGGTGTAGGGCAGCAGAAATCCCAGCACAACTCGCAGGAGGTGGTTCACTTCAAGCCATGTTGTAACAGGGAAACGGAGCAGGCATATTGTGTCGTTGCCAAGGCCCACATTTTTCAGTTCTGCAAACACAGCTCGGGGTACGGCCAAAATGAACGCTCCGGCCCAAATAAAAGCTGTGGCCAGCGGGAAAGTCCAGGATCTGCTGCAGAAGGAAGTGCCTGGTTTGAGAGCAGTTGCCACATAGCAGTAACGAGTCAAACTCATAGCTGTGAGGAAAAAGCAACTAGCAAACACATTCAGCCCAGTGAATAGGGACACGGCCTTACATGTGCCCAAGCCAAAGGGCCAGCTATAGTCCAGCGCAGTATCAACAGCCCAAAATGGTAACGCCAGCGAAAACATTAGCTGAGCCACAGCTAAGTTAAAAACAAAGAAATTGATATTGCCTGTGGTGATGGTGTGAGTAGAGTAGAGAAGGAACATTACTAACAAGTTCCCCAGTATTCCAGCTGTAGCCACAATAAAGTAGACCACAGAGATGACAATCCTCAGCCAGGAGGGAGGATTAGGAAACTCCAGCCAGTTGTAAATACTCATGTTTTGAAAAATCAGCTCAGAGTTGTTGCAGAATGTGCCTGAACCGCAACTGCTCAGGATGCTTTTGTAGAGCTCAAGTCTCTGCAAGTCAATGTTTGACATTTTGTCAAAGGTGAAGTTTGTCCTGAAGATGGTGAGATGTGTCCGCTTGTCCTCTTTTTAACTACAATAAATTAAAAATGTAAGTCTTGGCAGTCTGTTTATTAGATGACAATCATCTGTCCCTGCAAGGAAAGAGGAAGTTATTACTGCATAATAGGCGCTGGAGTTTATGAGCAAATAAGTAGATTAGCTCTGTCAGATAAACAAATTACACTAAAGTGTTAGCCACAGAGTTCAGAAAAGCCACAGAATTAGTTTGCAATGGCGCAGTTATACTTGTATGAAATAAAAGTTATTTTTTGACAACAGCCAAATAGATTCACATTGCTTATATTCCCGATACGTGCTCGATTTATCAGTAAATCACTTATCAGTTATCTTGGAGATAACAGATGTGTTGTAAGTGTTGCTTGATAAAGAAATATTCCTTTTGAATTTTACGAGTTTTAAGATGCAGCATGAGATGACCTAAATATGGGAATAATACTGGGACCCTGACACGGTCAAAGCCGGAATAGCCCCTCGGCTGAACAAGGATTTCTTTTTAAACAAAAATAAGTTCTTTTTTTAAATGAAATTTCTTTTCAGCTTTTCAAGCACAGTGATTTTTTTCATTTCATCATATAACAGATCAACAGATGGAGACCTGTTATTTGTGAGCAAAAAGGAAAAAATTCTTTCAAAGATAAGAAAAAAGTGTTTCACATTAAAATACACTCCTGGATTTATTGTTTTTTTGTTGTTTAGATTTTTAAAATGAATTTCTTGTAGCTTTAGATGAATTAATTGTTCAGTACTTTAATTACATATATATATATATATATATATATATATATATATATATATATATATATATATATATATATATACATATATACATACATACATACATACATACATATATATATATATATATGTGTGTGTGTGTATACACAAGTACATTATCATCTAAAAACATTTGTTCACTTGAAAAATCATGGCATCAACCTTCAGAGGTAAACTGTCTCACATTCACAGGGTTTTTTCCAAGTTCAAAAAACTACGTTCTGTGTAAGTGACTTCACACTAATCTATAAGCTGTAGCGTGTGGTCTGTGTTGGCAAACATTACAAAGCATCGCTATCAGTGTTATACGGGGTAAAATAAATATTTTCACATTTGTATTTAAACATTTTATATGCAAGTTTTCTTGATAGCCAGAACATTTTTTCACCACAGGGGACTTTAAAAAAACAAAACATCTGCCATCTTTTAAACTGTCCCCTTTACAAGCTGTGGGGCGAACACAAAGTGTTTCTATGCTTTTTAAAACATTTTTTTTTTTTTTTTGGTAATATGTGTATTGCTACACGACATCTCTTCATTCTCCTCTTTCCATTGTTTGTCTGCCAACAACTGATTTCCAATGTTTCTATGTGTTTCACTCGATCTAATATGTTATATCGGGGTAGATACTCATATTGGCAAATAGACTGTAGTGTGAAGAATTAATGAAAGTGTTAGCTCTATAAAAAGTTATTTTACTTACATTATAATCAACTTGGGTTGGTTTTTTGTCGATTAAAATATGATTATTGAACTGTGATATTTATTTGCTACAACTTCTGTCGCCCTCTTGGCCTAAACCTGTCTTTAAAAATACACTTTTAATGTCAGTGAGACTTTTGATGGATACATAAACAATATCTAACAGCCACTTTGCCCAGAAAAAGCTTTTACTTTTTGATAAGAATGGTCCTTCTTGCTCAAAATGACACGATATCATTCATAACGGATTTGTTTGACAGATTTTCGTTCAATCAATCATTTAATTTCAATAAGTTTCGGGGGGAAAGACTTTTTGGCACAACACTGGAAAGTTGTCAAGTCGAAAACGAGGAAATGTTAGTTACCTTACCGGTAACTAACATTCAACGGTGTGACTGTAGCTTCGGTCTTTCTCCCTGAGCGGTGGTTTTACATGTGAACATAGCCGAAGCCACAGCACAGCCATCCTTTAACGTGTGTGAACGGGGATTTGTAATCGGTTGGCTTCTTGCTTGTACAATTCAGAGTTTAGCAGTGGAGTTAATTAGTTACATACTGGGTTACTTTCGTCTTAACGGGCGGTGTTTGTGTCGCTATTTTGTGCTCACGTCGTTGTCTGACTGCACGAAAAATTAAATATGTATACGAGAAAAGCTCTAGTGTGAAATCGGCTGAATTAAAAACGACGTAGATGTGAGTAAGCAGGAGAGAAGCAAACATATGTAACGCGTTTCCCTGTTGTTGTGAGGACTTTACTTTTAAATAAAAGTTAGAAACGCTGGCACAGTGCCAAGCTTACATTTATATCCCACCTTGCAACTGAAAAGGGTATAATAAAACACAAAGACTGTCTCTTTGATTACGGTAATAATCCAGTTTAGCTCGTTATAAAGTTTCTACCCGCAAGTTCATAAATATAAATAAAATTTACATAAATATATCTTACCCGACTATCGAAAGGTGGCAGGTCTTCAGCAGGTTTTTGTAGCCTCTGTTGCATCGTACCAGACAACAGCAAGAATGTCCATGCAACACACTCTGAGTGCATGCAGCTCCACCCCATTCTGTTTTTCAGTTTGCATATTCAGAATCAGCTAAAAAGTTCGAAACACTAAGAAACTTCCCTTCCACGCAAAGTCACACTGCAGAAGCTCCACATATACCTAAATGGACATAAATGACCCTGATCCTAGGTGCCAATTTGGAGCAAGGAATATTCTTTAAGATGATAGGATAAACCATTGAGCCTTCACCAACTTGCACATATATGCAAGTGTATCATAGTAGATACACTTACTCTTTAGTAGTATTTATAGTACTTACTTATTGAATAATTGTTCTTTAACTGGTTTCAAAAGACATTGATTGTAAAGTAAAGAAGCAAGAACTGAGACATGCTTATAAACTTTAATTATTTTTTTCTTACACTGTCAATTAATTTGTAAATTGATTTATTAATTTTAGTACAAATACTTCTGAATAACAGATGTTATAAAACATAAAATCCACATTTAGATTTCTCGAGAAAAAAAGTGATGACATTTCAATTATTCAGTTCTTGCTTTACTACATTTTAGCATTTAGACATTTCTTACTTGCTATTCTTTTCTAAAGCAACAGTATACAGACCACACGGTAGTTCTTGATTTAGCTCTAAAGGCTACGATTTTCTTGTAAATTTCCCCCACAGAATCCTATAACACTGAATGATTAATCTTCCTCTAAGGATCTTTGCCAGGCGGCTACAGGTAACACTGTGTTTGACATATTGATTATGAACACAAGATTATGAACACAAAAGAATAACAGCACCAATTTGTATTCTTGTTTTTTCTTCTATTTATATCTGAGTCATTGCTTGGAGATTAGATTGAGCAGCCGAGATGACTCTTTGTTACAAATTGTTGATAGTGGAAGGAACATCAGCAGTGACCTACGAAATGAGATTAGGTGGGAAAAAGCGGAAGAGTGGGGAAATTGATTTATGCTGCTCTGTCTAAGCTGAGGCATCGCCATAAACTGGCTGAACAAAACAAGCAGCTCTCAGTGTTCCTGTTTTTACTGCCAGCAACAGGTTTTCAGGAACTGCGTGCTAATTCCAGCCTGTGTACTTTCCTCAGTGACCCGTCTTTATCTTAATAGTGCGACAATAGAAGAGGATTCTGAGCTGTGTGTGAACCTTGCAAACAATATTTTAAAAAAACTCAAATAGCAGATTAGTTATTGTCCAGGGCTTGTCTAGAATAATCTCCAAAGCTGTGCAGTTATTATGTTCTGTCTTCTTATTAAACTGCATTAAACACAAATGTTGAAAACACTGGGTTGTGGTTTCGTGAAAGATTATATGCTGTGCTATCATTTGAGCTTTAGCTGTTAGATGGACTTTGTTAACATTTACCAGAGGCAGGCTAAAACTTTCATCCTGTTTGCAGACATGGCACTAAGCTACGTTTAAGCAATCCCCTGAAATTTCCTGCTAATTTCCTGCAGATCTTGTATCATCGGAAGAATGTGAGTATTTCCGAATCTGAAAATATTTATCTAACTGAGTGTTTCAGGCGGGCCTCCAAAGCAGTAACTAAACACGGTAATAAATCACTCTTCCCAGTGTCAAACAAACAAAACAGATACCCAGATGTGATAAATACATTTAAATATAGTTCAATGGGATTTGCTTATTAATTCCCACAGTTTCCTCAGTGGTGCCATAAATCTAGGACTATTTAAGTGTATGGATCCCACCTACACCACAATGGTGTGTGCATCTCGGAGCGTGCCAGCTGAGTTGCGTCAGGGAGCACAGAGGTCTGTGGGCAGAGTGAGACAAAGCTTTGTCGCCACCCTGTGTGAAAATGAGAAAACAGCAGATAACTTGAGTCTAAACGTAAATGAGAGCGTGATTAAGTGAGCCCCCTAGTGTCAAATGCCTGAGCCAGCAACATGCAGCCTGACCACATTTACTCTGAGGTTTCAAAAGCCTGCAGATTTTGCAGATTATTACTTTTACTTGAGGTTGTTTTTCTATTTCTTTAGTATTTAATGAGATATGGTAATCCTACTGATGGCAATAAATGCAAAGTATACCAAGAAAAAAAATCAAATTAAAAACTAAGCTTGAGGTATTGTAGTGACCATAAAAAGTAGTTTTAGTGCTCAGATAGTAGGATAAAAAAAGGAATAAAAAGCACTATGTTAGGTAAGTGCGGTTTATTAACATGATCTTATGTTTGCAAATGATGCAATGGGCAGCTTGGAGATTCTTAGATAATTAAAATGAAATGCACACGGTATTCATGAAATTGTTGTTGTTCTACTGGGACCAGTGCATGTGACTAAAACCTACAAAACAGCCCCAAAATAAATGCTTGTAAAGTTATGTTTCTGTTAAAACTGTTTGAAAAAGAGAAATCGATTCACCTTTATAGTAATGTTTGCAGTTGTATTTTGTGGTGACTATAACTCAGATAGTCTAGCCTATCACTGGGGAGCCTAGACTATGATATAGTGTGAACAAAGTTGTGGAAAGACACATTATAGCATAAAAAACATTTCAATCAAACTGAATATTTTACACCTTCCCATAGATAAAGTTTTCATTTTTCATGTCTGTCAGTCACTCATATGAGCCATCCATTAATAATCAATGCCTATGTTAACATATATAGATGTACATATACTGTATAGTAGATTTACACAATCTCAAATAAGTAGCAGTAGTAGTGCTTTAAGTAACTTGATGATAGGAAATAAAAACAGTTTTTTTGCACCCCCGAGTGGCCAAATGAAATAAGGTTAAGATGAAAACATCATGGGGTTACTGAAATATGTTCTCACTTTCAGTATGACAGATATGCTGCACAATATGGCCTCTGAAAATATGCTTCACTGCCATAGATCCCAATACAGCTGGAACTGGCAAGGCAGAGAGTTAGTTTCTTAGGTCATCTATTTGAAGGATTTCAAAAGGTAACTCATTTTTGAAAATCTCTGACATTTGGCCCACATGCTATAAACAAGCTGCTGTGCTGTACAGTCAAGTCATGGTAAAAATTTAGCAGACTTTCACTTAACAGTATGTCTAAATAAACACATTACTGTTCAGCTTATGGATTTGTCACATTCTTCAAGCAGAATAAAGAAGAAAAACATGCAATAAAGCTTTGCCACTTGGCCCCCAAAGTAGGACCTGCATCAACTGTCTGCCCCTGTTTTGTGAAGGGGTTCCTGTATCAGTCTACTTTTAAGGCCCTAATTACTTTAGTTTATAATGCCCTCATGTGGAGAGCTCTTCTAAATAAACTTATGTTCAATCAGATTACTACAATCTATAGAAGTGGAGTACTGTTTCGCACAGGCGGTCTGGTTGCAGGACTTAATGGAAATTTTGTGGTAGTGGGGTTCACGTTCATAGATAGCCTAATGTGAGGGCAAGGGCGTGTCCAAAGACTACGGAGGAGCACTGGCTCTCCCTGGAATATTGACTCCTGGTGTCCCCCTGCTAGTGTCACAAGACCTCTTAATTAGTACTCTTAGTATGTTTACTCAAGTACTTCACTAAAGTACAGGTTCAAATTACTTTTATGTTGTGCTACTCTCTGCTTCCCCTCTCACATTTGCACAATAATTCTATAATTAGAAACAGATTGATGATTTCAGATTGATGCTGAAAAGCAAGTTTGTGCATTTGTTACTTCTAGCCTGGACTATTGTAATTCATTATTATCAGTTGATCCAGAGCGCTGCAGTGAGAGTATTACCTGGGACTGACGAGAGACACCATATTTCTCCCATATTACCTTCTCATCATTTGCTCGCTGTTAAATTCAGACTTAAATTTAAGTTAAATTTAAAATCCACTTCAAATGCAGATGTCAAGCCCCTCTACTGGAGAACCAGCTCCCAGTTTGGGAGGCAGACACTCTATACTTTTTAGATTAGGCCTAAAACTTTCCCTTTTAAAGCTTATAGTTAAGACTGGATCAGATGACTCTGAAACCTCCCTTAGTTATGCTACTTATACTGCCGGAGGGCGCTTTCCATGATTCACGGAGTGTTTCTCTCAGGTCTTTTCACTCTGTGAGTTTATACACCACTGCTGTATTTAATCAAACTCAAAAAGACTTTAATTGCGCTCTTTTAAAAATAGCTGCTAAAATCTGCAGTTGTTCACAGATGGCTCCTCCTCTCTGAGCCTGGTTCCTGTTAAAAGTGAGTTTTTCCTTCCCACAGTTGCCAACTGCTTGCTCATAGGGGTTCGTGTAATTGTTGGGGTTTCTTTCCGGTGTTGTAGGGTACAATACAAAGCACATTAAGGTGGCCATTGTTCTAAATTGGTGCTATGTGAATAAAATGTAATAGAACGACTGTATTTCGGATGCAAATATTAACATTTAAAATCTATACCGTTTATTTGAGGAAGTTTTTACTTTATACACTTTTAATATATTTTAAATCATATAACGTGTCCACTAATAAGCCATTAAAGTAGGATTTAAAGTTTTTTGCTTATATGAAAAGTCTAAATAATTCTTGCAAAACATCGCAAAACAATAATCCAACTCAAAATGACAAGTCTTGTAACACTTTCGCGTAATAAAACTACAATACGACACACGGATTAAAATTTTAAATGCAGATTTTAAAATGTTTTTGATCACATTTCCACGGAACCGTAAACTCCTCGTTTCTACTCAAGGTGGCATTGGTGAAGTGGCGGTGTGGGCACACTTTTACCTCCATTTGGGCCGCAAACACGAGCTCGACCTCACTCACTGTTCCGCACGCGCGCGCACCGGTCACCTCTCAGCAGTCAGGCTCAGCTGCAGTGAATGGAGGAGAGGCGCGCGCACGCAGAGATCACTCGCCCTTGCTTGTTATTAACGTTAATAACGTTATCTCTCGCGTCACTCATGTCCCCGGCGACGACGACGGCCGCCGCTGCAGCAGAGGAGCGGAACGGGAACCGCGGTTCAGGTGCACCGCTGTGATTGAAATACGCGGAAGTTTTGACGCCACCGAGCAGAAAGGAGATGAGCACACCGCTCAAAGGATAGCCCCCCTCCGCCTCCCTCCTCCTCCGCTCCCCTCCCTTCGGTTTGTGGACAAGTGTTTATCCGCTGCGAGGCGAGAGCTCGGTCCGTGATGGGATTCCTTCAGGAGCGACCTGCCGCCTATCGTTAACCCCTCTGGAGGTAAGGAGTGAAGCCAAACGACGGTTAACTAACAAAAGAGACGCGGTGGGGTGTCGGACGGGAGCAGCTTATACGAGAAGTGCTCCGTTTTGAGAGTTTGTGCTGGCGAAAGTTGACTACAACATCCCCGTCGGTTAGTTGGCAACTAAATATGGATGTCAGTTATTTGTAACAGACTCGGGAGAAGTCGTGTGTCCCGTGAAGCGAGGCTGTTTCCTACATGTAGCGACTTGACACCCCCCTCCCTGCCAGCTCCACACATTATCGCTTCTTTAACCATTGCCATCATCTCCGGTGCGGTTCGGGCACAGCTGTGAAGGCGGTCGACGCACGCAAACTTGTGGTGAGTAAGTGAGCGCAAACGGGACAGACAACAAGGCTGCCATTGTACCGGATCAGCGGCGGATTAACGGAATTCCTTTTCTCTGCTCTGCACTGTCTGAATGGCCTCCAGCCTCTCTCTCAGCCTGCCTGCCTGCCTTCGTGTCTCAGTGGGGCTAACATCTTGATTTCTAACCACTCTCACCCCTTGCACTTGTTAGAAACAGTCCGCTAAAACACCCACCGAGCCTCCACACCACAGAGGCCTCAGTGAAACATGTGGATGGGCCACTTAAACTGTATTGTTATCAGGAGAGGACTGATGAGTAGGCTCCAAAGGTCAAAAAATGGTGTGTGTTTTGCTTCTTTTGTCTGACCAGTAGTACAAAACAAAGCAAAAGAAACAAAAAAATTAGTGCATATTAATCTATAACAAAATATAACTGAAACTTTTAACCTTTTATAAAGATTGAGGCTGATTTAGCACTCAAACTGGATTTCAACCGGGTTAAGCAGAAGGAACGGTCCCAATTTTTGTCAGAAAGGGCCTTGGGGGATGTTGTTTGTCTACCCCTGCCTCAAAAAGCTCTTGTCTTATGACTGATCATGCACAGCATAGCACTGAAGGATAAAGATTGTTATGTGGGTGCTTAAAAGTCTTAATTACATCCCACAGAGAGTAATACCGGTTTGTCTTGTGTAGTACTCACAGGCGACAAACAAACCCAGGTCTAGATTTTTATTTTTATTTTTTTTATATGTTTTACTCCCCCCCGTCCCTCTGTGCACTTGCACATCATGCACCATCTCCAGCTCTCCCCTCCTCCCCTAGAGTAACCAACCAACATGTGGGGAGGTAATCCCAGCTATTAGGGTAATCTCCTCAGCATGGCGATCAATAGGGGAGGGTGTGCGACAACTACCAGACAAGACTAGTGGGGGGACAAAATTTGTGCTAAAGAAAAATGATTTAATCATCTAGATTAGGTCAGGAGGCCGGGGGTCTGGACAGAGGCTTGTTGCTGGAAGGGGGAGGGGTGCAGACAGCGCAGGCAGGAGGATGTGAGGGGTCAGGCCATCTCCACTTTGGGCAGCACCCATTGTGACAATGGGCTGAAAGTAGGGATGCAGTGATTGGGAAAATCTGTGTGGAAATTGTTGAAAATAAGACACTTGTTAAATAAGCAGTGCCCATGCTAATGTTTTTATGTAATAACCTGTTTTGTGGTTGCAAAACAAAGGAAATTGTTATTATAAAATCACAGCTGACTACTACATTTAAATTCAGATGTTAAAAATTTATAAAACTGGATGTAAGGGCTGCAGAATTGAGGCGACAGATCAGGTAAACATAAGATGATGGCATCACTGAAGTCACCTGAAATTAGGCTCATAAGTTGATCCATCTCAAGCTGAAACATCGTGGCTTTGTAATACAAGTTTAATCTAATAAATAGCGCTACATCTGGAAACAACACAACGTTGAACTGGATTAAATCAAAACCAAGATTGTTCTTCTGCAAGCACACTGTGTAAGTGAAAATGAGCACAAACGCAAGTTTTAAAACGGGTGGTAATAATCATTTCAGTTTCCTTTCTTTTTAATGGGCAGCACTTTAATCTGGGGTGAATGTCAGTGACCTCATCAAATAAAAATGAAGCTTCTAAGTCTTTAAATGATTTTTAAAAACCTCAGTTTACAATAAAAAAAATCCCTGAAACCATTAAACTGTTGTTCCTGTGAATCCAGCATGAAGCAGTAAATACTCAGTATGTTTTCAGGGGACTGCTTTGTGTCTCAGTCACAGCAAAAGAGAAATAAGATGGCAACCTTCTTAAATCTACAAAAAACAAACAAACAAAAAACTTCAGTTGTAGTTTTTGTTTGATGGTTTTTTTTGCAGTCAGCGACTGATTGAAGTGGCTGGTTGCCCACAGGCTGAGTGTGCAACATCCTCAACCTCTGGGTGGCCACTTTCGATCGTAAGGCTGTTCCTGGAGACAGGCAACCCGTCTCCAAACACTTGCTATCAGACTCAGACTGACCGCACTCACTCTCACTCAGAATAATTTGCTGTCTAATTGCCAACACTGATGAGGGAAACTCCCCTGCAACACGTGTCTTTGCAACTAGTATTCAGGTTATATTTGTATATAAAAGCAAGGTGTCGTTATGTCATTTTGCAGTTAAATGGCTGCAGTTTCCTGTAGCGTTGTTAAAAAAAGTCATATTAAAACAAATGGCTAAACATGATCTGCAGTGCTGCTGTTGATCACAACTTGTGTTATCACTTACTGTTTTCATACAGACAATCTCCACCCCAAATGTTTTAAGCCATCCAGATCATGCAATTATGTAACTTTAAACCATCTTTGAAAGATTTCCTCGTCCCTGAGGGAAAAGTGGCTTTAGTCAACTTATTTTTCAGTGTAACATCTATAGTAGGTTTAACAATCTCTCAGTTATGTTTTACATACATCCAAATCACAGAGGTGTTAGTTTTTTCAGAATGAAACAACAAAAAAACTCTCAAAAAACAAGTTTTGAGTGGGTTAAACACAGAAAACTGAGTTTTACACTTAAACGTAAAAACATCCACACTGTTCAGTGGGCCAAATGTCTGCAGCGGGTGAATCTGTGGCTAAAAGGCGTACGCGTTCTTGCTGAGTGTGCATCCTCTCTTTTGATGCGATTACCTAACAGCACATCATACAGATGGACCACATGCTGCATTCAGAGCATGTGGTGGTGTTCACATTACCTGGGCCTTATGTAAACAGATGAGAAACATCATCCTACAGAAAATCTTTAGGGAAAAGCACGCTAAAGCTTAAGCATTTAAAATTTAAGCAAGTAAATCTACTCGAATTGCTATTTTTTCCTAAACAAAAAAAGAGAATTATAAATGTAAAATATTTACTTTTTTTTTTCTCTCTTTTCTGAAGTTCAAAGTTTTAACTTTTATAACGTGTTTGCTAATTTTTCTACACCAAATTATTAATCAGGAAATTTTTCTTCTAATTAGAAATGAAAAATATTCATATTTATGTTAAAAAAATTCTGAAAATGTAAATGTAAAACAAATTGAATTTGCTTTAGGAGCTTATTATCATCAGTATTGTTCTTTGGGCAACACTAACCTACCTACTGCATCATTTTTTACAAAACCACAAAGCAGCGTTTCTTTATTTTAGCACAATTAAGAATCGAATGGGTGGAGAACATTTATAGTTTATGATGATTCATATAGGTTCCTGAATAAAGAAAAGAAAGAAGAACATGGCCTTTAAGTCTCCAGTGGAGGAACTGGAGTGCAGACACTGGCAGATGGAAGATGGGAGGGATGAGTAAGGCGTTCACAGATCCCTTCTGTTTGGTCCCATTGAGACCGAGGGAGACGAGATTGGATGGGTCTGGAGGAATCAGGTTACTATCGGCTCATTCTGTTCCAAAGAAGTGGTGGTGTAAAAGATGCAATACCCCTATGGGAAACCTAATCCAGACCCTCCTGCCAGCTGTCATTCTTTTGCTCCAGGGTAAAATCGCTAAGCAGGTATCCCCTTACGCTTTTTCAATCCTTACCTTAATCATCAGGAAACGGGAAATTACACACACATGTCGTTACAAATCATTATCTACTACGTAACTTGAGAATTATGATCTTTTACGCAGATAGAGATCAACATTAGATGTCAGGAAAAAGCAAAACCAAAGCAACTTCAAGTGTGTTTGATTAGAAATATCAGCTTTAGCATTTTGTAGTGATTTTAGTTAAAATCAATGTCAAATTTCTGATTTGCAGAGGAGTGATTCGGCCTCCTCAGCCTCCAATGCACTTTTTACATGCAGACATTAATTCTGACTGCAAACCTGTCATAAAAATAATATTTACTGTACAGTTAAAGTGGCTGTGTCCATTATTTGGGCTCAATCTTCATTAGTCTGAGGATCAACTCAAGCTAAAGGTTATCTCCAACTTAAGATGCATAAGATTAAAGTGACAGCCTCCTTTTTGATGAACCTATTAGTCAATCACCAGAAAAATAACTAGAAAATGATGATAATCATAATTAGGCTTAACAAAACAATAACACTTTTACAGAATTTAAATGAACAAAACATTTTCTAATAAGTGTTCTGATTTACTGCTTTTCTTGGCCTTATTCTGTAGGCTTAATCTCCTTTAATCTGCTGTCATTTCTTTTACTTAGTGGCTTGACTTGTATTTAGGTGACAATGAAATCAGTCTCTTCGAATTTACACCTATGGACAGGAGGCCGAACGATGAGAGGAAGGCCGATAAAGTAAAACCAGAGTGATAGAGACATAAAGGGAGACAGTCGGAGTGAGTTTGAGTTGACCTTGCCATGATAATCTAATCCCTGTCGAGAGTGCTTTTTTTAGAGAGCAAGTTAATGCCAGCAGATTATACTCCAGTGTCTCCCACACTAGCCAATCCAAACCGAAAAGAGAGTGGGTACACAGTGGATCCTCAGGCCTACCATGGAGGATAAATCAGCAGTAATAATAACCTATAGTAATTGAAAATAGCCCTAAAAATGACAACTCTTCCTCTTTGCTTTTCTGCTCTTTAGTGGAGCTGCTCAGGTAGTTTCTGATGTCTGCATGAGACCACTGTGTATTTCCACAGCAGGTAAAACCGCTGCCGTCTTTTCTCTGTCATGTCACGGATGCCCCTTTGTGTGCACAAAGGGGCATCCGTGATAAAAGCCACTCATTGAGCAGCTCATCTCATGCAATGAAGAGTAATCCCTGTATATGTTGTGTAACCAAGTGGAGAGTTGCCCAAGGAGGGGGATGGGCACGAATGTGCGCAAGTTTGTCCGTGCTTGTGACTGTTGAGCTCATGGCGGTCTAATCTTTTAGGTACATTAGGCTGGTCGCCCACAGCGCCGTGCGGCCTCACTGTTTTTGTGCAATTAAGTCATTCTAGGAACGCCATAGGCCCTGAATAATAACAGGAGTTGCTTGTGAGCTGTAAAAGGATAATCCAGCTGTGGTGGGATGGAGAGTTGTCTGGAAGGACTGAGCTGTGTACTTTTATCACTTTGTGTTGATCTTGTTTTGCCAGTTTTTTCAAGACTTCACTCTAATGAGGTTGTTCTGTGGTCACTAGGTTATTCTAAGACCTCTACTGCTGCATTCAGGCCACGTTGACAGGATGGGAAAAAGCATGCCTGTATTACTCTGGGAAAGTCATTGTTAGCTCTGTAGTCACACCACACAAGTGGAAAAATATCTTGACATTTAACATTTTTATGATGACACATATTTCTTTATATTTTTTATAGAAGCTATTTGACTGAAGCTTCTTTTTTTTTTTAAACACTGATATTTCTTTTGTTAACTGGACGAGTTTGTATTCAAGGCAACATATCTGATGTCGAGTTGCTGACTATTGGATAGTTGCTACACATGAAGTCATGCTGGCACCTAGAGTTTGTGTTGAGCCCACAAAACCTGTAAGAAATTATCTTTAATTAACCAGAGAAAAGAAAAAATTGGCGAATTGACGAGTCTAAAAGACAGAAGACACTCTGACACAAAACTGACATACACCTGCTTGTTTCATACATCAGAGTACTGCACAACAGCGCCGGTTAGCATTGCTATCATCTGTTTACTTGTTCCCCTTCTCAGAGAGAGAGAGAGAGAGAGAAACGGGTAGTGAACTGGCACCTGCTGTTGAACATTAATAAAATAAATAATACATTTAACCCACTAGTATTTCTGGCATTAACTTGGAAGGGCAGCAATATTTAAATGTCTACTCAACATTGACATCCAAAGTAAAATATTCTTATATCAATTAACTAGAAGCTGGCCATGTTTGCTTTGAAGAGTAGGTAATCATAAAAGATTGATAAAAGATGGGCGTAGCTGCTGTGACATCACCTGTTGTCCTGATCTAAAGCCTTGAGCGCTTCTGCTGTCGCCTTCTTGGTTTCAAAAACTAAGATGGCACGAGAAGGGGCGGGTCTGACTGTGAGAACACATGCTCAATGACTTGTGATTGACAGCTGCAAGTGTGTGAGTGTGCGGTTTCATACCTCCATTTTCAACCATCGTATGATCAAGATCTACAAATTTTCTTAATTTGATTATTCAGTATGTCCGACAGTGAATGACTTGAGTGCATAAAAAAGGCAGGAAAGTGTCTACAGAGGTCAAGTAAGAAATCCCCTTTCACATAGATTTCTATGGGATCGAAGGCCATTAATTAAAAGTAAAGTGAGTAAAGTAATTCAGCTTTACAGATCATTGAGTTTCAGTTGTGCCTACTATAGATATACCTATACCAGAAATGTAGAAGTCAGTAGAAATACCAGTAGAATTACATGATTCCCGATATCCAACTCCTTTATTAAAAAACACTTGAACATGACAAAATTACATTATCTGTAAATAAAAGCAGTACAGAACAAGAAATGTTAAGATTTTACTTTGATAACAGGAAACGGACTGAAATGTGAGGAGCTTTAAAAGGTAAAATTAGTTACATCATCTTAGCCGTTATAGTTAATTTCAAAACATCAGTTCTTGCTTTTAAAAACAAAATGGTAATATGTATTTCAGGAGAACATGATACTTTGCATATTTGCACGGTCACCTTTCACCTTTCATTCTGTGAACTGGTCTAGATGCCGGGCTTTTGGTTCTTCTCTAAAGTATTTTCTTGCTTGTTCTAAAAAGCACAGTAGCATCGTTTGAACATTGACTTTTGTGAATCAATAATCACTCCTCAATCATCCTCCTTGCAACTGCAAAGTATTTCCTTATCTGACTCTTGCTGCCTTTCTCATCATCGGGTTTGGTTGCAGCTATTGCAGCAGCTGCACGAGTCACCATCTTCCACATGTAGTGTTTGCTATGCTTGTGGGCGTCCTCCTTCTTCTTCAGCATGTAAGAATAGAACATTTGTAGGTTTAAACCGCCCCACACTTTCAGAATTTTCGTAATGAAAGATGTGATAATTATCAGTTCTGGGGATATCTCTGGTCCACTAGGACTTGATGTGGCAAGCCCGACTTTGCTTTTAATTTGTTGTGAAATATCCCTTGTGCAACACTGTATTTCCTGTAATCCGCTAACAACTGACACAAGATTAATCATACTGTCAGGAATGACTGATGGGCAGAAAGGTTTTTCTTAAATTTATTGTACTGTCCATCTGAATAAGTTAAAGACAGGAAAAAATATGATAGAAAATATCCTGAATATAGACTCAGACTATATTTACAGCAAAGATAACGTGTAATATTTTGGTTTTATGCCTCGTTTGTGTTTGCAGTTGGTGGACAGGATTACTGGACACAAAACGGTAGATGCGAGGTGAGGCTTAGCGAGTCACTGTGGCTTTGAACACTAGCATAAGGACAGTCACATGCCATCTCCAGTCAGGGGTATGTTGGCACAGGTTTGTGGATGTGAATATTTGGATGACTTCAGCACATGCACACACACACACACTTGCACTGTGTGCACATATGCATGCACACAGTCATGGGGTATACACACAGCAATGATTTTTCACATCTCTCACTAGTTTGCAAATACAGAAATGTGCAGACGTCAGCTGTTGTGGACATTTCTGTGTTGCAAAAGGAAAAATTGGTATTTGAGGCTTTTCAGGTGTTTTTAAAGATTAGATGGGAGACTTCCAGTCCACAGCAGCAACCGGGCACACAATCAGTGCGCAAACATGCGACGCAGTGGATATTTTCATGCGAGTACACACGCACATCGCAGAACGCAGGCTCTCAGCATCAGTGCCCTGACCATAGGGAGTTTGTGCTGAGCTGGTTGGGACGTCAGGATGAATCAGTGTGCGGACAGCTGACTGGACGTGCCTATTCATCAGCCAGAGAAAAGAGAGTGAAAAATGGAGCGAGGGATTCTAAAAGAAACGAGTTAAGCCCCAGAGCAACATGTTTGGCTATCTGCATTACTTTACAGATCCTCCAATGGGCTTTGACTGTTGTATAGGATAAAGGCTGAAGAGGTGGAAAAGATAGCCGAGTACAGGAAGGAGAGGAGGGGGGTAAGACAAGGGGAGTTTTCACGATTATTTTTGTTGTGTACACATGCAGTAGTAGGACACTGCAGATGCAAATATATAACACTCACTAAGCAGATAGGCTGCTTTGACAAAGGCATAAGCTCATACTGTAGAGGCGGCTACCTCCATTCTGATGGCCCGTTTATTCCCATCTGTTGCCCTCAGCTCTCTGACTTTATCCCCATTGTGTTAACTCATTACATTCGCCTTAACCATAACCCCTTAATTGCCACCTTCCAGTTTCTCTCCCATATCCTCCCCCCTCTCGGAGACAGTGTGCCACATTGCCCGTGCGTTAATCTGATAGCGTCTGCCTACCAAACACCTGCCATGTCCAGAAAAAAACCCTCCTAAACTCCTCCAGATTCTGGGTACAGCACCCATTGTAGCGTGAGCGGATCAGCACACATGATAGCAAGCAGGCAGGCACGCATTTAGACAGATGCAGATGCACGTACAGCAGATAATTAGACGAACAACCTCACCGCCTGAAAATCATGCTGGAGTCAGTGTTTTTGCTTTAGCCTTTATGAGTATGTGCACCTATTTTTTTTCCCCCTTGCATTCAAAGGAAGACGAGACAAACAAGAGTTGTCTTTTGTCCCGCCTCTTCGCCCATTTGAAGACAGTGATGGGTAGGCCCAGGCCTCTTCGGTTTAACAATAACTCTCTCGACCCCCTAATGAGGGGTGGAGGGCCAGACATGAGGCGATGTGACAGTTCTGGTGCGGCTGACACAATAGCAGGTTTTTCTTTTGACTGCCTGGCTGAGCTAGAGTACCTTCTTTCACTAAAAACAGCCAAACAAATGGTCGTCCTTGCCTGAGGAACATGTTTAGCTACATCAGACTGCCTCTGCCATGCACTGTTCGTTATGTAGAGCACCACAGCTGCTTTTATGTTTGCCTTTTTTTGAGGTCTCGATAAGAAGTCTCTAAGGCTACGTTCACACTGCAGGCGAAAGCGCATCAAATCCGATTTTTTTGACCCTATGCGACCCATATCCGATCATGGTATGACAGTGTGAACGGCACAAATCCGATCTGGGTCACTTTCGTATGTGGTACTGAATCCGATACATATCCGATGTTTTAGAAAGCGACTGCTGTGTGAACGGTCATGTCGCATTAAATCCGTCTTTTACGTCACTGACACAAGACAGACGCCAATTATCAGTGCCGGAGAAGACATCGCGAACGCTTCCTGGCCATCCAGTGTTGATGTTAGTGAAACTGTTGGGAAGACAACGTGAACATTTTATTTGTACTGTATAATCTGCAGATTCTGACAGAAATCTGCAGCTATCCTTTGAAGCACCGCTCCTCTAAAACAGCAATAAGGATAATTATTAGGTTATTTACATTATTATGTAAATAACAAAATAACTTAAAGCAAAAAATTTGGAAACGTAAAGTCCGAAGTCAAACAATATTGTTTGCTCTGGGTTTAAATAGAGCGCGTTGTGTGTGACATCTTCTTTTGCGCATGCGGGCCGCTTTGAGCGTTCACACTAGAGCGCATTTGCTGTCGCATTTTATTTGTAGTGTGAACAAGCAGACAAAAAAAATCGGATTTGATCAAAAAATCGGAATTGAGCATTAAGACCTGCAGTGTGAACGTAGCCTAAGGAGCCTCTCACGTCAAACTCATTTTCCTGGCAGACAAGATCATTTATCTCTAAAATTATGAAGGATTTATCGCGAGATTGCAATTTTCTTTAACCGATTCTGATTTTTCCCTAAGCTTGACCTGCTGATAGAGACTTTTGCCAATTTGGTGTTTCTTTCTAAGAACTGTAACTGTCAGCATATACAAGCAAAAATCAGGTTTTCTTCAATGCAGAATATAATTTTTGTAGTAAAATAAGACTGAATAAGGCTGAGATGGAGCTAGCAGAGTTAAAGATGAACAAAGCAAAGAGAAGTTAGAGAGGAAAGGTTGAGATGGTTTGAACTTGGGCATCCCCAAACCTCTCCAATAAACAACAGAAAGAGGTACAAATAATTAAATGAGAATGAGTGGCTTTACAGCCACCTTTACCTGACATGTTTCACCCCACCAGCCAAAGCAGGTGCAGCAGATATATATAACAAAACAAATATCAGGTACATCATTTCCCAGTGTCTTTATAACTTCACCAGATGACACAAAAGGGTGGATGTCCTGTTTTTTACCCATCTCCATAATTTTCCTGGTAACTACTTTGATCCTTGCATTGGTGAACTTGATGACTATGATGAAATATATTTGCCTACATGTGCATTACGGAAAAAAAACTTTGAAGTTGTTCTAAAGTTTATGAGGTGAATTCATAGAACAACAAATTTATTTTTTTCCCAGTGTTTCCCTGGAAGTGATCATATTTTGTTTTTAAAAAGGGGAAAATTTTGTATCTCCTGAGTCGGTCTTTCCGATAAAAAAGAAAAAAAAAGTTCCCTATATGAGTTGAGAAAGAAACATGTTGCAAACATGAGCAGCTGACCTGTTCAAGATGAGTCTCACTAAATATGTGATTATGAATCAGACAGCGTCGCAGGCCATGCAAAAATGACCCATTATATGCTGATTAGCCTTGTGTTCATTTTGCCAAAGTTTTTTAGTTATGTGGAGTTTTGATAAAACATTACTCTCCGAGGGAAGCTATTTTAAGATTAAAAAAAAAAATCATTCATCCTTAAAAAAAAAAAAAAAAAAGCAAATGAAAAGAAAGTGGTGTGATCCAAAACTGTGAGCCAAAGATTTAGGTGTAAACCAGGTCAGGGATCTGGACAAATGCTACATCACTATACCTGCAGTCTCAACCATGACTTGTGTGTAAAACCTTAAAGATTTAGATTATTTTGATACTAAAAGTTACAAATATACATTCTTACCTTTTTACTCACAATCTTGCATCAGCACTCAGCCCAGAATCAGTGCTCTGTATGTGCTAGTAAGTGAGTTTCTAAAATGAAGTTTGTTGATAATGGATTATTGATCGTGAATTAGAGTGGATGCCCCCTGGGGGCTTATCCTGGCTGGCCAGGAATGAATACATCTCTTCATGCTTCACCTCACACACTCAATTTCGGCATAAGCAACCAAAGGTCTGACAGACACACGCATGTTGAGACACTGACCCGTGGTCTAATAGGTACAGACAGCCGTCGTTCATCCAGTAAAGGACAAAGGTTATTCCAAAATCTCTGTGATGCAAATTGCCTCAGTGAGCTCTCACTCTCTCTTAGCACAGAGTAAAACAACCTTAATGTGAAAGCAACAACTGCTTGATCTTAAACAGTTGTTGAACCAAAATATTATTCAGTTATTCAGTCATCAGTTTATTCTATTCTATTTTGGACATCAGCTGCTTTTTCACTCATTTTCAGTCCTTGTACCTGACCATGTTTATTGGAATGTTGTTCGTCTGTTAGGCCACTTAACACTGAGCTCACATAAAAACCAATATTGTGTGAACTTGGACAAAAAAGCAACTATTGCATTAAATTGTATCTTTAGACACTTTGTTACCAGCAGTCTGTCACGGAAACATATGAAGTGTTCCTACTTCTTTAGTTGAATTTATGAAAAAAATACATAAAATGCTATTTTTGCACCATTGAGGTGATTTTGGAACGGCTATTACCTGAAAACCTGGCACATCTCAGCATGCTGTGCAGTGTTTCCTTAAAAATTGGAGATAACTGGACAACTAGAGGACAAAAGAAGACGTGCCAGACCTCGAAAACTATCTACTCCAGAAGAATACTAAAGAATTAAGGTGGTCATACCAAGGATTGACTTTCAAGCTCGTTGTCTTTGTGCAATCTCTGTTTTTTCCTTAAATACTGTATTTTCATTTATGTTTTCATATTATTTTAAAGCCATTTGGACAGACTTTTTTTAACTGTTTTTTTTCTGAATTTTGATAGTTCATTTAATTATCATAGGACTCATTTCAGTTTCTTTTTTTCCAGGTATCATAAAAACAGCATGCCACTTGATGAAGGAACTTCTCTTCAAAGATCGGGATTGGATACTAAAGCTGTGATGTTTGGCAAGTTTTTGACACCTGTGCTGAGAACTCAATAAGTTTTGGAAGAATAACTTTTCTAGAGTTTCACAGAGGATTTATTAAACAGCTGTGGTGATTCTTGATGACCGGTGGTCTTGGAAAAGTGATGGAGACAGAAGAACGGGAGGATGTTTCACAAAAACACACAGCTAAGGTGGAGGCAGAGGATGAGGTAACCTCATGCCACACCTGCGGGGTGTGTGGCCGCAGTTTTCCACTTCTAAGCTCTCTATCTCAGCACATGAGAAGACACACTCGGGAGAAGCCTTACAAGTGTCCCTACTGTGAGCACAGGACAGCTCAGAAGGGCAGCCTGAAGGCCCATATTCGAAGCCATAAATTGGGCCTTTTGAGCCAAAACCTCAGTGACAGGGAGGGGGATGGAGATGAAGGGCAGAAAGAGGATGCTGATATAACTGACCCTCCTGAGCTCAGCAGCCCACCTGATAAAGCTCATAACATTAATGGAAAGGTCAAGAAGAAAACAACCAAGAAAAAAGTTAAGGGTAAAGATGGTGTCGAGGTTAGCGATGGAGGTGATGATGGACCTTTTTCCTGCACCATTTGTGGCCAGGTTTTCCCTCAGGTATTACTCCTCAAGTCCCACATGAAAAGGCACCGTGGCGCTCAGGATCACGGTTGCCGGATATGTGGACGGCGCTTTCGCCAAGCGTGGTTCCTCCAAAGTCACATGCGCATTCATCGAGTGAAAGCCCAGCTAAGGGGCAGCAAAAGCAATGAACCGCCTGCCACCATCAACGGGGTTCCTCAGGACCCAGCATCACTGACGAATGAAGAGTGCCTCTATGAGCTCTGTGCAGGCTGCGGTAACTTCTTCAATGACCGCAGGACACTGCAGATACACGAAAAGTTGCATAAACTGAACCACACTCGCACTCAGATGCAGAACCCAACACAAGGAAATGTGGAGTCCTCCGAGGTGCAAGACGCTAAGAGGCAGTTTTTGGAAAGCCTGAACCTCACTTCTGCTGGAGCCAGGGAAAGCCCAGAGAAAGTGAAGCTGGGCAGTCGAATTCCTGAGCTGGATCCAATTTGTAGTTATCAGTCATGGCAGTTAGCTACAAGAGGACGGCTAGTGGAGGCTACAGAAAAATGTCTGGGATGGGAGGAGAGATTAGCTGACGCAGAAGTGGCATATGACATAGAAAAAGGCGAGTACGTCCCCTTGAAGCAAGAGAAAAAGAGAAAGCCAAATGACACAGCCGGCTCCAATCTTAAGAAGAAGAAGGGTGACACAGGCCTTGATCATAAAGGTGGTGACAAAAAGATTAGCCAGAAGGACCCTATTCTGCTGAATGGACTTGGTCAAGCATTTTATGAGGCACTGCAGACTAAAAACGTTAAAGATGTTCACTCCTCATCTAAACAGACAAAGAACATCAGGAGCCTAGACCAGGAAGGTGAGCCGAATCCACCACAACACACCATAATACATTATCCATGCCAGAGCTTAGACAAGAGTTTATATTCGTTGATCAAGCTTAGAACAGTTTTGTACTTTTACCATTTATAAGCATCAAAGCATCAATTAAGGGCTGTATTTTATACAAATTGATTTCTGGAAGGTAAATTAAACTACAACTCTGGTACAAAAATGAGTTAAATTGGCAATATATTGTGCAAAGGGGAGATCACTAGCGAATTTCTAAATGAATTACAGAAGCAGTAATTGCCCTTTTTTACACAAGAATGTCTGTAAGAATACGAACGCAGTTAGGTTACCTTACCTAATATTTTTAAGGGACTCCTAATATATAAATCTCAGCATTAATAATTGTTTTATTGGCTTAACAAATCTTAAAAAACAGTTTTGGTTGGATTTGTAGATTCAGATCTAGATGTATTAATTGTGGGTTAGGGGTGGGATAAAATATCAATATGGAAAATTTTATGTAACAACTTCTATTTGTGTACAATATCTTTAGACTAATGACAAATTTCTTTATTACTATTAAAACATGCTGATGTTCTACCAGCCTGACTTACCACAATGACTGTCATTACTCATCATGGCAGCACCAATAATCATGAAATAAAGCTAATAGGGCCAATATTAGCTGTTTGCTAATATTTTGGCATCTGCATTTATAATGGTCAATAAATAAACACAATTTACATTTAATAATAGCACAATACATAATTCTTGCTTTTTGTCTAATTAGGGGTGTTTTTTTTTCTTCCTTAGCTAGATGTGTGATCCTTCTATCTTTATTATACAGTCTTTTTGTATATGTCCAAAAACTGACCTCATCTGTTATGAATGTCCCCTTCTGTTTTTACCTGCAGATAAAAAAAAATATTTCTGCGAGCACTGTGATTTCCACACTGTTGACACCGCGCTACTCAGGTCTCACCTGCACACGCAGCACCAGGACTTCCTGAGTTCCTACAGCAAACAGAGCACCAACTTGGACATAAGCAGAAGTGGTTCCAAAGCCTCAAGATACATGGACTACCTCAGAAGCAGGAGCATCTTGCTCAGTCAGCCATACTGGAATCCCTATTCAAGTTCTCCAAGCCAGGAGTTAGTAGAGTCAAACATTAAAATGGAAAAGACAAACGGCTCAGAGGTCAAAGAGCAGGGACATGCTACTGGCGATGCTAGCAGCCTCCTCAATCTTTCTTCTTTACCCATAACTGATGTTAGTTTTTCAGTAAAAACACAGGGCCTGGTGAGACATCAGTGCCCATACTGCTCCCACACCACCAACTACCCAGAAGTACTGTGGATCCATCAGCGTGTTGCCCACAGGGTGGATGGCAGCAGCACCATGGCACCCAAGTGGGCACCTA
Source organism: Oreochromis niloticus (assembly GCF_001858045.2). Taxonomy (NCBI): domain Eukaryota; kingdom Metazoa; phylum Chordata; class Actinopteri; order Cichliformes; family Cichlidae; genus Oreochromis; species Oreochromis niloticus. Next base: position 19,615,428 of record NC_031985.2, on the reverse strand, counting down.
GCATTAACAGTCTCAAGAGTTTAAAGGCAGGTGCTTCTCAGTGGAGACGCACGGGACCGCCACCCTTCCTCGAAGGCAAGGACTGTCCAGCTTTGCCTACTCCAAGAACGCAGCGCACACAGCCTCCCGGGGTCACAAACCATGGCGGCAGCAGCAGCAATAAGCAGTCGTCCCACAAGAATCAATCAGGCACCCTGAAGTCCAAGCATCAGTCAAAAGACTCACGACCTTCAGATGCGACACAGTGTAGTGGCAAGGTTGGACTCCAAAATCAAAAGAAGGAGCATAACCGAACAGTGGAGGGTGGATCTAAAGGCTCCAGCACCCAAGCTACTTCGTCAAACAGCATTGTGAACAGCAAGAGTCTCCAGAGCTTGCAGCCTACAAGCAGCCCAAAACAAAGAGGCAACAGAGCCACTGTGGAGGGGAACTTCCCACAGGAGGGTTTGGGTTTTATGCTGGCAAGAAATCGCAGTGGGAATTCTTCTTCTTCTTCTAACACAGATAAGCTCCACTCTCGCAGGCATTCAAGTGACTTTTCTTCAGGTCCCAAAGGTTCTGATCTCTGGGCTGCCATGAATATGTGGGGGCTACATGGAAGCAAAGCATATTTAGATACACTCCGAATATCTCAGGGAAAGAGTGAATCAACAGGAGAAACGCCAACGGACATCGATATTTTAAGTCTCCTGAAAAACTACAGTCCACATGATCTGGCAGCTCTCTATCAGCACTGGGGCTTTGTTGATCCCAGGCTTGTTTCACAGGGTAAGGAGGAAGCTTTGCTTTCTGCTTTATTTGCTGTAAATGATCAAAGAACTGAGTACTGTTTAGATCAGGGGTGGGGAGCTCCAGGCCTCAAGGGCCGGTGTCCTGCAGGTTTTAGATGTGTCCTTGATCCAACAGAGCTAATTTAAATAGTTAAATTACCTCCTCAGTATGTCTTCATGTTCTCCAGAGGCCTGGTAATGAACTAATCATTTGATTCAGGTGATATCTAAAACCTGCAGGACACTGGCCCTGAGGCCTGGATTTCCCCCACCCCTGGTTTAGATGGAGGCCTTACACACTGTCTAACGTTTTTCAATGGTTGATGTATAGTTGCCAACTATTATAAAAATCTACCGCTTTCAGAATGAGAAACAGATGTTTTAATGCTCTTTCACCACTTTCTACTTTCACAGCAACGATGCAGTTAAATGGAAACTTTGGAAATGAAGTCCATTCCTCGTCTGAAGCTTCCAAACAGGTATGTTTTTGATTTTACTGATAATTTCTAGATTTGTATTTCAGGCAAAAAGAATTGTGAATTAAAATAATCTTTGCATCCTTCATTTTAAAATCTTTAAGACTTTTCTAATCATTGATGGTCATAATTGGTTATTCGATTAGGTTGGTGGATATATACTTATAAAGCATATAAATAATTATGGTTTAAAAATGGAAAAAATAGCATTTTATGCTCCAAACCAATTATATCTGAAAACATAAGCCTACCTTTACATCATTATTGATTAACTTAACATAGAACATGTTTTTAAAATCCTGTCAGTTGTCTGGTGCAGGGCAGCGTTTCTCTTTATATTTGTATCACAGTTCAAACCTTAACTACAGTTTCATCTAACAGTAACTCAAGCCAGTTAACTGTAGATCTGCAAATCAGTTATTTCACTTTCCAGAGTGAAGTACAGCATAAAATCCCCGCTCACCTCGTGTACAGTATGTCTTCACCAACTGTGTGTTCCTGCTCTGTGTCTGTACCTCGTCTGTGTCTGAGCACAGTCTGTCATTTCTGCGCACACGTGCGTCTGCGTATTGTCTTGTATCTACGTGCGTGGCTGTCAGCTCCCACAACCTGGCTGTCTCTTCCTTCTCGTTTCCGTAACAGAAGCTGACAGGGATGAGGCAAACAAATAATAAAAAAACATTGTTGTCCCCCTCAGGGTAAAATTCGCACAGCATCTCCATATGGTGTGTCATCAGCCTGTCAGTCAGGCCTACCCTGATGCTACCTACAACTGTTCTTGCTTTCTCCTATTCCCCCTAGAGTAATGTGTGGGCAACTTTTTGAACACGAGTGATGGGCACTGTCTGTCTTCGGGGTTGAGGATTTCTAAGCCAGACAACAGTTGTATGTGAGGTGTAAAACAATACTGGAGAAACATGACTTTGTAAAAGATTTTTAAAAATTTCTATTTCTCCATATCTTATACAGCATTTGTGCATCGCTCATTTCCATCTTTTTGAGGACACTCATAGACCTTTGTCTTAACTAAAGGGCTAAACCCGACCCACCGGTTCTCAAAGTGTGGGTAAAGCTACTGCAGGGGTGAGGGGTGTGGGCAGAATTTAATGAAAATGAAGTTGAGATAATGAATGATTTATTGCAGGGACTATGGACTGGTTCCTATATAAAGCTGTTCTACTCTACCTGAGCATTTAAAGTGCTTTATACAACTTGCTTCATTCATTCAGGCACTTTTTTCTATGCTTAAGTGCTTTTTTACTAACATTCACACACATTCATACAACATTGGAGGCATCAGAGTAACTTGGACCAGTCGCACCACCAACTTTCTGATGGGTAGTTGACCTGCTCTACCTCCTGAGCTACAGCCACCCTCAAAAACTAACCAGTTGAAAACGTGTGCTAGTGCTAACTGGTGTTACTCACACTTGTCTTCTGCAGATGAACAGCCACTCCACTTCATCCTCAGGGTCTCTGCATAAAGGAACGTAACGAAACATTGTGCTTCTCTTGGTTGCAAAGTTCTAACTGCTGAAAAAAGAGAGGCCTGCTGTTCTTCAAAGGAACCAGCCATAACTCCTGGAGAGGACAGAGGCTCTGGAATATGCACAATATATGCAAAGCAATGCGGTGGACTTGTTTGATTTTGTATTATGATTGTTTGATTTGAAGTGTTAAGCATGTTACGAGTGTAGATATGATAGTTAAATAAACACACATGATGTGTTTTTGATTATTTTATTTGGTGAAAATGAGGCAAATGTTCAGGATTATTGTACAAAACAACAGGAAAGCATTGTAGAAGTACCACAGCCAGGTGGAAATTAAATGTAGAGCCACAACTATGTGGCTAAACAGATGTTCTCTTGGCTTAAGGCCCAGATATCTGCTTGTTTTTTGGTTACAAAAAGTAGATCCTTGCAGAGCAATACAACATACCAAACCTTAGAACTCGTAATTCCACTAAAACAGCTGTGATGCAAATACATGTTTTTAACTGCTGTATATCAGTGTCGAGTTTAAGTTTGTTGTTTTGTTTCATGTACAAATGTCTTCTTTTTTAATTTTTTAATTTCCTTGGTTGAGTATGTGATTTTTGTTGCAGATAACATGGTGTCACTTATGTTTTCAGCCCACAATTTGAATAATAATAATAATAATAATAATAATTTAAAAACTGCGAACAGCTTTTGAGTCGACGTTTTGAGTTTGCCAGTTTTCATTTGGTCAAAAGTTATTTGTCACTATGCACCATCTCAAGAGTAGTCTGGGCAAATTCAGAGGACTCTCCTTTAAAATACAAGTGTTGACCCAAGGCCTTAGTCACACAGGCCTAGAGACCCTTTTGCAACCCCCCGGCAGACTCTTGGTACCCTAACAGCTGGTGAGTCGTTCCTGGAGGTTGCTGAGTGAGATGTGTCGCAAGGAGGGTGCTGCACCAAAAATCTTTTTGTCATTGCTTTGGTCATCAGCATATTAATGCTATCACTCATTGTTTACACTGAAAATGTTGATTTGTATGCTAGCACTTGTCAACTTGCCACTTTAACCAACACATTTCAGAAGGCACAACTCTTACTTTAAAGGTAAATGTTCTACATTGTCCAGTTTGCACTTTTTCCACTTCTCTTTTTTAATATTACAGTACAGTGAAGAACAACAGGAAAGCAGAGGAGCGAGAGCAGGGAAGGCACAGGCCACAGGTCAGCCATGCGGCATATGGGCGCCTGCTCATCACAGTGCGCTAAACCGGCACCCCACTATTCCCACTTTTTATTGTTTGACTGACACTCGACAAGTAGTTGGCGACTGTTTGCAACATCTTCTGTATAAACTGCAGGGGATCACAGCAATCGAGAGACCAAAGCAATAACAAGGTTTTTGTTGCGGCTGGTGACGTGGACACCAGTGAATGCGATACCTCGAGAATGAGGAGACGTAGGAGCTTCAAATTAATAACACACAGGTGTCTCTACTAAAAATCTCCAACAGGGTTAATCACTGCCTGGTCTTTAAGGCTCTGCTATTTTAATATATATGTATATTTTTTTTTTACAGTGTTCAAAACTTTATATTTTGAACCCTACCCAAACCTTTTCTCCAGTTTTACACATTCCTCATGTAGTTTCACCAGTCCAGCCCACTTAAAATCAAAGTGGGCTGTATGTGGCCCACAGTTTAAAAAGAGTTTGACATCCCTGCTCTAAGGCTTTAGCAGATGTTTTCACAGAACAACAAGCAACCCATTTTTCCCTAGCAACTGATGGTTGCAAGGTGGTTGCCAACCGGTCGCTATCCCTGTGTGACCAGAGCCTAAGATAGAAATAGTGCATTTTTTTCCTGTCAGTTTGGAATCAGTATTTTTCCTAAGGTCAGAAATCTAATTCAATTACGTCGAGCACAGCAATGCCATCGAGTCCTCTAGCTCTGCTTCAGGTTAACAAACTGCTCTGTTGTAGTTTACAGTAAATTCAGCAGAATCTTTTTGACCAGTGAAACAGCACAACCAGAAACGGGACCCTAGTGTTTATCTTGTATTTTGTCAATGAAAAGTTGTTGGCCATTTTCCAAACTTTAGGTCCAGGATTGATGTGAAAAATGAATCTAGACTCACGCTCGTCATCGAAGCCAGTCTTTAAAAAGGGTCTCAGAACTGAGCAATGAAAAGTGCTGCAATGTTTTTATTTTTATTTTAAATCCAAGTTTAAAATTTAAATGCAACAATTTGCCCTTATGTTTTCAATTAGAGCGCAGACATCTGCACTTCTTTTGGCATTGTGCTAGTGATGTAGCCATTTAATGCTGTGATTTATTTCTTTTAGAAGTAGAACTTGTAGCAATGAGCATTTCTACTGATCCAACACTCACCTCAGTCTCCAGTTGTTTTCATGTGTTTCATTGTTTGCAGATTTTAGTATGTTTCCATTTCAGTTCCTCCTTCTCAGTGTATTCATATCCCATAGAGACGTAGTCTATGCATTTAACTAAAAGCCATCAACTTATGGATTCTTGGGAGATCTTAAGACTCCATAATTATGAAAGCACTGACTTTAATCTGTGTGGAGAGATTTTTCTTCTTTTTGATAAATATTGTAAATGATAGTTTTATTTAATGGTCTTTGTTTGTTTGCTATGAGTCGGATTTCAACAATTAAAAGTATTTGATATTTGTAGTAGCAGAACATGTTAAAAACATGTTGAATTTTCGTCACCTTTGAGGTCAGAGGTCAGGGTCAGCGGGTTGTGATGCTCCCGCAGCAGGTATCACTGAGCCTGTGTTTTGCAACGACCCTCTAACTGTAACTCCTGTTTGGCATGAAGAGACAGGAAGCACTGAGAGAGGGATATTTACGCAAGTCTGAACTCTTATGCAAACCTCCAGCTTACAGTTGAGCTCTCGCTGGGTTCATTTTTGTGACTATGTAAACATGTTTCATAGTTATTATGTTGGTTCAGAATTTATATTTTCGACAGATCAACAATTTTTGTCTGACTGTAAAATTCAAATAAAGTTGGTTGATGCCGATCTGCGATGGGTTTTTTTCTCCCTCACACATCATCTTCATTCAGAAGCCTCACGTCACTGTGTCACGTTCCTTCTCAGCACAGTTTAACTCAGCTCTCTTCTTCTAGTTTGCACAATATATATTCGAATAAAGTACAAAGGATTTTTTTTCCTGCTCTTTAATAAACAAAATGACAAAACTAAATAACAATTGGGCTCATTCTTGCTGCAGTGCATCACTTCTACCAGCAGGTGGCAGACTACGTCAACAAATGAAGGAGTTGAAAACTGCTTTGTTTACTCCTTGACTCTTGGATAAGTGGCTTTATACCTTATTTCTTCTACACTTTTTAACCAGTAACTCTTTCTCCTGTTTGCAGTGAGACTTCCTTTATAAGCTGTCTGTGTGTACAACTCACAGCAAAGAAATTACGACGACTGCTGATGAATTAAACCTTTCTCCCCATCATCCACCTTTGTGATGGTTTTATAAAAACACAGTTACAGCAGATCTTGTAGATTTAAACTCAAACTCCTCGTGCAACTTTCAGCAGCTCTTCTTTTTTGTGTGTGTCAATTATAAAAATCCACAAACGTACATCAAAGAATATTTTTGTGTCGGGGCGTGTGTGCCGCTGACCTGATCTGACAGAGGAGAAAATAACAGCTGAATAAAGGCATTACTTGCACTGACTCTTGTGCAGCATATTGACGAGACATGAGCACAACTGTGCGTCTGCGTGTACACTGTGTGTGCCTGTGTGTCCTTGTCACAATGTGTTTGTCAGCGGGTCGTGTTGAGTCTTGGTGCAGTGACAGCATCAGTTTGCTGCCTGAGAGACATCAGAGATCATGTTCGCAGAGCCACCAGCAAGAGGGCTGAGAGCTGGTGCTGGCCACAGGGACTGGGAGTAGATAATGTCAAGCAGCTCGGAGCAGGAGAAATGCAGTGGCATATGTTGTCTGACAGGGAAACGCCTGGATGTTGTCGGGCAGAGAGGGGGAGACGGTTTGGTGGTCAATGGGAGTGACAGCTGTCAGGAAGTGCTTTCTGTGTGTGTGAGAGCTACTACTAAGAGAACCTAAGAGCTTTAGTCCTTGTAACTGAGTGTTTTCATTATGGGAAGTGTCTAAAAATGCTCTTTTGGGGTGGTTTAAAGGTTAGAATTTGAGTTTAGGGCTCACTTGAATTTGGTTAGTTTGAAATTAAAGCTTGAAATCAGACTTGACGTCAGCTCTGTAGAAAAACATCACAATCTTGATATCATACGAAAGTTACAAGGCTTTGAGTTCTCTGACTGCATGAAGGAAAGTCTCATACATGATAATACATGAAAATAATTACAAAACAAATGATGAGGACGTTAGTCTGCTGTATCACCAAGCCACTGGGAGATTCGAGAAAATATTCCTCTTCTATAAAATAATCGTATAAAATTGTAGAAAGTTCAGTAAGCAGCTAATTAATACTGTCGTGAACTCCGCTGGCAAATGCTCTGCTTAGGGATAATAAAAGGTAAGATTTAATTAGAGTGTGAAAGGTGACAGCTGGGTGTGATTATTTAAACAATCAAAGTTTGATTTTAGGGGTTAAATTAAGTGTAATCAGTGTAAGCACAGAAGCAAGATGTTTCTTAAACATGCTGCTTTTTTTGGCTAGAAAATTTCAACCCTATACACACAAAGGCATAACCGGTTATTTTCAGTGACTGGACTTTAGGTCGCTAAACAGAAATTGCAAACGTAATATAAGGGGGTCACAAGATAATGTAGGACTTTAGGACTAATTCTTGGTCCCAAAATCTCCTGAAAGAGAAAATTAGGAAAGAAAGTTAGAGATGTAAGGCTAAGATGGTGTGGTGTGATGTGCAAGAGGAGGGATAGTGGACGTTGAAGATGGAGCTGTGAGGCAGGAGGAAGATCACAGAGAAGATTCATGGATGTAGTGAAAAAGGATAGAAAACACATTTTCCTTTAACAATAGTAAGAAAAATATTAAGCAAGCATTTTTAAAACTGTTATTTCAACTTTATTTTGTATTTAACAAAACAAAACCACAGTTTTACCTGTTCAGGTGTCTTAAATCACTAAAATTAAACAGCCACAGTTTTCTATTCATGCCACGAAAAATAAATAAGTGAATGAGCAAAAAATAAATACATTTACAACCGCTGATCTCGGCCTTAAGTCGCAAGCGACAGACATGTTGCATTAATATTTCAACGCATTTTACACAGTTTTTGTCACATCTTCTCCCATCTGTTTGATTTTGAAACCTTTGCATGCGCTTCATGAAGCTCTGCGTTGGCTTTCTGGTTGTGCGTGTCGCCATATTTCCATATAAAAGCAGGTTTTAATTTGGCCTTACAGTGCATTGCTGTGCCTCAGTTTTACATACTGAGACCCCACTGTGACAGTAATGACTAGGCAGCGGGCTGAAATACTGAGCGCTGCCTCAGACAGGTGGACACTACCGATAAGGAGATTTCCCAGCAGCCTCAGCAGGCGGTTGTAAATGTTGTTCTGTACACCCTGATTGTTAGATCATGTGACCCGGGTCAGATATGTGATTCCTACCTGAATCCATGCAGTCCTACTCAGTTGACGAGAAGCAGCCACTAAATTGTAATAAGAAAAAAAAGAAATTAATAAGACCGTTCTTTGTAAAGTTCTTTCACATATTAAACATGTCCCAAATATTCAGAGAGAATCCAGTCAGTCAATGAACAAAAAGAATAATTGAAAAATAGGGGAAAAAAAGGTGCATCAATTTCCATTAAGCTGGAAAGTGTTTTAAGGTCATTTACACCTTTATGAGTTTAGATTTGCAGATATGCATCAGAGTGAGAAAAACTGCTTATAAGATGTAAGTTTGAAGCGAGGAGTGTAGAAGCTGCTCAGTTATGTTTAAAAAAAAAAGTGAAGCGTAACAGCTAAACCAAAAGAAATCAATGAAGCAGTTAATATCTCAGTCTAGCATAAGCAACATGTGGTGCTTCGATGCAAAGGATGGCAGGACACACCAAGAAGAAAGCTGTGTTGGGGCTGGCTGCTTTCTTTGTGCCTCCCAAGTTGGTATCTTACAGGATAATACAGCGAAGACTCAGTAATGACCCTGGTATTGGAGGTAAATCCACTACAGAATGACTTCAAACAAAGAAAATCTGCCTTTCAGTGTGGCCCAGTCAGAGCTAAGCACTTTAACCCAATAATGATGCTGTGCAGTGACCTCAAGATGTAGCTGTTTCCCCTGGAAGTCCTAAAATTATGGCTAAGCTCGAGCAGTTTGGTAAAGGAGGGTCTAAATCAGAGGGGTTTTTTGCCACATAAGCCTTTAAAGAAATACATATTATTATATTTTTTGGTTTGTTATTAGCTTAATTCTGCTGTGTTTCTTTCTTCAGGACACTGACAAAGATTAGGTCATATGTTACGACCGCAGGCATGCTGATTTTAAGTGGTTTGTTTACATCAGGAGGTTTTTACAAGGATATGAACATTAAGTTTACAGTGTTCTTAATCAACAAGGAAATCCTCAACTGTCTGCAAACACAAGACCTCGAATACAGTGAAATACAAGTTATTCCGGCCATGATATGAAGCTATTCTATATGTAGTAAAGACAGAGTGTGACAGGCCAGGTAGAGACACACAGGACAGAAGAAGGCATATCCATCAGATTAACACACAGTAATGTCTTCCTGGTCTGGCTCCCAGCATCAGTGATTTATCAATGCAAAGCTAATAGCATCAATATGAATCTAACTAAAAATCAATATTTCATTATCTAATTGTTAGTGGGAATGAAGAAGGATGATTGCAGGAGATGGCGTTTGAGAGCATCTGGAGTTCACAGAGACATCTGGAGGACAAACTCGAGCAGTAACTGCACACTTAGTTATGACACACTTCCAAAGGGTAGGGGGTAAAAAAAAAAAATGAATGTATGTGCCTTTAATGTAGTAAAACACTAACAACAAACAGGCAAAAATCCAATGATTTGTTGCAAAATGCTACCGCAAGGTTAAAACAGAGTCACCACCTTACATTTCATCAAACAGATCCCCGCCTCATCCCCACACATACACCCACAAGCTGCAGTCTGAACCATCCATTAAAAATACTGAAATCAAACCAACACAATCATCTCGGACCTCCTACATCCATCACTCCTGGCAAATGGGGGTGTGCTGGCAAAAGTCAATATGATGCAATTTGGTAACAAAGATGCATAAAATGAATCAGCTTAATCCTTTCAGTCACTCTGACACAAGGACGTCACATCTTTAAGACCACTGTTTCACTAACCTCATTAATTGCTTAAAATTGTTTCTGCTTGTTTCCACTAATCAGGTTCGATTTGCATCTGGAATACAAAGTGAGCACTGCAGTTATAATCTCAGAAGGTAAAGAGCATCCCAGCACCTTTAACTTACCATTACTGGAATTACAGTTTTTCCACATTGTCACCTAATTTTATAAAAAAAAGGAAAGACCCAAACATCTACAGACACAAAATATAAAGTAAAAAAAATAAATAAAATATAGCTATTGTAGAACTTTTTTCAGGCTGTTTGGAGGGTGCACAACGCCTCAGAGTGTACACAAATGTCTTGGACCCTCACATATTTGCCACTGGAGAAAGTAGACCACTGGCATAAGGCTGTCAGTTCCAGACCCCCAACATAGAGCTGTACCTCATTACATGGTCCTGTTTTACTTTGAAAAAATAAACCTAACTCTTATGTGGTCCAGCGTACAAGCCTTTGTCAGGGAGTTTAGTGTTTAACTCTGTGTACATATACATTAATACACATTTTAGTGTTGTCTGATGGAGAATCAGTTGTAAGCAGGTACCTCAGCTGTTGTTTTGCAGATCTTTAAACGATTCTCTTAAACGAAAAACATCCCTGAGTTTCTAGTTTTTGCCCTCCAGCTTCTCTTTTCATTTTTATTTCTCTGTGTCAACAGGGAAAAATAAAGAGAAACATTATCTAACCCGTGGCAGCGCTTTTGGGTTTTACCCATCAGAGCTACAGTCATTCGTCTGCAAGCATTCAGCTGCAGAGAAAGCGCGGCTAAAGATGAAACCCAGCGAGCGAAAACACAGAACATGTATTTATTCTAAAGACGGGAACGAAAAAGAATCTGAGAGAAGGAAACAAATATGCATTTTTCTCTTCACCCTGTCCACAACCGTGTAGTAAATGTAAGTGGTGCATTCGCGTGCTGTGAAACTGCTTTGGAAATTAATTCCATCATGTTCTTGAACCTCAGTGCCATGTAATCCAGCATCTCGCAGTACATTTATGAATGTGCTTTCTTCAGCAGTAACTGCAAAGGTATGAGGGTAAAATGCACTTTAAAGTCAGGGCCAAAAGAAAATTAAGGCAGAGCTGAGTGTTATATGAGATACTGAAAGAAAGGAAGGTTTCACATCTTCGCCACACATACCAGAGAAACAAATAAATAAATAGGACTTTAGGTTTGTGACAATAAGTTGTTATTTCAGGGCAAAATGTCTGTAAGCTTCTTTTCATATTTTGCATAAAGAGCTAGGTTTAATAGCAGGACTTAGTGGTGGGCATATCGATCCAAATTATTGACAGTATCGATACCAGTGCTGGTATTGGTATCGATCTAAAAATGCTTTAGATAAAGGCATATTTACAGTCCAGCTCTCCAAAAATCCCTGCTTGAAAATGCATGAGAAGCTGACACGTGTGTTTTGTTGTGTTAACTAAGAAATTTGGAAAGAAAAAAAATCACAGTGAGTTAGTGGTCATCAAAATGTGGACAGAATTTGGCAAATTGATGATGATTCTTCTCATAAATAATGACACACTGCTCTCCCCTACATAAACTGCCTTTATGAGTTACAGGTATCGGTACTGGTATTGTATTGCATTTACAGTATTTACAAATTTGCAGTATTGCACAGCATTAGCAGAAATACCAGAAAATGAAAAAGGTCATGATTACAATTCAGAGCGCGCACACAAACTTTCACTGGTCACATCCTTTAATGTTTCAGAACAGCAGACTATGGATTTCTCATACAACTTGGATCTGAAGATATTGTCAGTCTTTCTTTGGTTTTTCTCCATTAAGGATAATATTTACTACATCTGAGGTTTCTTTTTGAAAATGCCTGGTAAAGCTGCTCTGCCATCTCTGTCACCTCAAGAAATCCTGGAACAGTGCTGCATTGGCTGTGCATCATTTGGCCCCTTAAAGGAACAGTAGGAGGAGCAATAGCATCTGTCGCCAAATAAAGAGTAACCTGACTGTGTTATGAATATGAGAGCTGCATTATGCAAGACCTTGAAGATATCACAGCCATATACTGCAGTTGTTAAAAAGACTGAGAGGATATTATCTCCACGGTGCCAAAATAAATCTCCGAGCTAAAGGTATTATTTGTTATGTCAAAGAGCTCGTCGTGCGGCGACACTTGTTAATGCTTCGTAATTTATGAAATGGTTATTTACAGGCTTTGAATCTGTAGAGCAGAGTGAAAAGAGGGGTTTTGGTTTAATTGCTGTGGAGCGGAGTACATGACAAGGCCCAGGAACTGGAAAGAAGCCAGATCCCTCCACTGTCGGGCACTAATAACACATCACGATGACAGAGATGCGCCTCCTCTCTACCTTGCTGTATCGATCTCCCATCTTGCTGTTAATAGTCCTGTTAAACACCAGCTCTCGGCTCTTTACTGTGTCCAAGCCCACTTAACAATGAAATTCCCCTTCTCCTTTTAAAATGCCTCAAAGGCAGAGCAGCAGCTGGGGGGGCAGAACTGTTGGACTAGATGCAGAAAAACCTCCTTTTTATTTTTATTTTTAAATTAATCTGTATGAAACACATCAAGGAATAAAGAGCTGATGTGTCAATCAAAACAGTTAGGAGGCTGACCATAGTACTCAGAACTGAAAGGCAAATAGGCAGCACAACAGTGGGTGACAATGTCAGGTCGTGAGATGGTTGGTTGCTCAACCACTTTAATCCAGACTGAAAATTAGACTGAAAATTATATATCTTAATGCCTTTACGGACTGTCTGACACCTAATTTAAATTTCTTGATTTTTTCATTTGGTTACTTGAGGATGACTCCAGAAGTCCACACTTTGCACAGCACTGTGCTTCGTTGGCGATAGCTCCCTTTTTAAATACTAAATCTGACACGTGGCTCTGAGAAATGCCCAGGCTTGTTGTTCACAGGGGGGGGAAAAAACCCCCCCACAAAACACATGTCGTTGCTATAGCAATGTGATATTACACTTTTATATCACATCAAATTTATATTGTGGACAATATGATACAGCAGAGCCCTAAAGACCACAGTGGCAGTCTTTAAGATGCTCTTCTAGGTCTGTTGTGCTACCGTTTATGCGTTCAGCTGCTAGCAAGGAGAGGGGTCGAATGTCTGCAGTGACACTGAAGTTTTGTGCCAAGAGGAGGAGGCAAAGATAGCACACTGGTTTTATTATTGCAAGCAGATCTCTCATCAGATTTTAGACTCTTGTCATCAATTTTAGTTTTTTTAACAATGCTAATATCCATCCATCCATCCATTTTCTTCCGCTTATCTGGGGCCGGGTCACAGGGGCAGCAGCCCAAGCAGAGAAGCCCAGACCTCCCTCTCCCCAGCCACCTCTTCCAGTTTATCCGGGGGAACACCACGGCGTTTCCAGGCCAGCCGAGAGATATAATCTCTCCAGCGTGTCCTGGGTCTGCCCCAGGGCCTCCTCCTGGTGGGACATGCCCGGAAAACCTCGCCCAGGAGGTGCCCAAGGGGCATCCTTGTCAGATGCCCGGACCACCTCAACTGGCTCCTTTCGATGTGGAGGAGCAGCGGCTCTACTCTGCCCCTCCTGAATGGCCTAACTTCTCACCCTCTCTCTAAGGGAGAGGCCAGCCACCCTTCAGAGAAAGCCCATTTTCGCCGCTTGTATTCACGATCTCGTTCTTTCGGTCACTACCCACAGCTCGTGACCATAGGTGAGGGTAGGGGCGTAGATCGACTGGTAAATTGCTAATATTCACTCTTTAAATTTTATTAAAGCTTAACGTTGTGCATTAATAGAGGTTTAGCTGCTAGCTGTGTTCTATGCCTCCCTTTGGTTAATTTGACTGACCTAACTGGACCATTTTATGAGGTGTTGGTGCCTTTCGGAGCGTTTCTAATGCAACAAAGTAACTCAAGATTGTATTAACAACCTGTTTGAGCAATTTGTGCATCCATTTTACTTTGTGAAAACTACTAATACTCTACCTCCAACAAACCAAGGTGATGATGGTCATGGGTTCAAAAGCAGACATCATAGCTTTTCATTTTCCAAACAGCATGAACTCTTTATTTAGCACCATCTAGCATGTTTCTCTGAGCTTACAGTTGCCTCCTTGTTATAAATATTCAGAAAAAAAGAGGAAGTAATGGACCCTGATACTGTGCCAAGTGGCTTTAAATAAGTATCGCTACAGTTCTCTTATGGTAGGATTAAAAAAAGAAAAATCATCCAGGCAAGAATCTCTAATGTATGGTAAACGAACATGTTTAAGCAGTAAACAATGCATTAGGTAATTGCAGATGTGGGAAGAGATGGAGGAGTGAGTCAAGGCAAACAAATACTCCCCATGTAGAGCAGACGTCCAGAGGGAGCCCGAGTCTTTAGTCAAGGACTTGTGTTTTATTAGTTGAATGATATAAAACATGACAAAATGCCTACTCAAAGACTATCAAAGATTTTCCACCCTTCCCTTGGGACCATGTATATAGGGCAAGAGCTCCACGCATCTCTTTCAGTTTGCCTCTCTCGCTCACGCCTAGGCATCTTCGGAAACGCACAAAAAACATCTCCCATCGACAACCAACATTCGTATTTGTAACAACGCGTCTGAGAAAACAACATTTTACAAAAGCTCGTTCAGCAGGAGTCTGCTTAGTTTGTGAAAATGAGCTTTTTTGTAATATTACCTTAAAATTCTGTCCTTTTAAATGCAGTTATAATAATAACTCACTTTAATCTCACTTTAACTAAACTATGCAAATAGCTCAGATCGTAATTCAAACTCAGTCACGATGGTGCCAACCACCAAAGAAGAGGTAAAAGCAATTTGTCACAATTTGCCAACCCTTTGTCACAAACCCACATTAGACAAAAAAAAAAAAAAGGGGAAAAAAAGAAAAACACAGTGTGCTCGTGTCTGCAGTGAACATGCTGAGATAAGAAAGACAAAAACTGATACAGTGAGCATACGTGTGTTTGAACTTTGAAACTTTCTTGATGGTTTGTTCTCTCTCCTGCTGTAGCACAACTCCAGTTTAGCAGAAGAAACAACATTTGAGTAACTAAACAGGAGCATAAGTGCAGTGTTTGTTGTTTTTGATTTCACTGATGCCTCAGGAAGGAATTTCTAGCTTTGGTGGTGAGGCTTTGAAGAAGAGTTTTCTTAAAGGTGTGCAATGTTTTTCTTGTCTCCAAACAGCATTTGATTTTTATTTATCCTGCTAATGTCACGTATCCGAGACACACACACACACAGAAAATTTACCGCACACACTCACAGACATAGTTAGACATCAGAGAAGTATTACGTTTACTGGGCCAGGCTGTGGGATTATAAATGTTCAAAAATTCATATAAAACAGATGGAAAAGTCGACTAAAACTGCTCTTTGGTGTATGTGTTTATCTTTTCATAGCCGTCAATATCTCTAAAAAGCCAGTACACCGATTTTAATGGTGATCACGAACAGAGACATCCTTGGTTTGAGTGTGGTCTCATTTCTCTGCTGTCAGTTGTGGAATAAAAGGAAATGCCCAAGAGAATTAAAAAATGCTGTGTATACCAGCTGGATTTTAATATTCAGATTTATTTAGTCGTCCGGGCTGATTTTAATTATATAATTTTCCTCAGAGGATGAGCATCTAGCAAACTTTCCACTGACCACAACCAAGAGACTCATTTTTACTTAATGAAAACTCATTAAGTAAATTCTGATTTAAGATCATTTTCTGATTGACTGGACCGAATCAGGAGCTTTTTAGAAATGGAGCTAGTGAAGAGTTTGCGAAACACATTAACACCCAACCCATATATCAGCAGGCCGGGTATATTAGCCAATATTAGCTATTTATCGATATCTGAGATTAAAAACGGGCCGATAAATGGAAATTTTTAAGAAGTAGAGATGGGAGGATCGCCCTTCAACCATGATATCAGTGTTGATGCTGCATCGTTTGTCTACAAGAAGCCAGTTAGGAACTTGGAGCGGCACAAACACAGCAATCAGCTGATCCAAGCAGAGTTGGGACTTGTGAAATTAAAACCAGATTATTTTAAAACTGCACTGTAATATTATGTTTATAAAGGACCCATACCAACGCTAACAAACGTTAGGGAAAATGGTCTTTATTAGTTTAAATTCTGTTAAATGTTGTTAGTTGTGTGCGTTTCCTGGTTGCCATGACGGTACAGCTTAGTTTGTGACAAACCTGAGTTTTGCCTGAACCATTTAGGCGGACGTAGCCACTGCGATGTGTCGATTATGAAGCCTTTAGCTTTGAGTTTTTACTCTTTTACAACCTTTTCCGACTCTTAGAAAAACCATAACATAGAGAATGAATTGAAATATTTTGTTCAGTGTGACTTTAAACAAGTGATTGAGCCCATAAAACATTAGGAAAGGGATTACTGAGGTCTTTGCACCTCTGACTTTAAGAACTGGAAGTCTTGCGGCAGCCCCCTGGTGGCAAGAAAAAGAATGCAGCTTTAAGCCACTTCTGCACTGGCCGCACTGACATCTTTGATATACAGGGTGTGGATTAAAAATACAAGTGAACTGAGGAAAGTCTTAATCATTAATATTTGTTGTGGTATAAAAAGTGGTGCAATCATTTATTAATGCATCACGCAAGTTAAACAGATAAAAAAATATAGACAAAAACAAATCAGTTATGTAACTCTAAATTATTCTATTAAAACCCTAGAAGCAATTTGTAATGTCCATAATACAGAAAAACCAGCTTGTTTGGGAATTAAATGATAAATATGACTGTAAAAAAAAATAATAAAAGTCCACATATTGTGTGTGTTTACTACGTCGCCCGCAAAGGCGGCTCTTGACTTTGCTATAAAAATGCTGCTGAACTTACCTTTTCAGAGTATTGCACAATAAAATGACATTTTTCCTGCCGATGTGCGTTATTCATCACCGAGGTGATTTCTGGCTGTAAAACTGGTGCTCTGACTCCGTTCATGTCGTGTTGCCAAATGATTCATAAACTGTGCTGAGCCTGCAATTTGCTGAAATGTGAACATTTTTCCTGCTGAAATGCTCAACATCATAGCTCCGTTCTGAATTATGGCATTCCTGAAGGTGGCAATCATGTTGTGACATTAGTCATCCTAATTTGACCACACACAAAAAAAGGAAAAAAGTGGGGGGAAAAGGAGAAAGGACAGAGAATGACAACACAAGTCTCTTACAAACATGAAGAAAAATTGTATTGCAGTTCCTGTAAACTTCTTTACAAATTCACTTGCACTTTAAGCAAATAAAACACACATTTTTCTGCTTGTCTCATAAAAAGTAAACTCTCCCCGAGTGCAACAAAAAAATCAATATCTTTGGAGTAAAACTGCATTTCAATCAGTACCAAAGCTGCAGCAGGTGTAGATGATCTTTGTTTCTTTATTGAGTTATTTGAAAAGACTCATCGGAAAGATGAAAGATAAAGTGAAAAGAAGTGTTTCTCCCAGTGAGGGCCCCTGAGGCTCAGCACTCGGATCCCTCACCGCTACACAGGACTCGTCATGCTTGTCATGTCAATGTTCCTGAAGGTCGCTTCATCTAAAAGGCTGGGAGGGACTGAGGTGAAGAAATATTCACATGTGGAGCCCTCGCTGTAAGCTAGAGCCTTTCTCGTACAGTCATTATTTTGATCTTTTAAATAAACACTTGATTAGATGAGAGGGCGAGTACACGGTCCAAACATTGCCGAATGAAGGCCGCTTCGTCTAAACGCACAGTGGTCACTTCGGCAGTAAAAGCTGCAACTGTCTCAGGTTGCCGTAACTGTGACATTTTTAATTCACAGTTAGATTTCTTCATGTTGTCTGTAACTCTCCTTCAGGGCCATAGATACCAGAGTGGCAGAGACACCCTCTGGTGTGTCTATGGATGCTTCTATGTGTTTGTGTTTGGGGAGAATGACAAAGAAAGAAGATGGTTTTTATTATAGTGAAGTATTTTTAGAACATCTGTTTAGTGACCCATCCACACCAGTTTTTTGGGACTGACCGGTTCTTCCACAGATACAGTGGCTGTGAGAGGTCAAACAGCAAACTGAAAAATGCAGCAAAAAGCACAACAAACACAACAAAATGTGAATAAAATCCATTTCCATTTTCTATTCCTGTTGTATTTCATTCAAAGTTTCTTGTTTCTCAGCATTTTTCTATTTCCTTTCTTAAGCGGCAGCGCATTTGACCTCTCAGGGCCACCGTACATCGAAAAAAATTGCACACAATCGGACTATATGCACACATTGCAAATAATAAATTAAAAAAATGTAACCTACAGAGCTGACACAGTACAGAAGCAACAAATACCAAATATTAGCACATTTATTCAGTCAAGAAAACAAAGCATTAAAGGTACTGTTACACTAAAGGGTGTTCAGTGTGGTCAACTTTAAATGAAGCCAAAAGAAAAGTCAAACAGTAAAATGTGTTTTTGCTACTGTGGTATCAGAAGTTCCATAGTGTTCTCATTAAAGGAGTTTATCAGAGCATCAGGTCAGTAAGAACAGGTAAATCAGCAGATGTGCTTTCAGTGTTTCCTTCTTCCTAAACGGAGGAAGCTAATATCAACTAATGTCTCTATCAGAGTGCTTTTAGAGGAAAACCGAGTAAAAAATCTTTCTTTTTAAAATAATGTGTTAAGATATTGGCTTTATTGCAGATGTGTGTTTTGGGTTAACATATCCAAAACAAAGCAGTGTTTCTGTGTGATAATTACATTTAAACGTGCTCATCTGTCTTTGGAATAATTCGCACGGATCCGACGCTGAAGAAAATGCGTTCTCACATTGTTGCAGTTCCTGCTGGTCACCAACAGAGGCTGATAAAGGTCACGGCTGGCTGAATGCCCTTCGGAGCACATACTGATACACTGTTGAGCATATTAAGGTAATGTGATATTTACAGTCTGTTGTGTGTCCTGTGCTGGTTCCAGTCTCTCTTCATCTTTCCTTCAATTGTTTCCAGTTTAATTGCTTTCCTGCCCCCTGAATACCCTTCTCTCTAGTCTGCCTCTCTGGCCTGTCTCTCTTTTCTTTTTCTTCTCAACCCCCCGCCCCCCCCCCTTCTTCCCCATACGCATTTCCTCTGGCCCCGAGTCAGGCAGGGCAGCTGCAAAAGGCCTCACCAATGCAGGCTGATGAGAAGTGACAGCTCTCTGTATCACTCCCTGGCACTGACAACTGACAGATGGATACCACTCACACACACTGCAGGGGAAAAGAAAGAGAAAGACAGAGAGAGGGAGAGAGAACACAGAGGTCGAGGAAGAGGAAAGCACCAAGGAGGATGATTCTCCAACATTATTCTCTTTTCATGGAGCTGCTGTGTGATTGAGTGCTGGGTAGAATAACAAGCTTGTGCCATGCCAACCTTAAGCTCTTTTCCCCTTACGGGCACAAACATAAACATGTCCACATGCATTCTCACACATGCAGTGAAATCATTAGAATAAAACTAAATAGACAATTTACTTCTACTGTACTTAGAAGAAATATACATTGATTTACGATTTGAAAATCGTGAGAATGGTACTAAATGGAGGCGTTCCTGCGGTGCAGTCCTGCTATTTTATATTTATTCTGTTTGCTTCGGTTAAAAAAACAAAACAAAGCAAAATGCTTTGTTTTCCCGATCGCTCGCATACCAGATGTTTAACATGTTGCTTGATTGACGCCAACACATTGTGAATGTGAATATATACAGTTTTCCTTCCTGACACACTGAGGGAACTGTATGCATCCATCACAGCATCGTACGTATCTGATGCCACAAACAAAAACAAGTTGCATGATGAGATGTTGAGCTGTTTGACACAAAACCCAGACAGAATTTTCATCCTCTGCATTGATGTTTCTTTAATTACAAACAAGACAAGAGTACCAAAAAAAAGTGTTATAAATTTGTGTGACTTATTATGTGCCAGAATGTAAGATACTGTAAATTAGCAGAATCAGGTGTTGTGCATACTGCATGGATAATGTCCTTATTTAAATACAAGGAATTTAATATTTTATGTGTTCAGTGTATATGTAGTATCAGTGAGAAATGTGTTGAGTATTCCATAGTTTTCATATAATTTTTACACTAAAGGTTTTCACACTATACCAAGGTTTTTTTATGTATACTATACGACTGTGAAGACAAAATGAGCTTCAGCACCTTTAGAGGTAGAGTGAGGAGCTCATTCAGGAGAGGCTTAAAGAAGAGCTGCTACTCCAAACAGAAAGGAGCTAGCTGAGGCTTTCCCAGCATGTCCAACTGGGAGGAGGCCCCGGGATAAATCCCGGACACTCAGGAGAGATTACAGCTCTTGGCTCGCTTGGGAACACCCTCGGTGTGCTTAGATTGCTGCCCCCTCGACCCAGACTGGGATAAGCATCAGAGGACGGGTGGATGGATGCTCATCTGTGACTATTTGCTGACCTTTTCTGCTTTACTTTTTACAAATCTCTTTTAAATTTTTCACTGTGGGTTTAAAGGGGGAGAGTAGACTGTACATAAAAGATGGACATAGCCTCTGGGTCTGAAAGGGCCTGTTTTAACTACTTTCTGACCTGTTATCGCTGGATAACTTGCAAAATTAAAAAGCAGATTGATCAACAGTTGAATTAAAGAAAAATATGTTATTGAATTTCTTTTCCTTAAAAAAGGATTTTTTGGTAAACTATTTTAAAGGCAGTTGTACCTACATGCCTGATTAGTGGTTGAATTGTTTTAAAAGAAGTCATACAGTCAAGTATAAACAGTATATCTGCTGCAGTCAAGCATATCTGCTGTAAATAATGCTGCATGTGTTCAGTATGAAAATGTTAAAGTGGTATGTCCACTGCTGGGACGTAAACAAACAAGCCTTTTCACAGTTTTCATGAAAAAAAGGCCGTGTGCTAGCAAAAGTTGCAAAACAAATCTATTTTCACCTCAGCTGTTGGGCTTGGTCCTATTCACAGGAGAATCAATAGCCAGGAAGTCGCCATGCTCGTGACTGACTCCACTGTGCAGAAAAGTAGAGAGTGAGAAAAGGATATGTTGCAGGAAAGGAAATCCCAGGGGAATTAAGCTAAGTAGGCACGTATCAAAATGGACAATGAAACTAGAAAATAACACGTACAGAGCTGCTCGGCTGTATTTCCCGTGTCTGCTCTCGGCGACACGGTTTACCTTAAAAATCCAGCACGTTTCCTCAAACACCAGAGAGGCCTCCTCTCAGACGTGTCACTGCCGTAAATCACCTTCTCTAAAATCAAATTTTACACTTGACTGTAAGAGCCACACGGGGAGATTTGGCGAAGTTGGGATTCAGCGTGCCCAGATTTGATTTTAAGTTGGCACACACTAAGCATCCGCTCTGAGTCTGATTGAACTAATAAGCTTGTGCCTGAAACCTTAAGTGACACTCTAAAATAGCAACAGTGTCAAAGTCTCAAACGGGCGACGCCACACCAAGGCGATGATGACACGAGCATTGTGTATAGGAGGTGAAGAGTATGGTAATGTTGTCAGTGCACCCCGAGGCTTCAGAGCCATCACGGAGCAAAACAAGAACCTCAGCGATACGCTGTCTCGTTACTGGCTGGCACATATTCTGTCAGTCTTCCTAACGCCAGACTGCTGCTCTGATTACTTCCTCTCCACTTCCTACATCTCTCGCAGGCTGCTTGACCTTTTGTAATTACGTAAAATGATATTTATTTTGCTTCTTCTGGAGGGTAAAATCTCCCGTACACGAAAGCTTGTGATCATGATAGCTTGAGTCTCATGTGATCACCGTAACTGCAGTCTCCCATGAGCATGATTGCTAGTCTGTTGATAGCTGAAGGCAGCTTGTTTTCTTGGAAAGAGCGAGGCCTGATGAGTTTGATTCTCAGCCAGGAGAAGGACTTCAGAGCCAGGGGACTCTGTGGCTGTCTGGAAACCCCAAAAACATTCAAACAATATGCAGTCAGATTACTGCTTGTGTTTTTTTTGCTCTTGTGTCGATGACAGAATTGTGCTCTTTCAGAGAATATTTTTTTACATCCTGTCTGCCACATTGTAAAGTGGAGAGCGCCACAAATAACAGCCAAAAAAACGTTAAAAGCAAAGCACGATATACAGGAACTGCAATAATAACGTGAACACATGGATGCTCTGTAGCCAACAGCAGCTTGTGAAACACAGTATTGTGTCAGAATAATGCATCAATCCAGCAACTTTGAAACCACAGTTGTTCTTCTCTTTTAATTATTTGACAATACAGCAGGAGGTTGTATTGTCACAGCATTAAAACCACCGACAGGAGAAGCGGATAATGCTGATCGTCTTCAACAATTCAGTTCTTGCAGGGAACCCTTTGGGTCTTGGCTTTCATGCGGACGTTCCTTTGACATGTTGCACACTAAAGCGCATCCCCTATGGCCTTGGATGCTCATGTCTCTGTGCCAGACGCTACAAGCAACCCAAGAGGGCCTGTGTTCACGCAGCAAAAGAGGCAGAGTTGTTCTGGCTGCGTGGAGGCATCTATACGATATTAAGCAGCTAGCTTTTAAACACTCGTGTGTCACGCTTTTCTGGTTAAACGTTATTTAGTGGCAGAATAATCCCAATCAGAATAAAAAGAAATCAACCCCTTCAGTAGATATCACAAGACTAAATGCAACTGCTGCCATAAAGAGTCTTTTTTCTAGAGGTGGAGCTATGCTAAATTATGTTAAAGCTGCAACCATATCTGTATTTGCCTTCCAACTTGTAGCTACTCATTGGATATTTTCTCTTTTTCAGACATTCTCAATAAACCCTAGAGATGGTTGTGTGAGGAAAATCTCAGTGTCTAAGAATTAAAATTAGCCAATTAGATTGATCGGCTAATTAGATATTTGCTTAAGAAGCAGTTGAACAGATGCACCTAATAAAGTGGCCAGTGATTGTAGTCGCCCAGTGCTGCCTAATAAAAATGGCCACGTCCTTGCAACAGTTATTACATTAAGCCTGTAAGTTTTTCAAGAAGATTATGCATGCATAGAAACAAAGGAGTGGAAATAAAGGTGTACAAGATTGCGCGGCGAGTCTGCTTTTTGATTTATGTACACTCGGTGAGTCAGAAAAAAATAATAATGCGGACCCTACTTTATTTGTCTCCATTAAGAAAAAATAATACAAGTATCCGCAGCAAAAATATTAAAATCTTGACATTTTTAGTTTCTCCCATACATTCACGCATACGTGCGAGAACAATGAAAAAAAAATCTGCCATTAACGTAATCACAAAAGGTCATGTTGTTGAATGGGAAACAGATTAAATTAGCATAGCGTTAGATGTGGAAAATGATTTCCGGCAAATAAAACTGCAGCACAATTATAATATGTTAATTACTTATTTCATTAAGGAAGTTGATTGCAGTGCACAGAAGAAATCATGCGGGCAGAGACACCTGGAAAGAGGTGATGAAGCTTGAAGCCAGCCTCTCTCGCTGCCTTGTCCCTCCACTCTGACTCCTCTCGTTTCCTGCCGCCGTCCTTGTCATCAGCTCTCATCTATCCTCGCTTTGGCTTTTTACGCACGCATTAATTGCCTGAATGTGCCACACAAAAATGCTTCAAAGGGCACAGGACTTCTCATTTGTTCATCAAAGGGAAGATGATGAGTAGTGTGAGATCATATGACCTACCCACAATGCTCCTCAAGGGAAGCGGGCGACAGAGGCAGTGTGTGAGCCAGTGAAAACACGGGGAAAAAGGAAAGCAAGGGAAACATTGCTAGGATTTTTCACTGATGAAGTTGGGTAAACAAGATCGGATTTTAGCAATCAGCCTTATAATAACAAGGAATTGTTTGTAGTAGCAGAGAATATGATCTGTGGCTTTGTGAGTATTGTCTAAACTTAAAATGGGAAAATCAGAGCTGTAATTGAAGCCTTACTGAAACGTTTGTGTTGTAAAAACTGTTTAATCTTGTAATCTAATTAGGGATTTATTAGTGCTGTAACAACCTTTGTGCGAATTTAACGGCCAGCTGTCAGTGTTTGTTTTAAAAATACAGATAACAATATAAATTGTACTTGAAAGGGGATTGTTGATGTCTACATAACATGTTGTAATAAATGAGGAGAGCAGTTCTCTATGATTGTTTCCTGGTACAGCTCAGCATAAGCACAGTAAAGCATCAGATGAAACATCAAGCCCCGGCATGTATTTTCTTTCTTTAATACCCCAAATTTGGTACACAAACCTACAAATGTAAGGCTAGCAAAAAACCCTCTACTTTTACTCCAAACCATAAATTTGAAATGAGACAACCACTAATACTATTATTAATCTTTTTCTAAAGAAATTCAACTGAAATTCCAACAAATTTGATTAAAGTCGAACAGTTCGGTTAGTTTAGTTTTGCCACAACACCACAGTGGATTTGAAATCGAACAGTCGTGATGCTCACAGGCTCAAAAATAATATACATTTATATCACATACAGACAAGCAGTTTCATGGTCAGGTATTATTTCATGATTAATGAAGAAAGCAAAATATCTCAAGCTTACTCAAAGTGTTGAACTGGTATTTTATAGCTTTAATTTAACTGTAATTTTAAATATGAAACCCAAAGACATGTGAAATTGAGGGAGAACATCGGGGTGGCAAAACTTTAAGAGTGGCCAAATCAACAATCTTATAAAGAAGGAAAGCACCGGCCAGCTCAGCAACACAAAAAAGACTTAAGGACCACAGAAGACGACTGAAGTACCGGACAGAATTATTTCTGTGGTAACAAAAAAACTTCACAGCACCTAAAAAAGTCAAGAACACTTTCAAGGAGGTAAGTGTGTCATTGTCAAGAACAGATTGGACAGATGAAACCAAGGTGAACGTGTAGCCAAATGAAATGAAAGAAAAAAGTATGGAGACGGACAAACAGCTCATGATCTAAAGCAGAGTGCATTAACATAGTGGAGGTAATGTAATGGTCAGTCTTCCTGTTAAAAGGGAGTTTTTCCTTCCCACTGTTGCCAAAGCTCATAGGGGGTTCATGCTGTTTTTACTGTGTATGTATTATTGTAGGGTCTACCTTCAAATATAAAGCACCTTGAGGCGAGTGTTGTTGGGATTTGGCGCTGTACAAATAAAACTGAATTGAATTGAAGTATGGCATGGCCATGTATGACTGTCAGTGGAACAAAGCCACGACTGTTTGTCAATGATATGATGATAAAAGTGGAAGGATCAATTATGAAGTGTACAGGGCTCTACTCTCTGTTCAGACAGAAATCGGCTAAATCAGATCAGATGAGACTTCAGTGCAAATGGATAATGACCCAAAGCATGCAAAAGTTTCTCAAAGCAAAGAAATGGGACTTAATGGCCAAGTCAGTCACGTGATCTCACCCCAGTACCTCAGCTTTTCAGTTAATGATGACCAAACTGAAAGCAGAGAAACCCACAAACAAGCAACAACTGAAGGTGGCGGCAGTAAAGGCTAGCAGAGCATCTCACGGGAGGAAAAGCAGCATCTGGTGATGTCTCTGGGTTCCAGACTTCAGACAGTCACTGACTGCAAACAGTTTTCATTGAAGTATTAAAAACAGTCCTGATCATTAAAATTATGATGGCTTGTCCACTCATTGAGCCTCGTAAAAAGGAGGACGTGTGTATAAAAATGACTGTAAGATTTTGTTAAAACCCTTGAATCCAAACTGAAAGTCTGCACTCGGATCGCATGTTGATTGTTTGACTGAAAATCTACTGTAATGGTGTACAAAACAAACAAACAAACAAACAAAAAAAGTACAAAATTGTGTAATTATCCAACGAATTATGGACTCTACTGTACATCTAGTAGTACTACTTCAAATAATCGGCAACAGTTGTGTTTTTCTAACAAATATGGTCTGGTCCTTGGACATTGCCCCACTATAATTACCATACATACAAATGAAGGGAAATCATTATTGATAATTGTAACTGATATAGTACACATCAGAAAGTCAGACACATTAGTATGCAGAAGATGACTAAAAGCTTGATGAGCTCTAAATAAGCAGCAGATGACCATAAGTACTTATAAAACTGAAGACAGCTGCACAGCAGTCTGAAGGATAAAACAGCTTGTCTGTTAGTTATTATGAATAATAAACAAACTGACTCATGACCTGTGTTTTGAGAATACTTTGCTAACTTCCCAGGAAACAAATACTAATGGAACATGATCACATACAGTTGTCTGCAATATTCATGTTCACATCCCCAAAGCTACTATGTGCTAAAAAGCCACATAAAATAAAGAAAAAGTTCCAAACAGCAGGGACAGATAACTGTGTGCGCCACAAGAACATAATACAAACGCAAATATGACACACAGCGCGCAGACATCAAAGACAAACACATCCCATGTGCAGATCTTAAAGAGTGTACCGTACCTTTGTCACCAGCCCCAAAGCTTTATGTTACTGCAAACAAGCGCTATCTGACCGAGGCCTAGACATGACGTCACCAAGCAACAAACACGTACCTTGATGAGGAGAAGCAGTGCAGTAAATCCTGCAAGGTGATCTGACATGATGAGATATCCCAATTTGCAGTAAAACTCTACATCCGGCATGAAGTGCTCACTGAGGCCATTGGGTGATTTCATAAATAGAAATCCAGAATAAACCTTAATGGATGTCATCCTGTTTGTTTAAGAGTGCTACATTTCAGATTCAGCACACACAGCAGTTTAGAAAGTGCACAAGGTAAAGGAGTGGGCGGAGCTTTGACATGGCAGCCAAAGGTGCGCTCAATATATGTTACAGCCTGGAGAAATTGTCAGGTGATCAATCTAGTTGTCTGCCTAACTGCACCGTAGCACTGATATGCTAATTTTTCACGTTTCAACTAAATTCTTGTTGACGCTTCAATGTGAGCAGAAACTTTCAAATGTGGTCGGGTGTAAAGTAATAAAACAACGAATTCTCAACTGCATCTTTGTTCTTGTTTGAATCTTTATCACCAACATTTCAGCTTGAATATGACGTGAGTGAGTAGCACAGGCTTGATTATGCGATGGCCACCAGTGTTGGTCAAGTTACTTCAAGGAAGTTATTAGTTACTAATTACTGATTACTTCTCCAAGAAAGTAATCCCGTTACTTTACTGATTACTTATTTTCAAATGTAATTAGTTACTTTATTATTTAGTTGGTTTTAAAAATTATGATACACAACCAGAATACGTAAGAAAGTAATAGACCTTTCAGCCCAGTTCTATTTTTTCTGCATAATCCATCACATAAAACTAAATCAAATGGAAAAGTCTCTTTTTAAAAATTGTTTTATTAGTTTTAATCTTTTAACTTTATGCACATTGCATCAAGCAAAAATTAAATCATATGCAACAGTCTTTGACTTGAAGAAATGTATTTAACATTTAAACATGCTGGTGCCGCAGCAGTCATGTCAGTGGGGGGTTTCTCTGTGAATTTCACATTCCCGTGGCAGCGTGCTAGGTGCTTGCTCAGATTTGAAGCGTAATTTTTCACTGTAGAAAGAAGTTTTCTTCCCACGCAGAGTGTGCAGCGGATGCTAATGTTTTTGTCACTTTTTACGGAATCAAACTCAAAGTAAGGTCAGTACGTCCAAGCCTTAAACGCTGCACGTACTCTCTCCCGCACTCCATTGTCATTGTCATGAGACACTCTCACAAACAAAATCACAGTTTAGTAACGCATCATGCTTACGGGAAAGTAAGCGTAATCTAATTACTTTTTTGCAATAGTAATCCCTTACTTTACTCGTTACTTGAAAAAAGTAATTGGATTACAGTAACAATGGCCACATAGTGGTTGGTGACTGTGGCACAACCAAAATTATTGCAACGATGTGCAATGAAGTTGTAATCCTGTTGCTGGGATAAAGTTTACAACCCCGCGTCGTCAGATCTCGCCTTCATAGCGACTTTGGTGCATCAAGATGGTGAAAAAATGGCAGCTGGATGAAGTCAGTCTGCTAACAGTTTGTATGGTTGAATAAATTAAATCTATCTGATGTGTGACAGGAACTGTAATAAATCATTGTGCAAATCTGTCACTGTCTACATACACAGAAATTCCCATTTACAACTTACATTCACAGTCCAGCTTGAACGTCGTAGATTTGAAACAGAAATTTAGAAATTCCTCCACAAAAATTGACGTAGTTGCTGCAGGATCGCAATTTAACTGCAAACCTTGCTTTAACACAGGAATGTAACCAGAGTATAACCAGCTGGCAACAGAAGTTGAGTCTTCTGAAAATAGATTTACTGCAATGCGTTTATAAATTGGACAATAGTTATTTGCTTTTGCCAGTCTCTGGTCGCCTCCAACCAGGCAACCAGTGATCAAAAGTGGTGCTCAGAGGTTGCGTATGGGCAATTGGTTGCCATGACTACTTGCAGTTGGCCTATGGCAGCAAAAAATTCACTGCAATCACTGGAAAACCACAGATTTTTACTGCTTGCAAGTACGTTGCTGTGCAATTTTTACAACAGTTTGACTGAACCTTTAAAAAAATACATTCAAAAGGTATAAAGATATTTTTCTGTTTTAATTTTTTTTTAAAAATTTTTAAAGTCAAATATCTAAAAACCACACAATGCAATTTTAAGAAGCAGTATCTGTGGTTGTGGTTTGATTACAAATCCACGCCGCATTGCTTGCAGTTTTAGATACCAAACTAACAGTAATGCAACTCTACAGCAGTCATGAGGTGCAGGAAGCAGGGTGCAGAGTTTCATGGCTCCATCTGCCTTGTAGCCTGTAGCTGTTTATGATGTTTGGTCTTGGTTCTATACTTAATGCTGGGTGGACACATCCGCTGCTTCCACATAGCCCCTGGGC
The DNA here is from genome assembly GCF_001858045.2 of Oreochromis niloticus. Taxonomy (NCBI): domain Eukaryota; kingdom Metazoa; phylum Chordata; class Actinopteri; order Cichliformes; family Cichlidae; genus Oreochromis; species Oreochromis niloticus. The sequence goes on along the minus strand of NC_031985.2, from coordinate 19,586,542 downwards.
TATAAATCATTCTACAAAGCGCTTAAATTTTGCTAAATTGGATACATTTCAGGCATAATTTATTATCTAATCAGTAGCTAGAAAAGTTTAAGCTGATCTCGAAGCTCTTTGCTTGATTGAGAGACTGACACATCTTGTGTGAGTTACAGAAAGACTGGGAGATGATGGCGACGCTAAAAGACACTTGCCTCTGACAAGTGGCAAATGGAGAGGATTAACATAAGCCAATGAGCTACAGAATGAATATATGTTCAAACCTCATTTGAAGTGGCATCTGTGACATTGGCATGCCAATTTAGAGAGAATTCAATCTTCTGGCATCAACTCTCCAAAAGTGTGATTGGACTTGTGAAGAGCCCAATTTGTTTCTAAATATGTGCAGTCAGGCCTCTTTGTGATTACGATACCATATCTGTATCTATTCTTGAGCTTCAGCTGTATTCTCAACTCCATCAGCACTCAAATTAGCCTTTCTTATCAAGTATTTGAGGGAAGATTAGAACATAATACAGTCTATCATTTTGAGAGGCAGGGTTAATGTTTGCCGGGATGTTTGAGAGGTTATCAGCTGTCAGTACAAATTGCTAGAAAGTTGATGAAGTCTGTGTTTCATTTGTGACCAGCAGCTAATCCAATGTACCAGACTTGTATTCTGGGATGAATTATTTTTGATGAGCTGCCATTCCTTTTTTTTGTCAATTTCATGCATGTTTATACAGTCCATAATGTAACTGTCACTGCGCGGGTTTTTCCGACTTGTCCTGAAGGGTTCTGCTTGAGACTTTTCTTCCAAAAGTTTACAGCACGTTATCCTCATCGTTGATGCTAAACGCCATCGTAATTTTGTTACACTTTTGATTTGGTAATCTGCTTTCTTGCCAGGAGTTTAAATATGTAACCGAACTATGATGAAATATAGCATCATCCTTCTCATTAATGGTCAAAATGAATGGGGAAGAAAGGTGATTTAAGTGGCTGCGGTTTCTGGATGGGGCCAATATTTCAGAAACTGACGATGTTCTGAAATTTTCCTGCACTCTTTAGGATTTTCCGAGACTGACAATTAGAAAATATCCAGTGAGCGGCAAAGGGCCTTGCTGATGTCAGAGGTCAAGGGTGAATGGTCAGACTGCTTCATGCTCAAAGGAGTAACAGTAACTCCAATAACCATAACTTTAAACAGATGGTCTCCAGCAGCAGAAGACCACACCAGGTGCTGCTGCCATCGGCTAAGAACAGGAAGCTGAGGCTAAAATTCACAAAGTTGGACAAGAGAAGACTGGAATCATTTTTGCCTGATCTGATCTGATTACAATGGTAGTCAGAATTTGCTGTGAAGAACATGAATGCATGGATCCAACCTGTCTTATTTCAATACTTCTTATATCAATACCTCAGCCTACTGAGTATTGTATACCTAGGATGTACATCACTCTATAACCAGTGGACCTGTCTTCTGATGCCTGCTCCCTGTCACAAATCTCAGATCATCTCAAACTGATTTCTTGAACATGACAATGAGTTCACTGTATTCAAATGACCTCCACATCTGCAATCCAATAAAGTACCTTTGGGATGTGGTGAAACGGAAGATTCAAATCATGAATGTGCAGCCGATAAACTGCAGCAACTGTGTGATGCTATCATGCCAATATGCACCAAAATCTCAGAGGAATGTTTCCAGCACCTTGTTGAATCTATGCCACAAATTTCTGAGGCAGTTCTGAAGGCAAAACTGGGTTCAACTGAGTAAGCAATAAAACAACTGCCTCCACTGGCCTAGAGGTAACAAAATGTGTTTCCCATTATTTCTAACTATAGTCTTTGTGTGATCTGCATAAATAGAATTTAACCACATGCTGGGGTTTTACAAGATCTTCAAGACTATTGGAAGCTCTTGGACGGTTTCTGCTTATGGCTTAGAAATCATATGCACATTTTTAATCACCTTTACCAGTTCTGACCTAATCTTTCAAAAAGCAAAATAACAGTCTTCAGCATCCCCTAATTTTAAGCAAGAAAGTAAATAAGTCTACTTCCCAGAAGGTCAGATTGCTCCTTCAACAAATATGGCTTTACACTGGTTCTTAAAGGCACCTCTCAAAAAAGAATAATGTCAGCTAAATAAAAAACAGAAAACATAATAAGCAATATTTCTTTAGAACTATAATTAAAAATCCGTGTGGTGCTATTAAGGTTTATTGCATTATAATGTGGGGTGTTTCTGTTATTTAGCCTTCCCTCATTAATACATAAATGGTGCTGAATATCCTCAAAAGAAGAAAAACCTCACAGGTGATATCGTCTATACGAAAGCATTTTCTAATTAGGGGAATGAGTTAAAATCGTATAAATCACTTCATTTCAAATTCTCTAACCGGCCATCTGCTGTTTGCCTGAACCTTCTCCTGTTTCAAAGCACCAGTTTTACGACTCAAACATTTTAGGAAGCCGCTGAAGATCCTGCGTGTGCCTCACGGTTTGATTATTGTGATGAATGATTATCATCTGTCTTGTTCTCACAGGGCAGCGGAGTATAGGAATGACCAGTTTCTTAGACTATTATCTTTCATCTGTTTGTGCAAATGGCACTTTAATGCTTCAGAGATGTGTCTGAATAAAATTAGAATAACTGGATGTGAAAGAGGAGGTTCACTCTGGTGGGGCCTGCTGCTTAAAACAAATTGCGTGTGTGTGTGTGACTGTAGACGGGACTCGTGTGTGCGTGTGTGTGTGTGTTATGTGTGCAGGGGAGCTTGTGTATGCCCTGTCGCATGATAAATGTTCTCTCTCTTATAATCTATGTGCTTCAAAATATGATGTATGTGAGGATGAACTTTGAATTATAACCTAAAGAGTGACTCATTAATCTTCTGACTTTGGTGGGGAGTGGACCAGAGGAATCCATTTTGCGTGTTTATGTTTTATGAATAATGCAATATTGCAGCTGGCCAGTTGGATCTAGGCAATGACGTTCAGACACATAGAAGTCGACGTGGAGGCAAACAGCTCTGTTTGCTGGAATGAAAAGGAGGTGAGTGCACGTTAGCATTCAGGAGGAAGGTCAACAGATCCTGTTGGGGTTTTACTATGTGTGATACATGATCCACGTCTCCTGGAGATATAGTTACGACCAGCCTGCCCATTCTATCCGCGTCTACTTTCATCTCATTTATTTTGTTACATTTTTAATCTTTTTCTAGTTTATTTCCCCACTTTTTGCTCTTTTGGTGGTTTTCATATATGAAGGCACTGTTGAACTTGAAGTAAACAGCTTGTAATTCTCAGTATCTTCCTCCAAAGAGACTCCACTACACCAGCGCTGCAGGAAAACGTCTAAAGAGTTTGATGAGAATAAGTGAGGATTGTGGATCAGAGAGCCTTAACGTTAACATTTCCAGGATGGGCACGCCAGTAAGTTTTAAATCAGTTAGAAATGATGGGATTTATAAACGACGTTACTGTAGTGAAAAGGTTGCCGTTAGCTACTTGTATTGTAACAGCTTTATTTATCTGTAATTTCGTGGATTTAAGTTAAAAAAAAAACATTAACTGAAGATTGAAAGGATCAAGATTGAAGCATAGAGCTGTAAACATTTCCTTCCTTCATTTTTTTCCCTTCCCACAGCTACTGATTTGTCATTTAGCTTGACGTGCGCGATGGCTGATCTCCACCTTTGTCAATAATCCGTTCTTTGCTTATCACCAGAAACTCCTCAGACTTACTCACACAACGAGACAGGAAAAGGAACCTGTGGAAAAAACAATAACAATTTAAGAAATGTATATGAATTCATTATTAAATCTGATTCAGATCAGTTGAAATTTGCAACATAGATATTTTTAGTTTAGCTAAGTCAATCAAAATAATTATTTCATGTGTCAGATTTGAGAAAATAGTGACAAATGGGGGAGATTATATTAAAGGATACTCAGGTTACTGATATTTCCTAAGAGTTCGGGGGCTGTCAGTGTTGCATATTTTATAATTTTTGATTTAAATGGTTAAATAATGATTAGAACAGCCACGACACTTTGGCACAGGAGGTAACTGCGATTTTGCAGATTTTTTTCAGTGAGCACTTCCAGCAAAACTGTACAATGAAATAGTACTCTGCTGAGATCATTTTTAACAGAAATACGCCTTGTTAGAATTTCCACAGCCATTTATGCATCTTCTGGGTCAATTATTGTTTTCCATAGGGATGCAGGATTGTCCGTGCTGCTATTCCAGATAGTCATTTAGGTCCCGAGTCCCTCGTGGTGTTCTCAACCGCAGTGACAAAATCCTTTTCACAAGGAAATGTAAAAACCCAACAACTTATCAGGTGAGCCCAGACACAATGTAAGAGGTGATTTAGTCTGAGCAGGCTACATGTCACCAGGGCTTTCTTTGTTTCCCTGAGGTCTGATTTGAACTTAAATTGCTTCTGTGAAGACCTGGCTTGGCTTCTCATTACGTTGCCCCTCCTACTGCTCTAACATTAGGGAGCCCCATGTGCTGTGGTGTACTGTGTTCTCAAATGGTAATGCCCTCATTCTTTACCGCCATTACTACTGTATAACCATCTGTCAAACTGCTGTGGAGGGTTTTTAAAGTCTTGTTTTCCAAGTAACAAACACACAAGAAAGAAGAGAGAAACTCAGTTCTTTATAACTGAAAACATGTTATTGCATATATTAGAAACATTTTACACAATTAAAAATAAGAATAAGCTAAATGTAATGTAGGTCATTTTCCCCACCCTATAATAAGGACCTATCCACAGACACAGTTGAACGCTGCCTCTTAGGATAAAAAATTATATTTAGATTTTTAATAATTAAATATTACATTTTAAATGTCAAATATTAAAATATGATGCTTATATTAATATTATATTTAAAAATATTAAAACCTTTAATTTAATATATAACATTTTGATAAATATGCTTATACAGTTTACAGTTTCTTCCCATGAATTTGACCAGATCAATATCATTCATATCTGTCTGCTTAATATGCTTATTAATAATTAAGTCTAACATCTGGAGAAAACTGATAAACACCCTGAGTCTGTCCAAAGCCAATAAAAACACCTACCAGAAATTAATAATGAAAAGACTATAATTATATAATATAATTTTTGTGTTTTCTGCAAACGATTCCTCAAAATGATGCTACTGACCCAAGTGACACAGGCTAATAAAATAATTAGGACTACTATTTTGGATGAAAATTGCAGTAATATGGTGTTTTTCAGCTGCTGTAGGCATGACTGGATGAAAGTCAATGGACGCTCTAAAATTCATTGGTTTTCCAAAATTTGAACAGCTAGGAAGCTTGGACAAATAAAAAAGTTGCTGTCCGGCTGGAGCAGCAGTGCACACTATGCAATATCATAGCATAAAACATGGATGTGGTTTCTGGGTTGGAAAAACTGGGCCAATATGGAAGCACCTTAAATTTGCATTCTGTCTGAAAGCCAACAGACGTCGATAGCTATAGTTGCAAAATGACTTACACTCCTGTGTAGACTTCTACAAACACTTTCGTGCTGAATTTATGTGTTCAGTCACTTATTTGGGGTCATAAACAACAACAACAAAATTAAGTATATGTTGTAAATCTTCAATTCAATTTTATTTATATAGCGCCAAATCACAACAACAGTCACCTCAAGGTGCTTTATATTGTAAGGTAGACCCTACAAATATACATACAGAGAAAAAACCCCAAAATCAAATGACCCCCTATGAGCAAGCACTTTGGCGATAGTGGGAAGGAAAAACTCCCTTTTAACAGGAAGAAACCTCCGGCAGAACCAGGCTCAGGGAGGGGCGGGGCCATCTGCTGCGACCGGTTGGGGTGAGAGACATGGATAAAAGACATGCTGTGGAAATCTTGGTCCTACTATGTATTAAAATTCACCAATCTACTTGTAATTGACAAGGTGGTTAGCCAATGAGCACAGGTTTTCACCTTCAGACCCGTCCAAACGCCAATCTCAATGCTCATTGAAAATGAAACTAGCGAACTTCTATCAGCATTATCCATATGTAAGTGAACACAAACATGTAACTGCTTAATTGCTACTTGTGTTGACTTTCTTTAAGTTTATAGAGGTTACAGTGGGTTTTATGCAAGATGATCTAGGGACATGAATGTAACGTAATCATTTTACATTACATTGTTTAACTTTGTTAAACTTTGGAATATTTATTTTACCTTATTACAGTTCATATTTTTCTAAATTTCACATTCATAGTGTATTGCTTTTTAGAAGTCATATTTATACTTTTTTGTATTTTTGTATTAATAATATACTCTGAATCTGATTCTGAAAAGTTTTGAATGAAGACATTTTCCACATGCTGGACTTTTCCTTGGATAGAAACAAAAGTTGGTCCACCTGACTGAAAAAATAGCCCAGCACATAAACCACTATGTTAAATATTGTATTTAATAAAATGTAATGGAGCTCTGGGAGTGCATCCTCTGCCCATTAACCACACCCGTGGTTACATTTAATGTTGTTTTTTTCTTTGCTTAGGCTCTGCCAAGTTTCATAAAACCCAGCTTGCTATTTCCTCTTTAGTCTTGCTGACAGACAAACAGCACCTATCGCATATCTCCACCTTGGTTCGTGCCTTGGGGAAGGAAAAAAGAAAGCAAATAGTCTTAAGTAGGTATCCAAGGGAAATCATTTAATGCATGCATGTTAACTTTTCTCTGGACTGATTCTCTGCTTCTCATTTGTCTGTTAAAAGAATGACCACTGCTCCTAGTATAGAGCCTAAACGCTTTTTTGTGCCTGTGATAATATCCGCGCACCTGTACACACATATGATGAAGAGCTGTGCAGCTGGCTGACCCATCACAGCCATCTGAAACAAGATAGAGAAGGATATAGCAGCAGAGGAGCATACAGTAACAAACTCGTAACTGCTGGCAGAGTGCCTCTCACCCTTCTTGTGAGCAGCCAGGCAGCCATAACCAGATGCATCAAGCACACATTACATCCCTGTACCCTGTGTATTTACTCTGCCATCCAGCCAGAAAGATTAGTTTAGCTGGAGAGTTGATTTATGGACGACAGAAAGTAATCCCTTCTCGTCCCGCGCGCTATAGTCGTGCCTCCTTCTTTGCCTCTGCGCTGAGCTTACACAGTCTGAAAGCCCTTGATACCGTGTTCGCCCTAAGGTGTAATGTTTGATAATATAACTACTGCTTCTGTCACCCAGAACCCCCCACCTCCCCAACCCCATCCACACCCACAGCCACAGCAGAGCCTCCACCCCCCACAAATATATTACAGCCCCACAATGCTTTGAGATTTATGAGGGAGTGGTGGCACAGGAGCGAGAGAGAGGGAGAGGGAGATAGAGAAAGAGAAAGGAGGAGGAGAGAGAATATGCATTGATTGAAAGCCCGAGATAGTCCCATCCAATCCTGCCCCAAAGAACATCAGTTATTTTGCATCCTGACACAGCGATTGATAACTCGTAAATGTGTGTGGGGATGACAAATGCAGATGGAAACTGACTCTGACAAAAATGATAACAGCATTGGTCTCGAGGGGTGACGGAGGTGGAGGTGGGATGCTTCTTAAAATATTTAATAATTGATACGGAGGCAGTGAGATGCTGTTTGACCCTGGAGGAGTGTGAATGTCATCAAAAAATTGCCAAGACTTTGAAGTGAAATACATTAATGATCTGTGTGTGTGTGTTTCCGTGATGTGCATTTGTATCTGTATGCATTTACAGGAGAGGGTCACAGGTTTAGGCCTGTATGGCTACTGAACTGTATAATATTTGTACATGAAGCAATAATATTTGCTCTGAATCTGACTAAATCCACAGACTCTGTCGCATGTAGAAAATTTTACTTTTCCACTTTAAAAAAAAAAGGGAAAAGAGGCCGTGAACATAACACAGGTACTGCTTATCCATCCATCCAAGCCATCTTATCCAGTCCAGGGTCTCTGGAGGACTAAAGGCTATCCCAGCTGTCATAGGGCAACAGGCGGGGTACACCTTAGGCTTAACCTGAGGGCTAACATAACAAGCCAGACAACCATCCACTCTCACAGTCACACCTATGGTCAACTGTGAATCACCACTTAACCTAAACCCATGCATGTCTTTGGACTGTGGGAGGCACTGATTATGTTCCTCATTAAAAAATAATTAAGAAAACTACTTAATAGCCATGTACAGTCATGGTAAAGGGAAAATACAGACTCTTTTAATTCTAAGGTAATAAAAAAATCTTATGAGGAACAAAACCTAAACCAAAGGAGGAGTGTGTAAAAAATTAAGTACACCCTATGATTCAATAGCATGTAGAGCCACCTTTAGGAGCAATAACTTCATTGTTACTGCTGTAATGGTTTTCTGTATGACTTTGTCTCTCACACCATTGCGGAGGAATTTTGGACACTATTCTTTACAATGGCCTCATATGTGACTCTACTCTGGTATGCAGAGGAGTTAATGGTTGACACGGTGACTACAAGGTGCCCAGGTAAAAAAACCCAGTCCAAATCATCACTCCTCCTGGTGACCCTTTCAAACAAGCCATACCTGTTCAGTCTTTTTCTAATTGTCCTGTCATGAACTGGAACATTTAACATGATAACTCAGGTCTGTGGAGTCTGACAAGTAGCTCTTGGGCTGGTTTTTGCAATATTCCATTGCACGGTCTGACCTTGGGTTGGATTTGCTGGGACGTCCACTCCTGGGAAGATCGGTAACTACCTTGACTGTCCCACTTGTGAATAATCTTTCTCACTGTAGAATAATGGACTTCAAATGATTTGGAAATGACCTCAGACTGACAGACAGCAGTGATTTCTTTTCTCAGATTATTCCAAATGTTCCTGCTTGGCATTTTCTTAACACAGACATGAATACTCCAGACCAGGAAAAAAACAACACTGATGATCAGGTTATCGATTAGCATTTGATTAGCAGTATCTGGCAGCTACTTACCATCTTAACTCCTGTGGAAGCAGTGAGGGCGTTTTTTACACAATGCTTCCACATTTTGACTTAATTTTTGTCCATGTAAGAACCAGATGATTCTTTTCTAATATGTTAAACCTTACGTATAGTTGAAAGAGGGTTTATGGCTTTGTTTATGATTTCAGTGTTGCCTAATTTTCGAGGTATTTTAAAATTAAGGGCCTTTAAATTACTGACGCTTAGAGGAGGAGCGCTTTATGGTCAGCATAAAATTAAAACTCACACACAGCTCAGAGTAATTGGTGAGAAAAAAACATGATCTACTGCTTGCGGCTATGGATTCTTTTATTACAACCTATATTACGATATAAAAAAATGTACCATGCTTTGGATCAGAGCCAAATCTGAATGTCTCAGGACCATATGGTAAGTTGCGAACCCCTGTGGTGGACACAGTGGGAAGCAGAGCGGTTTCGTCAACACCACCCCTCGTTCCCACTGTACTAAACAAGCCTAAAAATCTTTCTCATGTCTCATTTGGTATTAAGACAAATCAGTCTCAAAGGAAGAGTATGTGAAGCATTTCAATCCTCTTACACTAGTCTGATGTCTGAAAAGAAACAGACAGTTAAGAGGTTCCAATTAACAAAGTGCATGAGATTAAGGATCGCTCTTGGTAAAGTCTGTTATACAGACTCAGTGATGAAAGAGACATGGATAAATAACATCATAGGTTTATTTATTTTAGCTTATTAATGCAAGAGAAGATACCTGAAGAGAGAAAACGAATGTGGCTGTTTAGGCTTCATTTAGAAGTTTCAGCCAGATTGATGAACTGCTAAGTGGGCCTACTGGGAAAGGCCAAAGGGCCCAAGTAGTCAAAACCCATCTGCAAAATCACACAGTAAGAGACTGCAAACAAAATTACCACAAAGAAATGTAAGACATAGATCCATCCATCCATCCATGGACAAGAAAAAGATGAACAGTAGCAATAGGCAGGCAATAAAGCCAGAGAGGACACAAAAAAGCCAGAGAGGACATAAAAAAGCCACATCTTTGCATTGGTTTTCCACCAGTATGAGTGGTGCGATCTACACATGGACAGCATCTAGCCTAGTTTAGGGGATGTTAGTGGGGTTCATACACACCAGCCACTAATGGATGAGAAGTGACTGGGTCTGTCGTCCCCCCGGGAATGCAGGTGTTGAGCACTTTCCTCCAAATGCCATCACTTTATTAAATGAACTTCTCTAAAAAGCCGCACTAACATTCTGATTAAGGTTGGACTGATGTTCCTCAGAAGTTAGTTCAAGCTCCCTTTTTTTTTTTTTTTTAAATACGTTTGACAACGCCTACCTCCTGAAAGAAGGGTGAGGAGCCTGGAGAAGCAAAGGAGAAGGAGACGACAGGAGCAGAATGTGAAGAGACATTAAAACATTTCAAATGAAAGGTGCGTCAGAAGAGCTTGTCAGTGCATTACCTCCAAGATTAAAGGGGTCTCGGTGTCTTCTGTCGGGTTCAAGGGAGACTGCATAAGGATTTGGCTCAGACTCTTAAATACCTCTGTCGACTAAGATTCAAACAAACACTTCCACAATAATTACATGTTGACTTTTCTTCGTTTCCAGCGGAGAAGGTAAAACATTTTAAAATGAAACTCCTACATTGTCAGCATAAGCACCCGCTGGTGTTTATTCAAGCTGAGAATTTTTAACGCTATTATTCACTGATTAGAGCACATGGCAGAGAAAATCATAAAATAATGCCATCACAGTTAGAAGCCTTTTGAGAGTTCAGGAGGAATAAGTCATTTAGTTCAGGTATTAGTTAGGAAATGAATGTGCCATTGGTTGTCATCAGGAAACAGGCAGCCATGCCAAAACTCTTTCTTGACGGTATCCTCCTGCAGAGGGTTGACATTTTGCACTCATATTGCATTTCTTTGAGCTCTTTTATGGTTTAATACATGCACAAACGTCCTAGAAGTTACTTATACTGAACTATACACCCGAAGAAGCTGTCACGCTGCTGTTTCTTGCCTCTTGTCTTCAAACCAAAGCCTTCATCTGGCCATTACCTCCGACATTCAGCTGGAAATTAGTAAACGAAAACTTTAAAATCTGTGGCATTTTAAAGCAAAACACACTCACCCTGTGTTCTCTAAACCAGTGAGGAGCCCGGCTGGAAGCCGTGGACTGCTGGTGTTCTTAATAGCAGTAGCTGTCAACACAGACAGGGTGGCTGAACTCTAGATGTGCCTGTCAGACATTCAAGCAGCTGTGACCGGTGCTGCTGAATGCAAACATGAGTGGCCATTTGTATGAATTTGGCAGGCTGAGATGTGACTGTCAAAACTGTGTGTAGACACATGTGGTACCTGTCTTACCAGTGGAGGAAAGTTCTTTGTAAAGAAATGCTAAGAAATCCTGATTGAATGTCAAAATATTTTGACAGTGTCTCGACCCTCGAAACAGGAGTTTGACAAAGCGGTATGAACCCGGTGTCCATTCGCTGGCTTGATCTAGAGCCTTCAACCACATTACATCCTGAGCAAACTGATTACAACTATGCGACGCCACTGAAGCTTCGAAACACGTTAATGAGCAGATGTTTGTTTCTGAGGCGAGCCTCTCTCGACAATACATTTGTAGTGTTTTTATGCACAGCTAAATTCTTTCTCAGCTATGATTCCATAGGAAAATATTGACTTGCTGGATTTTTTCAACCGATTTTAGAGTGTCACATTTATGACAGTCAGTAAACAAAGCACAGAGCAGGGTTTACATCCAGAATCGGTGACTGTAAAAGCACTTTAGGAAAGGTTCAAGAAACCTGGCTTTGAGTCGGTATTGAGTATTAAGTTCATGCATTGTGGACTGTATCCGACTAAACTGCACGATACTCTCCCTCCAACCATTCAGTTCAGTTTGAATCCATTTTATTTATATAGCACCCATTCATAACAACAACTAGCTCAAGGCGCTAAACATTGCAAGATATAATCTCTGCAATATTAAAAGAAAAAAAAGAAAATCTGAAGATCCCCTATGAGCAAGTAGTTGGCGATGGCAGTGAAGAAAAACTCCCTTTTACCAGGAGGAGGCCTCCAGCAGCTATCTGCAAAGGGGAAAGAGAAAACAAGACAGAGGACAAAACACAAACTATGTGAGATAAGGGGAAAATTTGCTGTTGTCATTATAAACACAGAGGGGAAGAAAAGAACATTTCATAGGAAGTCCTGCAGCAGACTGAGCTTATTCAGGGCCATCTGATCCAGCTGTAACTACAAGTTTTATCAAAAAGGAAAGCTTCTTAAAAGCAGAGGTTTCTGTCTCCCAATCTAAACTGGGAGCTGGTTTCACAGGAAAAAGCTGAAGTCTTGTAAGCTACCTAACATCACCCAAAAAGCAAAACATGCAACATAGCCAACGCACAGCCTTTGCAGACAGTGGCGTCGATTAAGAAAAAACTGGTAGGAAAATATTTTCTTACGAATGTTAGTTCAGTATTTATTTGGAAAGCCAGACTTAAAAGAATGCAGTTCTGACTTGCAGTGACTTACATTTGATTTCGAAAACACGTTCCTCTTTCTTTGAGCAAATATCCACTGCCTAGATTGTTGCTATGGCAATCATAAAGTGCATATTGGGCAGCTTTTACCACTGCCTGCCTCAACACAAAGTCTCCTCTTTCATGTAACTTTCTTGCACACAATAATTTGTTGTAATCTTACGCTTCCAATACTATAATTCAAATTCTTCTGACACATCTGGAACAGAGCTGCTATGTGGCCTCGGCAGATCACTCACAGCCCATGCAGGTTTAAAAACAATTACTCAACCTCTAATGCAGATGGCACATTGCTGCCTGCAATGCCTAGCTGTGAGAAGCCGTTGAATTATATTTGCTTTGACTTTCTTGTCAGCCACAAGTACAAACACACTCCTGTTGTGTTTGAGGTTAATAAAACAGAGTGCTCTATGCGAATAAAGCCCCAAAACAATTCACGGGAGACATTAATTTAAATGCTTTAATAAGAAAGACAACAGAATATTCCAAATGTCAAGGTTTTGGAAAAACCTTCCAGAACAAATGGACATATCTCTCCTACAGTAATGAAAAATGGCAGCATATAATAACCCAGAGTAAAGCTAAGCTACTTAATGTAAATTCTGCCCTGGAGAAGGAAACAGTGCTCTCTCTAGTTGACCGCTGCAAGGACGTACGTACATGCATCACAATGAAGACAAAGAGAAAGGCAGAATTAGTATGAAAAACTGTGAAGACTGAAAGAGAAATGGCTGAAAATTGATTTCAAGTTCTGTCAGTGACGGCGAAGAAAACCGTGCGCGGAAAAAACATCTCTCACCAACTGCCTTGAGAAAACAAAACTGTGCCATTAAAAATATAATAGGATTATCGTTTCTGTTTGTTTGTCACGGTGGATCAGGAAAATTAGAGTTAAGAGAAGAGCTTAGAGCCACATTGTTATCACCACTTCAGAAAACGAGGCGCAGACACAGACCATTTGCATATTCATTTACTGCTTTTGAAATTCACCTTTTTAATTAGTCTGTGTGTAACAATCACTTAATATCTGCAAACACCTTGACACGGAGAGCCACCGCAAACAACGTCCTCAGCTGCCGAGCGCTTAACGCGGGATCATCAAACAGCGGGCTGGTGTCTGTTCGAGTGATGCCTGAGTGGGAGGAAAAGAAATGAAAAAGAGAGGAAAAAATAAAAGTCAATGAGATGAAGGCTAACAGTCACTCTCAAGGTTGTGGGAGCTGTGCTTGTTTGTTTGTTTGTTTTGCTGTTTAACTTTAAAAAAAAAAGAAGGAGTAAGAGAAAAAAGCGTCTGAACAGAAAGTTGTACCGAGAGCACCGAGTCAAATCAGCCGAGTGTGTTGTCTTGTTGGTTGTTATTTTTGTTGGTTTTCCAGCAGGCAGGGTCTTCAGAGGATGACACAGAGGACCTTCTTATGCGTGCACCTGCCACACCGCTGCTGTCTTTGGGTCCCTCTTGTCATAATTACCTGGAGAACGACGGGGGTGCGACTCTGAGAACTGACCATCGTGTGCAGACCTGCATCGCAGAAAAAGATATTTCTAATTATGTGAAGATGACATGAAGAATTTTTTTATTTTATTTTTTTCCATCGCGACGCTCGATCACAGCTAAAGGAAAAAACAAGCAAGAAAAATGTGTGAGACTGAACAATCGTATGATGCCTTAAAGTTCAAATGGCAAAGTGAAAATGTAAAAGAAATACATTTTTTAAAGATCTGAGCTTTCAAATATCTCTTAAGTAATGCTAAGAGGTATGAGAGGGTCAAGTTTTCCTTTAAGAAGCATATCAATGTCTGCAGGCATTCATGTATTCTTTCCCTTGCTTCTTGAATGTGTCTGTTGAATTAAAGCAGACACGTTAACTCTTCACTCTGCACCTGTTCTTCTTATAGAAAATTCAGTCACACTTTGATTTTTATGCAAAAGCCCAACGCAAGCACTTAAAAAAATCTACTTACATTCAACAAAACTTGAATAGCAAACTCATTATTGCTATTTGCTTCCATTTGTTCTCATTTACATTTATAACTGTTAACCTCTGCGGAAAATTGACTCTCTATTTAATCTCACTTTTATTCTTTATTGAATGAAGACTTGGAAGAAGAGGCAGAGGTCAAAAGAGATACTATAATAACATTTAAATCTATAAAAAGATCAAAAACAGCAAAATTATTGAAGCCTTCATAGTTATTGAACTTTATTAGCAACAAAGATCAGGTGAGAATGTCAGCATAAATGGTTGTTTTTCTCAATGTGTTAGCCCTGCAACAGATTGGTGATCTGTCCAGGTACCCTTCCTCTCACCTGATGACTGTTGGGATAGGCTTCAACCCCAATGAGACCCTGAACTGGATAAGTGGAAGACGATGATCGATGTTGTAATCGTATCATCAGATCTGTCTTCTGGACAGTTGGGTGAAGAGAGGTACTGAGCTGTCAACTGATCACCACCTGGTGGAACGACTGGCAGAGGCCCCAGTCCGTGAGATCTTCAACTCCCATCATCGGTAGAGTTTCAACAGCATTCCGAGGGAAACTTGGGACATTGAGCCTGAATGGACCATGTTCAGAACCTACATTGCTGAAGCTGCTGCACTGAGCTGCGGCCACAAGGTGGTCGGTGCCTGTCATGGTGGTAACCCCCGAAACAGATGGTGGAACCTGGAGGGAAGGAAAGGGAAGGGGGAAGGAAACCATCAGGCCTAAGAAGGAATCCTATCGGACTTTGTAAGTCTGAGGAACTTCAGAGGAAGCAGATAGATACTGACTGGCTGAAGCAAAAAATTGGGTGTGGGAGGGGTTCAGTGAGCCATGAAAAAAGACTTTAAGGCTGGCTTGAAGAGATTCTGGCAAACTAGCAGGTGACTCAGGAAGGAAAAGCTGCTGACTTCGACTGAGGATATCTTTGGGCCGCGGAAGGAATACTTCGAGGACCTCCTTAATTCCACTGACACGTCTTCCACAGAGGAAGCAGAATCTGTGGATGAGGGGATGGCTCGTCCATCACTGGGGGTGAGGTCACTGAGGCAGTTAAACAGCTCTTTGGTGACAGAGCTCCCGGGGTGGATGAGGTTTACCCCGAGTTCCCCAAGGCTCCGGATGTTGTAGGGTTGTCTTGGTTGACATGCCTCTACAATGTTGCATGGATATCAGGACCTCTGGAATGGCAGACCGTGGCGGTGGTTCCCATCTTCAAGAAGGGGGACTGGAGGGTGTTCTTTCTACTATCCCACTGGTGGCTAGTTCAAAGTTCTAGGGTTACTTATTACATCAGTAAATCAATTATTAAGTGTAAGATTTAACACTTTTCAAAACAAGAGGATTTATTTATTAGTTTTTTTTTTCACATTTACCCAAACCCTAAGTGCTTACTTAGCAAGCTTATGAGCACACAGTGTCCTCAGTGAGATCCACCTCTCACTTGTTCAATATTCTGTTGTACTTAAAGGAGACAGCTGTTCAGTGTTTCTGCTAAGGCCTTAGCCTTTAGTTTGCACAGAAGACCAAATAGCTTTGACAAAAATGAGACAAACCAGAGAATGTAAAAGCTGTGTAATGTAAATTGTGTTTGTTGTGGCAGTAAGTCACAACCTTTACGCTGAAGATGAACACGTAATTCAGCAACATAATCATTTTGACTGTTGGCTCAATCAATGAATAAATAAAACTATAAAGGTAAAAGGTGCATCATCATCATCATCATCAGTGAATCCACTGCACAGTAGAAGAAGCTGGCGTTAACACAAAAATCCAGAATCATTTACTTTCAGTCATTGTGAAGCTGACAGCTGCCAGTCAAGCCTCTCTGATGTCTCTCAGTACTGCAGCTTTAGTGGCTGTTAGCGTTCTGCTGATCATAAGCAGTAACAGATGTACAGCTAATGAATGGGGTGTTCGGACAGACTCTCCCTTGATGTTAAACAAAGCTCTGTAATGTGATGCCGGACTCGTTGCAAATTGATACCCGCCGCTAAACTGGCAAAGAAAGGCAAGTTAGGCAGGCTTAAAGCCAAATGCAGCTGGGCAGCGACTGTGTTCAAAAAGATTCTTTAAGGCACTTCCTTCATTCTCAGTTGCGGCAAACTTTCCTCCCAAAGGCAAAAAAACTTTTTGATCTTTAAGAAACAACATATAATCAAGAGTAGCTCCCATGCTGTAAATGCACTATTACACCTCTTAGCATCATTGTGGTTAGCTCATATTTCAGTCTGGGTTCTGCATTTTTCAGAGAGGTTTAGGAACAAATAAGTAAGAATCCAGTTAGATTGTCTTTTGGTCCATATTTAAGTCTTTACAAACAAAAACACATTACATTCGTATTAAATATTTGAAATCTTAGATAAAACGATCTCTGACTAAAACTTAAAAATATATCTGGGACAATAGTGAACAGAAATCCAGAATCACATTTCCTTAAAACAAGCGAGACATTGTCCTCCCACTACTTTGTGTCCTTAAATAATTCAAAATGAAAAATGAAAAACGATTTGAGATCACTTTCCTTTTCCATCACTCACACAGATGGCAGCCTGGCTCCCCTGACTGGCAGATGACATGACAGATGTTATTTCATTTCTCTGTTTCTGTTTGGACAGAGAATAATAATTGGATCTGTTTAATGGCACTCTCTCAATTTTTCTCCGTTATAGCTCCATTTTGTTTTCAAACTGCTGCCGATTTCTTGCTTTTTAGCAGTAAACACTACGCCGCTGGCAGGAGGCGGACTACTTTAACAAGCGACTTAAATGTTTAAATGTAATTTACTCTCACTTTAATATTTCTACAGCAGGACGCCGCCGCTAAAAAGATGGATAGGGCCCGAGTGTTTGTCAGAATTTTACCTGTGCGCCGTTCAGTGTTGAAATTATTTAACTAGCTGAGGAAGGAAAAAAAAGACAACAAAAAAAACTTTTCCTTCCCCAGCTGTCACTGTGGAAAGACACAGTGTGGCATCACGTTGGGTTTTCTGGACGTCCCTGCAGCACTGGCAGAGCGCAGCCACTTCACTCTACGCTCGGTAACCAAACCTGTTTTATTCTTAGGGTACCTAGCACTTTCTGACACATTTGATGTGTTTGCATGTCTCTGTATGATGTGTGTGTACATAAATAACACAACTCTGAATATCTGTGTGCAGTAAGGAGGGCTGTGGGGAGGAGGTGGGGTGGTGGGGGGCATGTGGATGTTCCTTCTGCAGTGCTGTCTTGTTGCCGCATTTCTTGCTGACAGGTCTGATCAGAACGTGATGACAGCCTATGATTGTCAAAACGCCTGTCGCTGAGTGGCAGATCGGCTTTGGCTCTGCCTTATTTCCCACTTCCCTTCCCCCTGGTTTTGTCACATCTCTTTCCCAGCACTGGGGTTGGCTTAACTCAGAGTGAAGGTAAGAAGAGTTGCGTACAGGCAGCATGAGGAACTCAATCTCTGCGTGTTGTGTTAGGGCCATTGTAGATGTCATACGTTAATACTCCCACGGCGGTGGAGAAGGAAGCCAGATACCTGACAGTGTGGGAGTTAAACCAGGAGTTGGAGAGCAGAGTTTGGTGAGTATCTTGACAAACAAAGCAGAGCTGCTCCGTGCATTGTGTCTTGGACAGGTGTGACAAGAGCAATAACTGTAGTTTCCCCAAGAAGAATGCTTGAAACCACACTCTTCAAATTATGCACCAGCAGATACAATTTTTAATAACCTTCATATTTTAGTTAGAAGATAAGACAAGATGAATCTCCAAAATGAAAACCCACAAAAGTAACAGGACTTTATCTTGCGCGCAGCAAGACTTTGATTTCGTTTTAAGAATAAGAATTTGTTTGTCTGAGCGTATTTCCTGAACACTGAATTGAAATAACCTTTGCATTATGCATAAAGGCAAAGTTCAAGTGAGAATCAATCAGTGTCAAAGAAGTGCGGGTCTCACATTAGATCTAAAAGCTTAGAATTAAGCTTTTTGGTAAATCTAAGGTTACTAATTTTCATTCATCAAAATGACATTTTCCACAGCGCATGAGGTTGAGCAGGAGTCATGTTTGAGAAGCTGAGTGAAATAAAAAAGAACGGCTCATGACTGCAGCTGACTTGACTGGAAGCAACAATACACAAGAGTCCTATTATATCAACGAATTAGCAAAATAAAAGAAAAAAAAGATTTATTCACAGGTAAGTATACAGATAGCGTATCCGTTACACCTGCATTCATTTGGATAGAAGCAAAAGATTCACCTTTTATTGTATTAACTGAGCACTGATCATTAAATGTGTTAAAATGATAATTTTTTTAAAAAATATATATTTGCTCATATACTGTATCAGGAGTGGTTGAAGGCAATGTGGATCTTCCACTAACTGCAAATGCCTCTTAAGGTTCCACAGTCCTCTGTTAGTATGCCTAACTCTGCAGAATTAATAAAAAAAAAGATCCGATCCACAAAACGTATCATGTTATGCATCATTACATGAAATCTGTAATAATTTGGCAATTATTTGTGACGAAAGGGCAAAAATTGCAAATGTGCTGATGTGTACGTGCACACAAATTCACATTTATACTTATATTCAGTCCGGCCAGAACCTCATAGAAATTACTTCACAAATAGTGACGTAGTTGCTGCAAAATGGCACCTGCAAATAAACCTTGCTTTTATATAGGAATATAAATGGTAAACTGACTAGGACTTTTCTACTATAACTGGAGACTCAAAGGACTTTTTAACTACAAGCCTCATTCCTCATTCACACACACTTTTGTGCGAGCACTTTATTCTACATGTAAACACTTTGACTAACGTTTGTGCTCTGATGGATGCATTGGGAGGAACTCTGGGCTCAGTATCTTACCCAAAGATACTTTGATCAATTCCCTGATACATCAGGAAAATCAATTCCCGGACCTTCCGATTGGTGGATGACCCACTCTACCGCCTGAGCCACAGCTTCCCCAAATAAAGCAGAAAACAACAAGTTGAGAGGAGTCCGCTATTGCAAAGACACGCACTGTAGAAGAGTTGTGCTCGGCACAGCCTGAATGTGATGTGTTGGCAGTCTGTCTCCATTTATAATTGGAAGTTTTTGCAATTATTTGCAAACCTTCGCCAATCTGTCTGATTGTGACTACAGTCAATCGGAGCACGATTGTGTGGAGACATCCCGCCAGATGACCAGTGCAACCAACTTGTAAATAGTGGTCACAAAAAGGTTTGGGGGCGAGGCGCGCTCAGACTCTGGGCAACTAGTTAGTCACCTCCACTACTTGTAACTGGTCCCTGAATGCAGGAAACTGAATAAAATCGCAGAGCAAGCACTGATTTGTGATAGCTGCGAGGAGGTTGCCATCCTGTTCATTTTCTAGCGTGACAACTCCACAGATCTTATTATATTATTCATCTCTGTCTCTCTTCTACAGCGTGTCTTTTGTTCTATCTTCCTTCTCTCACACCCGACTGGCCGCAGCAGATGGCTGCCCCTCCCTAAGCCTGGTTTCTTCCTGTTAAAAGAACGTTTTTCCTTCCCACTGTCGCCAAGTCCCTGCTCAAAGGGGTCTGTTTGATTGTTGGGGTTTTCTCTGTAGTGTTGTAGGACATTTACCTTAAATTATAAAGGCCTCAAGGTGACTGCTGTTGTGATTAGGTGCTACATAAATACAACAGAATTAAACCAAACGTAGAATGAAATAGCGAGGCATTTATGTTGTCCTTCTCTAGTCTTACTAGCTACTTAAAGTGCTTCCCTCTCCAGGCCAAATTCACCCACTCACAGCACTTTATCCAATTAAAAAAACTGAAAAAACAAGGTGGTGATGGCTGAAATGCCAAACACACGTCTTTAGTCCACAAACCAAAAGGTGATGTTACAATGTAGAGGCTATTGTTGCATAGAAACTACTAAAAAATATGAAGCAAAAATAATTGGTGAGAGAGTCAAACACATCAACAGTTAAGCTAATCACTTAATTTGATTTAAATGAGGTAAAAGCAAGCCATGAAACTGCAAACTCGCTTAAAAATGGAAACCACACTGATATGTTTACAGACAGTATCCCCAGATTGCAGCAGTGCTGTTTATAGAGTTCATATCACACGATAGACATCTCAAATTCGATCTCTCGTTTGACTTGTAATGGCCTCAGATTAAATCTGCCCATACGCAGCCAGTCCTCTTTGCTAAAACAGCTATGTGGGTGTGCTCAGCTCACCAAACTAGCTCATCGTATAATTCGGTTTAGTGCAATGTCCACGCTCGTCACCGCTCTTCCACCGCCCACCCCCTCCCTTCAGTTCCCTGTCACTCTCATTTCTGCTGCGATCATGGTTGTTGGATAACTGTTAATTAAAGAGATGTCAAACACTTGCCAGTGATAGCAACTTAATTTGGGGCTAGAAAATAAAAACAGCGATATAACATATGTAGTGCCTTTAAAAGAGTAAAAGAGAGAATGGGGGAGGCCTGGTGTGACTTTGCAGGAAGTCGGTTGTGTTGCGGATCCAGGACATGAGTTACCCTCGGTGGAGATGTTAGGCAAGGCAAAAGTGACAGGCCAACATCCATCCGCCTCCTCAACTTGTCTATTTATATGTATATTCATATTCATGAGCTATTGGACCATGCGCTGTTGGTGATGCATTTAGCTTTATTGGAAAAACTGAATCTCAGTCCTTCCCCCTGGCAACTGACAGAGAAAGATTGCAGTGCCCAAGTGACAAAGGACTGGCAGGGCCTGGTACTAAATCATTATATTGACGTGGGCAATGAAAGCAGAATCTCAACTGTGGACTTGCAAAAATGCCTCAATATCACTTTGGGCATTAAGTGGATTGTTACTTATTCTATTAACACATCTTCTAAAGACTTGTAAGTCTTTGGGCAGCGTTTTGAAGACAGGGGAGAGGAACACAGATGACATGATAATTTATTATGACCCCTGTGCTTCAAGACTCTTTCAAACTTTTACCTCTGTGTCGCTACAGACAGGAGCAGTCTGTCTTGAGAACAGAGTGCATATTCATCTGATGAGATGACTGTTAACCTTTAAGTCAGCCAATAATTTTAAAACACAGCAAAACTAAGACTTTCAAATTATCAGTGTCTGCTGGAATAAAAGGCAGCCTGACATCTGTAACACAGAGGAAATGCTAAAGCTGCGTTTGAAGCACTAACTCAGCTGTACCCAGTCAAGAGGAAGACAGGAAGAAAAAAAACTAAATATAGTTGTTGCTTTCAAAATAGAAAGGACTATTAGGAGAAAAAGACTGCAGTAACATTTGAAAAATACAAAAAATAATTATGTATGTATATTCAGCTCAGTGTTATAAGGTTTCATGTGTCAAGACGTAATAAATAAAAATCCTCTGGTCACCCCATAATTCAGCAGCTTGCAAATCCACCTTTAGCAGCAATAACATGAACTAAAGTTTTCTGTATGACTTGAATGAAATGTTGACCAACTCTTTTTTACAACTTTGCTTTGGTTCATTCAGGTTTGTGGGGATTCGTTAATGCATATCTGACTTTCAGTCAGGTTGAGGTCTGGACTTTGACTGGGTTACTGGAAAACCTCAAATCGCTTCTTTTTCAGTGTTTCTGTTGTAGATTTGCTGCTGTGCTTGGGATCACTGTCCTGTGTCATGACTTTGCTTTAGCCCTCAGAAAGACTGCCTCACATTTGATTCCAGACTCAATGACGGCAAGGTGCCCAGGTCTGGTGGCAACAAAAAAACCCAACAAAAATGCCCAAATCATCACCCCTCCACCACCATGCTTGGCAGTTGATATGAGGTAATATATGTTGATATAATGTTTGGTTTTCTGCAGACGTTGCCGTGTGCATTATCACCAAACATCCCCACTTTGGTCCCATCTGTCCAAAGGACATTGTTCCAGAAGTCTTGTAGTTTGTATCGATGAAGCTTTGCAAACCCAAACTGTGCTGCCATGTTCTTTTTAGAGAGAAGAGGCTTTCTCTTAACAACCTTTCAAAAGAAGCTCTGCTTGTTCACTCTCTTTCAAATTGTACTTTCATGAACTTTAACAGCTGACATGCTAAATGAGGCCTGTAGAGTCTGAGATGTATGTCTTGGGTTTTTGCAGTTTTTCTGAGTATTGCACATTCTGACCCTGAGGTGACTTTGCTGGGACAGCTACTGGGATAATTGACAGCTGTCCTGAATGTTTTCCACCATAATTTTTTGCAGTGAGGAATGATGGACTTTAAATTGTTTGTAAATAACGACTCCCAGATAGATGGGTAGTAACAATTGCTTTTCTGCAATCACTGAGGAGTTCTTTTCTCCTTGGCATTGTTTTAACAGATATAATACAGACAAAATAAGCTGCTTTTGTAGAGGTGCACACACTTCAAGTGCATTTGATAGCAGGACCTTGCTACTATCCTGATTTTTCACAAATTACTTCTGCATTTTCACTTAATTTTTGTTAATTAAATAGTGTCATGGTATAACGTGTCCAATATTTCCGTTTATCTGATCTTATATTTACATCATTTTATGACTTGGTATGGACTGGATGATTTTTCTTATTATGTTCTGACACATAAAACGATTGTAGATACATCAAACTCCCCCAAAATACCAATAACAACAATTTCGAGGTTTTGCAGCGACTGAGCAGGGCAGGCGTCACTGAGTCAGTGACAATAGCACTCCGGCACTCCAGAACGTGATCAGTGCTGACACACGTCCTACTGTGTCTCTAACTTGAAAGCAGTCCAGCTCAGAGTGAGTCATTAAAATGCCAGAGGGCACAGGTGAAAAAAAACACTGTTATTTTTGATAAAAATGCTCAAACAAATCTCACATGATGACAAAAAAAGGCTGCAGTCGAATCATAATCTTGCTTACTTAAAAGCAAGGGAACCTCGTTTTTATCAGCATGTATGTTTTTGAATATTCCTGAAACACAAATATCCTTCACTTTGTAATTTTATGCAAAAAGAATATTTAATTTGCATGCAAAACATGAAAGATTATCTTTTTTTGTCTGAGAAAGATGACTTTGTAGCTCATAATCATTACTTGAAGCTGATTCTTGCACTTCTCTTATTGATTTGTGGCTTCTCTCTCCCCAGATCTGCGCCTCCCCTGTCTCTTCCCCCAGTTTCCTGCACTTCCTCCCTCAGTTCTTCAAGCCTCTGACAGTAGCGCTGCACATATAGACACTGCTGCCTTTGCATAATGTGGATGCGTCGTCTGTAGGTCGAATGAAGCTCCTTCGACATGTGTCAGAAGCTTACCGTGTACGCTTGGACTAATGATGGCACAACGGCCAGCCCACTGCCCCTCAGCATATGCCCACTCTCACTTGTGTGTTTGAGTGTGCGTGCGCGCAGGGGGCGGCAGGGTTCGTCATGCTGATTAAAAGCAAACCCCCCCCTCACAAAGCTCCTCAGAAAAAGACAGCAGGGAACATGAACCACTGTCAGGTTGGCCCAGATGAGGACACAGGATCCGTGTCACCTGAATTTACCGGCCTAATATGACAGCCAAGTTGTGATCCCTTGTCTGGGACGTGTCACGTTTGCAGAGTTTGCTCTTATTCTCATGCAAATGATGTCAGGTTTGGACAGAATGTGAATGAGACTCGTCACACTGTCCAAGGGTCTAAACCCAACCGCATGACAGTGGTTTCCCGCTCAACTCAAGATGAAATAAATACGACATTTGACATTCAAACCTGGCAACCCAACCCAGGAATAGTTCAAAATAATGAGGAATTTGTGAGAGCAACCACAGCACCGCGAGTGTAACCTATTTACTTTTTCTGAGGTGCTAAATGGCACATATTTACATTCCAGCACAAACACGCGCACAATCTGCTGCCTCGAGATTTCTCTGAGAAAAACACTTACACAGATTCGCCCTTTATTCACATAAGTTGGCACAGACTAAGGTCTTTAATTACATAATATAAAGTAATTTTTAATAGGCTGAAAAGAATGACACTGTATATAAAGCAGGTAGACGCGCACTATCTCTGGTCACAAAGACATCTCGAAAACTGGAAAGTTCCTGTGGAGCACTCGCTCAAAAATTAAACTATGGAGTGGTGAAATGATAGGATTCCCCCTTAGTGACACACCTATATATAAATATCTTTAGCGATGGTGCGGTGCATCACACCTGTGGGCTTTACATCACTGGAAAAAAAGCTTTGATAGATCCTAAAAGACACTCCATCCATTCAGAACGCTGGCAGCCGTCATTATTCTCAAAAGAATCGACTTTGTCACTTCTCCATTCTTCAAGAGCCTCTCGCTCGGCCTGATGAATTATGTCGTCTGTATCTTCCAAAACAAGGCTCATTCCTGACAGGTACACAACACTTTACAAGATGCTTTTGACTGCCTGCAGATCTCAGCGGGGACAAACTTGTCAACAAGCAATCAAGATTCAACTCTCTGTCCATGATGAGATGTCTCTGGTGATTTTAAACCTTCAGCTTCACTTCAAATTTGGCATCGAGACTTAATGTTTTTACAAAAATTTAAGGTGCTATATTGTTCTGCTGTCAGGATAGCTGCGGCGGAAAGAAATAAGTCTGACACCTCAGGTGTATGTATTTGTTACTTGAGAAAAATAGTTTGGTTTTGATTGACATCTTACAACTTTCAAGTTGAGGTTGGTTCATCGCTTAGGCTGTAAGTAATACATTTTTAGGCTACTAAGATCGAGTGCAACACCCGAAATGACTTTAACAAACAATATTTTTAAGGGACACTCTCTGCAATTTAAAGGGTGGCTCAGTGTGTATTTATGGGTACAGTTTTTTAGGGGCTGGATTGACAGGAATGATCAATACTTATTGATCCATAACCAATATTTATAATTACATTTTTACCAAGGAGAAGGAAAAAATATAAGAAAAAAACACACTTAGCTACAAGGTAACCAAATTGTTTTCTGTATTTAATAAATATATTAGTAATGAATTATAAAAAGTTATATAAACTTTTTTGAACTTTTTCAACTTCTCATTAAAACCTATAATTCTTACAGCATTTAGGAGCACAGGCAGAATAAACGATGGATTTTCTCTCCTCTTTGTATGCTTTTAATTAAGTTATTATAAATTGTTATATATATTCTGAAATAAAACAAAACTACTGCTGTTTATAATCCTAAAATTAAAGAAAATAAAAAATTGTGTGGTTTTACTAACTGTAGTCTGACAGCAGAAACTGCTTACATGAAAGCACGCTGTCCGCTTTGCCACGGTGCTGTAGCAGAGAGATTTTCCCACCTATGTTTCATTATAGCGAGCATGCGTTTTGAAAGCGAGGTGCTGCTGTACAGGTTGCTCAGGGAGCACTGAGAGGGGATGGAAGAGGACGAGGTTAATTCGCCAAACCCTTGCTGTCGGCACGAGTACACATGTATGCGTGTCACAAGGATTCAAACGCCGCCCGCGCCGTCGCTCCCTGACATGTAATTCTTCATGGATGTACAGATGTTGCTACTCAGTACCAGAACAGCTTACTGCGACTTGAAGCGCTCTGTTTCGATTATTATAAATGGATAACAGCCTGCATCGTGACGCCTGTTGTCATAAACAGCCTTTTGTTTAACATCAGATTTGTGCTGCTGTCTTGTGAGCCTCTGTTCGTCTGATAATGGTGATGACACGGAGCCAATTTATTTTGTGTCTTTTTTTTTAAGCAAACAAGAGTCATGCAAGAACAAACAGAACACTGACTGCCTGACAAAGTCATACGTGGAGCTTTTGTATAAGTTGTGACAAGAGAAAGACGGTTTGTGTGAGAGGACATATACGAAGCAGCATGTCAGAGCTGTATGTTGACAACATAATAATGAATGTATTGAGTGAGTGATGCTGGAGAGGACAGTTTTCACAAGTTGCTCAACTACTGATCTCCTAAGGCAGTTTAGATTAAAATTATGGAAGCATAGTGTGTGTTGTATTTATAATTATACAGTGAAACTATCATTTCACAAATCTCTTAATGAGTTATCCATGCATATGTAGTTTTGAAAGGATTTCCTTCTCTATCATCTACTTTTATTTATTATAATTATTCTGTAGCATTCAATAATACTCTATTTGTGACTGAAGTTCATCTGGCATCACATCAGCTCTCTGTAGGTCTGTACCATCTGTTGTAAACTATCAAATGTATTATGTATAGATATAGATATAATTTCATAACTATCATTCTGACACGGTGATCTCCCTTTAAAAAAATGCAGTGTTTGACTGACTCATCCATCCACCCCAACCTCCTCCCCTTCTTAAACTTAATTTAGACTTCCCTGTTGAATCTATCTAGAGTTCACAATGTAGCTTATGCAAGTGGTCGACACTGTTGCCGGCATTTAAACCTGCGCCAGCTGTGGTGACATTTCAAGGGTAGGGCATGTCAGGTATGTCAGTGTTTGTGTTTATGATGCAACTATGGCACAGATTGAACGCAGAAGCATAAATTTACTGTTATGCAGACTTTTTTGCTTTAAATGTCGTCACTACAAACACAAGTCATCTTTGTCACCGGTAACAGTTCACGTTACAATTAAACATTAAGCTATTATTTGATATAAGCTGCTTGAACAAATGACACATGGGATTGTTTCTTGCGTTGCAGGATTTGTCAAATAGCAACAGTGAAATATTTAAGAAGTAATTTTTTCTCTTTTTTGAAATATTGACTTTTTTTTTTTAACCCAGAGGAAACTCAAGTGCATAAAGTTTCCTGCACATTTCTGTCGAGTCAGTCGTATCTACACACATTAGCTGATCTTTTGAGAATTGTACTTCAGCACATTGCTGTTACGTGAGGCTTTATTGCTTGTGACTCGGCTCTGTATTTATCACTGCTGCGTCTTATGTTTCGCCGCCACACAGAACACGCTGCAAGGCACCGGAACGCTATTGTTTCTTGGGAGAAATGCCTCAGGCTAGTGTTCAAGAGCAGCGTAGGGTGGGAGCGTGTCGACTTAAATACCTTCAGTGAAGACATGTCATGGCCTCTTTTATCAGGTGTCTCACTAGCTGAACTATAAAGCTCGGCTCTGTGTTAAACCATTAAGTTAAATCCTGTTTTCTATGACAATGTTTTATTCACTTGCTTGTGAAAAGGATTATTCTGTTTGAAATTGCTCATAGACATTTACTGACTTGAATTGAAAAACCTTACATCAGTTTAATCCTATATGAAGTATACCATCGTAACAAGGTATGTATTAAATTTGTATGCAAGTTTTTATTCAGTGGCTTTTCGGACCAACAGTGTGTAAAGTGGTAAACAATATATTTTTCTTTGGTGACAAACAAGATTTTCATTTACATTTGGTTTAATTCTCTGAACAGCTGCTTGTATATACTGTAATGGATGGGCTCAACAAGAATATGGAAAGTTATGTTAAAGGAGACGTTGGGTAATTATTGACACAGAATGTTAGAAACCTGCTTTTTTGTTGTTATAGAGGTTCTAAGTTAACCAAAACAATGTCCAAAGGTTACAAAAAGCTAACTTAAACACACTTTTGAAGATTTGTCAAAAACTGTATCACTGAAAAAAAAATTAATGTGGCTCACTTTCTTCAGTTTGAATCAGCAGTGGACAAAACCTACACTGATTACCCAATTCAGTCTGGCGCCATCTTTAAAAATCAGGAACTGAGCATAAAGAAATATTGACCCTTCAGCATGATTGATAACACTACATCATTGAACCTGTTGTAGAGAACTTAAGATGTCTGCAGCAAGATTTTAGAAGTCTTAAAAGTTTATTGTAAGCCACACTGTGTGACACAGATCTAATAAACATGTTTAACTTAGCTCCTCCTTAACAGGAGAGCCAATCTGAATAAAACCTATAGACATATAGATGTTAATAATCCCTGTATGTGTGACAGCGCATGTATAAAACAGATTTATTATAAATTCCATTTTTTTTAATTCTCGTTTTCATTCCCCGGGGATCACGTTCACGTTTAAATGTGAAAAAAAGGGTGGTTTTTATTAGTTTTTTCAATAAAAGAAATGAACCAAACTACAGCAGCTTCTTTCACTGAAAAAAATGAAAATGCAATTCTGTGCTACTGGAAAGAGGTATAAATAATTAAATGAAAATGAGCAGATGGAAAATATTTATATAACAAAACGACTGCTTTGATCAGTGGCTCATTCCAAACAGCTGGCTCTGAACTCTGTACAGCTTTAGCCTTGGTTAGCGTCTTTAAAATGTCCATTTTCAGCTTATTTAAGTATATGAGTAGGTCTGTTACACATATTCTCTACAGTTTACATTGATGAACTATGTGTTAACATAACTATTACCTTCGCTACTGTTTCCAGCTTGTAACAGGACATAAATGAGGCTGAATGATCTGGCTCCAAATACTAAAAATGAGCCATTTCCAGTCCCTGGACTTTACTCTAGCTTCTGCTAACTCACCACAACTAGATTTTCATTTTTGTTGGAATCGCCAATAGTTTTTTATTTCCATCTATCAGAGTTTATTTTGATTTTAAATAATTGCGGTTTTTGAGCTGTTTTGCTGCATTTGTATTGGTTGGTGAGAATATTTAAGCCATAACAGCAGTCGTACTACTTTTAGACACCGCGGTTAGAATTTTGTTCCCGGCTATCTTTGGTTGCAAGTTTGTTACAAAAGCCAACTTTGAACCTCTCTCATCATAGAGCTATTATTTTGAAGCCATAACAAAGGTCTTCTTAGGATTTTAGGCCTTCTTCAGGGGAATGAAAAGTATTTTACCACGTTAGTATTAACTCTAACCCAAACGCTACTATAGTGTAAACTATAGTTTAATATCCAGGTAGAGATATTTTCGTGTAGAAAACTGAAGAATTCATTATTTTGATGAGCATTTTAGGTTTAAAAAATTAAACTGATGGAACTTCAATATATAAGTTCAGCAAAAATAGTGAAAAAATGTTTGTAGAGTCATGTTTATCTGTGTTATACTCCTCTGAAAATCACTCAGACAACACTGCATCTTATTCCAGGACATGGAATTTATTTTACAACTGAGAATAAAAGAATGCCATTCTGAATAACTGGGTTGATGACAAAACCTGGAAATTAGTCACTGAAGAATGTTTTAAATGTTATATACAGTTCCAAGCATCAGAACAGATGCCAGTAAGTTCTGTCACGTTATGTAGACCACACCTAGGGACCTACTGGTTACTGAAAAAAGGACGTCGTGGTCCAACACGATCCTGTAGCTTTACACAGCCTCCCTGCCTCACATTTGTGTAGAAAATAACATTGTAAAAATGCACACAGTACAAATAATGCAGAACTTTAAAGAGCAAGATATGCTGACATACATGTATACATACTTGCTGATTATTTATACAGTAAGTTTTAAACTTCATTAACTTTACAACTGTAGCTTCACAATGATAAAATTGGTAGCCTTCAAAAGCAAATACTGTACACATTGAAACAACCAGGAAATGATATTTTACTAGATAAACAAATATCCTAAATATTTTGCAAAACTTACTGTGATTTGATGGTAAACAGAACAATTTTATGATCAGCTCCCCAAAATGTTTGTCTAGGGCATAAAAACTAAAAAGGGTAATGTGTTGTCCTTTTTACTCGTACATTTCTTCATCAGTTGACACTTAAAGTGCTGAAATCACCTTAACATTTTAAAACACTCTTATTCTTTCCCAATATACCTTTACATAAACAGCTGTATCCGAAATTTGCTAAACGGGTATTTCAGTTTTGTTGTCATGGCTGAAATTTTCATAAGACATAATACACTCACTGGTTTACATGAAAACATGCACAAACTGTCTCATAAATAATATGCAAGTCGTGTTGAAATATATTTATCTTAGAAAATGATTCCAAAACAGTGATCGAAATAAGAGCATGGTTTAGTTGTAAAACAACAGGTGGACCATTTTAAAGGCTCAGATAAGATGCAGTGCATTAGGAAAGCAACAATCTGTCAGTGACTATGTAGTGCCATGGCTACTTTAATTTGTCACCAAAAAAATTCACTGTTTACTGTGTGGCCTAGAGCCTCTGTAGTGCAGGCTCCTGCCATGTTTTTTAGCTGAAAAATTACCGTTTACGGTATTAAAGCTCCTGCGTTTTCATGTGTTGTAAAAATACAGCTTTGGCACTATCTGTTACGACAGATTGTAGCTTAGAGTCATAGTGCAACAGTTATCTGTCATGCTATCGGCTTGATTTGACTTCATTGTTTATCGAACTTTTCCAGCTCTTTCACGAAGATGAGATGAGCCTCTGGTGATTTTCCGTGTGTTTTGCAAAGATGCAATTTGATTGCATGTTTGCTCACAAATGTCCGATTGCAAAGTTTGCACTGATATATTGAGCCAGTGTCCTCTTCTGTGAGTCCAGGTGAACTAAAAGTCTTGTCCTCTATTCTGCTGACAGCCTGCTGCTCTATTAAGTCTATGGAGAGCTTCGAAAGGTCTTTTAGGGTAAAACCAAGGTGGGACTCCAAATGGTGAATATAGGATGAAGGAGTCCTGAATTGGGAAGCACAGTCACTGCACAAAAACAGAGGCTGGCCAGAGTCTATGTTTTTTAGGAACTTTGTTCCCCCTGTCCGCTTTAACTGGTATTTTACATTGGCCAGCCAATGTGAGATAGTAGTCATTGAGAGACCAGTGAATTTACAGATGTGGACCCGTTCCTGGGGTCCTAAGTCACTAATTACAAACTTTCCTTCTGGGGTTTCTCGCAGACTGGAGGCAAACTGGGCCTGAAGAATCAGGAGGTGTTGGGGATTCCAGTTTGACTGTCTGCCTTTCCGTCTTTGAATGGGAGATAGCTCTTCCATGCCATCCTCCAAAGTACAGCCATCGATATCGGATTTCTCTGAGATGGAAGATGGGGTTGTAGACTTTGGTGTTAAACGGCCCGTCAGATTTTTCACCATGTCTGAAATGTCCATTAAAGCATTCTCTCTTAGAGGTGGCGATGATGTCTGAGAGAAATCTTTGAAGACTGACTTGGTGTTGTTTACATTGCTGTTTGGTGTCGCAAGAGTCCCCTTAGCTGCACTTCCATTGCTGTTTTTGGATTTTGTCAAGTCGATGGGCTGATCATCATCGACGTCGTCATCATTGTGGTAGTGACTCATAGGATCTGTTTGCTTAATCTGGGCAGAGTTGTTGATCTTATAAAGCATTGCAAATGGGTCTACAAAGGGTGTGGACACTTTTGCCGCTTTCCCCAAGTGGTTGTTCATGACGGACTGCAAAGCACTAAGAGGGTTAACAAGGGGTTGTTCTGGTGAATGATCAGTGATGATGCTCAGGTTACTGCAGCCATTGCTTACTGTCCTTTTGGGCGAATCCGCTTCAGTTTTTATTTTTATATCTATTTTACTCTCTGTTTGCTCTCCTTCTTTGCCCTTTAGCTCATTCCGATCCTCCATTTCCCTACTCTTCAGTACCTTTGAGAGGTTTTCAGGATACGGTGAAGCCTGTTTGTCCTTAGGATTTAGCACTGGTGACTTTGCAGATCTACACTTATTCTCTACAGGTTTTTCCTCTTTCTCATTCTTCACTAAGCTTTTCCCTGTAACTTTTTCCACTAGCTCTTCCATGGCCAGCACATTGCTCTTGTGACTTGGGGGTGGAGAGGGGCTATTTGGCGAATGGATCAGAGAGCCTAACTCAGAGGACATTACCTTCAAACTAGTGCTACTGAACAAAGGTTGAACCTGTGCACATGAGGGCAAAGGCTTCAGAGATCCATGGAGCTGATAGGCAGCGTGAATGCTGGGGTATCCACCCCAGGTTGGTGTTCCTGTTTGGGCCTTACTGATAGCACTTGAAACGGTGTTCTCTAAAGACTTCAGGATGTCCAGCCCACCTTTAGGTGCTTCTTCTAAATCTTCTTCTGTAAGGTACTGGTATGACCTGGCCCTTTCAGGTTTTTCTGTTTTTTCAGAGGGGTCTTCTTTCTCCTCTTTTATTTGTCTCTCTGGTTCCCTAACTTCAGTTTTCTCGTCCTCTGTATCTTCATCTTTCTTTTCTTCGTGTTTCTCCTCAGGGCTGGAGGGCTGCAATGGGGAGTCAGGGTGTGGCTTACCATTGGGCGCCGGGAGCCGCGTGGTAGTGGGAGGCAAGGGAATCGACTGTATTTTCTCTTCAATCACAGGATCAAACACTAGCTGCTTCCCCTTTTTAGATGCTGTATTTGTGACTTTAAGAAAGTGTCCCGTGACCATCATGTGGGCTGTCAGTTGTTGCAAGGTGTCATGCGAACTGCCACATTCCATGCATTTGAGAATTTGTGCCTTTCGTGCCTCAAACTGCCAAGTATAACTAGCACCATTTTGGTAACCGTATCGATTGTTAGGAGTGACATAGGGATTGGCCAGTTTTTGGTCTTTGGGAGATTCTCCCAGGTGTATGCCAGATGAGACGGACTCTGGTGAGCTCGGCGACATCAAGTCTTGAAACGCTCTTTTTTTGGTTGGGGGGACCAGTTTTGAGGCGAGGGCTGGCATTGGTTCTTTTAGAGGCACTTTCTGATAGTGTTTTGTTTTGATCATGTGAACACTAAGGTCTTGCAATGATTCAAAAGAGTGGCCACAGTACATGCATTTCAGAACTTTCTGGGCATCTTCTTTGCCTTCCATCTCCAGCAAGGAACGTTTTCGTGGCTTGGACCACTTCTTGCTTCGATCATCCTCTGCATCTTTGTTGTCATCGCGGTAGTGGCCAGTCTCGTTCATATGTACAGTTAGGCCTACCAAAGTATCATAGGCAGCACTACAGTCCTTGCACCTAAACTTGCTAGCTCCAGTAAACACTGGGCCATACAGCTTGTTGTTTTGCCTATAAAGCTGTACGGTGCTGAAAAGGCTGGGCTCAGGAAGGAGTTGATATGGATTATACTGCAAAGTTTTAGCCAAGGCTGCTTGATGCCAGTCATATGCTACTCCTGTACTGCCAGAGCTTACGCTGATCCCACTGTTGCTGTTACTCGACACTGTTCTTGCACTGGTACTGCTGGTGGTAATATTTGTTGTGACTGAAGTGTTGTTACTGCTACATCTGTTCTTTACATGGACATTACCCGGGCTATGACTGTTCAGGAACCCATTGCTCCCTTTGTGATTGCTCCCACTGCCATTGCTTGCTGAAATATTGTTTCCTTGTTTATTTTTAAGCATGTCCAGAGCAACATTGGACCAGGAGGCATCTGAGATCAGGTTTGCATAGACGGCTTTCATTTTTTCCAGACTGTCCTGTAGTGAAAGGCCATTGATGGATTCACTACCTTCCCCCAGCTTCTCCTCCGCCCTGTCCGGATCACTTAAGGAGGGGGTGGTCTTAAGGTCCACCAGCTGATCACTGGTAGTGCTGAGGGGAGAAGCATACCCAGCATCTGGGTTAGTGCCATTGCTGAGTGGAGAGTTCTGGCAGCTATAACGATCTCTTGCGTCCTCCTCATCATTGAAAAAATAGTCGGCATCTTGACCATCCAGGGAAAGGCCATCATCCTGAAGATGTTCCTCTTCATCAGCTTTGCCACCCTTGAATTCATCTTCAGGTCCATAAGCTGGAAAACACAGCAAGGAGGAAAACCAAGATTAGATATAAATGTCTTAGCAAATCAATACACTTGAACACAAGAATACACCTCTGGCCCTCCCTATATGCAGGTGGTGAATGCAATAATCCTTAAGAGATTTTTGTCAATAGTCCCTGTAGAGGACAAAGATATAATAAAGTGGCAAACATCCATGTCTTGACAATGACAGATAGTCCTCTTCACTGCACTGCCAAATGAAACTGTTGAACACTACAACTTATCATGGGTAAGGAGCAGACATGACTCAAGAAATGTGTCCACCAAGTTTAAAAATAGCAAAAACATAGAAAAGAAATTGAATTAGGCAGAGAAGATTGTATATATTCTGTGGTAGTACTCCACAATGGAAAAGACACGCTTTTGCTAATCATATAACAAACGACAGGAAAAAGTGTGCAAAGCCTCACAGTTTAAGATTTAAAGTATTCTGTTCTTTATTATATGTCTTACATAAACACACACTGGTACAATGGTGGCTAATCATACCAAACATGAACAAAGTTTACAATGATGAGGTGAGCATATAATAAGAAGTAACACCTGAGAGCTTCAGAGTGCTTTAAATGCTCTGTTGCAGACAGCTTTTATACTCCTGGCTCTGTATGACATCAAAAAGGGGGTCTACCCCTAATAAGGTCATCTCAGCCACACAATTAATTTTGAGTAATAGTATTGAGTCATAGTAACATAGAACCTTGAGATGACTCTTGTGATTTGGCACTATATAAATACAACTGAAATAAACAGAATTTTAACCCCACCTTCTGTTTGTGAGTGGCAACCAATAATAAGAAAGCTTGCTTAAAAAGGTTGGGGAAAGGAGCCAATATCACTTGTTTTAGAGAGCGAATGAAAACAGGGTGTGCACCAAAGTTAGTCTAGCACAGTTAAAGAAAAATATGTGAGGGAAAAGCTGACCAAAGAGGCGGAGAATCTCGACCGTGCATAAAAACAGCCAAGCAACGATGCAATCAAGTACAACCAGAATTTCTAATATTTCCAACGTTTGATCTGATTTTTATTTATAAAAGTCCACAACAAATTGTTTTTGACCCTTTTCCAGTAAACCTCTCTGTTTGAGAGGAGAATACCCCAGGTCAGTGAAGTCGCACGAGTAGGGGAACAACCTGGTCCATCGTTTATTTGCTACAATGACAATGAATTATGGAAATGATCTATTTCCATAATTACAAAACCACAGTAATTCAATGAATTGAGAGATTGAGACATTTTTAAGTTTTAAAAAAAAAAAAAAACAGGGAAAATAAACTAAGATAGATAAATGACTGTTTAGTGAATGTTAATTTAGAAGTTCTTTTTAAGAAACATAAAAAAGTATTACAGCATTTGTGCAAACATTACAGCTTATCCACTTAATTTAGATGCCAAACAGCACAAAGCCCACAGCAACATAGTCTTCACACCCTACTTCATTGTCTATTTTGTTGGTGTTCAGCAACCACAGATCTATTCCTGACTTTAATTTGTTCAGTTCTTCCAACATGCCGCACATACTATGGATTCACAAGTAAGAGATAGTGGAGTAAAATGCCAGCTGCATCAGCCTTGCCAAGCCATGGTTGGCTGAAGTCAACTTGGCATCGGCTGTGGAAGTCCTCACAGCGTGATGCTAGGAAACGGCCAGTGGACATGACAAGCCGTGTTGTTACTGCCTGTGCTCCCTGAGTACTCACAGCATCAAGTGTGCCATTTTAAAAGAGGAAAGAAAAAATTATAGTATCAATGGAAATGGCTGCCTTCTCCCGCCAAATAACTGCCCATAACTCAGCTTGGAGGGAAAAAAAAGTGATATCTGAATTAAAATTCACTTTTTATTGTCTTTGTCTAAAAAAAATAATAAGGAAATAAAGGTTTAAATGTGAACAGGGAGGTAGATTAAAAGGGGAACATTACACCGAGGCAGGGAAGAATCTAGGGTTAAATATGCTAAGGCACCTTTTCCAATCCATCCCTCGTAAGATGCTTGTCTGAGATGCCAGAATCAGTCTCCAGTGAGGAGGCAGATGTGCTGTCAGCTTCAAACAGCGTGTAGCTCTCTATCCCATAATCGGAATGGACATAATACCTGATGTTTGTGAGGTGCCAGTTACTGCTGCCTGGGAAAAGCTGGAGGTCCTACAGCTGCCCGGTGTGTGTGTGTGTGTGTGTGTGAGAAACAGTGCATGATCAAAATACATTCTTCCTCTTGCTCCCAACTGTGTGCTCTTAATTGTCCACAGGATATACTGAAGTAAATTTTTTATTTAATCACTAAAAGAAGAATTAAACATTTTCCCAAAGCAGCTGTACGGATTTCTTTGAACCCTTCCTTTCCTCCCTAACAAGCGGCAGCCTGCTGCATTGAAATAAATGCAAAAGTGAACCCATTCAAAGTTGTGAAAGTAGTTAAAGACAAATCAGCAGACCAAGTGAGAGAAACCTGACAGCAGTACACACACACACACACACACACACAGAAGGCACACCACCACTAAATTCTTCCCTTTCCCTGCCATCCTCCGTATGTTGCCTTGACAGGCATCAGTGTCAGGAGTGTGTCAGTGTCAGCCTGAGGTGTCAGTGTCCACACAAACAAGCCTGAGAAGAGGTGGGAGGGGAAAATAACAACAACAAACACAAGTCAGCCATTTTTTTCTCCCCCCCCCCCTTTGCTCGAGCCTGCTCCTTCACCATCTGTGTCAGTAAAGCTGCGGGTGCCACCGCCGGCTAATAAGGCAATCAGAGATGGAAAAGATGCTGACATGGCGGCTTTCGAGCGTCACTCAGAACAAAAGAGGAAACGGGGAGGGAGGGAGAGAGGGATAGGGAGGGGATTAAAACGGGGGGCGGTGGAGGGGAGGGGAAGGGGGGGGGGGGAGTGTCTGTTGTGGTTGTCAGTCAAAAACGTAAGCCCACTTTGTGCTGTCAGGGAGGATAGGGAAAAGAGGGGAAGTTTTGAAAAGAGGAGAAAAAAAGATGTGTTTAGGCCAGCGAACAAGAGGTGTGTGCGTCTGTGTGTGTGTGTGTACGTGCATATCTGACAGGGGGAAAAAAATGACAGCGAAACAAGTTAACAGCAAAGCAGATAGGTGAGAGAGGTGTGAGAAATCAGCTTCTGCCATTTCTGTCATTGCATGTGCGTGTTTGCCTAAGCTAGGTGTGGCTGATCAGTTTTATGTGTGTGCGCGTGTTTGTGTGTGTCACAAGTGTCACAGTGTGTCAGGTGCAAGCAGAGATGCAATGTGGCTAGTGGGGGGAAAGCGAAGCCATCTGCGTCTGGAGAGGAGCCTGTCACTATTGTTGTGCCCGAAGTCCAGGATTTCCTGCTGTAGACAGGTGACACCACAGTAGGACATCCCCCAGTCTCACAAACACACACACACACACTGCAAACCTGCACTCCTCTCCCAAAACTACATGCCTGCCTAAAGCCAATAAGCTTGTGTGAGGTCCACAATTGAAAAACTTCATATTTTTAATGCAAGTTTGAAACACAAAGTTATAACAAGGCTGAATAAACACTAAAGTATAGTTTTGGTGATCGTTGCCATGTTTGGATACATCACTCAAATATATCTAAAATCCAAGACTGTGCACACATAAGCATTACAGCTACGGCTAAAGAAGCTTCATGCTATATTAAACTTAACATAGTTTTACTTTTTACTCTTCTTTAACTTAACCTCATAGTTAAAAAAAAAATCTTAGTTTTTAATCTATCTATAATAAAACTAACTCCCTAACTGGCTGTTAAGTAACTTGAGTGCGACACGGCACTGCCACAGCCAGCGTAGCTCTTCTTTCCCTCCTCAGTCACTTGTACATACACACGACAGACTCTGCACACACTTTCCCTTTAAACCTTCTTCATTTATTCATGTTGTCTCGGAGAAGAGGGCAATCCCGGCTCTCATTTGCAGTGCTAATGTCCAATTCCGCCAGCTTTCAGCCTCCTGATTTACCCTACGTGGCGGAGTGCTGCATCCGTAGCAGGGCGGCCGCCGAGGCTCCCTCACAGCGTTTAGCGGCCCTTCAAAACAGGAGCTCTGGCGTGGCAGTCTTATTTCTCTCTCCCGTTTCGCTTTGTCACCGGCCCCTCCATTCCCTGCCACTCACCTCTGATGGCTTTGGACAGGCCTGATCAGTGTGTGTCATTGACCTGTACGGTGTGCATGAGTGTGTGCGTGTTTCAGCAGAGAGAAGGCTGTAAATAAAATGACATTATTATTTCCTCTGTCCTATCATGTAGAAAAGCCAATTATGGTAATGCTTAGTATGTCAGGCAATCTCTGTCTCTCTCTCGGCTCTCTCCCATCCTTGTTCATTCCTGAGATTTTTTTTTTTTTTCTGTCTGGGGTAGCTGCCGCTGTGGTTTCATAGGACCTGACACTCTCTGTGGACTAGCCTGCGGACAATGCTGTGGTAAACTGGCACAGACCAAAAGTCTCTCTCAGCCCAACTTGGTTTCTGTCTGCATACTTAAATTTCTTTATACAATTTTCACAAAAAGGTGGAACCCAAAAATGAGATGATCGTCAAATCGTCACATTAACTTTCTGCGAAGTAACCTGTTTCTCTCTGATTATATGTCCTTTGCACATGTGATAAATGAAACTTCATTGGGTTAAACTCAAGGGCACGTTTGACATTACAGCCAGTTCGTGACACCAGGTCCAGGCGTGAGCCGTAATATAACCCACAGCTTCCTCGGCCAGGCACGTAAAAAGCTTACCTAACAGCACCCCCTCAGTTCCACCCTCCCCTAACCCACATAGAATAGTCCACCATATGGCACAATAGCTCGGGGGCTTCTAATAGCTCATGTGTTGTACAAATCCACCTTCTCAGCTTCCACAGCTCTGCTGGTTGGGGAAAACAAAGCAACCCATCCGGTCTGCTCTTCACGCTGATGGCCGTATGGGCAAACAGCAATTGTTGTTGTTGTCAGCCACAGCAATATCAGATGAGATACAGTCCTAAAAAAATAAATGATCACTTCTGGCTTGGCTTTTACATCTCTCAAAAGATTTAAGCCTGAATGGATGCTTTCAAAAATGATGCCCTGCGTATTTTTCTTGGCCACTAACTTTCCAAAAAAAGGTAACTAAATTAAATCAGTACTTGTTTTCAGGGCATGCTGAACCCAGGATCTCAAAGAACTTGCCACTTTGCTTCTGTGGATACAGGCGAGCTTCTGTCTTCTGTTTCTCTTAATGTAATCTGAGACCAACACAGTGATGTTGAGATCAGCTTCTGCGGGGGCCAGACCATCTGTTGCAGGTGTCTGTGCTCTGCTTGCAGTTACGGATGTTTTTGGGGGTCGCCACTTCTACAGCATGACTAGTCGACTGATAAGACGCCTCCCTGACCCTGCATGATGAACCTAAACCTTTCCAAACAGTCTGCAGTTACTCACGATGCTAAAAGCCTTTTTAAATCACAGCCAGTACTTTTTAATTAGTTTTACTCATTTGACATAATATCAGTGATGGATTAAAAGAAAAAAAGTTTATTTTAAAGAAAAGCCAGTTTTCTTGAATTTCTACACCCGTCTTTGTTTTCTTTTTGTGCTCCTTATTTGTTCAGCTCTTCCGAGAGCCAGTTTTTTGACGCGCCGCGACACCGACTGCGGTCTATAAATCACCTTTTCCTCGGACTGTCAGTGCCTGCTTGTTCTAAGAGGAAACAACAGCCATTAGATCATTGCCGCCACAGATTAAAGCCCTCCGTGCTCAAGTTTTCTGCCAACCCCCTCCCTCCACACCCTACACACACCTAACCATCGAACATTGCTCCGGTGCTACATACACATTTCGAACCATCTGGTTTGTTTTCAGGCGAAGTACGGATAAAGCATTACTAATGCTAATTAAAGATGATGTGAGTGAGATTTACTCCACGTATGCCAAGAACTGTTTTAATGTAGGCTGTATCAGACAGATGCCGTTTGCTAAACAGACTCTTTTTGAGAAAACATTATCAATTCCTCTACCGTTTTTTTCCCCTCTGCCATTTTTATTCCCTTCACATAAACAAGCTTCATTTTAAATTGTAACCTCGTGAAAATGAAAATACCTGTATTGTCTTAATCTTCTGTTGCAGTGCACACCTCTGGGGAACGCGCAATATCTTTAATCTCCTGCAGTTGTTCAATTTTTGTTTAATCGGGGGTGGCCGCTGCTTTGACAAAGAGGTGTTCTGTTTAAATCTAAAAAGAAGGAATGAAGCACAAAACCAACAGGCTCGTGAAATAACAGAGCTCCGTCTTTTCCTCATAGATGCCGTCTTTTGAATTCACCTGCATTGCCCCTGACAGCAAAGCTTCCCCCGACTAAACAACAGCTGCTACCATTGCCTAGCAACAACCAGTTGATGGATGACCCCAAAGATGGATAATTACCATAAATCACTATGGTTGTGTGGAGAACAGAGGCAGAAAATCATTGCAGGAAAAAAACAGGATGAAACACAGTTTAAAGTAGTGTGCCCAGTGTTTAGGTTAACTCTCCTAAATTTGTCAAACAAGGTTGTTGATGAGCTCTTCTGCGGGCAAGAACTGGTTGGCGACTGGGAAGTTTCACCAAATCAGAGGCAGCACTGGCTCCGGTGTGCTTCTTGAAAGTGTTTTTTTTTTTGACAGAGAATATATGAATAAGGGCTGTAAAATGAACCCTGATGATATGACTCACGGGACAAAACCTGTCCTGAAAGAGCACTGACAAACAAAGTGGGCTGAGGAAGGAAGAAAGGAAACAGCGGACAAAGAACGATAGCAACGACGAATTTAAGTGCAACAATGAAGATGAGGGGAGCTCGAGGAGAAGAAGCAAGAGGAGGAAGTCTTTATTTATGCATTGTGTATATCTGAGTGTGTGCAAGTGACAGAGGTAGACAGTGAGGCACAGGGAGAGGGAGAAAAACAGCTAGAATTTAAAAAAGAAAATGAAAGAAACCAAAAGGGCACAGGGCCAAAACAGGGTCACCACCTAACCAGTTTGGTCTAGCTGAGTCCGGTTGCACAATATGCCATCAATCAACCTTCGCTGTGCTGTCAGCCCTCCCCTCAATTTACAGAGGCCATCCACTTTGTACACTGCTAAGAAACAAAACACGAAGAAGGAACAGAAACACAGAGGAAAAAAAATGCACACACACTTCCATGAATCTGATCTTTCACTCTCTGCAGAGAATAAAGGAGAAGAAGCACCCTAATGGCTCAGTAACACAAAAACATGTTCTCAAAGACATGTGGGGAAGTGACAAACCTGCAGGGGTAGTTGGTGATTTAATGTAGCCAATAAGCTAACCTTACACAGGTAGCACACTGCTAACATGCTAGCACTTATTTCACAATTACTCTAGCCTCTGTACTGGGCTACTTTACTGCATCCCTTGCATTTTATTCACTAAAATGTTCGCAATTTCATT
The DNA here is from genome assembly GCF_001858045.2 of Oreochromis niloticus. Classification (NCBI taxonomy): domain Eukaryota; kingdom Metazoa; phylum Chordata; class Actinopteri; order Cichliformes; family Cichlidae; genus Oreochromis; species Oreochromis niloticus. The sequence goes on along the minus strand of NC_031985.2, from coordinate 19,544,994 downwards.
AAAACAAGACACTCTTGCTAAAGAGACAAAATGCCCAAGCAGTTTATTTGAAATATAAAGTATCTGTACCACTGACCGGTGTCTAACAGTGCATTCATTTACTCTTTGGATGGTTCTGAGTTGGGATGTTATGGATTCAAGAAGGAAGATCAACACATAAAAGCTGTAATAGCTACATGATAAACAAATGCACTTTGTATAATCTATGTAAAGGTGCATGAACAGCAGCAAAGGGGCTAAGCTAAGGCCGGTAGATTAGAATTGATTAGAAATTAAATGTTAGCAAAAGAACGCACGTGCTATATGTGAATTTGTACCATTAATCAAAAGCTTGTAATTTATAAGTGAGATCCCAGCAAGTCATGCACCAAATTTTTTATTTGTTTTAGTACATGACTTAACAGAGCATTCACATGAAATTTCCCAACTGGGAACTTTTTAGCATTATTTGAATGCCAAACGAATGCATTTAAAGACGCACCACTTGATTGGTCAGTGACTTCTCAGCCAGGACCGGTGATAACCTTTCATATGTCCGATTATGAGCTGGTCTGATTCATGCATGCTCAACTGTTTGACATTGGTTTTGTTCTATAAATGTGTTGCTCCTGCTTTTGTTTGATAAGGTGAAATCTGTCAGATAAAGGTGGCGCACAGCGACTAATTTTCAGTTAATCGTCTGTCTTTCCAGCAGCAGAGCACTTTTTTTTTTTCAGTTTCCCTAACAGGGGATCCTGTACCTTACTGTAGTTTAGGGCGATTTGTAAAGTTTATTAATTTAGTTGATTTTTGTTTGTGTATGCTGTTTATATCCTGGAAAGAAAATCTAGTTGAGCAAAAATCAATAATGGCAATTCAGAAAAAATAGAATCTGTGCATCTCTAAAATCTAAAATTTTCATTGTGTTTGCTGCATAAAGTAAAATTGGACACAGAAATAGTAGAAAGCAAACCCCCCTAATTGTGACCAATATATTGAAAATAACTCAATTTGTCTTTTATAGTGCTGCGTGAGCTGAGCTTGAAACTTTTTAACAGTCTAGTATAAGACAGTGAGGTGACTCACACAGATTTTATTTTGTCTGCCTGCATCACAATATTTCATCAGCTCTTTTCTGCCCTTGTCTACGTCTCTGCAACGCGCTCAGAACACAATAATGCAGAGGGCTTTGTAAGAACCAGACCTCAGAGACCTGACTTACATATCCCTTCCCAACATGCACACAGACAGACAAAGAAATTATAACTTTAAAAACCCCTAAAGTCACTTTAGGGAATTTAATTAGGACGGCAAACCCTCAGGGCAGGAGGCTGCTCAGGACAGCCAAATGTCCCCAAACATTTTAGTGCTTTTAACTGCATGTGTCACCAGGGAAATTCCAGCAATTGTGCACCATCAAAACCGTTATCCTTTATGCATCGCCACATTTTTTTCTTCGTTCTGTCTGCTCGAGTGACGAGTTAGTGCTGAAGTCTGGCGCTCCATTAAACAAAGTTCCACTGTTTCATTTCAACACTAGTTTAGGACTTAAGCATGATGAATAGCATAGACGCGTAACAAAAAATATATAACAAAAGAAAACGCTGAAGCACACAGCAGTTTACAGGGTGTATGTGTGGACCCCCCCCCACTTCCTGATGACCATAGCAATAAAGCGACAAAAGACAAAATGATATGGGGGGGGCATTAGGGGTAGAGAAAGGGTCCCTGGAGAAAGTCAGTAAATTATGTAGTGGCCTTTCAAAGTGGACTAGTATTAGTAGCCATCTCACCCTAATTGTGTCTGTGCGAGTATGCATGCATGCCGTGTGTGTGTGTGTGTGTGTGTGTGTGTGTGTGTGTGTGTGTGTGTGTGTGTGTGTGTACAATGGTTATGAACGGCTTCACAGTCGGAGAGAGAGAGAAGCAGGAAGAGAGGAAGCAATCCTTCAACAGAGCACAATATCAGACTGCGGACAGACAACGAACGGCTGGAAGGTTCTGGAAACGAGAGAAAAGCCTGCCTCCCTCGCATTTCAGCTCCCAGCGCCGCCTCCCAAAGTGCCCTCCATCTAACACTAACACACTCATACACACACACATAAATGGCACCATAACTCTATATCCGCAATCAATCTCCGCTATGAAGACGCATCCATCTTCAGTAATGTTAATGGGAGGGTTTTGGGGGTTGGAGGGGGTGGAGGACAGGGGTAAAACAGAGGGTATGTGACTGCAGAGCTTACCTCAGAGCAGCGTGAGGTAATATGGCCTGTGTGTGTGTATGTGTGTGTGTGTAATAGAGACAGGGCAAATGAAAAAAAAAGTGAGAAAAGAGCTGTGCATTTGCGCATAGTGTATTTGTCTGCGTGTCAGGAGGTCAGGTGTGTGCGTCAGTATGTGTGGGAGAGTGACTGATGGCTGTCAGCTTGCATCTGGCAGAGAAAATAAATTAGGCTTATGAAGACAAATGAACAGGCTATGGAAAGAGTAAAAGGAGGTGGAGGGGGGATCAGGACAGATACAGAGAGAGAGAGAGAGGGAAGGGGAAAGGGAAGGAGTGGAGAGGGAGACATAATGAAGGAGAAAAAATGGGTTATTGTGTGTATGCGGTGGCACAGATATGAAAGGAAGGAGATGAAGCTGCATTGCCAGCTAAGAGAGTTCCTTTCGGCAGCCAATGAGCGTTCATTAAGAAGAACGGGTCTGCTGCTGGCAACAGGAGAAGCTTTGGCTGGGGCTTCTTTGGCTGTGAGGAAAACATATATGTGGGTGTATGTGTGGGTATGTGTGTTTGTACATTCGCTTCCAAACACGCTATAAAATATAGATTTTTTTCCCCCCTCTTTTACTTTTCAAAGTCTTGTCGTTCTTTAAACACGACCAAACAATGTGTTTTAAATCCACAAAGCAGCTTGAGTATAATATGCGATCAGTGGGTTTGCATCTGAGCTGGAAGCGCCTCTCAGTGTGCGTTTCCTCCGCTTGCGTGTTGGTGTCAGCATGCATCCATGTGTGTTCTATCTCCGTAGATTTGTCAGTGTCTACCCCGTGACACACTCCCCTCGTTGCGAGTGGAGGAGAGCTCTTTGGGGGGGCTTTGTCATGAGGCGGTCTGTTCTTTTCCTGAGGTCTGGCGCCCCTCGTTTGATAAATGACACATGTCATTCTGTCAGCCCCTGCCATCCGGGCTGGGAGGCCCCAAGCTGATGTATGGCCGCCTAGGCTAAAGGAAATCAGAGTGTTTTGGCAGCACCCTGAGAACACGGCCTCTTATACCGAGTCTACTTTTGTGTCTGTGCGAGTGTGTTTATGTGTGTTTGTGCCTGTCTGTCTGTGATACTGAAAGCATGTTTAATTGTATGTGTGTGTGTGTGTGTGTGTGTGCGCCTAATAGTGAGTGTTTGTGTGTGTGTGCATGCTCTCAACCTGTCAGGAGGACGGGTAGAAGGAGACAAATCATCGGCATGGCCGCCCCAGCTGTTCCCCAAATTTGGTGTGAGGAGGAGAGCGAGGGGAGAGGGGGAAAAAAAAATCCTGCCATTTGAGTTTTAAACGGCTGATGCTTCCCAGAAACGGGAATGAGTGAGTGGACAAGTGGAGCTAAGCGCACACACACACACACACATACATACGCCCAACACACAAACTGAATCAAAACTCAAGCCGGTCCCAGCAGGAAGCGGCAGACAGTCAAGAGAGGCTTCTGGTGCAAACAAACATGCCCATATACACACATATAAACACATGAAGACAAACTTTGCACAAGGCATTTGCGACTGTCGGGCAAGCAAAAATCGGAATTTCACTCCAGTTCTCGGTTTTTAATGTAAAGCATCCTTAACTTTCACTGTAATTCCCCGTCCGTCTAGATTTTATCCTCAAAATGTCTTCGGATCCAGAGATAATCTTCGAAACTACGCACTAGGCGGTCACACAGGCACGCAAACATTTCCCTGGAGGAGGAGGACGGTCCCACCTGGAGGTTGTGAACTCTGTATGACCCTGTTTGATAGGGTGCGGGCCAAACTCTGTCCTCCCCCTCTCTCCCACAGAAAAGAAGCGGGAGGAGAAGAAGAAGGAGAAGAGAGAAAAAAAACTGCGTCATTAAGCAGTGAGTGATGAGTGGCAGCCATGGGTGACATCCTCCCCTCTTTCTCTCCCCTCTGCTACCCAACTGCTTTCACTGTCTCTCTGTCTCTGTTTTTTCTTCTTCATTGCCTTGATACTTTTCTCTCTCGCTTTATTCACCTCTCTCCATCCCTCAACCCCTCAAGTCATTTCTCTTTCACTCCTCTGTTGCTTTGCCTCCTCTTTTTCCACTCCCTCATATCCCTCCCCCCTCTTTCCTCTCTGGTTCTTTTTTGTCTACTGTCAGTCTCTTTTTCTCCTCTTTTTTTCACCCCTTTATGCCCCTCCTGCTATTGCTTCTTTTTCTGTCCCCCCCTCCCTTTCCCCTCACACACACACACAGACACACAAGCACATGCACAATAGTGCCTCGCTCTGTCCTGTCTAGCTCTCTGGCCATGGTCTTGTAGACACTCAGCTCCTCCATACATAATAGATCCCAAATATCCAGAGGAGGGGTGCACATTTCCACCCGCTCAGGATTGTGCCATCAGAAGTGCTTCAACAGTAGGTCTACTGTGTGGCATTGCAAAGCTAATGCTATCTTTTTAAAGCACAGTTTAAAGCATGAATCCAAAAATCGTTCTAAGCTAACTTCTCCAAAGACAGGCTTCCCTCTCAAAGTGAAAGTTTAGACATACGATAAACAGCACGAGCGTCACGTCATGTATTTTAGCATTAAATGCGCTCCTGCAACTTAACTGTGATGTTTTAACAGTAGATTTCGCTCCGAAATAGACACGGACGCGTGCTACCTCGACATGACTTGCACCTTTTTATTTTGTTTTTATGAAATCAGCAGAGACTGGTGTGTTGCTCAGTAAAAAGCTGAGCTCACTGAAGCTCAGTGAAAATGGGTTTCACAAATGCACTATTTTCGCTTTAAAAAAAGGGGGGAGTCAGTATCCAAGTACAAATCTCCTTAACTGAAATTCAGTGGTTTCCCCAACAGCCAGCTAATCACGTCTGTCTGGCTGGCTGACTATATAAATACTGAGGGGAGGGGAGACTCTAACGAGGTAACGGGGTAATTGACTGACCTTGATGTACGTGATGTTAATCAGCTCAGGCCATTCTGCTCCATGATCCTGTTTAGTTTGAGGAAGTTTAATTAAACATCCCGGACACGCACAGTACCGCACTCTACTAAAAAGAGATGTTTCTATTCTCTCGACTGGCATAAAAAATAGGATCTAATGTTTAACTAACATTAGTTTTACACCAACTGTACTGTGGTCATTTCACCTTTGCAGTCTTGAGTAACTTATTTCAGACTCATACAACCAAAAGAAGCACACATTTGCTCATTTTAGTGTGTTTTATGCAGTGATAAGAGATTTTAAAAATTCATCCCTTTTTCCTTTTTGGACTCAGAGCTGGAAAGGACATTTTTACGCCGATTGACAAAGAAACTAGAGGCCAAATTAATCAATATTGAAAATCTGAGTGTGCAGCGTACTGAATCCAAATTTTCCATTTCTCAACCCAAATTCAATTTAGCTTCTAGTATTAGATTTACAATGTGCTACATTTTCAGCAATCAAGTATTGTGGTTTGTGAAGTATATTTTAGCTGATGGCTGCTGTCCACTCACATGTCTCATTGTTGGGACTTTGATCCCAGTTAATACGACGGTGTTTTCTTACAGCGCTCGCTCTATTTTCAGCTCAGTGCAGAAAAAAAATGGAAGGTGCAAAATATGAGGAATGGAGTGATAGACTTAGAAGATGGAGAGGAAAAAAGTATGTCACATTTACCTAGAAATGACTCACACTCACAGACACTATAAAACTGGGAATGTGGCCATTCTTGGACTTTTGGATTCGAGCGCCAAAAATACTGTAATTATTCAGGAAGACGACAGCTATATTACACAGACCTTCACAAAGGTGAAACAGCAGGCAGCAGCCAAATCATACGGTAAGACGGAAGACAGAATTTGATTCTGTTAAATCAAACTAACTTAGATAGATATCAACTAAAAGGCAAAGAACAAACTTTAAATTGCCATGTGGCAAACATATTACACTTGTGTAAGCAGCTACTACGTCCAAAAAGGCTAAATGTGCTTTTATGAAAAGTTGAAATACTCAGAAACAATCACAGATAAATTATTACCAAATTCCAGCAAATAAAAAACTAGCAGTCAGTTACAAGCTGAATAATGTGCAGAGATCCAGGAGTTTTGAGTTTGCACCCAGGCTTATGGACATTAGCTAAAATGTTATGTTATGCATGTTCAAACATTAAGTTAGCCCCCCCTCTGTACTCACAGGTAACTTTGTAACACATCAGTTATGAATGAATTTACAACACACACACACACACACACACACACACACACACACACAGCTAACCAGATGTGTTACTTGAGGGTAAAAAAAAGTTAGTCGCGACATCGTTCCAGCCTGAAAGTTCTGAAGAGTTAGTCCAAATGTGTGTGAGGTGATATTTTGTGGTTGACAGAAAGACTTTGACTTATTTTAAAAGCTTCGGGAACAAAACTAACCTAAAAGCATAACAAGCAGCCTGTTAACTTATAATTCAATCTGTATGTCTGCAACAAACGCACTAGCAAATAAACACGCAATATTTATTGATATAACACGATTTACAGGTTAATGCCAGAAAGAGCTTTAAAAAAGGAATACACAGCATGTAAAAGTGGAAGTAAAAATAACAGCAATGGTATTAAAATAAGAGTAAAATCAGAGTCATGCAAAAATTTAAGAGGCAAAAAATTAATTGAAACTTTTGTTGATGGAATCCAATGTTTTTTATTTTTTATTAAAATTCACAGTTTTTATATTTATGCACTCCTGGTGTGAGATTTATTTATCCCCCAGTCAAGGAAAAAATATATATATATTAAAAAACCCAACAAAATGGGGTAAAGGGGAAGTCAGTCTGGTGTATCTGATAAAAAAAAATGGAAACATCTTCCCATAACATTCAATAAAGTAACATCATACAATCCTCATGTTCGGCGCCTGGGGTTAGTACTTCATAAATAAGTTAGGTCATCTTTCAGACGCGACTCCAGCAGACAGCACGTCGGTCATTTTTCTGTGTTTATGCCAAAGTTCAGTGTCGGTGCAGACGCACCACACAAGCATTGCTCAATGTCAACATGTTCTCTGGCTTGTTACTCTGACATAGCGGCAAGTCCTGTCATCGTGCACCATTGTGACGAGAGAGACGAGAGGCAGATGGACCAGAGACAGACAGGTAAACAGGTCAACGCTGGGATCATCGCTCGAGCGGGCTCACGCGCGGAGACGGGTGATCAGAAACAGATGCTCGGGTGGACATCCAGCCAGCGAGTTAGACAGACAGTCGGTCTGGCGCGTGAGGGAGTGACTGACGAAAGAGACACAGTGACACGGGAGGCTGTGCGAGAGGCCTCCCGCTGTTCTTTTTGAGACAGACGACTTAGAGGGACAGCTTATACCCCCTGCGACTGTCACTGTCTGCGACAGCACAGCGGCTCTGGGAAGATTTGGGAGGAATTTTCTGGAGGTAACATGTGGTGTTGTTGAATCGCCCGGGATACTGAAACATTATATCCCCTTTCAACTGCCCGTCAAGTGTTGCACTGAAGCTGATGACTGTTAAGTGATTACTTTGCGTGACCCCAAGCAATTTGTGGTCACCGGGATCCTTTTAAATGAAAGGAGCAGATAAAAACGAATCGTACCAAACCAACAAAATACATTTTTTTCCCCTTCTTCCCTGAACAACATGCTTTATGGAAAGACTGTCTGCTTAATAGGAACTGCTCTTGGAAAATATGTGATAGTCATGTGTTTAGACTTCAAAGAACATGACACAAGTCTTCACTGCCCTGTGACTTTTGGATTTTTGTAACTCACAAGTGTGACTGCAGGATGTTGCTGAAATTAGAATATTAAGAAGAAGAAGTATAAAAAAAAAACAGACTCTTGAAATATGAGAACAAGGCCAGCGGGCCTGAAAGAGGAAAGTATTACACTCTCCTTTTCAGATGTCGAGTTCATGTTCTTGTAACCAGTTCACTGACTCTTGAGCATCCGGTGAGAGAGAGCGATAGATGAGGGCGAGAGACAGGGAGGAAGATGAAAGAAAATATGAGCGGGGTAGAGGAGAATTGAGTCAGTAAGATAGAGATTGATGACAGATAGGAAGATGAGAAAAGGCTTATAGGAAGAGAGAGAAGAGGGCCAGTAACCCCCCCCTTCCTTCCAAAAAAAACAAAAAAAGTCCCACACAGCAGATAGACGGAAAGACGGAGGGAGTAGGCTGAGATAAAGATGAAGAGGTAAAGGGGAGGAAAGAGGGATGGCAGTGACACCACACAAGGCTGCGGCGTGACCTTCCCCAGCGCCCGCTCTCAAGGACAAAGTGTCATCTGTTAACTGTATCCTTACCCAGATGGCTTATCTGCAGTAAACTAGTGTCCAAAAAATCATATTCATTGCTTCTCAACCCACGTTATCAGTTACATAAACTCTCCTTGGGGGGATAGAAATTTCCACCCCCTGACTTTTGTCCACTTGCACTGGCTGCTGCTTGGACATGCTGAGGCCAGCGTTTATCAACTGCTATAAAAACAAGTAACCTGTCTTCTGGTGATATACAGCACTGGGTCCTGCCAGCTTTACTCTACCTGACAGAGGAAACGAGAGACCTAACCACAAGCTTGTGCGCATATGTTTATTTGATGTAGTGATTTTTACAGGGGGGTCTGATTATGCTCCCACTCCTGACCAATCTTCTGCCGGCCTTTATTGTTCGCTTTGAAGAACTGATTCAACTATGCTTTGCAGCTGTGGTTGCATTTTTGTTGCTCACATGGAGTTTTCTTTGCCTTTCCTAGAATGGCTAACACCTTGAAACTAATATAGCCGCTGCTAACAGCACCCTCTGAAACAGCAGCTCACTGCTGTGTGGCAAAGTTAAACAGCAAGATGGAAATATAACTCACTATTATTATTTTGTTGGCTTCAAATGTCTGTAAATACCACAATGTATTTACTTTACAGTGATATATCAAAGAGAGGAGGCACAAGTGCTCCCACTGTGCTGGAGCAGGATATGTTTAGTATTTTTACTACACCCTGGGGTATCTGAGAACAAAGCAGTTTTCTATCATTCTCATATTAGGACTCTTGAAATACTTTTAGCCAAAAAAAAAGCTACACCAGAGAGAAAGTCATTTATGAAAAGAACAGTGAATTACTTTTGCAGTAAGGTTTTATTCATGTGCTTTCTTTCCAAACTGAGCTCGAATGATGGAAAAAAACCAGCCATGCAGGCAACTTTATGCAACTGTTGCAAAGGCAGGACTGCCACATGCATTACGCTAATAAATTGATATATTTTGTTATTTAATAATGTTTTTAATTCCAACTGAATGTTGCTTTTAAACCTCTCTTTAGTGAGTAAATGTCCCTCTGAGGTTCAGTCTTTTTGGTGTTTTTTAGCTTCTGCTTATTGTCCCTGTCCCTTTTCACCTCCAAAAGAGACTCTTTTTCCTGTTTTAGCTGCACAGTCGAGCCTTTTTTCACCCCCCAAGTTGTTTCATATGCAGTGAAAGACATCAACAAACCAAAGTGCCGATGGTGTCATCGCTCTATCAGCCATAAGCCAAAACCAAAACCTTGCCTATTGCCCATCCATAAGAATGCAAGGCAAGCACAGTTATATCAGTCTGGTAAATATCTTGAAATACTTAAAGGATTAAAAGCATTCGTTTGTCTCTTTTATTCTTAAACGCGTACTTGCCTCTAAGGTTAAAATGCATCTGCCTAAAAGCAGCAGAGGGTATGTGCATGTGCTGACGTGCATGTCTTGCAGTATAGCGCAGGCACATATAATCAGCAGCTAATAACAACACATTGGGAGTCGCTGCCCCAACATAAATCAATGGGCAAAATAATTGCTAATACACTGGGTATTGATTAGAGTGCCAGCCGATGCACTCATTTTCTGGGGCGACCGTGGCTAAGCGCTAACGCAGTGACAAGGGTAAAGCGCTATTTCTCAAAAAGGCGCACAGACGGACGGCCGGGCAGGAAAAAAAATGACTACAGGGCCTCTGCAGTAATTCTTAATTGACACCTGTCAGAGCGATGGCAGCAGTCACAGCTGCTGCTGCAGGAGAGCATCTCCCCAAGTCTTGTTCATCTGTCACTTTTAATACCTTTTCTTCAGACCCTCTGTTGTCTTCTTCCCCTCTCCCACCCGCCCCTCTTAAACCCAGATGTTCAAGGCTGGTTAACAGAAGCAACTCTACTTCAAGGCCACACAGCACAGCCGTCCGGTGGTCACTCTCTCACCTAAACACAGACAAAGCCCTTATAGAAGCTAGCCTTGGCAGCCATATTGAAACTCTTCAGGACAGTTATTTTGAAGCATTACGTTTCATTTTAGTGGTTACAGAGACATAAAACTGCCTGCATAGAATCACCAGGCAAATCTGACAAATTTACCCCCAAAACACCTTTTACTGTGCTATTGTCACATTCTCTTATAAGATCTCTGGATCACATCAGTTTTTCACTCTTACCACAGCTGACTCAGTACTAAGAATAGTTTTCACTGCGGCCATGTATCTTCAGTTTTATCTCTCGCGTGATCGCCTAATTACAGCAACGGGCACCGCCGTCGTGGCAATTTCCAGTATATCAAGTAGAGATTAAAGGAAAACGTTGTTGCAAAGCAATTTCCAAGATCGCTGTCGCAAAATGCAAAAGACAGATCAGATCTATAAAGCCTCGTCACTCCAGTGTTCCAGCAAGCATCATCAATCAATCACTGATGCAACATGCGATCATGCTAAAGCAGCTCTGCTGTGAGCTAGAAAATATGAGGAAACAGACACACAAAGCACACAAATCACAATGTGTATACTATAGTGGAGGCAGACAGGTGCTCCCCAGAGTACACACTGACCTCTGAGTGTATCCTGGACCTCCCATCGTCCTGTATTTAGTCACGACTGGCCATTTTTCTTTCAGTTTTTTTGTTTCGCATCCATTTTGCTTCGTCTACGCTCAGCCTAATAATTCTTTTTGCCTGCTTCTTTAATTATCAGCGTTATCGGCGGTAGTGACAGAGTACAACTGAGTTTAGCGTTTGTGTAGAACAAAGTAAGTGCAGCTGGCCTCTCTCTGGGGGTTTGACAACCCACCAGTTCTTCAGTGCTTTGCTAAAGAGGCTGTAGTTATTTTCAGTTGGCCTCAGCTACATTTATTAACTGGAACTCCTAGTTTCTTAAAGAAAATGTGCAAATGAAAGAACCGATTGTGTCAAATGAATAAATTAGGGAATGATTTTAATTTCAAAAAATGCCTTTTTTTTGTTCAAATAACAAAAAAAGTTGTTTTCAGTCGCTGGTGGTGGGTTTTCTTTCTGATACACGAGAGTTCACTGAATGTTCTGCATTGCTGATTGAATATATGTACCAGAAGATGGAATCTTGAAATTATACTGACTATTTTCTGAGAGAAAATTAGTAACAGCGGAGAGAAAATAGTGGGCAATAAGAGCAATTCAAGTAAGTGGCAGCTCTGTCCATAAATCCTGATTGTCACAGCGAAGCAGAGGTTTTGAACGGCCTGGAGATTTCTTCCGATGGTTTGAATCAGCAGCTGTGAAGTCTCTGAACTTAACAGAAAGATGGCGGTGTCATCAGTGTAATATTTAGCAGCCAATCATAGACGGGATGGGAATGACACCCTGATAAACAAGACAGAGAATCTTGGGTTAACTTGGTAAAAGGCTAGATTAATCTGGATAGGTTTGATTTCCTAAACCTAAACCCAACAACCAAAGGAACAAAAATATTAACAGTCACACCTATTCTCTTGTGTGAAAGTCATATGTTTGATTTGTGCCTCTAGGACTCCCATCTTGCATCAGCTGTTTCTGGATTCACTGGTTGCTTCTGAGGATGTACACAGACGTTATCTCTGCTTGTCCATTCACTCAGCTTTTTTCCTTTTTTCTCAGTTAGCAGGAAAACGCTTCTTCATATGTATGCTTCACAATAATTAGCAACCGGTGCCCTAAAACCCCCTCGGGTCCAGTCATGTGAACGGTTTCATTCTTGTTATTCCTCTTCCTAATGTTTTACATCCCCACTGTAAATTGTGGCTTTTTGTTTTGCAGCTGTTTTGAATCGTAGCCAAGGTATCTTTACGAATCCAAAACAGGCGCCGAAACAACAAAAAAAGCTCAGGATGTATTTCGGCGAGGCAGAGGGGGTTTCATTCTTGTAAAGACGACCTTGTTTTCCTTTTATTTCTTTGTCACGGCTCCTCGTGTTTGCGCTTGAGCGAGAACCCAGGTTTTCCTGCTTCCTCTGAACCTCATTAAGCTCGGGGATAGTTTTACCTCGCGCCCGCGGCTCTGAATGCCTTTACGTCTTCACTCGGTTGGCGAGTCTAATTCCCACATATTTTCAATTCAACCCTCTTTTCCATAAGAGCAGTCATCGATCTTCATTTGTCACTTAACCTCCACGAAGATGAGGACAGAGAGCGGAGTTGTGTGAGTGTGCGTATTAGTGTGTGTCTTTGATTTCCTGAAGGCCTACTGAGTCTGACACCACATGCAAATGAAACTAGAGTGCGGGATAGCAAATATATCCACCGACTCCTTCAGTCAATGTCACCTGTTAATGACACTTTACCTACACTGCATTATCACAGGATCTGAATATTTCACACACACACACACACACACACACACACAGGGCTGAGCAAACTCCTCATCTTACCCAGTGATTCAGATTGCACATTCACAGCAAGAAACACACTTTTCACTCCACATATGTTTTTTCCCCTCTCAGCACTGCTTCAAACCCTGACAAATGTCATTAAATCCATTAAAGGAAGCATCCCGATAAAACTAACATAAGGTTCTAATAGTCATCATTTGGTGCTTGTTTCTCAGCTGACAGACGCCGTGAGCTAAATTCCTGCAGAGGAATACAATGCCAAGTAGCAACAACAAAATGTATTAACCCTGCTCGGCTAGGAACTTTGTTCCTGCTCTGTCAAACAAACCAAAAAGCTGTTAGCAGAAGGATCAGAGGGAAAGGCAGAGCATTAAGAAAATCTTCTCACACTCGCGGAAAGCCGCATTCTCATTAAACTATTAAAAGGCCTCTAACGCCTACCACATGGCTACTTGAGTCGAGTTACCCACGATCAGAGCAACGGCTTCTTTGTCACCGGCGCCTTTTTGATTTGTCACGTGACGCTGCAGGCAAACTCGGAGCCACCTCAGCTGTTGTTGAGTTTACACTTGAACAACTGAGGTGGGCACATGAGAAGCGGGTGAGACTGAGTTGATTTTTATCAAGGCAGCTTGCAGACTTGACACCTTGCTGAATTTGTCAGCAGTAATCGGTGGACCTGTCACTGATCTGTCAGCTACCTGGATAATTAGGGACCACAGCTAACGATGCCGTCAAGGAGAAGGGAAGCCCCACCCCCCCCCCGAGTCATAATTAAGAGACTCCTTTTGAGGCAGAGATAGTGGCAGCATAGGGCAATCTATTTAGGAGAGAAGAAGGCAGCCGCTGATGTCAGTGAAGACGCTCACAGGGCTAGGCAATGTGTGTGCATCCTGGCTTGTTGTGGCTTCGGTGCAGCCGAATGCTGCACGGTGCTTTAATTAAACGTGTTGAGCTAAGCTACAAAGAAATCATTAAAATGCAGCAGTGAAGTTAGTTTACAGCGCATGTCGAATGATGCATATTTAAAAAAAGAAAACAAAAGAACAGCATCCACAGTCTGTGATTATAACCGGAGTGATTTATGTTTAGAGTGCTAAACTTCTAATTAGCTACACAGTCAAACCTACTCAGTTACCTTACAAATTTATCAGGAGAGCAGGAAAGGAAAACCAATTACTGTCTTCTGAAAGGGCCACGCAGCCATGTTTAACAGCGTAGCAGCATCTTTCTCTCTCATCGTGACCTGCACTAATTCTGTCAGCACGGGAACTGATCGCTCGGCTGTCAGAGGAGATCAGGATCAGGATCAGGATCAAATATTTCGAAACTTGGGCTTTTAACAGCGAACAGGAACTGAAAACAGGGCACGCGTGAGTATATAGACATTTATGGAGCTGCATCCTGCTCAGCTCACAGTGGATTGGTCACTTCACAGTGTGCTCCCTCTTCCTCTTTCTCTTTTACTTCAGCCAGTAAAAGTGAGCGTGATGCGGGGTACGTAATCAAGACGATCCTTTCGTCCTTATTTTTTTTCTTTTTTTGAAGCTAGACCTTTTTAAATCCCGAGGAATACATTTAACGCGGTGTCACAGTGTAATCACGCTCACGTGTTGAATGATTAGTTGACAGATTCATTACTTAGAGTGACAGTGTTTGATTTAAGATATCGCGGCTGGCAAACTAAAAGCAGGATGAGGCATGCGGCTATACCATTAATTTTCAAGCAGCAATCAAACCTGTGACCTCTGCATCGAGGCAAATCCGGAGTTATGGCTTCTCTGTAAATGTTATATAAAGTATCGCCTATCTGCTAATTAAACTAAACACTGGTTATCTTTGTCTAGTATATAGAACGTGCTGTCATTTTTGAACACAACCTTGCTACTGAACAGTCTAAGAGGTCCTTTTCTTTAAAAAGTGGCACGAGCTTAAGTTAATATCAGAGTCTGTTGCATTGATTGTGTGCTTTTAAACCTTTTATGGTGTAGCTAACCATCTCGACTCATCGGTTAATCCGCAAAATGTCCAAAAATACAAAAAAAATGCGACCAAACGCCACAAACTGCTTGTTGTTTCGAGGCAAAACCCAAAGATGTTGGATTTACTGTGATAAACAAAAGTCAAGATCCGGTCAGTGTCGGATATTTTTCTTGTTTGATAAGCAACTAAACTCGCTGGTGACGTTTAAATTGTCGGCTAATGGTTTCAGGCCCGACTTTAATTGCACTTAAATTAAAGCAACACTGGCACAATGGCAATACATGCACTCTTTGCAGCTGTTTTACCTTAAGCTAGCATGGGCAAAGTCAGCAAACTGTTCCTATAAAGATAAAAAAAACCCACACAGGTTGCTCTTTTAGTGTGGTTTATTTTTACAAATCAATCTCTCACCACTCTTGTTTATTCTCATCCTTGATTATTGTTACTTCACATCGCTGCATTGTTTAGCTTCCATTAATTACTCCAGGAATGCATGTACATAGCTGCACTTTGGTGAAGGAAGACAGAAAAAAGAAAAGGAAAAAAAAGAACGAATGAAAATGACGACAAATGACTGCAGCAAAAGTCTCTACTGCTCAAATTGCTCTGCACTGAACTCAACTGCCAAAACTAACAGATGCAGTAATGCGGTTCCAAATGAAAGAACACTGATGTATTGTCACTGGTCATAAACTAGATAGGGTACAGCGCCATTACAGGGTCTAAAATCATCACTGTGACTGATGAAACAGAGCCCATTTGAAATGGCATACAAAGAGCTATTGAAACCCTCTCTCCCGCTCTCTCTCTCTCTGAGGAGCATATGCAACATTTTGTTTCAGTGCAACTCCAAAGTGACAAATCTGGGTTGTGGAAATATCTGGTAATGCATTATAAAAATAGCCTGTGTTTATAGGTGTGTACACCGTTTTACTGAGGAAACTGTCTCACGCAGGCACACACACATCAGCGGAGGTGTTAAAAGTTTTTGGATTGACCGTATGTCAAGTACTGGAAATAATGTCGAGACAAAGCCTGCCAAGTTGGGATTGACCATTACTGCCTGTGATGTATGTGTCTGTCAGAAAAGCAGACAATCAAATCAATATTCAAAAGCTGAGCAGGAATGGGGCCACTTCAGAGCTCAGCCAAATGACCAGAAGAGTCTGGAAAAAACAAAACATAAAAAAACCCAAGAGAAACTAAACCCCATGTTTTCTGCTCTCCTATGGGGGGTTTTTGCTAGCAAAGCTGTGGCAGAGGTATATAAACCGCCACTATTCATTTTCACCATGCAGGCTTGTTCTTCAAACACATTTCTCTCTATCATCACTAAAGCCTCGCGTCAATTAGAAATTACAGCCCCACCGAGTTCAAAGTCTTCCCGTCACAACCTTGATTAAGTCTGCTTAACCTCACATTTCCACCGCCTGCTTAACATTCTACAGCTGTTTTATTCGGCTTTGGTCATTACTGCATGAACTTCAAAGGCTCCTCTTTCCCCCGTCATTTGGAAATGCATGTCAATCACAGCCGTCTCTCGCAGGGACATCAAATGGAATCAGGCAAACATGCGACTCTCTCGCAGAGCAGCTCACGTCTGGTCAGCTTAATGACAACATGTAGGCCGGACTGTCAAAAGTCAGGCTGTTAAAGTGGAATTTACTTCACTGATCTTTCCCTTTTCTCGAATGAAAACAGGACTTTTGGCACTTCATGCTACACCTTCCTCTGAATCACATTAAGCTATGTTTATAGTGTGCGATTACAGTTTTCCATCTCATATTTAGGAAGCTAATAAACAGCCTCGCCAAAACTGGAAAAGTTAATTAGCAGTTGTTAGTTTGATTATACTAAACTTGCATTTTTATACCACACTGAATCAATCAGATTCTTCTAATGACTTCCAGAACAACTTCTCCTCACTTTTCTATCCATGCTTAATATCAGATGCACTCAAGTTAAACAGCATTTCCTGTTTCTGCAGGATGAACACAGAGGTCAGGTCTGAAGTGACCATAAGAGTTCACCCTGTGATCTTGCTACGCCCCAGCACCCCTCCTCCCTTGTTCCCTCCCCCTTGGGGTATTAAACGCAAAGTATTTATCCCGCTTGAGAACTTTTCTTTCAATTTGTCTTTTCTTTGCTCCTCTGCGGGGGCCAAAAAGTTATCCTTTGAGGGAGTCCAGCTGCCGGGCGCATGCGTGTCTCTATGGTGAATGATTTACTGATGTTTATCAGGAATGAATAGATCAAAGGCAGTCGCATGACAGGCGATCAATCAAGCATCAAATCAAGGATGGCAATCCCAGAGCGGAACACAAGCTGAAAATACGCTACTTTCCCTTTTCCCCCTTCTTTCTTTCTTTTTCTTTTCTTTCTTGTTTTTTTTTCTGACACTAACGCATCAAGCACGTAAGCCTGTAAAAATGAGATAAGATGAGCTTTTGTTTGGAGAACTTGGATGCTGGCAACCTAGTGGAGGATCAGATTTAAAGCTTGAAACTAAAGTGCAGCTCAGCGCATTTGCTTCTAACGGGAAAAGTTGGCACTGAATAATGGCTGCTTAAACTAAGGACACGCTACCGTTCCCAATAGAGATCGGAGATTACGCTCTAGGTTATTTAAATAAACTTTATTTCGGGTTATTTGGGTGTTGAAAACTGCGCAGATTAAACTTCACATTTGTTTTGCTTCACTCTGAGCTACAATTCACCGATAAGCCACAGACGTCTGGTCTTTGAGCGCTTATATCGTGTCCTGCATCAGGCCTTTGGAGCTATGCGTGAACTTGTCCGGGGTACACACATCTGTGCTGATCCCTGGCTTTATCCTACCCGGGGAGGGAGCGAAGTGTGCGTGCTGGAGCCTTTCTGATGTGGGGGGTGGGAGTGTTCGGTTGCAGAGCCGGGGCTTACCTGCTGACCGCCGCGGTGCTTGCTGCTTTCTCCTCGGCATGCTGCTGCGAGACTTTCCGCTGGACTTTTCATGCAGAGATCAAAATAGCGGACGAGCTGGAGAGGAAACCGGCGCAAGGCGACGAAATCAGAGCCAGCAGCGGTTCATCGGGCTCTTCGGCTGGGGATGATGCTGAAGAAATGTTTCTGAGATTTATTTTGATCGTTGTTATTATCGGGCTGTCCGGCGAGGAAAACGATGCGGATCGTTTAGAGCAGAAAAAAGAAAAAAGAAAGAAAATCAAAAGGAAAAAATGGGGGCTCGTCCTTTAACTTCTGCCAGAAGAACTCATCGCAGGCTGGCGTGCTGAAAACTAGCAGAAAGCTCCGTGCGGATCTCAGTCTGTCGGGCAGGGATTATATGGGAGAGCTGCCTGAAGCCCGTCGCCTCGTTTCCATCAAAAATACGTTCGCCCCGCTGGCTGGACAATTTCATCCCCCCGTAAACAGCAAGAGTGAAGAAAACGGAGATCCTGCTCGTGCGTATTAACTCACACTCCGCGGTGAAGATGAGTCCAAAACTGCGATCTCTCCCTCCGTCCAGGTGCCACAGCTCCGGTCTCCTCCAGCTACAGGAGGAAATCAGGAGGGGAGAAAAAAGGAGAGGAAAGAGTGACACGTTAGGCGGGCTGGGTGTATGTCAATCAGTCAAGTGTGAGCGTGTGGAAACCCCGCAGCAATCAACTCACATCCCATCTCCCTGAAAGCACCCACTGGATAAAGAAACAGGCTACTCACATACGCTTACCGCCCGACTGTCAACACGGACACTTGACGAATTTGTCACAAAGTCATCACAGAAAAAAAAAAAGATAGAAAGAGGGAAAAAAGCGAGCAGATTCCGGGTCTCAGCTGTTATTATTCCCTGATTTTTATTTATTGTTATTATTTATTTTAAAAGCGCAAGGAGGAGCGTCCCCGGATATTTCTCCGCAGTGAAATGTGCGCACATTGGTGATGCGTGGTGCGTTCCGACAGCTCCCACTGATAGACAGACACATCCAGCTGCCTTTCCGGCCTCTCCTATACTCCACCCCTCCACAAGCGTCACCCTGACAGTCAGAGCCCACCTGTCAATCTGCGGCTGTTAATTGTTCACTGGGACGGCTTTCATTTCAACGCCCCGCTGTCCCCAAGAAAGGTGCGTCCTGTTCCTGGACACACGAGGAGGCGATGTGCAACCTTGTTTCCAGACAATAGAAATGAGAGGTGCCTGGAAAAGTATGAAAAGTGTGTTTGTGTGTGTGTGTGTGTTTGTGTGAGAGAGATATTTGATGTAACAGTCACTGCTACACAATCTTACAGCCAAATAAAGTTTTAAGTTAAATGAGGACTCGGGGCACATCTTTTATCTACAGAAAATAAATTTGTTGATTATTTTTTAAGCACCAGGCAGATGTTATTGATCCTACATAATAAAGAAGATATTTGCCAGGAGAACGGCTCATACAGGCCAGGCTAACTGTTAGATTTGCAACTTCAAGCATCAAACACACAATAATTGAACTACAAGCAGCTTGGAGTCTGTAGTTTTTTTCTAATAATGTATAAGAATATAAATTTCTTTCAACGTTTTACTTGGAGAAAAGGAAAAAATAATGTTTGCACTTGAGTTTTCAGCTAGATAAGATGCTGCTGCAGCATTTCCTTTGTCAGTGGGTGTTTGGTCTCAAAGTTTTGGAAAAACAAAAACCACAAAATGTGGATATTTTTGGTGACCTCTTTAGGGGGACAAAGGAGGCTGAAGATCGATTCGTTACACCTTTTTAAAGTGGGGCTTCTGGTGAAGGGGAGGGGCTCTGAATCCGCAAGAGGCTCCATTAATAGCCTACACTCCATCCTAACTATTATCCACCATAAAGTGTTTATAAAGAGCACACAATCTCGGCTAGTGTTATTTCTAATGAGGCATCATGGTACAGCCGCCTGATGCGGCAAGCGCCGAGGAGCACGGTGAAGGAGAGGAGGAAAAGTCTGAAATTTGCTTTACACTGAGCCCGATAGAGGGTGCGGTGATAATCACAGCATAACTTGGATGCCATGAAATCTGGCACAGCCTGTGTGCGCTCCGTCTGCAGCCAGGCGTCGGACTTATTATTCATCCTACACCGGCTTCAGTTCAGGCTGTAAAGGTTTGGACCGGATCAAGGAAGAAACTGGATTAAAAAAAAAAACCCCAAAACAAATCTCCCAGCCGTTCCACTCCTGCTTTGACTAATTCCGGGTGAGTTTCCTAATTTATCCTTCAGGTAATTTGGCGTTTTCACAGTGACCGGGTAGTAGGTAGGTAGGTATGCATCACGAACAGCAGAGAAGTTTTCTGCTTCTCGACTGACGAGTTTATTTTGGAGCAAGCCTCCTATCTGTCTGCAGAACTCCTAATCTGCGCAGGGAACACGTCTGAGGTGGCTTATTATATGGTAAAAGAAATACCAAGTACCGCCCCAACATCTGTCTGTCCCTGCCTGGCTGCTGATTGATGGAGCAGACTTACGTCACTAATATTTCCATCTCAGAGTCTGCGGACAGACAGGAGAGCTGCGTCTCTCCATCTTATGATGCTTTTCATATAAAGCTAACACAGCTGTGGAATATAAATACACACACACACATATTTCTGTTTATTTAGACTGATTGGTAGGTTTCATTTCCTACATTTTTGAACGTGAACACACATTTACTGGAAAACAAATGTAATGATTTAATATCTACTGTTATGTAGTATATGTTATCCTCCTTATAATAATTCTGATTGCTGCCATTAACTAACTAGTAAACATCTTACCTTTGCTTATTCTTATATATGTATATGCTGCATTGCTGTGTTTTGTGACGAAGGTATTAATGCAGTAATATAGAACCAGAAAATAAACGTTTGGCTGTAACTGCACAGCCACCACCACAAACTAATTCAATGCTGAAGAACAGTAATAAGCATCAATACCAATATAATGAAAAAAAAAAGTTTGATTAGTTTTACACTTTCAGATATATGCTGAACTTTAAAATGCTACAAAGAGGTCACAGAAATCTAATCTGAATTGAGTCAATAATGATGAAATATGAAATAGAAAGAATGTAACAGTTGTTTAAAAAAAATAGATTAATTGACATTAACTGTTGATCTTTTGCATCTGCAAGAATTTTGCAGAGGGGCAGCAAAAGGCTTAGAGGAGACGGCCGTGCAAAAGCTGATCTGAGGCCGGGGTGGGGAGATGTGGTTCAGGGAAAAGGGCAGAGAGCCATCTCAGCACTTAAAACATCCCTGCATGTGCACTGAGACGCTGCAGTGTTGTTTCCCATCTTTTTCTCTTATTCCTTCATCTTGTTAGAGGACGCGTACACGTTAGTGACCTCGGAGCTGAATTTCAACAGCCTGTTGAAACACACACACACACACACACACACACATTTTAATAAATGCCCCTCTCTGTGTAACCTCTCACCTAGCACGTATAGGGTGTTAGGTGTACAAGTGAAAGTCGCTGTCTTGCGATTTGGAGATTGTGATCCAAACTGCTCGCTATAGTAGATCCTCTAACTGTGATTCAGCCACTCGTGTCCATGTGTGCGAACGAGAATTGCCAAACACAGAAACAGTTGTTTCCCGCCTCCCACCCCCAACTTGTACACACAAAGCACCTTCCTCCACTTAACTACAGCTCACTGACAGCATGATGACATGTCACGCGTTTTCTGCATGGAGATAGCCTCTCAGAGCGGGCGAGAACATCCATGCAGCCTCTGCGTATATCTACATACGTTATAGTTTTTGCTTCCTTTTGTCTCCTTCCTTTTCCTCTTTCTAGGTCTGACATGATGATGCAAAGCAAAGCTGTTTATACAGTCTAGCGGATCACAATGCAAACAAGTCCTGCGGGTTGTCAAATCAGGTGAGGCACTCTGAAAACACTGATATTCTCAGATGACCAAATAATGCCAAACGTAATTATTTTGCCGAGCAAATGCTGTTACTTTTAATAACGACTGTGTTGTTGCTCTAGCTGCAGTCATAAGTAATCTGTGAATTATACGCCGGACTGACGTATACATAAAGAACACTGAGGAAAAAAGTAGGAAATTATTCGTTTATTTGTTTACTGTTTCCATGCAGTGTAATGATCATTTTTAAATTCAGTTTATACTAATGATAACAGAGCTCAACAGCAGGGCTCTGTTACTATTTAGACCTAGTTTTGTACGCCGTCTAACAAATCTTTGTAGAATCTAAAGTTGTTAAAAAAGTGAATAAATCCACTTATGCCTCGAGGTTCGTGCTTTCACATTTTGATCAAATTTGTGCACAGTACCCTCGTACTTGGCACTCAAACACACAACACATTAAGCATCCATTCATCCATCCATTGTCTTCCACTTATCCAATTTAAAATCCTACTGAGTCTCCTTTTTTAGTTTCTTCCTCTGTTATCTTTTCCTTCAGTACTATTTCAACTCTCCATTTGTTATCATCTTCGTCATCGTAGTCAGCATCTTAGAGAGGATTGTTCGGGGGGAAAAAAAATATAAATAAAATAAATAAATAAAGATGTGTGTTTAGGCCACACATGGTTTGTTTACATTTTACTTTGGGGAGGATGGGCAGTGTCAGTGTGTGCTGAGGCTACGCAAACTGTGACGTTCTGTAAATTCTGCCACTTTAATTTACAGTTTGTTTGATTTTTGTTTTAAATTGGAAACTTTTATACAAAATGTATAACTTTTATATATCTGAGACATAAAAAAACCTGTAAATGTCTTTAATACGTTAAGAAGGAATTGTTGTAATTTTTTCCCCATTTGATGAATTACACAATAAACCACACCAACCATAAGCTAAATGATAGTTAACACACCAGAACTATAAATGTATATATTAGCGGATAAATTATAAATACTAAAAAGGTTTTGAGACTAATATAATCTGCAGGATTGTTTCATTCACATTTTAGAAACATATTTGTTACCCTTAGGCTTTCTTTTGTGCTTTTATTCTGAAAAATCTATGCTTATCATTTCAGTTTAAGGGTTTATTTTATGTAATCACGCAAATGGCGAAGATTATTGGGAAAAAAATCCTGCTGGAATAAAGCATGAATTTAATGCCTTCCTCTTAATATTTATAAATAATTAATGTGGCGTTGCATATTTTTGGCCTTTGGCTAACCGTTCAAGCTTTTTGCAGCCAAAAACCTCTGATGTCAAAAGGTTTGGGCTCTGCTGGCATACAAGTATGATAAGTGCACCGCAGATTTGCTGTTGGGGGTGTTGTTACCGTCTGCAGGGCACACTGCTGGACTCATAAACGCATTTATATAGTGGACTGAAATAGGGTGTAATCTTTGCTTTTAGAATCGTTCAAATAAGTTAAGATTTAGAACGATGAAAGCTCACGGCTTATGATAATACCTCTCCTCATAATCTTGAATAATCTTCAATCAATGAAGGGTCCTATCAGATTCCCGACAATCATTGACAGCCCGAATATAAGAATATATAATAAAAAATTAATAAAGAACAGGCTCTAACTTTGACACGAGATATATCTCCACATCTATCAGATAAGACTGCATAATTAAAATGCCAAGTGTGAGTATCGAGTGAAGGAGAGGGGTTTTTTGATATTTTTGATATAGAGATTTACTTTTTCCATGACTTGTTTAAAGTGTAGACTTTAAAAAAAATGTGTTGCTGTAGTTTTGACAATGCAATTAAAGGTTTGTAATCCCCACCTGGGCTTTTTTTTGATTCTGTCAGTTTGGACGAAGAACGTGATGAAGTGCGGTGCAGCGGTGACAGATGCAAGTTTATTAAAGGATTGGAGTCTCGGAGGGATTCGAGGTGTTATTTTACAGCACGCAGAACCTGAACTGAGCCGCTTCAGCTTGTTTACATTAGCTGTGGCGGAAACAAAGTATGAGCAAAGTAAATGCAGAGCATCAGGATGCAATGTGGTAAATCCCCCCCCCCCAAAAGAAAACTATTTAAACGCTACACACCACCACGGGTCAAACTTTACTCAGGCAAACAGTGTAAACGACGAGATTTCCCGCTTCCTCAAACAACCTTGGTAAAAATCCTTCCCAACTTGGCTGAATAAAGTGACATATTTCACGTTTCAAAATACCAGCATCTCTGACACGCACATTCCTTCCCTCTCCTCCTCCCTTGCCTTTTGTTTTCCTTGACACGTGCGCGCCAATTAGCATTTTTCAGCCATTAAGGAGGAAAGAGAAGCAGCCAAATGTTTGTCTCTCCCAGCTCTTTTTCCGACAAGAGTTTTCGAATGTCAGTGAGGGAGGGGGGGGAGAACATTCAGACAGAATGTGGAATATTATCCTCAGTGTTAACATTATCTTCTTCACATAACAATTACCAGTAGCTTTGTCTGGGAAACTGGTGTGACAATGCAACCAATTGGGTTTACGAGAGCAGTCGTCAGTCCACATTTAGAGCAATTTAAAATGATTTTCAGTGAGAGTACACAAGCAGTCGGGATTACTTTCATCTCCAGTGACGTCATGTAAACCTGTATAACATTTTATTTGATGAATTTTTTATATTTTGACTTCTGAGCACAATCAGCTCCTTTCAACCGCGTCCGTTAAAACCTACAACAGTCTGCAAGAACTACATCTTAATGCTAACTCGGGCAGTAAGACTATAGATAGATAGAAATCGAGCCTTTTTGTCATCAGGTCCTCTCGTGTGTCAAATTAGGGCGTCCTAATCTTTTCCTTTTACTCTTGAATTTAAATCTGCGAATCTCATATTGCACACATCCCTCGCTGCGGGGCTTTCGGCTGCTAAAATCTGTCACCGCAGCTGGTGTATCGTACATTAAGGGAGAAAATGCTCTTAAAAAGGTGCTTTTCTGACATTAACATGACTTGTGTGCATAGCGCCGGTCGATCTGTGTAGTTTGAGGCATATATTTATGAATAGGAACCTTTAATTAGGGCTTGTGTTTCCTCCCTAGTCACATTGAGGGATGGTCCTCGCCGACATTCATTAATGATAATCACCAAGAGCGATGGCATAGCTACAGGCCAAGTCTCAGGGGAGCCGACACTTGAAAAGAAGCATTAAATTACACAGAGGGACTCTTTAATTGCAAAAAGGAAAATATATAGCCATCATTGTTAAATATGATCTTTTGTAAGCCTTTACTGGTTCAAGGATTTGTCCCAGGGTTTTCTTATCCTCACATTCGTTTAAACGAATCTAGGGCCGCAGTTTAGCCGTAATACGCCACAGAACCTTTGCGCATCCAGATTTTCGCCTCGGTTTTATGTATCGCAAACAAAGCACCAGCTGTAAATAAATCTACAGCAAAATCCGAAACCTTGGCAAACCTGCACGTGGAGACGAACAAATCTCAAAGATTATTAATGCAAAAATATCTACGTTGTGTTTTTGAAAGTGCCTGAAATTGTACATCGGCTTTCGCTACTTAAACGTGTCTGCGATTCAAGCGGAGCATGTGAGCAGTGGAAACAGGCTGTCAGGGAGGCAAATAAAGGAGAAAAAGTGTTTCTGTTCCCAGATTCTGTCGTTTGGCAATAAAATGGTCTTGATATAAATAAATAAATAAAAGTTATGCATGAACACACACACACACGCATACTCATACACACCCAAACTCCTGACCTAATTGCTCAGTCTCATTCAACTAATTAATCACAGCTGACTTAACATGGTGACAAGGTTAGGTAGGTGACATTCTCCAAAAAATCCTGTCTTTCTGTCTCCTCTGTTGCTTTTTCCCCTTTTTAGCCTTATTTATTAACCATTTTACCCCTTCTCTAAGATTTTTTTTAAACAGGTTTGTCTTTTTTAAATATTTTCTGTTCTTTTCACTTCCATTCTTCTTTCCATCTTCCTGCCCTTTGTGTAGTTTTTGTCTCTCTTTCTGTCCTTCCCATCTCTGCCCCCCCCTCACCATCAAATCATGTCTAGCAAAGGAGTAAATGGAGAGCATAACTTGGCCCACATCTATTTTTACCTGTTATTGAAGGTGGATGTGTGGGGGGCCCTAGCAGAGGTGAGAGTGGGCATGCTCGGGAAAGAGGTGTGTGTGTGTTGGTGGTGGTGGGGGGTTAGGGGCGGGGTCACAATGCTCCATTAATCAAAAAGAATGACACTCATGTCGTCCGTGACAACCATCCTGCCACCCGTACGTCTCTTCCCCTCCTCCTCCATCCCACTCAAACGGGACAACTTTAGTGATGGGGAGGGCGAGGAGGAAGAAGAAGTAGAAGAAGAAGAGAATGAGAGGGGGGTGGGGTGGGCGAACTTTATTAATCAAGCATCTCAGATTAATTGTTATGAAGTGTCACCCATAAATTCTCCATTTGGATTTAATAATCTTGGAGGTAGACTTAACAATCTCTGTCGTGATTTGAGTTTTATTGAAGAGGCTGCAGAGAGAGAGAGGGGGAGAGACAGAGCGAGAGAGAGATGCAGTGACACAAATAGCTTCTCAGCGGACAGTCCCTCTCCGCATGACAGTTATGAAATACAATTATCAGCAAGATCTGCTTAAGAATTCATCAACTGCACCCTGCCTTCCAAGGAGAGAAGGGGAAAAAATATCCTACATACAAAGCAAGTCTTAACTGATAAGTCTTCTCTTTTCCCTGCAGCCCTTAAACTATCATTTCAATTCCTCTGTCTCAGACACGTTAAGTCACTGTAAAGGTATGGTACGCGTGTGTCTTTGAAAGCTCCCCGAGCCTTATTTAAAGCATAAATCATCAGGTAATCAGGGACTACGTAAATGACACACCGCACGCAAACCGGCACGATAGCGAGCATCTCGTTTGAAATGTACAACCCGTTGGTTTGCGTCAGGGTCAATATTAGCAGTTAATCTGTGCGTGCAGTGAAAACATACTGTCAGTGAATTGTACAACACACTGTCAGCTCTCAAAAGTAAGGCAAATGATTTCAATCAGCTGTCGTCTAATTGCAGTCGCATCTTTTGAAACGGATGAAGAACGGCCACTATGTAGGTTGACAGTATGCATAAAATTAGCATAGCTTTGCATATTGCAATTCCATTAGTGGTAGTGTTATTGGAGGCTTGGGCTTTCCTTCTTACTGCACAGTTGCATTGTCTTAAAGGGACACGGGCAGGATGATAGTAAAAGATAAGAATCATTAGGACTCAAAGCGGAGCTAATTTCTACATCAAAGAGCAGAATCTCGCAGGATAACGTCGTCCGATACGAGGAAGGTGTTTTATAAGAAAAGCGCTCTGACAAAAGACAGATCTGAGAAATGGAAAGGGGCTCTGTCTTTGCACGGAATATTAATGGAAAGTCTTTCTGTGACCGTTTTTGGAAAATGCCGGCGAAGCTTGTTAAACATGTGCCTTTAACTACACTTTCCCCTGCGCGAGATATCGTCCTGATCAATGATGCCTCGCCCGTGTGAAAAATGACTATAGCTGGATTCACGGTAAATGTTTTAGCTATCAACACTCCTTCATGGCCAATCCCTCACTGACACTACATCCTGGCGGCAGCCTGGTTAAATCCGAGCCCGTCTTCTCCCCTCAGTGATTGCAGTCGTCAGCCGGTGATGTGTGGCTCCTGAGCCATCGCGTCGCTTCTGGCTCATCGGTTTCGGTGAGTTGCGAGCGCTAATTCAGCGAGGTGGCGGAGAAATTTTCTAATAATTTTGTGACACTCGAGCACCGCAAGAGGCCAGACCACAGACAGTTTGTTTACACTCACTTTGATAATGTAATTAAGACCAGAGTAAAGCAACACAAATTACTACAACTACCATGTGAACTTTTTTTTAATTATATGAATTAAAGTCATAATCAGGGAGCATCAAACTCAATTAAGAGAGCTCGATTACACGTCAATCTCTTCCATCACTCATGTCAGTTTAAGTCTTTATTAAGTCAAGGAAAGCAGTTTGTTTAAAGCGATGCAAGGATTCTTGAGGAAAGAGCCAACGTTTTGCTTCTTGAGCTTAGCAATCTGACAATTCACAGACTAGCCATACTGTTCTGCAGTGATGTACAGTGACCGTGCATTAGTCACTGATATATGTGTAAATATACTGCATGTTTAAAACTGCAGCTACTGTAGGCACAATCAGGTGGGTATCATTAAGCACACCCAGCTCTTTAATGTGCATTTAACCCTAAAAAAATATAAATGCCACAAATGCACACCAAGAAAACAAATACAATGTGTCTTTTATACAATTAAATAATCTAATACAATTTTTCTGCATGCAAAACCTTAATGCTGTTCATGTCCATGCAGTTCATGCGTCTTCCACTCAAGCAGAAAGCCCCAAACAGAGATGCCATGGTGGTACTTTTTTCACTTAAAACAAACATTTTGAGAAATTAATATATAAAAAACTTTGTTTGCATTTACAAATATCTTTTTTTGGTCAAATTTGATATTTCTAAGACAGCGGTCCCCAACCTTTTTTGCGCCACAGACTGGTTTATGTCCGACAATATTTTCACGGACCAGCATTTAAGGTGTTGCAGATAAATACAACAAAATAAAACCAGTACCGGTACCGAAAAAAAGAAGATTTATTCATAACACACAGGAAAAGACCCAGGGAAACTGAGTTAACAATAAAAATTATAAAATAATAAAGATAAAAACTGATAAAAACGCTGAAAACCATAAATTTCACATCCGAGCCTCAACTCTCGCGGCCCGGTACCAAACGACTCACAGATCGGTACCGGTCCGTGGCCCGGGGGTTGGGCACCGCTGTTCTAAGATCTTCACTGGCTGGGGCTTTGACTCATTGTGTGCTGGAGTATACTGTATACTGTTTCACATGTGCCCGTGTGGTGTGACGTCGTACGTGCTGTCACTGGCACTTCATGCAGGCAGTATGTAATTATATAATAATATATTCCTTATCTGAGCAAAGCAGAAACTTTAACAGGAGATATCTCATTTGCTGTTTGTGACATGTATAAGTAAGAGTTGCCTTTAAGGCTTTCTGTCAGACAGACCTGGTTTATGCTGTTGGAAAGGTGTGCGGCAATCCGTTTCACCATCTTTTCCTAAAACTGTAAAAACTGCAAATACAATCAAAGGCTTTGCTCGCCACCATTAGCATTTGTGTTTCTGATTAAAATAGCAATGTCTGTGAATGCTTACTGAAGTACTCATGCTAATCCAAAACAGCGCTTTTCCCTTTTCACTACATGCTCACTTCTATTTTTTTTTTTTACCCAAACCCTGAATTCCAGGTTGTTTTTGTGTACAAACTGTAAACCAAACCTCAGCTACTGCACTGCCAAAGGAAATGGGCTGTCATCAGATCAGAAAATGCTTTGATGTGTGATTTGTTCTGTATTTTCTGTGTGTTTTCAACCATTTCCTCTTTGGGATGTTTACCAATCAGCCATAAAGCGTTGAACTTTGTCACGTTTTGTGTTTTGCCCACAGTTTTTGAAATCATTTAATAAAACAGGTTTATAGGATTGTTTTCTCCCACCTGGAAATCACTCATAAAATCAGATCATGTGATGCACTTCCTAGTGAATAAAAAATAAAATAAAGGATCAAGTCTCCTCTTCTATGTCTACTTTCTTCATTGCGTCTGCCCCGGTGGTCAAGGACACCCGTATCAGTGGACGCCAGGGTAGGCCCCATCCATCAGAAGGCTACGTGTAATGGAATCAACCGGTGACAATGATCATCAGCACTGCAAACAATGGCCCATAAACATCGCCTGACAAGTGGTCAAATGTGAGAAAAGCGAGATGGGGGGGCTGGGCGAGTGTTTCAGGGTTTGTATATGTGTGCGCACCCACACACGTGAGTCTTTCAGACACACCGACAAAGAGAGATAGAGAGGGACTGTAACATAAGGTGAGGCTACTGTAGAGTAGCAGAGAAATGGTGAGGAGGATAATTCCCCCAGGGGATGATGTGGCGGACCAACCCACTACCTCTGAAAACAAGAGTCCCCTGTGGGTGGGAGTTCAAACATTTCTCTACCTACTTCCTACTTTCTCTTTATTTTTCTTCTCTCTTCTTTAAGATTAGTTTTCCTGGGAGTTTTATCAGATTGCTTGCAGCGGTGAGGGTCAGGAGAAGAGAGATGGCTCCACTATACACGTTTTTTTTTTGTTTTATTTAATGACAATTCTCAAAAATACTTTCAGCCAAAGGCTTAAAAATCGCCTGTTCTTAATACGTGGCAAATCATTACTTTCCTTTCTCCCTCAGTCAGCGTTAAATAAAACCCAATTAGAGAGGCTGAAGATTTCAAAGAAAGCAGAATGATTTCTTTTTTTTACCCTATTCATCTTAAGTTTCCATCACAAAAAAAGTAGTTGCTTTTGTCAGGCGGGGTGTTTCGTCACTCCTTTTTTTTTGTCAGCTGGTTTCTCACTCTGTAACACACTCTCTCTCTCACACACACACACACACACACACCACTTTAATTAGCCACCATTTGTCTCAGCTTTCCCTCTTTTTTTCTGTTTATTCAAACGTCAGGAATGACACTGGCCAATTAACGCAGTATGAAATAGTTTAGCCCTCCGCAACACTTGGAACACTACAAACCAAGTGGGATATTTGCACCGAGCTCAAGGACCGCTGCGCTGTGTGAGCTGAGGTGTAAGGAGGGGGATCGCTACAGTAGCATTCGGCAAAGACATTTTTGTTGTTTTTCTTTTGTTTAATCCAGCAGGAGGTCATTATTGTTTGTATAATTTCATTTCAGACTTTCAAAACAAAAGACGGCTTTGTTATTGGCACAAAGCGCGTGCAAAGTTTGAAAGCACGGATCATTATTTCGTGTTTTGTCATTAGCGGCAGGCTAAATTGACCCTGAGATTGCCTCACTCTTCAAAAAAACCCAACAAAATCCTGAAATCTAGGGCAACAGCTGGATAATGGGTGCTGCAGTGATTTACTAATTGTCTTCCGGACTCAGATTAATAATTGGCAAAGCTTTAGCTGAAGTGCACATCTAAGTAGTCTTTGTCGTGGACTTGTATCTTCAGAAAAAAAAAAAAAAGCACAAAAGGCAGCTGAGACGATATCATTAACGCTCTTTCCAAATTGAAACAGTCATCGAGAGCATCTTTAAAATGTCTCCGGAAGCTTTCTTTTTCTTTTTTTTTGTCGAGTGCAAATGACATCTCGCTCATTTTGCTGTTGGCTACATGACTGATGTGTTGAATAAGACAGTCCGTTTTGATGCTTTTGAAGGATCCCGGTTTGAAGTATATGATTCTGAAGTGCCAGCATATGCTTAGCGAGATAAGTAATTTGACACACAGACATCACAGCCCGCAAATCTTTCGTCTGGCTGCCTTGAGTGTCCACGTCGGGCGCTTTTTCAAGAACACTTTACAACTGTCACAACTGACTGTCAGCGTGCAAACGACACACGCAAACGAACTCATTTTGAACACAGATTAAGACAGCTGTCATATCAAAAAAAAAATAAATGTATAAATCCGAGCTAAAAATAACATTAATTTGATCTCTGGCGTTTTTTAAAAATTAATTTGCTATTTAGGAACCAAAGCTTCCTCCTTTTTAGCATCAGTTTGTTCATTAAAGTAATTAAATTAACTACTTATCCTCGGGATTGATGCTAGATATAAGGCGGCAGTCATTGAAAGCAACACAGCAATAACACAGCCACTCAGAAAGTCTTCCCCTGCTGCTTTTCCTTTCTCTCTCTCTCTTAGAATAAGACACATTTGACAGAGTCACCTACCTAACATAAATAGACAAACACTGAATACTACTAGACACAGCACATAGCATGCATACACACAAACACGTGCACATTCACGCACACGCCAGCCGGTGGGGTCAGAGCTGCAAACGGAGTGGCTGACATTGTGGCACTTCTTTGGCAGCGTTGTGCAGGTGTCGTCTGCACACAGGCTTCTGAATAAATGGATTTGAAATGATTTACCGAGGGTATCTGCCACCTGAGCACAGACACACACCCCCATGCACAGCTCCCCACATATACACCCGCTGCTACACACACACACAGCACAAACTTCTACCCTCTCTCACTGTTCATATGGAGACGCTGACGCAAAGGCGCAAACCAAAACCAAGAGGGGAAACGAGAGAAATCTGGCAGAGCGGCATCCTTTTGTATCCTTACTCAATGAATATCTGAGGTGTGTGGATATGTTAAGATGCAGTTTGCACTCTCATTTAGTGATTTACACCCATTTGCTTTCAGACGTGATGGAAACTATTGCTGAGGTCACACTGAGAATAGCCAATCCCCCGACCACTTGCTCAACTAGCGCCATCAGCAAAATTAGCAGGTGAAACGCCCGCTTACATTCTAACAGGAAGAGACGCTCCTACAGAAGAAGCAGCGTGTAGGATGAATGGCTTGGGGCAAAACATCTGGATCACAGCAGCTGTTGTCACCTACAAACCGATTGCAGTCACCCGGGAGAAAAGAGCACCTCTTTGTTTTTGGGATAAAATGCAGTTCATGTAAGTTCATAAATACACTGTGTGAGCATCCTGTGGGCATGTAAACTACTAAGCCTGTGCATGGCATAATGGATAAAATATAACCACACACCTAGCTCCAAACATGGCATTAAAAGACGGGCAAAGAGTCTACAGGGAGTGCAGAATTATTAGGCAAGTTGTATTTTTGAGGAATAATTTTATTATTGAACAACAACCATGTTCTCAATGAACCCAAAAAACTCATTAATATCAAAGCTGAATGTTTTTGGAAGTAGTTTTTAGTTTGTTTTTAGTTTGAGCTATTTTAGGGGGATATCTGTGTGTGCAGGTGACTATTACTGTGCATAATTATTAGGCAACGTAACAAAAAACAAATATATACCCATTTCAATTATTTATTTTTACCAGTGAAACCAATATAACATCTCCACATTCACAAATATACATTTCTGACATTCAAAAACAAAACAAAAACAAATCAGCGACCAATATAGCCACCTTTCTTTGCAAGGACACTCAAAAGCCTGCCATCCATGGATTCTGTCAGTGTTTTGATCTGTTCACCATCAACATTGCGTGCAGCAGCAACCACAGCCTCCCAGACACTGTTCAGAGAGGTGTACTGTTTTCCCTCCTTGTAAATCTCACATTTGATGATGGACCACAGGTTCTCAATGGGGTTCAGATCAGGTGAACAAGGAGGCCATGTCATTGGTTTTTCTTCTTTTATACCCTTTCTTGCCAGCCACGCTGTGGAGTACTTGGGCGCGTGTGATGGAGCATTGTCCTGCATGAAAATCATGTTTTTCTTGAAGGATGCAGACTTCTTCCTGTACCACTGCTTGAAGAAGGTGTCTTCCAGAAACTGGCAGTAGGACTGGGAGTTGAGCTTGACTCCATCCTCAACCCGAAAAGGCCCCACAAGCTCATCTTTGATGATACCAGCCCAAACCAGTACTCCACCTCCACCTTGCTGGCGTCTGAGTCGGACTGGAGCTCTCTGCCCTTTACCAATCCAGCCACGGGCCCATCCATCTGGCCCATCAAGACTCACTCTCATTTCATCAGTCCATAAAACCTTAGAAAAATCAGTCTTGAGATATTTCTTGGACCAGTCTTGACGTTTCAGCTTGTGTGTCTTGTTCAGTGGTGGTCGTCTTTCAGCCTTTCTTACCTTGGCCATGTCTCTGAGTATTGCACACCTTGTGCTTTTGGGCACTCCAGTGATGTTGCAGCTCTGAAATATGGCCAAACTGGTGGCAAGTGGCATCTTGGCAGCTGCACGCTTGACTTTTCTCAGTTCATGGGCAGTTATTTTGCGCCTTGGTTTTTCCACACGCTTCTTGCGACCCTGTTGACTATTTTGAATGAAACGCTTGATTGTTCGATGATCACGCTTCAGAAGCTTTGCAATTTTAAGACTGCTGCATCCCTCTGCAAGATATCTCACTATTTTTGACTTTTCTGAGCCTGTCAAGTCCTTCTTTTGACCCATTTTGCCAAAGGAAAGGAAGTTGCCTAATAATTATGCACACCTGATATAGGGTGTTGATGTCATTAGACCACACCCCTTCTCATTACAGAGATGCACATCACCTAATATGCTTAATTGGTAGTAGGCTTTCGAGCCTATACAGCTTGGAGTAAGACAACATGCATGAAGAGGATGATGTGGACAAAATACTCATTTGCCTAATAATTCTGCACTCCCTGTATTCAGTATCCAGTCTATTCAATAAAAAAATAAATATAACAATCAAAATTATAATTCTCTACCCTGTGAAAATCAAAAAAATCCCTTTTCAATTGTGGATTACACATCTGTCATTTGGGGGTAAGCA
Source organism: Oreochromis niloticus (assembly GCF_001858045.2). NCBI lineage: Eukaryota > Metazoa > Chordata > Actinopteri > Cichliformes > Cichlidae > Oreochromis > Oreochromis niloticus. The sequence goes on along the minus strand of NC_031985.2, from coordinate 19,510,907 downwards.
GCAATCCAACACTAACGCCTACGTGACGCAGTATTTGGTCTCCTGTGTGGAGGTGAGTGAGATTTGAACTGTGTCCTTGACCATTAAATTATAGACCTACATGTATATATTCATATAATTCTATTGTTTAAATTCTAAAAACGCAGCCTGGTTCTAATTCAGTGAATAAATAACGTGAATGAAAAGAGACAAAATACCTGTGCAAGCCCAACCACTGGGCCAGCATCCCAAACAGCCGTTCATTACCATGTGTAGACCAAGTTTTCACTGGTATAAAACTAATACAAAGGATGTCACATGTTAGAAAAAATGCACTTAGGTTATTTTAACATTTTGTTAAAACATTTTTTGACAATATGCAAAGAAAAGTCCAAGATATGTGAAAAATCATATCTCTATTTTCACACGAAACATGTGCGACATCTAGTAAGACATTAACCACATAGCAACAGTTAAGTGACTACTTTGTTTTTGTAAAACTAGCCTCTGAAATATATGAGAAAAATGCTACAATAACTAATGTGTGTCAGACAAACCAACAGGTGTAGTAGGTGAAGCAGACGGAGACTCCACCAAGTCTCTTTTTGGTTTGTTACTCGTTACTTGCAGACGATACAAAGCAATGCTCTGTTGCAGGCACACAGACGGTTAACATTCTCGATGTCCAGCTCTGATGGGAGACGCGTCCCCAACAGATGGGCAAAAAGAGTAAAGAGAAAAACAACAAAGTCAAGAGGGTAAAAACGGAGACATCAGAGAGATACATCATCATCCCACCTCTCTGACACTCTGTAGGGCTTGACCTTACCAGGCTGCTGGGTTGTCAGAGTGGCCTAATCAAGTAGTAGGCAGGGCCGCCAGACCTGCCCTGGTCGGAGAACATGCACAACCCTGACTTGATGAGTCCAGTCTGTGATACATGTGTGAGGGAGCATTTAAAAGTGGCATTTTTTACCTTTCTTCATTTTCACACAAACATCACAGCTGAGATGTAGGTCAAACAGCAACAGCATACACATCTAGAGTGACAGTAAAGTACTACAGAGTATTAAATACAATACTTGATGTGCCAGAGAGCCACTTGATAAATAAAGAGTTCTGCTTTCATAGATTGTGTTATACTGCAGGGCTGAGCGAAATCAAACTCTCTTCTAACACAAAAGTGCATGCAGTATTTTTTTAACCCATAAGCATCTATCTATCTATCTATATCTATCTATCTATCTATCTATCTATCTATCTATATATATATATATATATATATATATATATAGATATATATATGTCTACTATATACTACTATATGTCTACTCAGACAGTTATATCTTGATAATGGCAACGTATTTTGCACAGACACTCATATCTTCAGATTTTTTTTAGATGGTGGAATTAATTCCACTGCTCCCCACAAAATCCAATTTAAAGGTGATGACTAAGAACATGAATATCATTAGAGGCGTATTAAAAAGTATTATTGACCTTTCTGTGGCTGCGCGAGTGGACATCAAACCCAACTTTCTAACATCTCTCCCAAGCAGAGTGTTATTATCATATGCCGGTCTTAATAAATTATTTCTGTCACACTGTAAAATAAGTTAAAAAAAAATTAAGCACAACTCTACAGTTTTATGAGCCTGTAAAGGTGAAGGCCATGCATATTAAGTTTTTCATGCACCGTGAACTTTGGAGGTATGCTACAATAGGTTACATAATTAATTTCTGCAGGAAAGCTTGAGCCATATATTTCAACATTTTTTTTTCCTTATGCTTAAAGGGTGATGCTGCCACAGACAGGGGATATTGTAAAACTGGGAGAATCACCGTGATCGTCGTGTAACGAGGTTCAAAGTTCAGTTTTGCTGACTCCTATGCAGAGAATTACCACAGAAAAAGATAAAAGAACAGATATAAGAAGATGAATAAGGTTACGATAAAGTATTTAAAGACGCTGTGAAAAACAAATGGTGCTAAAGTTGTCATTTCTTTTCATATCAAGAGCTTGTTTTCACTACGGCAACCATGAGAGATTTTTAACGCATACATAAACATCATGAAGCTACACTCGCCAGCCTTACAAATGTGCACCTGCACACACTATTTGTATTCAGTTGTAAACCGTACAACCACATGATGAATCCACCTCAGTCGGTGCAGAAGGTGACTGTTTGCTCTGAGCGCTTGTCACTTTGTGGTTGTGCGGTTGTACTAATGCAATCATCTGGTTTACTGATGGGGTAAATTTCCACCTTCGTGACATCCGCTGCGCGCATAAGAATGTGAAATCATTTTGCTTCATTTCTCGTGATAATTGCTTTGTGGTGCACTTTTTCTTATTAGCAGCACCTGCTTTTACTCATTTACTCCTCGCTAAGATTTCCACTTGAGGAATGACAATGTCGGGCTTTAAGAGTCATGCGAGGTGTTTAACAAGCTCTAAATATCAGTTAACAGATGAAATGCTGAATATGACTATCATTCTAGATTAGTTTGGTGCTACTATAATATATACACTCAGAAAAAGCCTTTGATGATGTGGCCAAACGCACAGTGCAACAAAGGCCATAAATATCAGCTTTTATTGGCTAAATTTCGCTGAACTAGGAAAGCCTAAGTATCAGTTTTATATCGGTTCAGTTTCAGGTTCGCAGCAGATGAGAAATTGCTCTAGACCAGCAAAGACTTTTATGAGAGCAAAGTAATTTATTCAAGAATTTCAACCTGAAAAAACACAATAATAAGTCAATGCTTTGGTCCAGTATACTTCTTACTTGCATATTTCAAACAAGACCATTCTCACAGTTCGTAACCGTCATGGTTTCCACACTGAATCACACAAAAGCGTCCAGTTTAGTTTCGCTGAGCAGCGTACAGAGCCGAGGCTTTGGTGCTCTAAGCACCGGCATCCTGTTGTGATTTTCATTTGAGTCACAGTGTGGCAGATTGGTTAATTTGATAAGCTCACGCTCGCTCCCTCGATCACTCTCTCGCATATATTTCCCGTTTTAAACTTCATCAATGAATGCCACACTGATGCTTGTCTTATCTACATCATTGGTAAATTCTTTTAGATCCAGCTGTTTTGTGACCCTACTGCTTGTGTTCGACTTTTTTAATCTTGCCATTTTTAAATTGATCAGAATAATTCAAAAGTGCAATTTAAAAGTAAAGTTCACATGTTTTCGGTTCTTTGCTTTAATGAACCATATTGCTAAAGTGAGGTATTTTTCAGGCCTTTCACTCTTTGACTCTTAACCACTGGTTCCAAAATACTTTCTCAAAACTTCTGGTCCACTTGATCATGTAACAGCACTGTAGGTTCATGTCCAGGTCATTGCTTTTAATTATTGCACCTTCATTTCTTAATTTTTTTTTTTATTTCTCATACTTTTTATTGCCAGCTGTTGTGGCAAACTGTTCTACATACTGCTATACCCATGAGCCTCTGCAGGCACTTCTATATGCCCGAGACACCTGTCAGAGTAGCAAATCAAAGCAAATTCATACACTCTGTCATTGGTCCTGGGAACAAACCACCTGTCCAAGCTCCAAAAAACCATCTTTAAGTAACCATCAGTCCACAGGAGAACTGTTGCAGGCTGCCTTCTATACAGTCAGGTTGCACAAACACAGCAACTTTTGATTTTGCAAAGAGGCAGGCTTAAAGTGTTGTCACGAAAAGGCTTACTTTTACATATAAACAGGATAGTCGTTATTAAAGCTTGATTTTAATATAGTCAGGATTTCTCAAATTTATCAGAGGATCCACATACAGTGAATCTTCATTTCTTAAATTTAAGATGTCTCATTAACTCCCTCGACCACTCGAGTCCAACATGGTGAGATCTGCCAATTTAGGAGACTCAATCCCTACGCTAAAAATGTGTTATTTTCAGCTTAATTCCAGCAATATTATAATGTTGTTTTCTCCCACAGCACCAAATGTGTCTACAAGTGGATCAAACTAAACAGTCTTCATGAAAACTACAAAAATCCCACTCTTAGGCTTGTGGCAGTTTTTCCAAATTATTCTTTCTGTATTTAGTGAGGAGTCAAACAAAATTCTGTTGCAGTGACCGTTAAGTGATGTATGGGTGACATACATTAAGTGTGATACAATGGAAATGGAAGCCGTAAAAAACTTTTAGAAAAAAATTCAAAAGAACTAGGATTTAAATTCTTTTTTAAAATTGCTGGATGGATGATGACGTTCATACACAGTTTCATGCAGACTGACCCGCCTGGAGGAGACAACATACCTATAGATATACATGCATACATACACGGCGATCCTTATCATGAGATAGGTATTGTAAGAAGTCGGTTGACGGTTATACTGAATCCCAGTATAACTGGCAAATCAGGGCAATGTCAGAAAGAATGAGGCTGGCGTCAGTTGCACTGGATCTTTGCCTTTTAAAGACTTTACCGTTGGAAAACGTGAGAAGCTTCCAGAGATTCTTTCCATTGCTTTGGTGCAACGGTCATTTCCAAATCCCTTTCCTGAGTAGACTTTAGAAACAGATTGATTCTGCTTACTAAGTAACTGGTTATAAACAAAGGGAATTAAGGAGATTCCCAAAGGATCAGCATGAAACATATTTTCTGAAGAAAGGTGACTCTTCAGGTAAATTTAAAAGGAGGGTATGTTGTGCTAAAGTCACACTAGAGAAGTGGTTGGAAACATCGGCATTACCAAAATTATTGTGACCCTGTGCAACGAATTCTCACTGCTTTAAAGACGGGGACCAGGTCTGCAAAATTCTTCCAAAAATAATGACACAGTTGCTACAGGACAGCAAACTGCAATAAGAGCTCAGCAACCTTACATTTATATAGGAAAATAACCACAATACAACCAGTTGAGCAAAGAGGTGTCCTATTGACGCATACTGACTCAGAGTGATTGCAACATGTTGGCAATGGAGAAAGACAACATGACTGAATTGGATCATGATTCGTTGAATCTGTTTGTTTGGAGACGGGTTGCCTCCCACCAAGCAACCTGTGTGCTCACAAAGAGGGTGTTGCATGATCAACCTCAGGGCAACTATTTGCAATTGTTTGCTGAATGCAAAAATGCTATTTTTACTATGTTATTTTAGCCATTAGTTTTAACAAAGCTACTAACCTGCAAAAATCAGGGACTGTGGCAAATTCCCTTTATTTCATAGTAAAGTAAATATTTTATTCACAAAAAGAGCTTTTATGTTATTTATCAATTCTGTTTCTCAACATTAAATGAGCCATGGACTTCCGACCGAATGGTTGGGACAAACTGGAAAAAGAAGAAAGCTTTCTTACCATTAATGCCATTTCCTTTCAGAAGTCCATGTTCTACACCACCATCTCTCCTGTCTCCTAACACAGACTTAGTCACTCTTTAAAAGAGAACTGGTGCCTCTCATCACTAAATATTGCAGCAGCTAGTTCATGAAGACACCTTTTCCAAAGGACACCCTGTGTGCAGCTCTGTGATGACAGAGAAAATGGCAGCATTTGATGCTTGCATGGAAGCGCACCAGCTACTAATCACCTAAAACTGTCTAAGGTATCAGATATTAGATATGACTGTATGGACAAGACTGTAATCATAATGGAAATCTTATGGGTCCAGGTTTACTCTGGTATCTTACAGAAAACATTTATTTCAGAAAGCTCGACCACAGAGAAAGTCTGCACACACTGTCCGCTCTGAAAGCCATAACAGGCCACTCATGTGTATTGTACATTAATCTCCATTCAACTACAATCACTATAACAGGCAAAAACTATTTTGAATATTATGTTGGACAAATAAGGAATCCCTGTTTGTTACAATGACACGTTTCCACTTGCTGGGCATTGAGAAAACTAGTTATTCTCACCCACCTCCGAGTGTCTCAGGTGTGAAGTTTTACAATAGTCGTATATTTCAAATGCCTCAGCCTACTATCGTCAGCTCTGCAATACAGACAATGCTGGAAACAGGCACTGCTGCGCTATGGAATAAGCCTCGACAGCTGAATGACGTCAATACGAGAAGCCAGCATTTCTCTGTACTTGACCCCTTACCAGCTAGTGTGAGCCGACACCAATATTGCTCGCTGTTGCCACTCAACTCATGACAGCTGAATGGACACAGAGGGAAAGTTTGGTTCTGTTTCTCGCTCTTCCTTATCTGCCTCTTACAACAGAAAAAACAAGCAAATCCCATGCACTTGGGGAGAAAACGACACGCAACAATGGCATCCACCAATAGCGCTGTCAAACAACGCCATCTCTCTCGGATGTTAAAAGCTTTAAGAGCTGAGGCCTCTGTGACATCCATAGCCTCGGGATGTCAAAGATGGTTGAAGACTTGAGAGCAGGCCTCTGTTTTAAAAATACTGTGTGTGGGTGTGTGAGTGTGCACGTCTCCGAGCAGCAAAAGTGACATTTGAGGGGCACTTTACAGAAGCCAGCGGTTGCTAGGGATCTTCTGTATCACCTAAAGAGCCTTTGTCAGTCATTGGAAAGCTGTCACCTTTCGGGGGGCCGATACGGTAGGGGGAGCCGGCTGACAGGTAGGAATTAATGAGAGGTGTATGACAGCAGACCTCGGTGCTCTGGTGTATGTGTGTGTCTGTGTGTGTCCACATGTGTGTGACTGAGGTCCTTTGTCTCAAGAGGATGAACCGCCGTCTTTGTCATCCTGATAGAGAAAGAGGGGAGAGAGGATGTTCAAGAGAGACAAAAAGAAGATTCAAGAGATGTTGTTGATATTTCCAGATGGATAAACATGTAATCCCGTTTCAATAGCCGCTCGCTAACACTCATACTGATGCGGGAGTCTCATAATAAACACCTGTGTACAAGCTCAAACTGTGCATGGAAGTAGTGGCCCAACGCGTTGGCACCTCTGGTCACTTCTGCCTCCGCGGCTACACGCACGACTACAAGTTCACATCCTCGCAGAACAATTTAAGAAGCTCTTCAAACGTGGTGCCAAATTACATTCACTTTTACAACCATGTGTATCTGTCTGCTGTTGTGTGTGTGCGGGTTGATGTAATAATCTGTGTTCCTTTCCACATTACACAGTTCTCCATCGCAGTAAATGAGTTCTGTCAATGTTTCTGCATCTCAATTACACAACTGAAATAATGGGCAGCGGCGTGGCTTAGGAGGAGGAGGAGTGCAGGGGCAGCTCATCCACAGAGCTGAGAGATCAAACGCTCTCTTGATGACACTTGGTGACTTCCTCTTGCTTAGTAAGATGCAACATGGCCATTACTATTTATAAATCACTGGTATTTTTAAAATCACCCAGAATAAATGTGTGTTGATACAGCGACTAGGCACAACTCAGTGATAAAGTGGGCAATGACAGATGCTGAAAGCCAGTGATAAGTCACTGTCCACGAGCTAGTGCATGTGTCTGGTTATGTGTTAAGATGTATCTTGAATAAAAATTAACAACCCGTTCAAATCACTGTATTGGAGTCAAATAACCATTTTAAATCAGAACATGAGAGGGTAATGGTAAGTATAGCAAAAATGCAGTTTTATAGTGTAGACTATTTGATCACTGCCCACAAACTACTCTCGAAAGCTGTGACGTGCTTGCAATAGTTTGTTTTACCTGAAAGAAGTTACTTTTTTTTTTCTTTTTTAATCTATACTTTTGGTTGGCAGATAGCCTTTAAGTTTCATTAGTAGCACACATGAGAACAACAACACATAAACCGTTTCTTTTTTCATATGTGTATATATCTGGACGGGGAAAAACGTCACACACGGGTAATATTTCATTAGAGTCCATTTAGCTGTGGTGATGGATTTGCATTTGCCGTGGCATCTTTTTGATAAGCTTATGCAGCGTCACAAACTTTAAGTTTCGCCAAAATCTCCCAGTGTTCAATTTGGACTGCTTCTCCAGCACATCCTAAAGATGCTCAGAGGGGTTAAGCTCTGGACCACAGACAAATAAAACATGGAAATCTTTTAGTAGGTCAGAAGAAGTGCAGAAAGTCAATGCAGAAGAGCCTTAAAACTGCAGTCTTTCTGTAAAGGCTGCCAGATGGCAATAGCTGTGGTTGCAAAAAACCTCCTGGTCCTATGGGAGTGTATGGAAACAATTTTGTATATAGTGTCAGAATAAACTGAATTTTTATACCAAAGCTAGATGAAATCACGTTCTACAACGGCTGCTGTTGCTAGCACTGCTAAGGTTAGCCAGAATGAAAGCTAATGTGACGTCAGCAAGTACCGCACATTTCAGCAAGTAACATGTTTAACAGTTTTATATAACTCCTTAAAAACGCAAAAAAATATTTGTTTGGCCAGTCTGTAACTTGGTCCATTAGCATATGCTAAGTTAATGCTAAGTTGCTAAGTTTTTAATGTTTTTTTTAGCGTTTTGGCTTAGCTCAGTGTATACATCTATTTCTTTTTTACCAAAGCAAGTGTGCCATAGTCCCATCAGTTTTGAGTATTAAATACTTTTTGTATCTAATATTTAGTAAGATCACAACTGAACATCAGCAAAATACTAATGACAAGAAGCGTTCATGAGCTTGTCTGACTCAATCTTAAAAAAAATCGCAAAACTAAAAACAGAACCTTTATTACACTGAAATTTGGGTTCATAATAATTTTCATTTGTGTTTTAAACTATTTTAACATTCTTTAGTGATGAAAGCAAAAGCCAGTCTGAAACATGTCAAGGACGGAGTATAATTATCTTGCTACAAGGCCCGACTGAACTTGAGCAGCTAAAGAAAACATCAAATTTATTTGAACTCTCAGACATTTGACTAAAGAAGAGGACGTGTGAAATCAACTGAGACTGAGAAATAAACATTTTGAGACCAATCTTTGTATTGGAAATCTGACAACCAAAGTCAGCAGGCCAGAGAGACGAGCCCAAGGACATCTGAAAGTGAATAAAAAGAAAGATATGTGTGTTAATGTGTATGTGTTTTCATGTGAGCCAGAAAATTCTGATAGGAAGATGTTGATTTAAATAACTGACTCTCTAAGGATCTGACATAAAACTGCAAAAAGAAGAAAGCAATAGAAAAAAAAAAGTGAAAAAGATGTGGGGGGGGCAGCCTTCACCAAGTGAGTTTATCAGCTTGGCACCTGCTACTGGAACATTCTTGATGAACCAAAGGTTGTCTTCATTAAGCGCATTAATATTCATGACGCATGGTAATTTTGACACAGAAAAGGTCTTGGTAACCTTTTCGCGTGTGAAGAAATTTTTTTACTTCTCAAGGAAATTACAGTCCGGCAATGACTTAATTAACGCTCGCTTTCTTGGCCACGGTTTGAGGGCCTGTCAGTTTGGTGCAGCGCTGGCTGTCAGGCATGCCGAGGGCTCGGGGAGAGAAGGATTGAAGGAGAGGAAAAGACAGGGAAGGAGAAGAGAGAGGAGAAAAAGAGCAGACAGATGAAGTCAACATGCACTCATCTTGCCCACAGAACATGGTAATAGGTTTGCTTGTTGCCTTCAGATTTGCTTTTTCCCCCTCTCTTTATCTTGCCTATCCTGACTTTTGGACTTGCTGATATACGACAACCAGGACTTGACCAAAATAGATGAGACAAAAAAAGAAACATACAAATGTGTGATCTATTTGAAACTGAGATTAAACAATCCGAATACAGTAGTGCTGCCATTTGTAAATGAGATTAATCTATCACTCTTGATTTTTCCTTTAATTAAAACCAGCCGTGCAAGACTCGTGCGCCTCTTTGCTGTTATGACTGACACGACAATCAAACTATAGAACTGTCTAATGGCTGACAATTTTACAGCCATATTAATGCTCATTTTCTCTCTTTCTACCCACCCACCAATCCACCAACGCAGCGACACACACACACCTTACAAAGTACACAAACTACTTTCCAATATAGTGAATCATTGCATGTCCTGCTCTAACATCGGGGCAGTAAAAAATGTGAACATAAGGTAGCATTTCCTTTATCATGTCCCATAAAAATAGCAATTTGCCCAAGCCCTTGTAGCACAATATGGAAGGCGGTGTGTTTGGCTGATAATGTTGAGATGACAGATCGTTCCATACAGGGAGGTTTCTCTGCTGTCTGCCTGCCCTGCGCAATAAATCGCATGGCGGGACCAAAAGAGGGAGAGCGAGAGAGAGCGCATTTGGAAATGAAAGAAGAGCGCGGGAGGGGTGTGGAGGGTGGCGACAATGAGAGGCGATGAGCTGGGTCAGGGATGTTGCGGAGGGTAAACAGACGACAGTACAGAGACATTCTTAAAAATTAAATGTTTGTGGGATTTTCCTCTTCCTTTCCTGTTATCTATCGCCATCAACGTCATCGTCTGACCTTCCCGCCGCTGACTAACTAAAGACACTGATGTTCATTACCGGTTCATTGACCAGCAATTGAGATTGGAATGAAAAGCAAGCTTTCCATGCATATTTTATAAGATCCACAGTCAAACACAGTAACAGCTTATCACGTGCGTTGTTTAGATGACAATGAATCATCTCAACGATGAATTTATTGTCACTCTGCACATACTTCATGCATCACTTAATATATTAATCTATTTCAAATAAATGCCCAGGGCTCCTGTGTGCATTTGTGGATGTGACAGTTTGTTGAATATGTAAATGCTGTTGAGTCAGATCCTGGGACTGATAAAGTAGCTCTGTCAATGTGTGTGTGAGTTACACTTTTTTTGTTTTTCGCTCAAGATATGTGGATGTGTGCGTCTCTTCTGCTGTACTTTGTTGCTTTGATCATGCTCACTCAGCTCATTGCTCACAGCAGACGTTGCCTTAAGGTGTGTGTGTGTGTGTGTGTTTGTGTAAACAACTGTGTCCTAACTACGTCCTCTCCCCCCCTTCCAAGTTCAGTTTATTTGTGTCAGCGCTAAAAAGTACATCTCCCTACCTAACCTGCTGCAGTCTGTGACACAGTGCTCATGTATATCATTTGATTTGTGCACATAGATTCAAAAGAATACAAACGTATAAAAAAAATGTATTCTGATGGATGTCATTTTTGCAGACACTGCCCAGTCAACAGACCTTAATTAAAATAAATTAAGTTTAATTCATGTTGTTTTAGCTTGTTTTTCTCCTTTAGATCATCCGTTTCCATCTCTCCCCATTTCTATCATTCTCCTCTGTCACACCAACCCTCTGCATGTCTTACAGAAGCACAGTTTCCACTCAAAATCTCTTTGGAAATCTCTTTGTTGATAATATTATATTTGGCAAAGATTTTACACAGGATGCCCTTCCTGACTCAACCATTCATTTGGATTTTGGCTGGTATGGGAAACAAGCAGTTAGCAGTAGCTTTATAATTAATTTACTTGTTTATAGATATTAAATATATTTTAGCCAATTTTTGTTGTCTATGTTAAGTCTTCAGAAAACACTAAAGGTGCAGGATGGACAGCTGAGCAGTGAGTTGAAACTGAGTACATTTCTGTCAGTGAGTCACGGGGGAACCACATATTCTGGTGGCAATACTGTCATTTGTTGCCTTCAAATTGCCACTTGATAAATTGTTATTATCCAAATTATAGCTCTTTAGACATGACCATTAAGAATTGCATACAAAAAACAAACAAACAAAGCAATCGTTTATCTCATTGATATGAACTGTGCAAATCTTGTGGCATTAATATTTTGCCGCCAGGGAGCAGCTATCTCATTTTCACTGTTCAGCACTAGTGTGAGCTGTTTGCATCACTTTTAATGGTTTAAGATTGGACTCAATGCTTTAACCTAGCAGCAACCTCTGGGGCAAAAAATTAAGCCAGCAAAAATGCTCCATGCTAGAGTTTCAACTTGAAACTCACATCAAAAGCAAACCACTTCACACATTCACATTTTGAATTTAACAGCAACAAAATGTTTCTTTGTCTCTCTAGGGCTACGTCCACATCCCTCCCCCTCAGAACTGGTATATGTGTAAATGTATTATGACTCATATATTTGGGTAATGTTCAGGCCTGATATGCTGAACCAAGGAGTTGACAGCTGTCTGCCAGGCCCCGCCTCCTGAAATTCAAGCAACTAAAATGAATCTCTCGACTGTGCTTGCTGGTTCCTTTTGGAGTCTTTTAATGGAATTATCTGACAAATAATGTGATTTGTTGTGTGGTACAGACAACCCAAGAGGTTTTTGCAAAAGAAATTCAAGTATTATTAGTCTGATAGCACAGATAGCTACTAAGTAGCGGACTTAGCAACGATCTGTGGTGGTGTGTTCTATGACAGTCGTGGGGTGCATTGTCAGCATTTTAAACCACTAGGACCATTCAGAATCACTAAAAACATTCATTTATTTTCCTTTTTGGAAACTAGCAACCTCAGTGTGTAGTAACATCCTCAAAGTTGACATGACGTAAAGTGCTCTAAGAAAAATTAGCCATCCATTGCTAGCTTATGCTGGTGTGCTGGATTTTGCAAAAAATTACTTGCAGGTAATTGAGGTAAAGCATCAGCCTCAACCGTGCACTCGAACATACAACATCAACTGCTACGGCTGTTCTTAAACAGAATGGCATTTGCTGTTTGTGGGACGGATACAGTACATTAGTTTTAGGGTTACTAGCCTATGAAGACAAATAACACAGAATGACAAGTGCAGTATCTGCCTTTGTGCCTTTTTCAAATGTGATACTCAACCTTTCATCTGTCCTGCATGCTGTCTTCCTCCTTCTTCATCCCTCTTTCCCTCTCTCTCTGCCTTGTATCTGTCTGCCATTAGGCAGATAGTTGCCGGTCTCATCTGTATCATGTCTCCGACCGTCCCCATAGGAGTACCACACAGTTGCTTGCTTAAGGATTCAGGAGCCACAGCCCCGTCCCACTCACCGATCCCATGGATCAAACTGACACTTGGTCAGCATCAGCACATTATGAACTATGGCCACCTGCCACCGCAGACACATTGTTCCCTCTGTAGTAATGTGAAGAATATAGAGGGGACTGGTGAACTCGGCCTGCTGACAGCTTATTCTCTCTCTTATCTCCTCTGCGGTGTGTGTCTGTGAAAAGTGGACGGTAGGACTGCATTGAAATGTGAGGGTGTGGATCATCCTGTAGGCATGAGTTACCTTTCTTGCATACTGACATTTAGCCAGAATTCAAATGTTTAAACTGGGGCTTAAGTCAGTTTTACTTGCGCTGCCTTTCAAAAAATACAAAGCAGATCATCTCTTAACGTCATAGCTGGTCATTTTTAACAAAATCCAGGGTAGTTAGATCTCTCTCTCTTCTGCAGAAACTAGGGCTTAAATTTGCATGGTTGACCCCGGTCAACAAAACACATAAAGCAAAGAAACTGAAGCTACAGATTTCTACTTCAGGTTCTTTGGATTTTGATCATAATGATGTTACACTGACACAGATCCAATGATTTTCTTGTATTTATTATCTTTAAAAAAAAGGCACACATAGTCGCCCAGCAAGACAAACGTATTCCTGCTTCTGCTGAAAATAAAAAGGTTTCAGTGCACCGGACTCTCCACGGCTCCCTGTTAGGTATGTCTCACCCTTCTTCAGACTCCAGATCCCATTGACACCCTTCATGTATGACCAGGTGGCACCCATCCACTGAATAATGAAAAAGGTGATTAAAGTGACTGATGTCTGGCCATCCATTCTCCCAAGTCTCCTCTTTAATGCAGCCATTACGCCCTTGTGTCCAAACTTAGCTCATCAAATGGCCTCATTTATGGTGAACTGACAGTGTGCAGTATATTGAACCAAGACTGGGGAGCACTTGACATCATCTACACATGGTTTTACTTTACACTTAAGAATTAATCTGACAGCGACACTGCGAACATGTGGTCAGATGCTGGAGAATTACAAGGATCATATTTTTTTTGTGTAACACCTGAACTACAGATACTGTATGTACTCTCCCAGCATGTTGTTATCTGTTGCTGGTATTCATATTTGGCATCTTCTGACTTTTCCACTTCTTGCCATGAATGTGTTAAAAATGACTAGATTTAGCATTTAATTTATTATGCCTATAACCTGTGCTAATAATAATAATAATAATAAGCACAGGAAACAGTTTCCATGGTTTATGTGCCAAGTGTACTATTTAGTTCCCACTGAGGGTGACTTCAGGTTTTTTCGCTCCTGATCTGCTCTGGTTTTCTCGTGCAGCACTCTCACTACTCTTTGCACGATTTTTGGGATGAATCCTGTTTTGAGTGATGGATCATCAGGTTGTGATCAGATGAAACCTTCACATATTGCCTATTTGATGTTCAGACTCCCTCATTAGAGGGGAACAAACTGCTGCTGTGCCTGTTTGGAATGGGCCAAATGAAGCTCACAGCTGTGTGAAAGTCGCTAAAATAGACCGAATAAAACGATGGCCCAAACGCAGCCGGGTCTAGACTTAAAATGCCATCATGACCTGTGTGAACTTTTGTCTTGAGTTATGGCCACAAACAGCTGCTTACGAAGTCTTTAACCCCTATATTCTAATCACTTCATTTCTGAGTGCAAGTAAACAAAAACAAGAAGTCAAGTACTAAATAGTACTGTGCAAAAATCTACTCACCCCAGATTTCTTTATATTGGGCTTCCAAGGAGCTGGAAGCCTGGCTGGGTGAGTGGTGTGGACACCTGATTTTATGAACATGATAACTGGAGAACGCTGTTGATGTGAAGCTCTGTGAACATCTTGTGACTTTTATAACCTAAGAAGGAAGTAAGGATTTTCAAATTGATCCCCTAGGTACATCTAGTAGCAGGCTGAGGTGTAGCAATGGCAGCAATCAGTATTTTTAAGGAGTCCGGAGAACTCTTGAGCAAAAGTTCTCCAAGCTTTCTGAAGGTCTTAAAAAATGTTTTTCTTTGGATTTTCTTTTAGTCCTATTCTTATACCTGACCATTTATAAAGAATTTATTTATTTTTGCTAAACCACAGACATCATTCTAGCATAGAAACCCACCTAACTCATGGGATGAACCAGTGTTGTGTCTACAGATAAAAGACAATTCAGCAAATAACCAATTTTAAATGACATCTTAGATGCACTTGTCTGTTTAAGGCTTTGTCACATGTTAATGGTGAACATCTCAATTATCCATTTACACATTGCTTTCTCTAATAAGTATTCTGTACTAGTTCGAATATTTAATTTCATTCATTAATTTAGTTTTCTTTCTGCAGAGTCACTCAGGCCATGAGACGACCAGCAGTGTGATTGTAAGATTATATTATGTAATTTAATTATTTATCTAAAACTTCAACTGCTCTCAGTTTACTGCAGCATTCTGTGTCAACAAGAGCTGAATATCATTGTTTTGGAGTGGATGGGTTTATGGGATAGATTTCAGATGTTACTTCAAAGCGGGGTTCCTTATGTTCTTTTGGAGGAATCTATTGTTTGTGTCCTCTTCGTTTGCTTAGAGCTTCCTCTGTTTTCTCAACTTTTAGTATTTGCTTGCATCCCCTTTGTGTAGACTTGTGCACACCTGCCCTCACTTTCTCTGAAACGGTTCTTTCAACTGCTCCCTCTCTTTTATCTCTCTTTAAAAAAAATATTCTGTTGTGAAGTACGGCACCTTTTTCTTCTTTTGGTGTGGATGTTTCTTTTAACATTGCCCAAGATTTGACTAAACTTTACGTCAGAGATCCCAGAAACATCCAGCTGGGTTTCTGGGATGGGACGTACATGCACGTCACCATTGCTGCTTAAAGGCCAGACAGCAGACTGCAGTTTGGGCCCAGTGTCTTCTCCTTCTTCTCTGTCACCTCTTCTTTTTTAATTCCATTAAGTATTCTTTTTCATTTTTTTCACTATTCTGTGTTATGAAGTAAGGCATTGGTGTAGATTTCTTTTTACCTTATAACCGAAGTTATAACAACAATCGAGCAGCTTGTGAAGGGGGATGTTGCAAGATGTGTCGGTATCGTGGTGTGGCACTGGCTTTGGCTCTTCCCAGGGAGTTAATTTATCATACTTATATGCACAGTGAATATACACAAATAGCCTACATGCATTTGTCATGACCATTATCAACATTACATTTAATGGTGACGTCCTCTGCATTCATTATACGATGTTGTGTGCGTTTCCACTGTTTCCTTTAAGAATATCAGATTGCAGCATTAAATCTAGCTACAGTTTAACTTATTGTGCTTAAATAAAGTGTGTCCTTGGAGTTGGTAGCTTAATAAACATAAAAAGGAAGAAATTGTTTGTTCACAGGTCAATGTATGGTACTTCACACAGACGTCTAACATTTGGGCATGTACTGATTCATTACAGCAGCAGGATACAGTTAAAGTTTAGACTCAGGCTACGTCCACACTAATGCGTTTTTGTTTGAAAATGCATCGTTTTCTCTCCCGTCCACACTGAGACGGTGTTTTCGCTGAAGGAAAACGCAGCGTTTTGGAAACGCTCTCGAAAATGCATACATTTGAAAACGGTGCTTTCGCGTCGCAGTGTGGACAGCGAAAACGGAGACTTTCTAAAACGATGACGCATTTTAGTCATATGATGCAGTCATGTGACCAATTAAACTAAGATAGCGGAGGGCATTATACAGCAGCTGTTTTGTTTGCTCTGAATTTTGACAGCCCTATTAAAGATTAACATCAGTCTGTACATGCTCCAGATAGCTTTTCTTCAAATTCTTTAATTCTCACTCACTTTTGCAACTTTGTACTTTTGTGTTACTCGCAGCAACGACTCCACCTCATTGTTAGTCCATTTAAAAAACTCAGGTTATCTTTGTCTAATTATAATATTAGTGTGAAGATCTGAAACACGTGAATGTGACAAATATGCAAAAAATATCAAATCAGGAAGACAGCTATTACTTTTTAATAGTCTTGTGTGTGTAATTTCTCACACATCCTGCCTACTTATGTTTCTCAGCGCTATACTGTATGAATGCATTTTAACTTCCCATTTACTCTTGTTGGAAACATAACTCACAAATATGTTTTTTACTTAAAAGATTTTCTACTAAACAGCAGCCAGTAGTGTTTTTTTAGGAGTTATTTTTAGTGGCAAACGTTGCACTTTAGTAAATATTTTTATAGCAAAAGAACAGTGTATAAGGAATTAGCTTAAAATATGCTCTAGGACCAATGTGCTTTGTAAACTGTGTGGCTCATTTGTTCATTTTTAACAGTTCTCGGACAGTATAAATACACTACACAGGCTTTGGTGTTTTCATGGGATTTTATGCCAACAAGAAAAACGCTCGCTACCACACAGTAGTATTACTGTCACCTGGCATGTCAGTCCTGTCTGTCAAAAGTGGTGCCTAAGTGGAAGGGGGACCCAAACGTGTCACTAACACTCGGGCATTACAGACAGCTAAATGCGCTAATGGCCTAGCTAATGCAGTGGTATTCACCAGTGGGTTTGACCACGTACACACTTCATGCATATACACAAGCAGACTATATGCATGAAGTGATCCCTCACTCACTCTCACCCCTTCTGTCATTCAGTCACAGCGCAGGTACACGGATATTCACTCAGACATTAACACTCAAAAAGGAAAACGGTCAAAAGCACCCACATAGGGCATGTCCTCTCAGCAATTCTGTCACTCACAAAAAACAGTATAAGGTGGGACATTAAGAGGTGAGTGAGTCTGGTGCTTTTTGTCAAATAGTTATTCAGGCTTCTTCTTTAGTCTTTTATGTTCTGAAAGATTTAAGGGAGAGAGAGAGAGGAGCTGCCCACTTACAGTATGTGAAGCTGGAGCTGTGTACCTGCTGTTTACACACTTACTCAGATCTCACTTTGATTTGGAAACTGATTTTCAGAAAACCTGAAAGCAAAAATCAAAAGACTAATGAGGAAACAAATGATTGGGACTGTAGTTACTGCAGTATTGTTTACAATACAATCTAAATGTGTGACAGATCATTTTAGCATCGTGTTAAAGATTAAGGTTTAAGTTTACATACAACTTTTTCCCCTCCCAACAAAAATGATTCAGGAACCAGAGTGACCTTAAAGCAGATACTCTGAAATCTGTTAGGTTTTTTAGTCCTGCTGCCACTGTAATGTTAGTGAACTTCAACTAGCTCAGTGGAGGAATTAATATACACAAAATTCCAAGTCTCATTTGTAACTCTTTGGACACAAAAGAGCAAGGTCAAGTCGTACCATGTTGTTATGGCAGTGCAGCAACACCATTGGCTGAACATGTTTCCTGGTTTTGCTGTTACATTGGAGATAACTGGCTTTTGGTGGATAGAGGTGGGGCACGCGTTATATAGCCACTATCTTTGTTGTGCAGAATTCAAATGATGAATCTTTCCCTTACAATGTCTCTGACCCTTATCGGTTCTCTGCTTCCCCATAGGAAGCTCGTTACTGAGAGACTCGGTATTCCCTGTCATGCTTGTTAGACCTACATTACGAGTGAAAGGAGCAGGGACAGGAAGTCTCTGCTATAACTGATAAATATACACACACTCAAAATCATGTTCAAAGCTAAGATTCATAACTTGCCGAAAATTAGGGGGAAGCCTGCCACACATGCAGACGACTCAGTCGTAAGTTCTGCCATTTAACAGTTACCTGTCGCTGCTGCTGCTCTAAATGCAGCTCGCTCTCGGTCAGCTTGCCTGGTTAAGTGAAGATGAAGAGAACTTCCCTGCCAGGTACTGTAGATCAAGACTTGACATCTATGTATTTGTAACAAGGTTCTACCTACATCATCTCTCTGTGGGACACTGTACACTCTCGTAGAAAGACGGTAACACTGATGCAAGGCTTTGAAAGCAGCAATTAGCACTCTTGGTGGTCCGCACTGTTTCTCTTTTTTCCTTTCTTACCTTACCCATTCTCTTCTTTAACTTCCCCTGGGAATTGCTGTTAAGGGATACAATTAATTTTTTGACACAAATATGAAAGTGTTAATTCACCTGTGATAATTAGAGCTATTCTTACCGCATGTTGATGAATGTAAAAATGCAGTGTTTATTTATTAATTAATTTCCGCCCCGCCGTCAGAATGAGAGCTCTCATAATTGTGTGATCTTGACTTAAGAAGGAAGTCTCAAAGGAAATAGATTATAGACCTGCCCAGCAGTAATGAAACATTGTCAAAAAAATGCTCAGAAAAGTTACAGCATCTTCACTTTGATGTTCCTTTTTTAATATCTGTCTGAAGAGCGTTTGATGGTAAGGCTTGACGTATCGTGGCTCTCATGAATTCTGTGGAGCGTGGCGGTGAGGTGTATGACTAACAGCTATAACATCTTTAGTTTTCTCCTCGAGAACATGTTACGGTATCAGTATGTTACCATTACCTCGTTAGGCAAGGTAGTCGTAAAATAACACAGGCTTTCACGGTGTGCAAAGTGCATAGGACGTGCAAAAGAATGCTAATTATATTATTCAATTAATTACATTAAGAATATCATTGCTCAAGAAATATTTATTCTAATTTAATACCCAAATCAAGGTCCAGGCAGCCTGTGGTGCAGTGACTCTTAGCTAAGGGTCAACAAAACAGTGTCGTATGAATCCTAAAACTGCATTAAGTGCAAATACACTCCACTGATATTCTGTTAGATACACCTTGCTAGTCAGACACCATTTAACCTTCAGAACTGCTTTAATTTTACATGGCACAGATTCAACAGGGTGCTGAAAACAGTGTCGTGATGGCATAACGCAGTTGCTGCAGATTTGCTGGAAGCAGTCATCAGAAGTGGTCATAACAGCATGGACACAGTCAGCAACAATACTCAGGTGGACTTTGGCATTTAAATGATGCTCATTTGGTACTAAGGGGGTCAATGTAAGAGTCAAATTATCTTCCACATTATTAATACTATTAACCAAGAATGAATACTTCTTTTTCAAAAACTAAATGTTAAAACAAGAAAAACAAGACTTAAAGTACTAGGGAACAGTTTTATTAAGTGACCAACGCGCTTGTGGCCTTTATTGCAAAATGTCAAAGAGAAAAAATCCAAGTGGACCAATCACACCTTCACAAATAAACAAGCTGACCAATTAGCATGAAGCTGTTCTTTGTCTCAGATCTTCGTCTTCTTGGAAGCAGGTGAAGTTGTTCCAGAAAAATCTGTTGCTTCCTGTTAAGCGAGTAAATTTATGGAATAACAACAGTAATAATTTGAAGTTAAATGGAACTTTCATCACGTTTAAATATTGTTTTTAAAATAAAATGTTAATTAAGAAGTTTATTGATATCAAACTTATTTGAAATTAAAGTAATTATGAAATACTATGTTCTGTTGTTTTGTCAATTTGTGGTTGGCTAAAAATATATTATGTATGAGAGGTAGGGGCGTATAAGCTGCCTACACCCTTTCTGCCTGAAATAAATCAACTGAATGTCGCAGTAGAAATCAAGACGCATCACACCATGTAAGATTTGTCTGTTGTCCAACTTTGGTGAGTTGTAGCCTCAGTTTCCTGTTCATAGCTGACAGCTGAGTGGCACCCAGTGTGGTCCTCTGCTGCTGTAGGCCTTCTGGTTAGACGTGTTGGGCATTCAGAGATGCTCTTCTGCATATTTTCGTTGTAAAAAGTGTTTTTTTGCCTTACTGTTGCCTTCCTATAAGCTTGAAGCAGTCTGGGTATTCTCCTCTTACCCCCGACATCAACGAGGCATTTTTACTCGCAGAACTGCAGGTCACTCACGTTTTCTCTTTTCTCACTACTCTCCGATGGTTGTAGAGCAGATCAGTAGTTTTGAAAATACTCAGACAACCACGCCTGGCACCAACAACCACGCCATGTTCAGTCATTTAAATTAATTTTATTTCCCATTTTCATGCTTGGTTTGAAGTTCAGGAGACTATTTTGACCATGTCTACGTGCCTAGATGAGTTGCTGCCATGTGACTGGCTTATTAGATTTTTGTGTTAATGTCTTTAACATGTATGAAGTGGCCGATGAGTCTACATACACAGATGGGGTCAGTTTATGTCAGGTCACAACCCCCTTCAAAAGGTCCATCCAAGACCCGGACATGACTGTAGCACAGCACGTCAATCCATCATTAAATCACTCACTTCTCAGCGCTTAACGAGCGATATGCTGGCTTTCTAGCTCGTTAACTAGTGAGAAGGAAAAGACATTCAGTCCACATCAGTGAGCGACACTGAGCCTAAACCTGCTGAATCAGTGTTAGGATTATGAGGTGGCTCCTGGAAATGTTTCTCCCTCACAAGGTTTGGTGTTCTGTTGTTATGTTTAGATTATTTTATTGAAAAAAAATCATCATAAGTTGTCACTTATGGTCACTCATGACCCGAATCTTCAACGGCGACGCGGCAAAAGTGTTTTATTTTGGTTTTCTCTCTTCATCAAATCAGTTTACTGTGGCAGCAATTTCCTTTGTTGTTGCTTCTGGATTGTATTACTGATCCTCCTTCAAAATATAGGTTTTTTCCACACAGTTGACAGCTGTTAAGTTGATGCATCAAGTGTTCAACCAAAATAGCTCATCCTACAGCATCAGATGACACTGATTAGGATTTTGTAAGCAAAACAGCACAAAATCACTCACTTTACAGTTTGATACACATGAGCTTCAAGTTGAAAGTAGTTTGCAAACGCAGAAGAGATTTTGACTGAAGGAAAATCACAGATGTAGCTTAAAACCTTAATGATGGCTGAAATTCCACGTCGCCTTCTCAGTTTCAGGGTCACGAGATTTCCATTCGGCTGCGACTTTTGGGGACACGTCAACAGATGAGCTATTTTAGTAACATCCCTGCTTTTTCTGCTAAGAGAAATGGCAGTGAATGTAATGCCTGCATGACCTCACAAACTGAGCTAATCAATGTGTTGACCAAACCCAGCTACGAGCAGGAACATCACAGCTTGGCTACTACCAGACCATAAGATTGCAGATCCAAGGGGTGAATCTATGCTTTGAGGGAGGAGTGGAAATCCATATAATTACTGGATTGTATGCTATAGCTAAAGCATGTCACACTGTGCTACTTTATTTATCCACGTAAAAAAAAAATCTCACCGAGATTAAAAGTCTCTCCTTCAAGAGAGACCTGACTAACTGGATAAAGGATATTTTATCTGGCTGGCTGCTGGATAAAGAAAATGAATCTCCTGAATGTATCAGCCCACATCGCTGTTTCCCACTTGATATATGGTCATATTCACACAAAAAGAACACGCCTAAAAATTCGAAGCCCTTTGCCATTTTTTTTTTCTTGATCACATAATTTGGGCCTACAATTTGGGCCTACAAAAGGCTGGGAGAAACACTTATGCGGTAACTTATCACCCTCAACGAAGGGTGATCTTAAGCATTTTTGGCTCAGTCAGTCAAGACAATCACTGTCCAGCCGGGCCCGTCCCGCTCCATCTTGCCTGGCAGACACATAAAGGCAGCCATCTTAAATCACGTCTCACGGCGCACATCTAATGACTACTGAGCCCCTGCATATTTCAACATTAATTCATTAGAGGCGGGGATTGGGGGAGAGGGAGGGAGAGGGGGGTGGAATCAGCAGCAGCAGGGAGAATCCTCGGCGCACTCTGATTAAGGCCGTTATGTTTTATAGAAGCCATTTTTCAATGCCTCCTCTGACAGCACTTGAGGTTATTAAATTGTGGGCTTCAACGAAGGAGTGAGAGAGGGAAGGAGTAAGTGGGAAGGAGAAGGAGGAGAGCGAGAGAGGGAGAGAGATCATGGGAGGAAGAAAAGGGGGAAAGACAGATGGAGGCTGGAGAGAGAGAGAAAGAACGATTAACAATAGCACGGAGACAGGTTGCCAGGTCTCCTTTGGCTGCTGATAAAGTGAACTTCTCGTGATTTGTTTGTGTGTTACCTGTGCTTTCTGGGGTTATCTATATCTCATAGCGACTAGATTACTGAGTGTGTGTTGTACTGTACATAGAACGTGGCTATTTTCTCTCTGTCAGATGTGATACAGGGATTGGGTGAAGATAAGCTACATATGGAGGAAGCTGTTATGTCCACTGAATGACCTTGAAACAGCTCTCAGTGGAGTCTATGATATGTTTCCATACTTTAGTTTTTTTGCTTTGAGTCAATAATGTAGATGTACATATACTCACCTTATCAGTTATATTTAGCAGGTGCTGGGTTGGACTCTGCCTTCAGAAGTGCTTTAATTCTTCGTGGCATAGATTCAACAAGGTATCTTAAATATTCCTCAGAGATTTTGGTCCATGTTGACATGATAGCATCAGCCAGTTGATACAGATTCCTTGGATGCACATCCATGATGTGAATCCCCCGTTTCACCACATCGCAAAGGAGCTCCATTGGATTGAGATCTGGTAACCGTGGAGACCATTTGAGTAC
This sequence comes from Oreochromis niloticus, assembly GCF_001858045.2. Taxonomy (NCBI): domain Eukaryota; kingdom Metazoa; phylum Chordata; class Actinopteri; order Cichliformes; family Cichlidae; genus Oreochromis; species Oreochromis niloticus. The sequence continues at coordinate 19,487,607 of NC_031985.2, read as the reverse complement.
AGGGAACTCAGTGACATGTTCATGGAACCAGTTTGAGATGATTTAATAATAATAATAATGTATACTTTATTGATTCCCGCGGGGAAACTGCTCTCTGCATTCAAGTAGCTGTTCAGGGGAATCGAACCCCCGACCTTGCGATCATGGGGCCACCACTCTACCTACTGAGCTATCCCTGCCCTAATGATGTGCCAATGATGCGTTATCGAGCCATCAGAAGATCGGTCTAAAAAAGCATGGTCATGGTCAGCAACAATATTCAACTAGGCCATGGCATTTAAACAATGCTTGGTTGTTTCAAAGAAGCTCAAAGAGTGCCATGAAAACACCCCCACATGTCACAAAAGCAGCAGCTCCATGCTTGCTTGTTCTTTACACCAAATTCTGACGCTACCATCTGAAAGTCACAGCAGAAACAGACTCATTGAACCAGGCGATGTTTTTCAAATCTTCTGCTGTTGCAAATTGTTTCCAATTCTTAGCTGACATGAGTGGCACCCAGTGTGGTCTTCTGCTGCTGAAGCCCGTATGGATCGAAGTGTTGTACATTCAGAGATGCTCTTCTGCATACTGTGGTTGTAACAAGTAGTTATTTGAGATACTGTTGTCTTCCTATCAGCTGAAAGCAGTTATTTCCTCATTCTAAGCAGGTTGCCTTGACCTTTTTTTACATACCTAAATGCATCGAGGTGCTGCCATGTGATCGGCTAAGTAGATATCTCTGTTAACCAGCAGCTGAAGGACAGTGATATACATGATTTTTTAATGTAAATACAGCATTCTGCATCAGTGGGTACACCATTGCTGGAGAAGAACAATCTAAGGAGCTTGTCATTTGTTTTACACGTCACACTTTAGCTAACAGAATTTGTTCCGCCACCCAAAGTTTAAGATAATCAAGGAAGGCTGTAGGCGAAAATACTGCTGTGGGAAAACTGACAAACAAATGGTGCTTTTATTTAATTACCCAAAAAACGCCATAGCAAAACAAAAAACAATGGAGCAGTAGAATATTATCTCTGTTAGATTTCTACATTCAAGCTAGCAAAGACTTTTTTTGTGCGACCTCTTCTTCCCACACGCCCTCCCCTTGCTCAAATTAATAGGCAGTTGCAGTTCCTCATCAGCCAGTATCTCCTTCAGTTTTTCCAAATAGCTGCTCAGTGCCAGGGTTGTCAAGAAATTGAGTCATCACATCCTGGCAGCTGCTGCTTTCCTCTCGCACACTCGCTTATACAAAGGACATGTATGAATGTATTACATAAGCACTGATATAAAACAAGATGTACAGGGATATAAAGTACGTCATTTTTATAGTATGATAAACAAATTGTCCTTTCTGGATGTTAGCAGTTTATTTTTAGTGATAATGGAACAGTGTTGTAGAAACAGACCCAGAGACAAAGCACATCATTAGACACAAAGTCTAATGAAGACATAGACATCTGCTCAGAAGAGCCCACAAAGTTCCTCCTGAAAATTAAACGAGTAGCTTATGACTCACTCTATCATTTATGCCCTTCAAATGTTGAAAGTTAAGGTAAATTTGATGTGAATTCTCGATTAAAATGTCTCTAAATCCTCTTCAAACTACCTCCACACATCAATGCAATGGCATTTATTTGTGCTCTGCTCACTCTTAACTTACCAGACAATAATAATCCCTTATATCCCTTTTCTCCCTTTTTTTTGTAAAAAAAAATGTATTGGAGAGTTGAGAAAGATTATTGTTTATATATTAAAAGAAAAATCCCCCAATTCACTTCACTCAGTCTTTATGCACATAGTGTTCTGTGAGTACAGGAGCACAAACAGCAAGTGTGCTTGTTTAAATCTTTATTGTCCCTGTGCGCATTATTGTACAACTCTGGGACTGTGCAGTAAAAAGACAGCGGTACTCTATGCAGTCACTCTCATAAGTAGAGCCGTATAAACGCTTACAATGACACACATACGCACAGCGGCACCATGTTACAGTACTATGTCCTTATCCCTGCTTTATCCCTGTCATCTGTGACAGTTAAACAATGTATCTGCTTGGGGCCCACCAGCAAGGATATAAATGGTTTCATTCCCAAAACACAGTGGCTGTGAATTGTAAAGGGAGCAAATGGTCCAATATGATCTCGAAATGAAAGTGCACTCACTCAGAAGCGTTTCATTACACCGCTAAAATCGAACTCAACAACTCCATCACTTCTAATTCTTAAAAGTTAGTATCACTGTAAAATAAATGGGCTAGTGTTCCATTACTATAGCACTTAATCTGAAATCTTATTATGAAATCTGGCTAGAAAGCAGGGTGACACTTAAAGTTGGTCTTTTTTTGATTTCGATCCCTGTAAATGAGGACAGTGTAGTAAGAGAGACGGATATGAGTTTAGTGAGAAGGCTGAAGAGGATGAGGACAGTCAGGAAGGTAGGAAGTGTTATATGGTGCAATTAGAGGGAAGACGATTTAAGACGCGGCGTGAAGAAGCTGACAGAGATTATATTCAGATTTCTGACTTCTCATAAAATAGATGCGTTACAAGCCGATTTGATAAAATTAAAAAACAGTGAGAATAAACACAGACAGAGCTGTATACTGTACATCAGCGTCCAGTAAAGCACAAAAGATTAAAAACTCATCAAAAACAGTGGGCTGGAAAGTGAGGAGGCTGAGGGAAGAATGAATGAGACCACCTAATGAGATTGAATGTTTGTACAGCTGGGAGGCAGAGAGGATAGCGAGAGTAGAAGAGAGGGGGGAAATAAAAGGCAATACAGAGTGTCAGGGAAAGAAAAAGGCTCTTACAGGCTAAATGACGCCTGATTCCCTGGATATTTGGGCTCCCTCTGGGGAACATATAGTTGTTGCCTGGCACTGACAATTTCAGAGGCTTCAGAAGGAAACAAAAAAAGACACTGAATAAGGTAGATGAACATACAGGCTTTTCTCAGTGGTGCAGACTGAGTGACAGCCCTAAAAACCATCATTCAAGCACGATCCCATCAAAATCACCATTTTCAGTTTGCAGGCTGCTGATGCAGAAAGCAAACTGTTGCAGTCCTGAAATATATTAAATTCGCAAATATTCACATGGAAAAAAAAAAAAAGTTTCTCAACACAGAGAAATATCGGTCCAACTCAAAAAACCAACGCCAGGCACCCAAAAGCAGCAGAACAGGCAAAAATTGTTGGACAGGACCAATTTGAACACATGTAAGCTTTTAATAAACGACAATGCCAGATTTTCAACGGAGATAGCCAAAATTTATAAAGGACAGAATTTCAAATCTATCTTCAGTTTGGTGTTTGCCAGAAAGCCTGGTTGGAAATCTGCCTGTCACAATCCTGCTGGAATTGTCATCTGAAGTAAGAAAACAAATAAAAAAACCAATATGTAGTACCTACTGTGCAGATTTTACTTCAGATTTCAGCAAATGAAAAGATGGAACGTGAAACTGGAGCTCTTTTTTTTTTTTTTTTTTTTGCAAAAGGCACAAACATCTAACATCTTCAAGTGATGTATTTCCAAGACACATTGGTGGCGATGAGGATCAAAAGAAAGAGTCGAACCGAGTGACATACACGTGCAGCATAATAAAAATTCATTGAATCTACTCCACAGGCCGAAATGGATGGTGGCAGCAAGGCCATATTGCATCTGTGCAGATGGGGTCAGGGGTCATGTAAAGTTGTTTGAGAAGGCACTGCGCTTTCATGCATCATGTAGCAGATAAAGATTTTGGGGGCTGAGAGCGAGCCAGTGGAGGGTGGGGCCGGCTCACTGCAAACAACAGCAAACACTCTGCTTCCCTGAATTCACTACCTGCCTGTGTTTATGATCAGGTTTCAGTAAATTAAGAGTTTGATAGATTTCATTTTTTAAAATAGGAATTTTTGTTATTTTATCACTATTGTGAGAATTTCATATGCAGCATTAATTCGCCCGCTTGTGAAAAGAGCTTTAGCAAACAAGGCGGGACCCCAAATCTTCAGCATTAGGAATCATGTTATATAATTTAATCAGCCTTTTTTTAAAGGATATGATATAATATTATATTTTATTTTAGCCATGGTAGCACTATAACTCTATTTAAATTCAGTGTTTGCCTTCCAGTCACTTGGCTCTCCTGGACCAGACTGAAATATCTATTAAAAGTGCTTTATATGAAAGTAGTGTATGGAAATATGACCAAGACTTGTTGAGGTCCTGGGTATCATTCACCTGTCTCTCCTCTCGTGGATGAACTCCAACTTCACTGTTTCCTTCAGCTCTGTAGTCTCTGTGAGCTCAGCAGTGGTACACAACCCAGCTGTCCATGTGCAGGTTCTGGTTGTAGGTGCTGTAGGGGGATCCTCCAGCTGTAGCCTGAGATGGTGAAGCTGAGTTCTAACCATGGGTAGAACCTGAGATAGGATAGAGAAACTAGTTAGCCACTGGTTTTAGCTAGTGGATCAGTCGTTATTCACAAATACAAAAAAACAACAACTGTATTTCTATTTGATGGTTTCCCTGGGCATTCACGGTGCCCAGGGAATGAACCCCATTCGGTACATCTATGTTCCCCAAATGACTTCAAATAATTACAGTGAAAGCATTAATCACATTTTCACTTTGTCCAGCACTTTGGTTTTTTGTACATACTGTCAAAATTAAGTACTTTGTACAGCCTCTTAAACCTTGACAGTAAAAAAGATATATACAGTAAAATAAATACTATAACTGCTGAATAAAAAGCATATTGTTGTTCCAGACAAAGCTCCACTGATGCTTTGATGCAAAGCTTCTGAAAGGCTTGAATATAGAAATACAAAAAATGGTAGTGGTGTATATATTGACCAATTAAAGGACACGAATAATGTTTAATTAAACTACAACTTCCATATACCTGTAATATATAAATATCACATCAATATATGTTTATATTTTGACCAAAGCTGTTCAGGGTATCTGTGAAAGAAAACTATGCCACTGCTTTTTACTATTTTGAGAACGAAGTAAGGTGGAACCACTGGCATCTCAAGCTGCAAAGCCATTCGTTTGACTTCCTCACTTTTTATTCAAATGGCCCTGACCTATTTGTTGTTTGATGCCAGCCCTCATTTCATATGATCAACCAACAAGCCGAGAGCGATTGTTCCAGCACAAATGGCATGGACTTGACATGGGCCCAAAAGCGTTCATATACCTCTCTGGCCTGAGGCCACAGTTTGTCATAACACAGGGAATTATGTATTATGCCTGCGCCTGGTGATGACATCACAATAGCAGGATGAAATATAAGCTCTGATATGGCCAGCTGATTGTGGAGAGCTGCGAGGGCTTTCATTAAAAACAGCATATCGCTCATAAAAAGATTAGAGCTGGACAGCTGTTTCCTGATAGTATGAGACTTCTGTAGTGGCTTCATCATAAGCAGGCACACCTGAAAAATATAAAATGCTCCAACGCTGTGTGCACTATGTTGTTCTGCTGTGCAAACAAACAACAGTATAGACTGAGTAAGACGGAACATTTTTGAAATATCAATTATTCCTTTAAGAAATATTTACCAGCACTGTCATGCTTGAAAATTACAGTATTAAATACACAGAGTTCTGCCATTTAATAAGGATGTAAAACATAATCAGTCAGTGCTACATTTATCTAAGTACTGAATGCCAAATTTATGTTCTATATGCATTTAGTCTTATAAATTTAGGGGCCAACATTAAACCTTTTATTGGTTAATATTGTTTTGACAAGACTTAGCATACAAAAAAGACTATCATATGCATTTCACTGAATATAAATATGATAATTATGTCATGTTATGAAAAAATTAAAGTTTCTGATTCTATAATGGCTAAATATTATACTTCATATCTATATGAAATACTGAAAAGGGCTTAAGTTGACACATAATATTTAAACTTTGGTATCATCACTGTAATTTAAATGTATCCACTTGGTCAGCTATATCATAATTAAACCAGCCGTGTGATGGACAGTGGTCTGTCTACAGTGTGCCCGCCTCTCACACTCTGACAGCTGGTCATCGACACATCCTGCCAGCACCCAGAGGTGGGTAAGTGGTTGACTCTTATATACTTGGAATATTTTCTTAAAGCAACCCAAAACACACATAAATGAATGTGGGTGTGGAATACACATGTGCAAGTCCCACACATGCAAGGTTGCCCACCACTGCTTTGAATAGAGTATTTAGCAATAACGCATTTTTATGTTTTGTGTTCTGAGTGCCAAATAATATTAATGAATATTGATCACTATAGATCTCTGAAGCATTATTTGAGGATTAATCATCCCCTTATTAAAGTCAGACAGGCTATTTATGCATTCTGAATAGATCAGTGGTACCAAATTTGATACTGAAACTTATTATAAGGGATTTTTGGGGGGCCTAGAATTCCTGGGCTAAGATAAAGTTCAAATTTGACCCAGAATATTTCCCACTATTATTTATATTTAGCCAGAAGCTAAATATGAATAGAAAATAGAAGAAAAGAGACGGACGAATGTTTGTCCCATACTTGCTTTTAACGTGGTTCTCTTTTTGCCACTGCTTAATTCTGTACAACCTCCACGGTGAGCCGTACATAATAGAACAAATATGTTATGTGGCAATGCAGCAGACAAACAAGAGGAAAACAGCGAACGCTGATTGTTTAAGAATAAGGGAGGTGTACAGGTGCCATTTCTAATTTGGTGGAAGAAGTCGTAGGAGGACGGCCTTGAGGAGCACAAAGCAGCTGGAATCAGCCTCATAAACTCACACTACATCAAAGGCTTTTCTGCTTGTTTCATCAAAGGTGTCTTCGTTGCTTGGCTCTCACTGTCTGCGAGCACACTGAGTGTGTCACTCTTGGTATGAGTTTCAGGAAATCTTGGCATGAAAGAAAAATTTACTCTTGCATCTCAGAAAAATGATATTCCTCTAACACAACAATGTTTACATAAGGAAATGAAAAATGAAAGAAGGCAGTCACATACTCATCCACGCTCCTGTGTTTTATTTTTCTTATGGATAAAGAAGAAATATCTCTGACTTTGTCAGGGGGAATGTAGTGGAATATGACATTTAAACATGAATGTGAGCAGTCAGTTCAGTCTCTGACAGGTGTGTTAGACATGAATGTAAATCACCTTCACATATGTTTTCCTTCCACACAGCTCATAGTGTAACAGTGTATGCAATAACAGGGTAACAAAAAGTACGCAGTGCGATAACAGCATCGCAGACACCGACTCAGATGAGCCCTGGTGAAGGTAAAGTACATTCTGGAGACAAAAATAAATCAGCTGGTTTCATCACAATGATCAAAACACTGTCCAGTTTAAAGTATGTCACAGTCAGCCCAGCATTTTGAGTGGCTAAAGCACAACAGACATCTCAACCAAATATATTATATGCAAGCTTTGTTTCACCATTTTCACACATGAACTCTGGATAATGTCAGGACAATCAGCCATTGTCTGAAATTAGCCTTTGTAACATACTGCAAACAATAGGGAGTAGTCTGCTTCAGTCATACTGCTGAAAATAATCAGTTTTGTGTACATATGGGTAGAGCATGCAACAGGCAGGACATTTATTTCAGTTAATTCTAATTCTAATTCAACATGCTAGAATTGATCAACTTGTAAATATGCTGTACTGCATGTACGATTTTTCAGAGTGAGCTCTATCTCGTGATAATTTCTTATTCCAAGTGTGTACACAACAAATCTACTGCACAAAGAAGGTGTTAATAGATGCATAAACTTCCTGTTTTTAGGTAAACACTGACTATTAACACTTCAATCAGCGTTTGTAACCTTTTTGTCCTAGCAGGTTTGGGCATCAAACAACCACAATTACAAAGATAAACTGAGGAAAAAGCGGTGGAAGAGAAGAATAAATTGCCTGTGCAGATAGTAGGAGACTGACCAGAACTGAGAACAATGATAAGGCATACAAAGTCAGAAGCCAGAGATGTGGCCATTACAGGTGTGCTCATCAGTGAGGGTAGCACATGTCGAATAGAGAAAAGAAAGTTGCCTCTGGAAGACAATGGCTTTGGACAGGCACACAATAGCTTCATTAGAGGGTTCACATTATCAGGTCATGGGAGATAAAGGGGAAATATCAGAGCAGACACATTCGAATGATGCCCGCCGCCAAAGCCTGCCAACTTGGCGCGTGTGAGCCTCAGCTGTGACGAAGGCTGATTTTTTTGTTTGTAATTTGATGCTCCTGAAGTTGGCAGTGATGGGGAAATGGTCAAATAAGTAGAGTGTGAGGGGAGAAAAGGGGAGCATATTAATGGTTACTCTATGGCGTTGTTACATTCCATCGTAATACCATCCTCCTTCATTGTCCTTTTATCAACTTCCTCTCACAGCCCTGATGGAAGGTTACAGGTTGTAAACAGCATAGCTGAAAACAGACTGGTTTGCGAAAGGGACAAAAGTTGCATTAACAAAACCAATTTCCCAGAACAAACAACCTTTTTTTTATGTAATTTAGGAGAAATTTTATCTCTCTGATGAGTCCAAGTGCCATGTTTTACCCATAAGCGACAAAAAAAGACAAACAGCGAAGGATTACCAGCTGTCAATGCCTTAGAAAATAATTAGACCAGGTGGAAACCCGCAAACATCACCATTAGCAGCCAACATGAACCTTTTCTGTATTTGCACTAAACGCTAGCTATCGATCCCACAGATCAATCACTGCTGCTGGTGACCAGGCTCTTTGTCAGACTTGTTCACCAGTATCAAGGGAGCTGTCATACAACGCTTACAATCAATTAACAAAATAAGCCTCTTGACCCCCAGGAAGCGCTCTGCAAGCAGTGTGAAGGAAAGCAATCTGACCCCTGCGGAGGCGATGAGAGAGGAAACATCTCCAAAGATTGTCGCTTTTATTTTGTAGAAACCTGCGAGGGAGTAAAAAGAGTGGAAACATGACAGAGTGTGAAAAGATTTCCCGGCTCTGCTGCAAAAGAGTAGGTATGCAAAGCATGTCACCTCAAAATATATCGCCGTTATCTCTTACAGATCACTTCTCAAGGGAAAGATTTTACTACCTCGTAAACAATTTGCAGCAACTACACTTTGTCTTCTATTAGTATGATATGTTAAGTGCAACCTATGGGCATCATGACCAATGATGGACAACTCTCAGCCAGTTTTTGTGCATTAGTAGCTCAGCAATGCTACCACTTTAGCCCTTTCAGCACTTACTAATCAAAGGACAAAAAGATACTTTAGTAGTGAAATTCTTAAGATTGCTTTGAACTGATTTGTATGTCTAACCCAGGAACATTAAATCAAGCAAGGCTAACGTATTAATGTTACTGCTACATTGCACTGGAAATTTAGTTTGCCAGGTTCTGAAGGTGACACCGTTAAGCAGATAAAACACCCCAACTGTGAATTCAGGCCAGTGGAGATACATCAGTGAAGTGTCCCCTAAACTCTGCCCAAGAATATCCCTAATTCCCCTGCTCACCTGCATTTCCACATTCTGACTTTTTCTCTTACAGGTTTTCGCTTCTTCTATATACTATATATGTCTGCATACAGTATCCTTCAGAGCACGCACACACACTCACAGGTGCCTTTCCCCTGAGCAGGAAACAGCCTACAAGGTTGCAGCCCCTCCATGGATGTGCCCATGTCATGGACAAAACGTATTCTAATTTCAGCCAAGTTCGCTGTCACCTGTGTGGTGGTAATAAATCTTGTCTGGTGACAAAAATAGATGCCCATTTTAAGTAGAAATTGACATTAAACAAAATCAGTAGATGAAGAAAGAATATCTTTTCTAAAAAAGAATAGTGTGAGATGTTGAAAATTAGAATTAAGCAAATCAGGATCATAAGAAAAGGTGTGCCACAAGTCGTTAAGGAGACAACAGTGCCTTTTAGGTTTGATGATTTTAACAGTGCCAGAGGTGGCTGCAGGTGGCAGGAATTTGCACAAAGTCTCTGCGCCAATGGCCTTAGAAAATCAGGCTCAATAAAAATAAACTGAGGCACGAGCGGTCTCCTGTGAATTAACGGTCCTGAGATTGTCGGCAAAGTTTGACACATTACTTTCCAAACCGGTAATCTGCGATCCAGCAGGTCACGCCGCAGCTCTAAATCAGCTTTCACCTCAAACTGAGATCACACTTAAAGTCTCAACTCTGCAACATTTCTTTGTTTGGAGCTTTGTTATCATTCATGTGTATCCTTATTGGAGGTCATGTGCAACGGATAGCAGCGTTTTAGTGTGATAACAATGCATGAATGGAGTATGACAGTCCCATCTTCAAACTTTGCGAGATGCTCTCCATGCAAATGAGCCTTTAGCAGGAGTCATGTGTTATTTCAACTCCAAGTTTTCAAGACAAATCTAGTGCTTGTTTTACACCACGTTTCACTTGGATAAAAAAGTGTGTTTAGCAGATATTCCTAGTGTGTTTCATCATCAAGACTCCTTGTTGGGGTTTCTTCTTACCTCTTACCATTTCTACTGGACTTTTAACTATTCATCATTCACTCATTATACTGTATTTTATTCTGCATCATCTGTAATTTTTGCCAACCCTGCCTCTGTGGTCTGAGCCCAATCCCAAATTTTTACAGCTGGTAAAATATAAACAATTTGTCCATTAAAAGGAAATCCTGGAAGGAAAACGCTCCTTTATTGATTGATTTATTATTTATGATTATACCTCAGTGGTCCTAACAGTTGAGTTGCCAGACTGTATGACACATTTATATACATGTGGAGGAAATTCTGAACTTATTCAAGGCCAACATGTTATCTCAGTCCTTTGGCTTCTTTTAATTGATCTTCAACTGACATGTTATGTTGTCTCGTTTATAGTTTCTGATAACGATCTGATAGTAAAGTCCTTATTTCAGGCTTTTCATGGAATTGATTTTTATGCATTTGAAATGATGCCTTTACATTTTTACCTGATATGCAGACGAGTATCCAACAAACATGTTTGTCTTGTCCCGGTGTTGCTTTGAACTCCGAAGCCATCTTTTTGCCCTTTCACTAACACAGGTGCTCTCGCGTTGACTGAGTTATTACACCGCGCGCTACTTAGGAGGCGTGTGTGAAACAGCTACAAGTCAGTCTTAAGTGAAACCCCTCGAATGGTTCAATCAGTCGAGTTTATCATTCAGACAGCCTAATGCAGCAAGCCTTTCGCCATTTACTGTATTTGTCATCTGTGATATTCATCTGGTTATAAATGGAGCTGTCATGATAATGCTATGAAGGATCACGCTAACCCCCACTTACCAATCTCTTCGTCAAATCCCAAAGGGTGGAGCTTTGATTACTCCAGCAATTAGCGATGTCAGCCTCCTCTATGAATTAAGTATTCAGGTTTGTGTTTTCAAACCAATTAGCCTACTCTCTTGCTATGACTTGTTGATTAATTATAGATATTTAGTTAGGAAAGGAGACATTAATTATTAATCAAAATTGAATTATGTGGCATAATTAACCACAAAACTTTTCTATTTTTTTCCCACCACCCATCTCCATATGTTTTTATTTATATAATCTCAGACTGTTTGTGACGCGTGACAAAACTGAAAAGGCTATGTGACCTTGGCTTATGTGAAAAGGCGCTGAAAGCATTAACAAGGTGCTAATAGCTTTTGTGGGAGTGTTTGCTGTACTGTCAGCAAGTTGCTGTAAGTGCTCAGCGTTAACGCTCACTTTCAAATCCAAAATCAATGGGCTCTTAGAAACCTGTTGTACTGATGCACTGGAAGACTCTATTCATCACCCGTTTATGGCTACATGCTATGAAGTGAGGTAATGGCATTTATGGGTATTTACAGGTGACATGTTGAGTCCTTAAATGTTATTTATTGTGTCTGTCACTCTGCTGCTATTGTAGCCCGTGTCCTTGCGCAGATGATATAACAGATATCTGCTCATATTGAAGTAAAGGTGTAATTTATTGCAAGGTCATCAGGGTCACTGCTGTGCTTTACTAGCAAACAACAGAATGTATCACAACCTTTTGTTGGAACAACAGGCCAGAGTTACTTCACCATGTAATTAGCACTGACTGACAGGCTATTAAATATGAAGTTTGTGACTGAAATGCTGAGAAATATTGATGTTGACCTGTTTGTTGCCGGGCAGATTCGCTGTTGTTGTCTTCATCACGCAATACCGGGAATGATCAACTCTGAACAAAGGGCTCCTTCGGTTGGTGTAACGTGACCTGCAAGTCTTTGTCAAATCTGATGCCGTATGGAACGGTATGGCAGCCAGCTGGTAAAACAAGTGTGAAACAAGGCTTACACATTTCTTTTGCATCTGCGAAAAATAACTGCACCGGTAACTGCACTTTTAGCAGATTTCCAACTTTGTGATTGATGTAGTTGGTGTAGTTCCACACCATCAGCATAACGCTGTAAGGAGAACATAAGGAAGAAAGACTGTGGCATTAGTTGCAGTTTTGCTCAATTTCTGTGTGTATTGATGCATTTCATAGCACATTTCAGTAACCAAAGAGACTGTGATGAGATAAGGAGATTACTGCACTTATCATAATCACCACTGAACGCCTCTGAATTTGCATGAACATACAGTTTATTGCTTTGGGATAAGGCTTACAATAGCAGCAGCATATTTGTTCATAACCACAGGTAAATCTGAATGACAGCTGTAAAATGTAGCAGCTAATGGAATGCTAAATTCACTCACAATGCCTCAGGAAATGCAGATTCACCAAGCTTCTTTAGTTAATAAATTAAATGGATATCTGATAAAGCTTAGAGCACATGCACAAAAAAACAACATTAAAGCACCTACATTCTAGACCAAAAGGAACAAAGCGATCGCAGTTAATATGGATGTACTACATTTACATACACACACAGTCCTGTGATAGAGACTGTTGGCCTGTCCAGGGTGAAGACCTTGAGACCATGAATTGGATAAGCAGATGAAAATGGATGGATGGACATACTGAAGATTACCTACAGAAATGGAGAAGAAAGGTTATTTTAGTGATTTTGATTGTGACGTGGCTGTTGGGGACAGACAGAGTGGTCTGAGTATTTCCCAAACTGCTGATCTACTGGGATTTTCTCTCATAACCATCTCAAGGATTTACAGAGGATGCTGTATAAAGTTCCTACTGGAACATTCAGGAGTTGGAAACAGAATTGGGCATAAACAACATGATAACATGGGTCCATCATGCCTTGCATCAGTGGTTCAAGTTGCTGGTGGTGGTGTAATGGTGTAGTTGTTGTTCCTACCTCTTGTTGCTGACCATTTTCATCCTGTTCATGACCACAGTGTGCCCATCTTATGATTAGGGATGGGTATCGTTAAGGTTTTATGCGATACCGGTGCCAAACCGGTACTTTTGAAACGGTGCCGCTGCTTAAACGGTGCTTGAACCGGTGCTTAAAGAATGGAGAACACAAACTTTGTCCAAAAACCTCTCATGTTTAGCTGTTTTTTTGTAAAAAGATAACAATGTTAGCCTTTTCTGCAGCTATGGGGCATATATGGTCTCACTCTTGGCTGGAAGCAGTGCTTAAACAATGGAAAAAACACAAACTTTGTCCAAAAACCTCTCATGTTCAGCTGTTTTTTTTGTAAAAAGATAACAATGTTAGCCTTTTCTGCAGCTATAGGGCATATATGGTATCACTCTTGGCTGGAAGCAGTGCTTAAACAATGGAAAAAACACAAACTTTGTCCAAAAACCTCTCATTTTTAACTGTTTTCCACTTTTTCTTTGGTCATTTTAGCCTTTTTGGCCAGGGTGAAGGGAGTATCTGCCATCAAACAAGAAGACAGCCGCATGTAACTACGACGGTGTTTGCTAGTTCACCTTACATGCATTAATTTAATAACGTGGTTAGCCTACTCAACGTAAATTACACACGAACAACATGAAGCTACTCACGCAGAGAAGAACGGCTGCTGCTGCCGTCATCATCCGTCATCATTTCTGCTACACTGGCAGGGCTAGGGGCCAGGACTCTCCTCTTCGGGTTCTTGGGGGATGTTGCTAACTCCGGGTCCGATAACAGGCACCACACCCGCAGTAGATGTGCTGCTCGGTGTGAGGTCTTGCAGCAAGCTATCAAATACGGTGCATTTCTCGGCTTTTAAAAAAACGCTATGCGTTGCCAGGTGTTTCATCAGATTCGAGGAGTTACCTCCTTTGCACAGTATCACCTTAAAGCACTTGTTGCAGGCTGCTGAGTTTGCATCTTTTGCTGTGAAGTACAGCAAGACTTTTGACCGCTTCGCCTTGGGCATTTTTACTCTGTAGCTCTGCTCTAAAAGAACGTACGTACCTGGCCCCGCCTACTATCCTCGGAAAGGTAAAATGATTGGCTAGAATCCAAAGTGTATGACATCTCAGAAAAAAAAAGCACCGAAATAAAGCACTGAAATGTGCGCTGCTTTTCGGTCTGGTTACTACCGTTTATGTCAGAACCGGTGCCATGATACCGGTACCCATCCCTACTTATGATGGTTGATTCCAGCAGAATAACACACTATGTCACAAAGCTCATTAAGAGGAGACCTTTAGTGCACCTTTATGTTCAGTCATGCTCAGCCAATCTGCAGCTGTGATGCTACCAAAACCTCAGCTCGTTTATGAATGTGTGACCAAAAATTAAAGCAGTTTCTGTCTATATAAACTTAGCAGAAAAAGTGAGAACATTTGTGTTTGGTCAGTGATTTCTTTGTTGTAACAGTGCCTCTTGTAATAAATCTTATACTGTTGGAAAGCCTGTTTATTTCCCCCTAAATGGTTCCACATTAGAAAGGAAAATGCATTTGTAGGTCGAGCAGGCAGGTAGGCAGAGTTGAATATATGGGCTGGAGCAATGACAAACTTGACAAATCTGGTCTGGAACTGAAAACTATCCTCCAAGATGACAACGCTCGCCACACAGAGTGGGGTTTCACAGAGACTATCTCCAGTATTTGGGAGTGGAGAGGATGGACTGACCTCAACCACACTGAACATTGTGGGATCAGTTTGCCAGATGACCAACACATCCACATTGGCTGACTTGTGACGAACAGTGTTTAAAGAATGGGATTCCATCCCACAACAGTCTGCGACGAAACTGGTGACAAACATGAGGAGAAGGTTCTCTCTCTCCATATGTGTGTGTGTGTGTGTTGTCAGGCTAGATTACATTGAAATTAAAACTTTTTTTTTTACTATATAACATCAGACAGCTAAATTAACTGACTAGAATTGCCTCCATTACTGCAAATCTTGGTAATGAAAGATATTGCATTTATCCATTCATATCTTTCTGTTTTTATGCATAAAGTAGCTACAAATCACCCACGCTGCCATACTCGCATAAAGCACAATATTTCCTGAAAAGACCAAGTTTTGTCTTTGAAACTGTCTGAGATAGATATACCCTCTCTGTAATGAAAATGTTCGGTCAAGCCAATTAAAGCCAAGCCATTTTGTCTTTGTGTCTTCCCTTCCTCCACAATTAATTAAACATGGTCATAAAAGGAATATTCTCGTGGTCTGAATAGCTGAAACAGGCCTCCAGTGGTCATGCACTAAGGTTGAATTACTATGTTGTCAATGGGGCTATTATGTGAGAATAAGGTTTGAGCTTGTTCCCTTTTACAAAATGTCTTTGTGCGATAAAATTATGAATGCTGCATGAAAATGACTGACTCCAGTGAATGTTACAAGATGTGGATATGAATAGTACTGAAACCTTTTCAGTGTTTTCCCATTTTATTAATCGGATCTTGCTGCACATTCTAACAGAGATGTGCCTTTTACTCCGTCTCATTCATTAATCACATATTTCTGTTTAACATATTGTTCTCTTATTCTGTTGTATTTTGTTATTACTGGACTGTACAGGTAATATAGCATATTATATTATAGTTTAGTTTTTTAATTGCCACAAGAAAAGGAGGTTAAAATACAAAAATTAATCTCCTACGTCAAATAACAGCATTTACTAATACCATTATTTCTAGATTACTTACGCTGAAATTAGATTTCAACATTCTGAATGTGCCAATAAAATAAGATGAGCTTTGTTATAAACTACATGACAGAATATAACTCTGTAAAGTATTATTGTGATATATCACTTAAACTACTCTGAATGTGAGCAATCTTATCAAAAAATCCTAAACATGCAAAATTAAGTGGTACTGTGTGCGTGTGTGAATCCAAAATTTGGGATCTACAACAAAACTAGATGGAAACTCTGAACTTTTTAGGTGCCACCTTTTTAGTATAGCTCATTGTTTAACACTATGACATGGGTTTAACAAATGGCAAGCCCACATGAGATTTCAAGATACCTCAGTAATGCATTTTTCATGATTGAGGATATAAGAAGTGTCCTTGAATGTGGATGTGTCACACTAAGGGCTGAGTTAGTCATCCCGCCCAATGAGCCAGAGCATCTACTGATGGATCGGTGATATTTTTGGCTTTTGTCACAAAGCCTGTCTTTTGAAATTGTACCCATCTTTAATTTAAACATCTGACACAACTCATATAACCTACAGTGGTACTTAGTTATAATAGTAATAACATAATGCTTTGAGATGAAGTAGAAACATTAAACAAAAAAGAATGCATTCATCTTATGTAGGAACCCGAGTCCCATTGTTAAGCTTTTGATGCCTTTTGCATTTCTAGATAGAGCAGTGCAGACGCTAACTTATCACCTTTTAATTTTAATAATAAGCATCAGGTGCCCTACGTGGACAGCAGTGCAGACCTCCTAGTTTCACCACAGGGCTACTTATTATTATTAACATCATTTGTCTCGATCTCTTGCTGGTTCAACAGACACTGTGAGGATGACATGTTAATAAATGACCCTGGGTACCTCTTTGGCATAGGTCTGTTCCTCACCTGCCCCTTCAGCCTCATCAGCAATACACATGCACACGTGCATAGACAGTAGACTCACAAACATTCAATCCCCAACGGGGACAGGAGGTGGTGATTTGTTTTCCTGAAGGTCCCTACTCTGTCTATTGTTGTTTGTAGTGAAGGGGACAAATTCAATTCATTCTTATGACAAGAACGCTGTGATACACAAGGATAAAGAGAGGAAAGGGGGGGTAAAAAGGAGATAGGAGGGGCAAAGGTAGGAAGATGTGACTGTCCAGGTGGAAACAAAAAAAGAAAATGAGGAAAAACACAAGTATTTCCAGCAAAACAAAGTAGAGCACAATAGCTGAGCAGTTGTACTTGTGAGATGTGATGTGAAAAAATGGTGCATCTGCTTTTTTTCTGCCTTTCTGATTCAAACTTTCAACAATCAATACCACCATTTAGATAAAACTTGATTGTCAACCTCTTCCACAATTTCCGGCAATCGAGCGTAAACTTTACTACTACGACTGACTTCAAAGCACAGAAATGTAAATTTGCCCTGACAATGGTTAAATATAGAACCTTTTCTACTCTAATTGTATAGTTTCTACTACAAACTGTTAAACATTTTCATGAGATTAATTTCTTGTTATTGCTTTTGTCTACAATCTTGCCTCAAAAGGCAGCAGTTGCTGTCAAAGTAATGTTTATATCTGTAGCTAGCACTAGCTAGCTCTGCCAACTGCTAACTAAGCTCTCGAGACCCCAAAAGGTTGATTCTGTTCGTCCGGACGTAGCATTTTCAATGGGAGAAATGTTTTGTCACTCATCCAAGTCCCCTCACAGCTATTGTTCATTCAGTGGGCTGGTTTCAGTTATTGTGCAACTGTACTGTTTATAAGGTTGGCGAAACCAGCAGTCAGCTGAGATCGAAGAAGTCACTTGGATGAGTTATGAAACATTTCTCCCATTGAAAATGCTGTGACCAGATGAATAGACTCAACCTTTTAGGATTTACTTACCTGGATGATTAAGCATGCATCAAGACATAAGCTCTCAAGAATTTGAATCTGTTTCTGAATACGTTGTTTTACACCATAGGCAGAGGACAAATTTCAAAACCATTAAATAGTTGGGGAAACATTCACTTTGTCTGAATAAAGGATGCCAAAAGTTAAAACAAAACAAAACAAAAACTAGAACATCAAATTTTCAGTTACACTTAAAGTAAATGTAAACTGTCAGGGTGGATTTTGGATTGCGCAGCTTGAAGTTTCCTGGACTAGTTTGGATGAGTAATCTTACATTAGAAGACAGATATACAACAAAATATTAAAGGTCTGCCATTGCAGAAAGTAAAAAACTTGGCCCTTGAAGTGGCTCATCATTCGCTGTTTAGAAAATACTTTGGATTTAATACATGTTCCTAAGAAGAAATCACATGCAAAGAAACGCAACTAACTTATTCAGACATCTGAAAACACATCAAACTGCAATACAATGATTGCATGAAGGCCAAGAAAAACAGTGCAATGGTTGCTAAGCTGAATCATCCAACAACAACTTAGATGTCCATAAAAACAAGCCTGTACAGCTGCTCAGTGTACGCATACAGTTCACAAAGACGCACTGAAGTCGCTAACACAATTGTATTCCACTTGGCCAATGATAAATATAAAATAAACACAGTGAGTAATGAAGGCCTGAAGAAACACACTGGACAAAAGATCTGGCTAAAGTTTTCATCACATCCGTCATGCAGGTACAGTGAATAATGTGAAAGACTTTATATTTAGCTGAAAAAAACATTTTTCTGCAAATGAGTTTTAATTAACAGAAATGTAGCGTGAATTTAGTTTTGTGTTAAGTTCTGGTGCAACTTTTCTATTGAAAATCTTTTCGGATTTTCCTAAATTTAGGTTAATAAGGAGCACCTATTTTATTTTTCTACAAATATAAAAAAAAAAAAAAAAATCCCGTCCACACATAAACGCCAAAAATGAAGGAAAACGCTGCCAGGAACATGCCAAAGCAACAGGTGGCGATATATTCCTAACCGTCTAGAAATGTTGGCCAATCAGAAGTCTAGAAGCCTGGGCGGGAAAGAGTAAACAAAGATGGCGCATAGAAGCAGTACTGAGTCCTCTGTTTGGAGGGACAGTAACTGTGTGGACGAAAGGTGCAAACGCATAGAAAAATCTGCATTTTCAAAAATACCCGTGTACGTGTGGACGTAGCCCCAGTGTTGCGTATACGTAAAAAGTGGAACAACAGTTTAATCACTACAATGAAAAAATAATCGTGACAAAAAAATTGTGATCTCAATATTGATTGAATTTTGGCCATGCAACACTGTAAATTAGGATGACTAAGTTGTGTGCTCATTTAATATCATGTAAGTTGACAAACTGAAGCGGTGTGGGCAGCTAATCTCTGCGCAGACACACCAGTTAGATGCTGAATTAGCTGATCTAACTTCAGCTCTCCTTTCCGCAAAGACACTATAAAGAGCAAAACCTTAAAAACACACAAGATTAAATAACAGATCACAAACTCTTCAGTTGTGAATAATGGAGAATTGTTGTCTTTGGTGGACATGATAGTTGTTTCAAATGGTCTGTGATTGGAAAGAGGTGCTGGAGAACAAATGTGCATGGACCATCTACAGAGTGCAAGAATGTAAAAACTAACCTAGTAAAAACACAAAGCAGTGTCACTAACATCATTTCACACTTTACTGCTTCCATGTTGGTTATTATAAAAAGTTAGTTAAGGAAAAAAATACTTGACTGTCATCAAACTGATTTCACACATCAGCTTTGTGATGAATATACAATAATTAGACTGGGAAAAAGCCCTGACACCTCACACTCCATCCTACCCCCCAATAAATAGATTAACAAATAATTTATTAATTCTTTAAAAAAAAAAAACATTGATTTTTGAAAGCTAAGTGTTGGCAGGTGTGGAAGTCTTTCAAGTCGTACCTATGAAAAACTCTTCCGATGCCTTCCTTGTGAACTGTTACATTAATAACCCTGCGCTCGTATTCAAATGTTCTGTCGAGACCTAAAGAAAGATTGAGTGCCTTTGCCATTGTGAGGCTAAGATTGAAGACATGTCCCACTGACATTGTTAAAAGTTTATGAAAATATATGAATCCTCAAATGTCACTGGCTGCTAGAGCTCCCAACTTCTGCATAGTTTTAGTACAGAATCAGTCTTTTAATCAAAATGATGGAATACTAGTGGGGTGGATTCAGGGATGTGAATAAAACAAGTAGTCGAGGGTCGATGTAGAGTGTGTGCCTGTTTCTCTTGATAGCGGTGCGGGTCAAACAATAGATCTTACTACACACACACACACACACACCACAAAGAGATGTCTGATTCTGCTCGTGGCTTATGTGCATATGTAGGGACCAGATTTTCAAATTAGCATGATATGGTTCTGACAGAGCGTCAACCCTCTGTCAAATAAAGACATATGGTGTCACATCTGCATGCAAAGCCTTGCACATGCCGCACACATCACATCCCTTTAACCTGTGAGCATAAACATGAGGGTAACTAAATGCTAACATCTACGGCGTTTGCGTTCACAGTGAGTAAACACTTAGAATTCCTATTATTCAGCAAATCTCGTCGTAAAGGATTATAATGAAAAATAAGGATTTAGGAGGTGTTTATCTAATTATTCAAAAAGATAAATTCCTATTAGTTATCAGCTCTGTGTTCTGACTTTTATAACGGATGCAGGCTTATCGAACTTTTGCGATAAATCCAGGTACAACCGAAGGGTGGGAAAACAAATTGTACTATTTATACATAAATTTTTTTAAGGGCCATTGATTTAATAAAGTCCCACAAGCTGCTTTAGATACAGTAAGTTTAAATCTGCAGGATTACACCCTTTGTTTAAACAGTTTTGAGGTAGAAATGAGTAAATGGCTAAGCTAAACTCTGTATCTTGTGTCTCACTGAGCGAACACACATTCTCTCCCTATAATAAGCAAATCACAAGAGAGCCTTTACCCACAGGATCCAAAGGAGTCTGGTGCCAACCATCACCGGAGAGCCCCAAAGTTCTCCTGCTCTTTCCAAGCCTGAAGGGTGAGCTGCTTTGGCAGCACAAGGGCAACCTGCACAATATTAGGTAGGTGGTTTTAATGTTGATTAGCATAAGTAAACAATTACATTGGGATGAAGTTTATGTTGTGTGTTGTATCCCAATGAGATCATGTTCGAGCTTCACTGATTTTTAAGGATTTTTGATGGGATAGTGAGGAATGTAGCTTTAAGGCATCTTATTTTTAAATCCTATGAGTTGCTGAACAAAAATAGTGAGGTTGTTTACACTAAGCATTGAGTGGGTACACAACTTCAATCTCTGGAGACATACAGAAGGAGTAGAAGTGAATCTAAAACCCAAAGTTACCAGGTGGACGTATCGTGGCTCGCAGTCTGTTGGGAGCTCGTGATATGGAGCTCTATTGTTGGACTGGGAGAATGATTGAGTGCCGCGGGCCTACAGCAGTTGTCCTGTCTGTTCTGTTGCCACTCTATTCCATCATAGGCACTTTTGCCCTTAAGGGAGTCTCCAGAGAAAATGGGTGCTGACCTTGTGCACCTGTGCTTCCCTCGATCCTGCGGGAGGCTCACTAACCCAGGAGTTTGCCGTTTCTGTCCTCTACTTGTTTCTTTTAATTCAGATTGTAATTGAGAGCAAGGACAAAGCGTTTTTATAGAGAGCTCGCTCCACATTTAGAAATGAAGAGAGGGGGCTTTCCAGGGGGGATGCAAATCCAGGCACGTTAAAAAGCTGACGCGTCTCTCTTAAGCTTCATTGTGACTGCGAATAAATCTAGTGTTTCATCACATCCTTTTTCAGGCTTTCATTATAGTGTGGGTGTTCTTGATGAGTTGCAAACTGGAAATTATCCAGAGTCGGAGCATCACCATGAAATGTCAGTCCATTATGGCCTGTCACTCAGTGCAGACAGATAAATTACTTTGCTGTCAATCTGGCCATCAAATTAAACAAACTGTAAGTGTAATCAATCGCAAACCGGAAGATGGTAAATAAATAAATAAATAGATAAAAATAATAAAAAGTCTTTGATTTTTTGTCAGGGTCTGAGAACATCAGATGTTTGATGCATTTTTTTTAAACACTCAACTCCTTTATAACTGCCCTCATTTGCATGCAATGGTACTCAACCATCCCAATTAGAGGGACAAAGAAGGGAGTAATTGCAGATTAAAAACTAGAATGCTATATGTAATCGCATGGATCAAAACACAATTAAAACTTCATCTCAACCTGTTATAGCACGCTGACGAGCACCCCCCCCCCCCACTCTTCTTAATACTTTAAATCATATAAGGGACAGTCGTTTGCCGACGGACAGATGAAAACACCTCTTGCGCCCAACAGTAAATTAATCGCACTAATTATTCACCACGAGGAGACATTTAATGCAAGCCTTTGGAGAAACGAAAGCCGGGCACTCAAATCCTCTCATTTGTAATTGGCTGTCTACTTCAATAATTGATTGGAACAAATGTGAAATGGATGAGAGGGTCTAAGTGTTCTCCATCACATGCTTTCTGGTTCAGCGAGTTCACGGGCGACTGCTTAAAAAGGAGTCCCACTGCACAGATTTACCTGATTTTTTTTTTCCATTTTGATTTTTTTATGATCTGATTCAGCATGTAAGTGGAGGTAGCAGCAATGAGTCCTTTGCTTAATAAAGGCTTTCAAAAGACAGTTTGCCCTGATGCACGCGAGCAATGCTGTAGGCACTGAAGTCAAATGTCATCAATACAGAGACAATAAAACAGTCTATTATTGTAGCGCTAGACTAGACATTAAGGCTCTCATTTTCACAAGCTTGTCGTAGGCTACTCTCCCACATCCCCACATACCTTAGCAACTACAATTGACACTGTGCACCTTTGAAGCAATAAAATCACCTTAAAATATGCAAATGACTCATCTTATTTCTTTTATTGTTTCTGGGAAACAGAGAAAGCAATTAGCAAGAGTAACCTTGCTAATGTTTTGTATAATCAGTAGCATCCTGATGCTATTTTAGGGTACTATGCAATCAAAAGAGGGAAGTACATTATAGCTAGGAGGTGGTTAGCACTGTGGCCTCCCAGCAAGAATGTCTTGGGTTTGAAAGCACCAGTCAGCTGGGGCTTCTCTGTATGGAGTTTGCATGGTCTCCCCATGCGGGTGTGCTTTCAGAGTACTCCTGTTTCCTCCAGCAGTTCAAAGATTAGGTTAAAATTGGTGATTCATGGCCATAGACGTGAATGGTCGTCTGTCTCTTTCTGTTAGCCATGTGATATATCGACAATCTGTCCCTCGACAGTCTCGCCCTATGATAGCTGAGATAGGCTCCAGCGCCCGCAAACTCTGAATTGCACAAGCGGATGGATGGATGGCAATCAAAAAGGGGTTACTCCCCCTTATTGAGAGTTGTTAATGCATAAATACTTTCAGCAGGAATAGCAGAGCTACCCTACACGAACGCTCGGCTGCGGAGCCTTGAATAAACTCTTAGTTGGTGAGATTAGATTCCTATTTGCTACACCCATTTTTGTGTGTATGTGCCTGCGTGTCTGTTTTTTCCATTTGTGTCAAGACGTCTTTACGACCATGGAAGATGAAGACATGAAATGAAATCCAACATGCCCAGTGGGGCCCTGAGGCAGAAAAATGAATCAATGACGCTAAGCAACAACGCTTAAGGGGGCATGTGGGATGTTGTTCTCCTTTCACTGTCTTGTTGAAGACAACAAAAACACATTGCTACAATGTGCAGCAAAAACACGAGCAGATTCGCATAATATGCATTCGCATAGATTAATTACAGTAATACGCAAAAAATATGGGGAGTTAGATATAATAATTTAACAATGTGAGATTAGGCAAAAAAGAAAACGTGCTTTTATTTTGGGAGTAACATTTTTGGTAGGTAGGTGACATTTTTATTTATTAACAACATTGGGTCATAACTTTCCTGGTTCGTGTATCTTAAAAACAAAGCGGTATCTACTATTAAACATCAGTCATGGGATTAATATGATTTATATTAATCAACTGTTACATTTCTGATTAATGTTACAGGACTTATTTTGGCATGAAAACTGCAATGATTGGAAGCACAAAAAATATATATATATTTCTAGTTTAGTTTTTTCATACTGCTCCTGTTTTCTTTACTGCAGTGGATTTTCATCCCTTTCGAGCTCAAACTCACTCCACATTTAGGTCAATAATTAAAAGAGAGCCTGTGGTCAAAATGATCCGGTTAGAGGAAGTAAAAGTTCTAAAAAGGCTTCTTTAGATGTACCTACAGGGAGTTTGCCCTCCGTGGTTCTCCCCATGGCTTTCATGATGGTTTAACTGAAGCGCTTCACTTCACTGCCATCTTCAACACCTCTTGCCACCCTTGTCTGCACCCACAGACCTTCTGTGTTTGGGGCTGTTGCTTATCCTTGTAAGATGGTGAAATAAACCCGTTCGGTGGCTAACTTCCACATGACCCTGTATCTCCAACCATATTGAAGAGTTCAGTAATTCATATACATCCAACGAATGCATGATGTCTCCAAAGTTAACAAGTAATCACGTTACATAACTGTATTATTGCGATTAGGGCTTTTGCAATAACTGTGAATGATTACCACCTCCTATCAGTTGTCTTGGGACCTCGAATCATTTCTGTGATCTTTATGTAGTCCTGACTCGGTGTCCCAAAACACAGATTTAAATTTTGAATAACGCAGACTGACTTCTTCCGGGCCAAAGACTATCTTGCACATGGCGTCTTAGTTCTATTTCTGCTCTCGCTCGCCTCTCACTGTACAAGAGGACAAGATCCTGTCACAATAAAACCTGATGGGAAAGAGAAAGCAGGTGCTGAAATGATCCCCTTTCATGCTGAATAATTACACCAACACCCATCCACCTCCCACCACCAGTTCCTTAGCAAATCCTCCCCACAAACCTCTGCTGTTGCTTGCTGTAGTGGGTCCCATCCACCTGCCAAGGGCTAAACACTAGTCCATCCATCACTGCAACACTTGACAAATACATTCCATAATAGAAGTTTATTTTTTATGGGAGGCTGAATCAGAGGCCTTCCCATGCATACAAAAATGTGTCAAAGTTATTTATGGGACCTGCTGAGAGGCACAATATGTCATATCAAACTCCTATTTTCCCTTTCCTACCACCACAACGCCTGTCAATATCACTGCAGCTATCAATAATGTGGAACACCGGCAGAGATAAAGCCCCGTGGAGCTGCGGGTCAGATGGAAGAGCGTCCTCCCCTGCTGCTTAAGGAACACACACATGCACGTGTTGTGGCAAAGTCGCACGAAGATGGCAGATTTCTTTGAACATGTGCTATATTCACTCATACAGAGCATGTGAATTGCACACACTGTCAGGCATAAGACTGCTATGATGTTTACAACTGAAACCAAAAAACTATAAAAGTGTGATAATCTGACTTGGTTTAATTAATGGATTAAAGGTTAATCTCAGCACATTAAACACATTCAGTAAGCAGGTTTGAATCACAAATCTCCAGACTTTGGATTTGACAGCACACTGGACCAAGGATTTAAAACAGGTAGATTATAAACTTCGAAAGTGAGATTTATCATTGATGATGTAATGTGTACGAATGGAAAAGCAAAACAACAAAAAACTCAACATAATTATATTGCTTACACTACATTACTTCATCTTGAAGTTATATAAAAATATGTTTTTAATTAATTTAAAAAACATTTTTATTGTAGTTTTGTATTTTCTAATAACTTTCTGTAGATTTTCTTGTTTCACTTTAGCATTTAAAAACATTTAGTTTTAGTTTAATTTTTACTACTTTAACTGTTAGTTTTAGTCCTTTTTTATTAATATTGTATGGAGGGCATATGAAAGAATAAGTAAAATCAGTACAGCTAGAACTTTTTAAAAGCAGTTTACTCACAGTCTTGTAGACAGTCTCAATAAATATGCCTCATCAACCAAGTTGTAATGAAGATTTTACCAGTCTAACAAATACTAAATCTAATACGTTTTTACAAAAGTGTTGTTTTCATTTTTACTTTAGTTGGCTGTTTTTTTATATCTAGTTTTAGTTGTTAGTTTAGTTTTCGTTAACTATAACAACCATGGTGCAGACTAAACTGTAACATCACTGCAGTAGTGAAATTTTAAAACTACACTTAACTCTCTGTCAGTATGCTCTGAATAAAACATTTTTTGATTTACTGACAACAGACAATAATTTAAACTCTGGTGCATCTTTTACTTTTCATACAGTCAGGTGTAGTCCTTCCCTATCCCTTGTAAATGTGACCACAGGGCTTATAATAACCATAATAATTAATCAGACGTGGACTAATCTTAACAAGGTAAAACTAACTACTTAGATCCAACGTGTGCAAGAATATTAGCCTTAGTTCAAAAGTTACACAAATAATGGCAGTTTGCAGAGCTGCAAAGAGCCACATTTGCCAAGAACACAATGGAATTCAATGCATTGACAACCTCATCTGTCTCAAGGTGTCCAAGTAAATTCATCCGCTAATGCATGCTCCAATTGCATTCCCAATTCAAGTTGAGCAACGTATTAATTGAAATCGAACACTGTGTACCGTTTCACCTTGGACGCTTTATGTTAACAGCAAGGTCCCATAGTGTCACTATGTTAATGATACTACTAGATCACTAATGAACAGCTTTGCTGAGCTTGTACAACAGGGAACAGGCTTTAGGGAGTAAAACAGGAAACGGTGGGAGATCCAAATGTTTTTGTTTACCGCCAACACGTTAGCAGGAATAATAAATCGGGGTAGAAAACACAGAGTTAACTGGTGATGCTGCAATATCACAATATGTCGTCCTCGGTAACAACTATATCACAATGCTGTGATTCTTTCAACGTAATGAACCATCACATCTTTATAACTGAGGTAACATTAACCAAGAAAGGCAATAAAGTAGGCATTATATATTTGTTTATTGCACTTTGGTGTCAGCGAGTGTTTGTGTTAATTCATTAATTAATTCAATATTATTAACACGTCAATGCAATTAATTAGATCTCTCATTTGCTCTTTTTCTGAAAAGTCAAAACGGTGGGGAAATCCATCGACAATGTAATTCATATTGACCATGTAGGAAGCTAAACGATATGCTGCCACATTAATTTTTCCCCCATCTCCAATATTGGATACACAGTGAGGGAAATCATACCGATATTATGTGCAGCACATTCGCAGGTATCTCTTCTTGTATTAAGCAGGACACATTTTCTCATATGGTGCTATAGAGTAATGAATTTAAAGATGATTAAATGATTTTAGCATTGTCCTGAAATATTATTTAATTAATGTAACACTGTTATGGGTCCCTAAAGCAGATGATCAAGGAATAAGAGGTATGTGACTCTAAGCTTTTACATGTTACATGTTGTTCTGCTTTGTTGCTGCAGAAATTTCTTCTTTAAGCACACACTTTATGGAAAGATTTTCCTAAATTCACATACAGCCCCTTTTGGCAAACAACTGTGCATCATTTGACATACAGTTGGGTTTGATTTTCACTCTATTCTAGTGGAAAGTTGCAGAGTGAGCTTCTGGGAATCACTGCTTTTCCACACAGGGCCTGAGGCCTGTCAGTCATCTTGACAGACATGTCCTTTCATTGTGGAAAAAAAAAATACCAAATAGGGTCCCCAGATAAAAGCTGACAAACCAATCAAAAACATACAGAAATTAGACTCTTCAACTTGAGAACTGTCAGTCACAGTGATTGGCAAGCTTTACAGGTGACTCCTTGCCAGCCAGCGAAAGGAATGTCTGCTTCAGATCATAATTCCTGAGAAAGAAAATGCAACTGGTTTTCTCTTCTGATTTTTTTTGGTTTTTTTAATGACTCATTTTCAGTTAAAAGTTTAAGATGTGCAGTAGTCAAAATTTGAATTTGCGGACCCTACTGTGATCATGAATCACATCACGTGCATAATCACTTTAATTAATGCAACCACTGCGTCTTCACTCTAAAAAAAAACTATGTCGATAAAAGCACTTAAGATGTGAAGGGAACTAAGGAGTTAGCCCTGTGGGCAGTGAGCCAACATAATCCACTGTAAAAATGTTGAACTGCTAGTCAAAGGAAGATAACATTAGTTTCCAAATTAAAAGCTCACCTGAAGTTCAATTCTTACACCTTACAGAAGTGTGAATGAGCTATGGCCTTTGTGACGCTTTCTCTCTGTAATATCATCCGAGTGGCTTACATGGCATATTAATTAGATCACTGGGAGTTAAATGTAGATCTCTTTGTACATACTGCTTAAACATACTTCTTTAAATTGCCCGGACTAATTTCTTTCTGCACTTTGATCCCTAACAACTTGTAAGACGTGCCGAAGGATATCTAATAAGAGTGCAGAAATACTAGGTATGTTTCTGAATGTGGTTCCATGCTTCTGTGTCTCTATGATGAAAAATATGTGACATAATTAAAGTTACGTTATTACAACCTAAAACCCAGCCTATTGCTGAGCAGAAATATTGTAGATTACCCAATTAAAACATTGCTTTCATAATAGTAGTGTTTCTAAACACAAACCTATCTTTTCAGGCCAGACACAAGGAACTAAAGTGAGCTGCTTGAGGTACATGTTTGAAAGAAAAGGTCACACAGCTTTTGAGGTATCAGATATATTGCAAAGACCTGGGAATTTATCAGTCCACAGGAAGTAAAACTTCTTCAAAAATAGGACAATGCATGGCCACGCGAAAATTATACGACTGATGAAATGTGTTATCCATGTCTCAAAATATGTTTTACAGATAAATGAGACAAAAGTTGAACTCTGGAAAAATCCAGAACATTACGTTTCTAGGGGGAAAAAAAGGCACCTCATACCAACACCGAAACCTCATCTAAACTGTGAAACGTGCAGGAGGGAGCGTCATGATCTGGTCTTCTGCCCTTTGGGCCAGGACACATGGCAATGAAAAATGAATTCAAACTTGTATCAAGAAATGTTAGAGGATGATGTCAGGGCTGCAGTTCGTGACTTGAAGCATGGGAAGGGTTGGGTGAGGCAGAGAGATGATGACCCAAAACTCACTAATTCAACAAATGGATGGCTGAAAAAGAAGAAAATTCATCTTTTGAAATTGAAGAGTCCTAACCTTAACCCCGCAGAGATGCTGTGGCATCACTGTCTATTTTAATGTTGGTACAGATTTGGACTGGAAACCAAATGTTTTTCAAACATCCCTATTATAGACATCAGCAGGCTCATGGGCAATTTTATATAGAAATAAAAATTTTTGCAAAGAGTTTAAAAAACAAAACAACATTGCTGTTCTGACCCCTTTTTGCTGCATTTTCACTTTTAATAAGTTTGATATGTCTGTTAAGTGGTGTGCCCCAATGCAGGGAGGCTAAAGAGTTAAACAAGGCAAAATGGGGTGAACCAAAAAGTCACACTGTTAATGATAAAAGACGGCTGCTAACGATAAAATGTTAAACATCAGATGACAAAACTTTTTCAGCCCCCTGATGAAGTTCCCTGGTAGGAGGGCTCAGCTTTTTCCCTGAAGCCTCATGTTAGCAAGCAGCTCGTATAATGATCCACAAATCCCCCCACAGTGATCGTGACAGACCACGGCCTTCACTTGCTTTTATGTGCTAATCCTTAAAACATGCTTGAAAGAAACAAAACATCTGATGACGGGGCCGAGTCAACTTTTCCACTGATTATCCGGGCAAGGCTGTGTGTGGAGTTGGTCTGTAACAGCTTGACACGAGTTGGGTTGCAGCAAAGCTGGAGTCACAGTATAAAATGAAGTCATGCTGAAGGAAGAGAAGTGCACGTCAAGCTCATTTTGCTCTCCGTCTAATGCTGTCTGGGCCTATGTAGTGTGCAGTGACACTCAAACAGCTTTAAATGAGCAGTGAAGCCTTGAGTGTTGATGTGTTATGCCATTTGCCGTTTGCTTCATTTATAACTTATGATATTACTCTTGGTAATGGCGCAGGCCCCTTTGCCAAACATAATGAAACGTGATCAGTAAAAAGAACCTCAAAGTTGGCTGTCATTTCTGTCTCTGTAAATAAATTTAAGGAAGTTGCAGGAAATCAGATGCTTAAATTCCTTGATCTTACTGCAAATGTGTAACTTTTTCTGAGGCAAATTTCCAAACGGCTAAGTGGAATCTAGCTTTAAAACATTAATCAATAAACTTCAATTAGCATCAGCCGAACATTACAGTATCTGCTACTTTGCAGAGGGCAGACTGTCGGGTAACAGCTTGGTAAATAAAGCCTCTTCCGATAAGTTTCTCTCCTCGTGTTGTTGCGCATAAATCAATACCAAAAATACAGCCAGTTAAAGTGATGCGTTCGAGCCATTTAAGGAAGGGAAATTGATGTATATTAATAAAAGACATAACAGTGAGACAGACGTCTTAATAGTCACACAGATATTTTACTTTTTTTTTTATTGTACATCTTTCTTTATATGATCAACTTTACACTATGAGGGCAAATGGAAATGCAGGGTCACCTGCAGGCCTGTGACAAGGTAAGGCAAAGTTTGACCATGCTGTACACTGTACAAAAAATTTACCTTTTATTTACATTTTTTGCTTTTAGATTCAAAGGCCACTACTTCTTACGATGACACCGAATATGTGTGGGGAAACTCTCCACTGTAGACTTGATCGGCAAAATAAAAACAAGCATGTGACGCAGCAAGTAGAAATGTTTAACATTTCAACTTTCTGCTGAGATTGTATCTATTAAAAATGTATTTTCCAATAAATTGTACTTAAATGTGTCAAACTGTTGCCATTGCTTGAATTACTGTTGTTTATTAATAATAAATACTCACTTGTAGCACATTTGTAAATGAGTAAACCTCTGTAAGTTATCGCCACAGGTTAAAGACAGATAAGTTGCCAGCATCACCAAGACTAACCAGGTCACATCCCTGTGTGTGGCTGATGCTTTGCCCTCATAGCTGAGAGGTCAAAAACTGTTCAATAAATTTTTCTGACAAGGTTTTGAGAGATACTTGCATAGAGTGTAGTTAAGATAACAAACACTGGAAACATTGGAAAGTGGTCGCTCCTGATCGTGCCATTACTGGGCTGTTTTTGGAGGGCCAAGCAATGACATTAATATTTTGTCTGGCTTTTCTTTGCTGCGTCACATATTTTAGTGTTCAACTGTTTAAGGAAACAATGATTCATTGCTTGCTCCACTCTTCTGCGCTGCTTTGTGAGTGATCTTTGCAGTAATATGAAGCATTGGGCACAAATTGTGGGCCACTTTTAACAGTAAATGTTTGTGTAACTATTAAATCATGAAAACAGGGACTTAGGTAATGAATTGAATACCAAAGGCCTGCTAAGGTTCTGTGTAATTCCTCTGTTGTACTGCCACCACACATCTTTAAGTGGTACTGTACGGCAGCAGGTGCAGTGCAAAGCTATTTTGTCCTGAAGCATTAAGCTGTATTTCATTGCTCATACAGCATTACAATTACTTTGATGTTGACCTCATTGCAGCTGTTTATGTTTACAAGCTTTTTCACGAACACAGTTTTACAACACACTTTATTTACTGCAGCTACAGCGGGTTTAATGTATGTTGTCTCATAAAAAACACACAATAAAAGTAGCAGCACATTTACTATTACTCTCTGGTGACTACTCAGTGTTGTCACACATACAGAAGCCCACACAACAAAGAGCTGTTTATATTAAGGCAATGTGTGTTTAGTGGTGATATGTGAATTTATTCTTCACTGCACCCGAGCGATGCAAATGGGGTTTTTGTACAATTTTGTGCGCTTTGAAATCAAAATAAAGAAGGACTTACAACAACCTGAGCAATTTTAGAAAAATGCATGTATTTTTTGTTTTGCCGTTCTTTAGTTTTACTTAAAATACTTTGATACATAATTGTAGGATCGCAGCTTCGCCAAATAGAATACCTCACTCAAATCCATATGTGTTTTATCAGTTCAACTAATGCTCACAAAATCCCTAAAAAGACAATTGTCATCACTATTTTATCTGCCTGGAAAAAAATGTCAAACATCAGCACTATTGGGACAGCAAGCAGAGTGAAAATCCTGAGTCCTTTGCTAATCAGAATTTCCATTTCCTATCATTTGGGAGTTCTTGATGCAGGATAGCCTATGCTTTTATCCCAGGTGGAGGTTTAATTTGAAGTGAGGCATGGAAATTAAAAAGCCAGCTTATGTCTGCCTGTCAATCAATCGTTATTTCATATGGGAAGCTCTTTCGCTTAGGCGCTGACAAGAGTGAGCCTATTTGATCTGGGCTTTAAAGAGAGGAAAAAGCCCGGATAGCCATCAGAAATCATTTGCTTCTCAGCAGGACGTTAGAGTGCTATCTTGACAGGACACAATCATACTTGGCTTAATGCAGCATCTATCTTGTTAATCTTTTTACCATTATAACTCATTTTTGATTTCAGA
Organism: Oreochromis niloticus; assembly: GCF_001858045.2. Classification (NCBI taxonomy): domain Eukaryota; kingdom Metazoa; phylum Chordata; class Actinopteri; order Cichliformes; family Cichlidae; genus Oreochromis; species Oreochromis niloticus. The sequence continues at coordinate 19,455,181 of NC_031985.2, read as the reverse complement.
TTTTTTTCAATCAAAACTTGTTAAAGAGCTTTAAGTTTTTGCTTAAATGAGAGAAGTTTAAGACTCTGGTAGTAGCCAAACTTAAATGTGTGACATAATTAAAGTTATAGCAGTTTTATATTCATTCAATCAGCCCTAAATGCATTGAAGATACACTTATAGGCACAGGTTAAAGTGAACCAGAATGATGTTTCAGCACTTTCAAGAGATGAGTAATTAAATCCAACAGGCAGATTATTTTAAAATTAGCTAATTTTTCATGTGCTACAGACTGGCTCTACTTCTAGCTCACTGCATGGAGATACTTGGTCAGCAAAAAGTAAATTACATCCTGGACCCTCTAACATACTGAACACATCCCTTTTTTTCATTCAAATTCTTTTGAATGAACGTAAAGCTCAGGCTGGAGTGCTAGCTAGTTAGCATTGCTTCTAGCATCTCGCTAGCTAGCTAGCTAGCTACTGAAAAAGATTTAACATAAACAACTTGCCTGAAAATGTTATTAAAATGGAAAACAATTTCAAATACAACTTTCAAGTATCTAAAGTATTAACAAAGACAAACTGTTTCTTTGTTGTTTGACTTTTATTGTGTTTTGGTCGCTAAATCTACTGTTGCTATTTTCAGGAGGAGAAAAAAAATGTTCTTTCAATTATATATAAAATAACTGAAAGAAAGACAGGACAGACGAGGAAGATGAGAGATTATATTTAAGCGTAGGGACTGCTTAGTGGTATTTAATAAACTGTTAATTTTTATCTCACTTATAATATCCTTTTTAAATAAATTTTCAATCAGATGTTGGAGCTATAAATGACGTGTTACTTAAGTTTCTTTTCAAATAGTGAAACATCTTGCAAAATAAACTGAAGTGTAAAAATTTTGTGTTGTTCAAAGGGTTCAATTTAATACACTTGAAACTGATGAGTTTGCAATACTGTTCTAAAGTTTACAAAAAGGTTGTGCTGTTAGGGTATATCAAAGGCAGTGGATATCAATTTATATTTAAGGTAATTGTAGAAAAGTAAATCTAGCTTTTGTACTAGTGCTATATTGTCAAGGGATTGTAGACCAGCTGCTGTAATATCAGCTTGAATTCAATTGGCTAAATCCACATAGAGCAGTGAACATTAGAGCAGCAGCATTACAGGTTAGCTGATCACAGCTTGTACACAAAGAAAAAGCTACTGGAGCTCATACTGGTTTTTTATGTGACTTCATTTTAAGTGATTCATCGCCTCACGCTCCACCGTTACACCAGATCTTGGGTTCCCCCACCTGCCAAATACCAGAACCCTGCCAAATCCCACTTTATGCCTGGCTTATAGGTGTGCAGCCGTATTATTCAAGCTTGTCTTATCCCAAAGCATGCCGCCTTGACACACTCAATATTGGACACACCAGTAAGGACAGGCTCTGGGGGCTGAGCTAGAGAAAGTGACTTTTACTTCATTGTGTTTCTACCATGACAAATCTTCCAAAACAGCTACATACAGGCAATTAGCAATTTCCTTAACACAGACATCGTTTCCATAGTTCTCCAAGGGTGAAATATTAAGTTTGGTTTTATGATACAAATAAAAATGACTTTAAATTTGTCTTAAAAACCAGTCTTCAAACCCTGTTGTTAGGATCTTTTTCTTTACAAGTCATCCTGTGACATCCGTCCATTCTTTCATTTTCTCAACCATTTATCCACTTCAGGGAACTGGGTCATGTGAGGTCATGTAAGTCTAATTAAAACTCAAGTAACTGCTATATGTCATTATTAATGTAAAAAAATAAAAATATTCACCCTGCTCTGAATCTACATAGCTGATCTGTAGAGGTGGGGGAAAAAAAAAACCAAAACAGTCAAATATTTTAAATGTTCATCTGTACTTAAGTGTCATCCTGAGGTAAAGTCTAAAAAGATGGGAAGAGTACACATCCTTTGAGATCACTGGCACACAACTGCCTCAGAAATGGAATTGCCATAATCGTCATCCACATAAAACATGCATTAAAGAGTATTTAAGAGTCAGCCTACGTCAGTATCATAAAGAGCAAATCCACTTTGAAATATTACTTTGGTCAAGTAAGTGCACTACATCTACAACCAAGAAGAGGATAGGAAATCATTTGAGCACAAACTGCGATAAACCCCCCCAAAAAAGACAGTTTTAAATCCAGTATTTGTACAGGAAAAGTTTTTCACTTGCAGAGCATAATATATGTACAGAGAAAGGATGAGCAAATTATACTTGTAATTACAATGCTCGAGCACATTTAGAGTTCTCGTATGAACTAACAGGCGCCTGTATGATTGGGAATGATGTATGGCTCAAATTAATTATTCGGATTAGATTGTTAAGTCTACACCAGTCAATGCTCACAAACGTCTGTCACATGAACAAACAAGAAGAGACTGTCTTTCCCCTTAAATGTTCCTTGACATATGTCGCAGTCAAGTGAAGCAGCATGACTCAGGCTTGTAGACAGATTTGTTTTATATCTAAACCAGCTTCACAGTAGAAGAAAAATGTTTTGAGCTTATTTTCATATTAAATATTGAAGTCACCACACAGTTAGCCAAATAGCACTGCAGAAGAAAGAGTTAAACCGTGTCCGTTAAATCTTTTGTATTCTTATGTTTGACTAGCTCCCCTGCAGACTTCTGATTGGAAATATGAAGCATCCATCCATCATCATTCATAATATTCCTAATTATTCGATAATAGTTCATAATTATCATATAATATACCTGCTATTTTTTCCACAAATCACACCCTGCACACAACCTGTAAGGCTGAACAACGTACTGTTTACAGAATTTCTACCGTTTAAGAAATCACAATACCTGTCTGCCTGTCTTTGCAGTATACACAATCTTTACTTCACAGAAGCAGTGTCGAAACTCGTGGATGCATTTTTCACGCTCATCTATTTGCATTAAAAATTCAGTAGATTAACAAATGATTTAAAAGAGAAAAAAATAAAGCAAACAGGACTCGCTATGGATCATTACATTGAAATAATTATAAATCTTCCTGGACTTTTTTCGTTCTAAACTACCCATGGTAGCACTACATTAGCTAATTCAGAACAGCTGTTTAGCTCTTCAGCAATGACATCTTGTAACAATTTGTCACTTTTATTTAAGTCATTTTATATTATTTTATTCTTCTCTACAATGCAATGCATCATCTATTGCCAATCCTTTGTGTGTTGCCAAGGTTGCATCTTAATCCCAGGTTACAGACCAAGCAGTGGCCACGCCTCTAAAAGACATACGGCGGCTAAAAGATGACGCTCCATTTAAAAATCACAACAGCGTCATTCCATTTAAACTCAGTTTAATTGCTCGGACGGGCACTTAAACGAGATTTAAATGAACGCAGACAGATTAACAAGGACGCTAATGACGTGATGAGGGCTTTTGTTCTTTCTACCCATGTTAAATTTTTCCTTGCATGGGAAGCACGATGCACAGTTGCAACATGGGAAACTGACAGTACTCTCTGGTACCAGCTGCGATCTACTCCACAGTGCCCTGGGCTACAAAAATGTTAATTGGGCTTCTAATGTGCAATTTTGCAGGCCATAATCTGTAAATATCGCTTAACATCAGTGAAATAAATAAATCAAGCAGAATGACATCTACAACCTCTCTGCCCCAGTTGTCCTTAATAGACATCATACTGGTTGCTCCTTGTGCACATTTGCTAAAAAAAAGGAATAAAAACTTCTCTGTTATTATCAAATCATAAAAACTGTTTTTTCCTAAATCAATAAATAATATTCACAACGCAACTATGTATTTAACTTCTAAAAAACATACAAACTGTTTTAACCTTATTGCAAATACACTAAAGAAAACCCAGTCAAATCAAACCAATGTTTGGAAAACCTACAGCTTTTCACAGTCGCTTAAGTGACATTAATGGTACACTCAATAATCATTATTTATTAGTTTAAAAGGAAAATCCATGCGCACAAAAAACAGTCTTCTTGTAATTATCCAAAGTTAAGGGTAATAGAGCCTTGGAATATATGCAGACAGACATGCATTATTTTGACAGTAATGCACTAAAATGGCCTATCAACAGCAACAACTGTTCATCTCCCGGAGACAACCTATGCGGCTTATTGCTGTACATTAGGACCTTAAAACACTTCCAGAATCCCATTAATACATCTCATTGCATAAAATTTCCATTTGATTTGTATTCAGAATTTTAGATGACCAGTAGAGCACCAGAAAACCCTCATTATTTCATATTCAATCAATCACTCATCGGCGAGCGCCCGTATTATGCCAGTTTTGGCAGTGTGTGGTTTCATCTTGATTATGGAGATTGGCATTAAAATCAGAGGAACAATGCGGCCTCCTCGCGCATGGCCGTTCTTGAACATGTCACAATTTCATTACTATTGACAAGCTGCATTATAATGTACTTATGTGTCTTCTGCATCTTTATCGGGTTTGAGTCAAATGCTCGAGGCACTTTGAGTCCTCTCATATGTCAGCTTATCATGAATGCTGAAGATTCTTCAGTGTCTTTCAATAACATGCAAAAACAACTGGCAATAGACAAAGATTTAAAAATGTATTAATTTAACCCTTGGAGGAACAATTTAAAATATGATTTTACTTTTTTAAAAATGCCATTTATACCCTTGAATGTGGATGAAAAGTGAGAACAGTAACAAAGAATTAATATGAATATGACAGCTCTTCAGGTCCGGATTCGTCAGCTTCTTTGATGTCTTCTATAGAGAGAACCAACACTGTTGCTTGGGTTGCTCGGTAAAAAAAAGATAAAACTATATAGGTTATATAGCACTCTGCATCTACTGTGACTGTGTGACTAAGGTCTTAGAAACCACCATCTAAGTTATCGTCTCCTTCAGATTGGTGCATTTTCTAGGTGCTTTAATTGTTGTTTGTGAAAAAGACTAAGTGTCGCTCCAAAGACGTCATTTAAACTCTTTGCCATGTTACAGCTGTTCACAAACAGCTGGATCCGCACTTGAACTTTGAATGGCGTGACTGATGAATCAGATCTGCGTCAGTGAAGGTTATCGTAGCGAACAGTGTCGGTACCGGAAACAACACATCACCATACCGAAAGCGCCGCTGTCACACCGCGGGAATCTTGGGATGGAGGTGGTGGGGGATGGGTTGCCTTCGTGGTCACAAACTTTTTCAATTTCACTGTCAATTTCCTGGGTAATTACTGGTGCTTTTGATGGACTTTTTATGACACCGGCTCCCCTCCTGCGAGACGCTGTACGTGCTCAGCCGCAACAGGAAGAGGGGGGGAGAAATTTCCCACTTTTGACACCAATTTCCACCTCCCATAAGTGGACCTCGTCACCCTTGATGACCCCGTAGCAGCAGAATGAATCTGGCCAGTGATGCCAGCTGCACTTTATCTGCACCACTAGGCTGAGCACGGGGTCGACCGGGCTGACCTCGGTGTGCGTGCGTTGCTGTGTGTTTTTCAGTGCAAGGGCTAAGTTTGGGAACTCACACAGCAGTTTTATGTGAACTAAATATTAAAGTGTTCCAAACTGTACGGCTGGTCAGTAAAAAAAAAAAGAAAGTCCACTGATAATATCTATGATGTATAAATAACAGATAAAAAGGAGCACTTAAACAACTATTTCCTCTTAATCTTTCCAGATCAGCAAGCTTGACAAATCAGCCAACAAGAAAAGGGGGCCAGCGCTGAGGGCTTATTGGCCGGCACTGTCTAGATGGCACTCCGTCTAAGGAGATCAGAACACCAAGCACATCTCCCGCGAGATCGACGGGCCGACAAACAGATGAGCCCACAGGCCGAGGGTCACAGATCATTAAAAGCCATCTATCAGCGGCTTTCAAGGCCCCTAATTCCCCCAAATCGAATATTTCCATGTAAATATGTCAAAACAGGAATGAAATTAGCGTGGTAGTTTATTGACTGTGATAAAATCTGAAAAGCACCACTGCACATAATTACATACTTGTCAGAGCCATAAAAATTAGCTTTATTATCAATGGAATGGTTTTGTACAACTTCATTTAGGTCCGATATCTTCCAGATGGGGCTGCTCTCTGCACTTCAGCAGTTTTAATGCACCCCACTCACACACACAGACACACAGTCCCACACACACTGGCTCACGCCATCGTCTTTTTCATCCTTTTATTCCCATGCCGAAGGAATGGAGGGGAAAAAAAAGGAAGTGAAAGAGGAGCTAATGTCTGAGGCAGAGTTGAAGGCCACATCAGCTGTGTTTGATAGCACAAGTTTTTGATCTCATTAATGATACTGGCCTCCATTCTGAACCTAATCGCACGCAAATCAAAAAATTACTGATGTTTAAGATGCCGAGGGTAAAAGGGCGTCTCTTTCATTGCATTTGAGAGATGACGGCCTTCAACAAGAGCGAGTATTTCAACATATTCTCTCATTTGCTCACCATTGTGCAACTTGTGAATTGCACTGGTACTCCTCGGGCAGTCTGTTTCTCCTGCGTTTTACTTCTTGCACACCCCCCCACCCCCACGGCTGGCTCAGTAAAGTTTCTCTAGCGTGTCAGTCGGCTCCACTAACAGTTTTAACCCCATCTTTTATTTAGCTTTTCATTATTATTTGTTGCCATTGTCCCGTCTTCTCCTAACTCCATTATCATATCAATTATCATCTCAGTCACACATCCCGATTTCCACTCATATCACATTTACATCAAGTCGATAATGCATCCCTCTTGCTGAATTATTTAGTTAACAACTTGAACTAGAAGCGGGTGATTTATATTTTAAACAGACACCTATTCTTAATGGCAGCTTCTGTTTAATCCTTTAGTAGAGTTGACTTGCTGCAATTTTGTCTCTCTCGACGTGCACATTTTTTTCTCTCTCTCCGAGACCGAACCGTTTGCCATTTAGTCAGAAGGCACACACACAGCTGCTCATCGAGGTCAAATATACAGAGCCTTTTTTAAAAAAAGTTTCCTATTTATTTACAAATATTGTAGCAAATCAAAGGACAGAACTTGTCCACACTGCTTTCTCTAATCTGTTAAACTACTGCTGTCTAAGTGCAAAACAGGGTAAACCTATACTCACTGGCTACGTTGTTGGGTACACCTGTTTAATTTGAGATCAAATGGAGGATCAGAATGGGGAATAAAGTTAATTTAAGTGACTCTGAATGTGGTATGGATGTGGTACGGGCTAATGGGAAGGCGACAGTAACTCAAATAACCACTTAATACAACCAACAGCCTAGTGCGTCATGTCGCTCAAATCTTCCTGAGCTGGTTTCTTGAACACGACCATGAGTTTAATATACTCAGTTAAGGGGATTTGGAATGTTTTAACAGGTGATTCACTTCATGGATGTGCAGCCAAAAGAATCTGCAGCAACTGTGTGATGCTAACATATCAACACATATCAATCATGTTTTATCTGTGCCATGAAGAATTAAGACCGTTCTGGAGGTAAAAAGGGGCTCCAACCTCTTAACAGAAAAGTGTACAAATAAAGCAATCAGTGAGTGCATGCGTCTGGTAAGTCTTCATGTTTTCATATAATTGTAAGTCCAATTTCAGAATTTTAAGAACAAACAGTGAAAAATGTCATGTTTCGGATTTCAGACCCAAAAGCAAGACACAGAAAACAAGCTAGTGAGATAAAGAACAACTGAACACTAGCTGGTAAACCAACAGAAGAAAATCCAACAAGCAAACAAAGCAAAAACCCCAAAAGGTAGCAAAAATATACAAACAAATACAGACACATGAGGAGGCAAGCTGTGAAGGAAGATGGAACAAGTGTTGGTGAACAGGTAGGATGACAGAGTGACTGACAACTGACACCGGAGAAAGAAAGGACTATAAATACATGAGTTGCTGATGATGAATCTGGACAGGTAAACATACTTCTCATCCATTTCCATGCATAACAATTTCTATTTTAATAAAGTTCAATCTTCACCCAACATGTTCATAAAAAACATATAAAATGTTATATAAATATGTAAATATTATAAAATAATCCATGCAAACTTGTGTTTAAGCTCAAATAAGGAGCAACCACGTACATCCTACAGGTACTTACTAATTTGTTGAATTACAGCTTCCTTTTTCTTAACTCCTCCGAAGCGCAAAGATGCATACAGCTTACATACAAACACAAGACGCACTTGTCTTGTTTGTGCATGTTTCGCTGTTAAAAACAACCCCATCAGAATATCACCTCTCTGAGATATTAAGTGGCCCAAGTGCTGATACAACAGTTAAGGAAACCACCCTTATGGCGAGCTCCTTTGAGAAATAGCGCCTTTGCACGGGGAATTCGTTTGATGGAGGTATCTCATTACCTTTTTAAAAGATATAAAAAAACCCAGCAACCTAGAAATAGTGATTATTAGACGTTAATGCGTCTCCCCGGTTGCGTATCCCTGGCATTCAAAATTCAATTGCTTAACCTCGTCCTAATGAATGTATTAATGATGTTTGTGCTCTTGAGAGTGACTTTCCAGGTTGTTTGCAGACACAAGAGTGTTTTAAAATGAACTCTCCATTCTAATATACTTTTGTTAATGCCTCTCCTGTGTGCTGTGATAACTTCTTTAAAGCCTCTCAAATTGCTACAAGTAATGTAGCAGAACTTTCACAGGAAGTGCGACATTTAAAGGTCAGGCTTTAAGTTTAAGAATCTAATGGTAATATAAATGCTCAGACTTTTACGATCAGCCTACTTCATATATTTAGGTTTTCGAAAAAGCTCTAGTCACATCTAAATTACCCATCTAAATTAGGCACGCAAAGTAATGTATTACAGCTGATGATCACAATTACATGATTAATAAAGTGATTTTTATTAATGGGGTTACTGTTGTTTTAATGCTCTCAGCCTGTATTTTCCTTACACGTCCAATAAATATCAGTGATCACGATCCTTTGCACAAAAACACCCGAACCCCGAGTGTAGAGCATTTTTGTTTTTTTGCTTAGTGGGCCCCCAACAATCTGAAAACTGAAAATAATCAACTTTAAAATACTGCATCACTTGTCAATGTCTCTTCCTCCAAATCTGGGCGTTACCATATCAATGGTATCATTAATGAAGGAGAACCAAACTCAAAAGAAGCTGGTTAATCTAACCTGGCAACAAAAAGCTCCTTAGCAGTACTTTAACAATGAGATCAGACACTAATATTGAAGTCGTGTATGTGGCTTCAGGATCCCTTAAGGGTTTCAGTTTTTGTCTTGTCTTTTACAATTTTTTAAATATCATTTTTTAAGGATATCCTGGGGCAGGGAGCTAAGGCCTCGGTCACACAAGCCTAGAGACTGGCTGGAGATCCCCTGGCAACCTCCTGGTCATTAGGGAATACAGGGAGTGCAGAATTATTAGGCAAATGAGCATTTTGTCCACATCATCCTCTTCATGCATGTTGTCTTACTCCAAGCTGTATAGGCTCGAAAGCCTACTACCAATTAAGCATATTAGGTGATGTGCATCTCTGTAATCAGAAGGGGTGTGGTCTAATGACATCAACACCCTATATCAGGTGTGCATAATTATTAGGCAACTTCCTTTCCTTTGGCAAAATGGGTCAAAAGAAGGACTTGACAGGCTCAGAAAAGTCAAAAATAGTGAGATATCTTGCAGAGGGATGCAGCAGTCTTAAAATTGCAAAGCTTCTGAAGCGTGATCATCGAACAATCAAGCGTTTCATTCAAAATAGTCAACAGGGTCGCAAGAAGCGTGTGGAAAAACCAAGGCGCAAAATAACTGCCCATGAACTGAGAAAAGTCAAGCGTGCAGCTGCCAAGATGCCACTTGCCACCAGTTTGGCCATATTTCAGAGCTGCAACATCACTGGAGTGCCCAAAAGCACAAGGTGTGCAATACTCAGAGACACGGCCAAGGTAAGAAAGGCTGAAAGACGACCACCACTGAACAAGACACACAAGCTGAAACGTCAAGACTGGGTCAAGAAATATCTCAAGACTGATTTTTCTAAGGTTTTATGGACTGATGAAATGAGAGTGAGTCTTGATGGGCCAGATGGATGGGCCCGTGGCTGGATTGGTAAAGGGCAGAGAGCTCCAGTCCGACTCAGACGCCAGCAAGGTGGAGGTGGAGTACTGGTTTGGGCTGGTATCATCAAAGATGAGCTTGTGGGGCCTTTTCGGGTTGAGGATGGAGTCAAGCTCAACTCCCAGTCCTACTGCCAGTTTCTGGAAGACACCTTCTTCAAGCAGTGGTACAGGAAGAAGTCTGCATCCTTCAAGAAAAACATGATTTTCATGCAGGACAATGCTCCATCACACGCGTCCAAGTACTCCACAGCGTGGCTGGCAAGAAAGGGTATAAAAGAAGAAAAACTAATGACATGGCCTCCTTGTTCACCTGATCTGAACCCCATTGAGAACCTGTGGTCCATCATCAAATGTGAGATTTACAAGGAGGGAAAACAGTACACCTCTCTGAACAGTGTCTGGGAGGCTGTGGTTGCTGCTGCACGCAATGTTGATGGTGAACAGATCAAAACACTGACAGGATCCATGGATGGCAGGCTTTTGAGTGTCCTTGCAAAGAAAGGTGGCTATATTGGTCACTGATTTGTTTTTGTTTTGTTTTTGAATGTCAGAAATGTATATTTGTGAATGTGGAGATGTTATATTGGTTTCACTGGTAAAAATAAATAATTGAAATGGGTATATATTTGTTTTTTGTTAAGTTGCCTAATAATTATGCACAGTAATAGTCACCTGCACACACAGATATCCCCCTAAAATAGCTCAAACTAAAAACAAACTAAAAACTACTTCCAAAAACATTCAGCTTTGATATTAATGTGTTTTTTGGGTTCATTGAGAACATGGTTGTTGTTCAATAATAAAATTATTCCTCAAAAATACAACTTGCCTAATAATTCTGCACCCCCTGTAAAGTGTAATGGCAGCCTGGTGGGCTAGTAGTTGCTGGTTGTTGCTGGGTAAACTTGGGTAAAACTGGGTAAAGAGGGCGCTGCACCAAAAAAAACACCTTTGGAAACTTCCAGATTCTCACAGTTCTTCGTAGTTTGCATGATAGACGCCAACTGCTCTGCAAACAGCAGCCATTGTACTTGAGTACAGTGTGGCTCAAACTGAAACTGAAGAATATTTGCTTGCAAAGTAAAAGCTGTTCCTTAAAGCAATGCAGTCCAGTGCATTTTTCTGTTTGTGTCACACATTTCACAATTCGACCACTGCTTGGTGAGCAGTACGCAAATGTTTGCAGGCATGTCAGTATCTACCATGCAAACTGTTGGACACCATAGCAACCTGCTAGCAACCAAAACAACGACACGGGGGGGGGTTCCCGGAGATTGACTGGGGGTCTGTTCACCTTTCAGTCTTGAACTGAGGAGGTACATCAATGACTAGTGCTAGATTTATATGACTTTTTTTGAACTGTGAAGTTGCAGAAGAATGTCCCTCCTAAACTGTGCAAAAATGATATATATATATATATATATATAGTAGTGCTTTTAGTATTATGCACTACCCTGCTTACTTTGCATAAAGCCCATAGAAAAGGTTATCATACGTGGAAACAGTTTTCAGAGTACAAAACTCTGTGGCTCATGATAATTGCAGGTGCCCAGTTATTTATACTCTACAGGATCTTCTTCACTGACCGAGGAGCCCCAGAGACTACGATTTGCATTCCCATTGGGGCAATCAAATATATTAAATCTAAACTTAAAAAAATTTAAAAAAAGAGAGAAAGAGAAAATTTGAATGTAAACCCAGTGTAAATATATCGCCTATCTCAGTCATATACAGTGTCTGTTGCTGATAACAAGCACAACGCTGATGGTACAATAACAAGGCCTGACGTGAATGTCGAACCTTTCATGGAACACATCTCTCCAGCTTCTGGGAATAACAGCGTGGAAGTAACCTCCTAATAAACCTCCCTTTCTCCTGTAGACAACAATCACAACAACATCTATCTCTAATTTATGCCACTTCTACAAGAGTCAAGTAACCAGAAACTATACGCATCAAAGTCATACCGTAGCAGAAATCATTAGACGAGGAAACACTGGAGATAATTTTAGTCTCTGCTTTATATAGTAAGCAATGAGAAGCCAGCATGCCTCTACAGTCATTAGTCACAGAGGAGGGGGATTACTAATACTATCACTTGATTTGACTAATGTTCCTATTTGAAAGGGTTCTTCCACTTGTTTGTCCTTCGCAGCGGTGACAGAGAGCTGAAACAAACATCTATCCACTGCGCTGTGTTTCTGTAGTCACCCTCTATTTCAGATGACCATTTCCCCAGATCCTTCTGCTCCCACTTGTCTAATTACCATAGAAGTATTTTTTCAAACACCCCCTCCATCTTTCCCGAAGGAGACCACATGCAACTATAATTGCCTCCCTCATTAGTTATGTTTTCACAAGACGGGATAGGGGGCAATTAATTTTATCACTTAATTTTGTCACCGTTATTTCCACCGCCTTAGTACTGATGTGTCCACCGCGGCCGGAGCCATTTTTCAGGAAAATTAATTGACGAAGCAGTAAAATTTATCAACATATCACCAGATTAGGCGACAAATTGATGCAATGAGGGAATCAATTGTGTTTCTGTCATCGGGGTAAAACAGCACAACCCAGAGCAGAGCTGGACCAGCTAGACCACTGTGAGAGTGACTTCTGTGGCAGGTGCGGTGATTTATGTTTTTATTTAGACAGGGGGCATAAATCAGAATGAGTTACAAGTATGTGCTACCTCCCCCTGAGAGTCGCACAACCCGCTGCACAAAGCACATGCAGCACATACAAAGTTGAGACGCAGACACCGACACGAGAGCGAACAAAGATATAATCAAAGACATCCACAAAAAACAACAGAAAAAAAAAATCAATAAGAAAGAATAAGGCAAAGAATGCTGAATAGATCAACAGCAGCAAAAACAAGTACTAGTGAAGGATGAAAAATGTGTATTAGGGAACACTTTCGAATGAAGAATAAAGAATGGCTGCTATTAGCGTTGTCGCCACTCTGGAATTTTTAACTTAAAAAATATCGATGCCATTGGGTAAAAAACAAAACAAAAACTGCCACAACACCCGGGGGTGTGAATTGTCCTCGATAAAAGATAAAGACAGTGCTGTAACATGACATGTGATGAGAAGCAGGCACACTGCGTGAGTGACCTACTGAATGAGAGGAGGCCGGGCTCTCTGGGCAGCGCATTGTTCGAGTCAACTTGACAGAAAGCACGGCTTGTCACAGTAATGATGCAAGTTAAAAAGTTTCAAATACTCTAAGATCGATATGTTTGGATCAATGGACAACCCCTGCCACAATTCTTCTTCTTTGAAAACAGATGCATTATTGGCACTCGATCTAGGCTACAATTAATTCTTATTTTATTCATTAATTAAGAAAAATGGTGAAAGCACCCTTCACAATGGCCAGGAAATGTAAGAAGTCATGTTTTAATGATCAACAGTTCGAAACGTGGTTCATGTGTCCATCATCTGAATACAGAGTCACATGCACACCATTCCTAATGCCTCAGCTTGGTGCTTTGTCCTAAAAGAGAAAAGAGAACCAAAGCAGGTAGTAAGGAATATTTTTAAGGTAGATCAAGGTTATAAAAACTATGCTCATTAGGGTAAAACAAAGGAATAAAGAAGAATATCTGATATTGAGTAAAACACTTTTGGGGTTGTGACCCTCCAGTCGAGAAACAGTATCCTGCTGTAGCACGTGACCCCACGGTGTGTTCTGTATTTAATCAGCGAAACATCAATGAAACCGTTTTTGTGACAGTCTATCAAAAACATTCAGCTGACCTCATGCAATACATCAACATGCTGAGAGAACAAACTGAGGACAAAATGACCAGAACGCCATCACCTACTGTTCCGTCCTCTCAGGAGTGCACACATTTTACCCTCAGCAGAGGAAGGAGCATGACACATGAGAGAGAGAGGAGAAGGTTAAAAAAAAGAAAAAAAAAAAACAGCATAACACAGCGTCTAGAGGAGCAAGCATGAGAATTGCTTGGGCGCCGGGACTGTCATGTCTGTATAAACAGGCATTGATTTTTCTGTCCAGCCCTGGCACCTTAGCCATTTATTCTCAGCTTTGTGGCTGGGGCCCAGCGGGGGTGGAGAAATTCTGTTACAGTCCAGTTGGGCCCTTGAGGCCTGTGTGTGAGAATAGATTTCACCTGTAAACGAGGAGAGGGACTGGAGCCACTTAACAAGGGCAGCTTGTGTCACCAGAGGGCAGGATGGGTGAAGTCACACTGGGTGGATAACGCTGCAGAGAGACAGCGAGAATGAAAGACAAAAAGAAAGCAGAAAGAAGGACGTGATTGATACTGCTGAAGACGAAGAAAGAGGAAAAGAAGGTGTTTTTATAGAAGAAGAGAAAGAAAAGGATAAAGAAGGGAAGATATTTACAAAGGACAAACATGATTTTACATCACATTTTCCACGTAACATGATAAACAAAAGCCATCTCTATCCTGCAGGGTGCAGTTCTCGATAATACTTCAGTGAGGAAATAACATGCTTGTTATCCAAGTCAGCACAATTAGTAGCTCCATCTTAGACTTTAGCTAACCAGGAGCTCCAGCCGTCAGCGACAAACTGCACAAACTCAAGTCGCGGTCAGAAGTCAAGGCCACTCCAGTCTGTGCTGTCATCAATCGAGAGGCGAGAAATAAACATGGAAAGAAAAGATTCAGTTTTCATTATTAAATATGTTGTTTCTTTTGTATAGTATGGCAATACTTGCTTCTGGCTCTTTCTCTACTATCCAGATCAATTCAGCTCTATTTATAGCTCCAGCTCACCAAAACAATCATCTCAACAATATTAAAAAACCAAACCCAACAATCTGAAAATGCCCTGTAAGCAAGCACTCGGTGAAAACGGGGAGAAAGAACTCCCCTTTAACAGGAAGAGGCTTCCGGTGCACATCATGAGAGATTATTATAAAAACTGTTGTGAGTACTAGAATCCCTGTTTTGTTATGTAAAGTTATAACAGAAACTGAAGGGCAGACACATCACTATAGTGTGGTACCAACGATAACTGACGCCTGTCACACACTCCAGTAGCTGGGAACAGTCACTAGCAACAAAAGTTGTCTGTGGTTTCAAGTAGAGCCATTATTACAGTGGAAAAACTAGATTTATTGAAAGTCATGCATTCATACATCACAAACTTACCCTGGCAATGTAAAGGTCTATTAGTGCTGACTTTTTTTTTTCTTTTTGGGCGTGATATTCAAACAATAAAGAAGACATCTTTGTTAGTGTCTTTTTGTAACTCACTAGAATGTTGATATTTATTGGGCTTTAGATGAATTTCACTATGTTTTTTTGAGTTTTTACTACCCAGTCCAATTCACTTTGAAAAACTGCAGCCCCAGATACAGCATCGTACCCTGATTGCATACATCCCCCAAACATTACAACCCAGTCCTCTACATTCATTGAAAGAAACCGCATTGACTTAACACATTTATTTCATCCACCTTTTGATTTACCACCTGCTCACAGAGTCCAACTTACACGAGCTGGGACGCTGAATTTATTTTATGTGTTCTGCCTTTTTTCCAACATAGAGTGCATGTGGGAATTGTGGTGCAAACTTGTTAGGCAGTGCATAGCAGTAAGGGAGCCACATAAGAAAAATGAAAGTACTTTTGTATACCTGGCAGTTCTGCAGAAGTCAAGAAAGAGCAAAAATCCAGGACACTGAGTTTGCTACATTTAGGAAAAAGGTCACTTACTTTGTAACTTTAGATGTTAAGTGATTTAATACAGATTTTATTTTCCAAAAATGACGAACACAGTCAAATACATGGATTAACCTCAGTTTCATGGGGTTATTTTGACTAAATACATCAGACTGTCTTATATGGATAAATGGATACATGTTGGGTACATTATATACAGGTCTTGCATTCCTGATTGTTTTCGCTATTCTCTCAGTTCACGTTTATGCGTTTTGTGTGAGAGGACATCTGTCATGTGTTATGCCAATATTCCTGGCCTTTGACTCATATTAGCAGGTTGCAATGCAGTATATTTTCAATTAGGATTTAAGCCTGATAAAGTACTATTGACAAGAGTGAATCGATTTTGTTGTAACTCTCTCCTTTCACCATTGTCCGATTGATTAACTTGTTTTGATGTCGGACAGCACCGTATACCTCTGCTCTCCAATCCTGCTACATCTGTACTGTTATCTGCGTAAAACTGAAGAATAAACCAACAAAAGAAGGAGGAAGCTAAATATTACACCAGGAAGAACATGCTGAGGCAGGAAGAAGCGATAACAGGTTTAAAACATTATGTTTTGTCATATGAAAAGTTATCATGTTTTCCTCAAAATTGAATCGTGATGCAAAGTACGTGCTATCATTGGGATCGCCACTTGAATTGAAACAAATTCCTTTGACTCATTCAGGCTTTTCAAAATGTACCTGTCGGCATAGTTTCACAGTTAAAACAAAAACTCAAAAAAAAAGAAAGAAAAATCCTGCATTCGTTTTTGCGCTAGTAGAAACGGGCAGCTCAACATCACGGGAACCTGTAATTGAGAGGAATTAAAGACAAACAGTGAGTTTTAACTCTCGTGTAGGCCCGCACGCACACATCAGCTGCTCTGTGAAGTTTCAGCAGAGAGTGACAGTAATGATAGTGTGTGAAGGTTAACTCCAAGAGAAACCGAAGCACTCCCGCTGAATGGGAAGGAGAGGGGCAGATTTGAAAAGTACTTATTAGTCAAACTGGGTAACGCCGCCGCCTGCAAAGTATAATCAAATCAGTCTATACACCTAGTTCCAACATAGCATGTGAGATGCAACCGGCTCTGCAACCTTGACAGGAGGGTTATTTTTACTGATACTTTGCCTGCCTATTGTCTTGTGCATGTGTTGAAAATGGTGCCGTCAACAAAAGGAAATAAATGCAATGAAGGATGAATGCGCCCAGGAGGGTGTCGCTGGGAAGGAGGGATACAAGAAGCAATTATGAACATGCGTTCCTTGTGTTTTTATTTCTCTGCCCTCGAGTTAAGCACCCAATTGTTTGTGGAATACATAGACTGCCATGCAATTTTAATGACCCCCAGCACGCGTACATTTCCTGATTCACTTCTCATCGGCCCCCGATTTTTATTTAGAACCAAAAAATACTCCCGACTTGTCTCCTTTGTGATCAATACGCGGTGTCTTGGAATGAGGCAACCGGTTTTAATATGATTTTATGAGATCAGATAGCTCCCTTTGATCCCCGCCGCGATTCGTCTGATCTCCTATATCCGACAGGCTCCAGTGTTCATATGCATATTACATCTAGGAACACGGGGAATGGAGAAGAAATATGTGATAGGAAAAACAACACTGTCCCTCTTCAAGGATGTGTTTGTTAACCAGAATTAATATAAAAACCTCCAGGTGTTATTGTTGTTGTTGGTTGGTGCTGGTGTTTTGTTTTAGCTGGCACTGCTGCTTGTGAGAAGTGCACATCAAGCAAATTAACACTTGCAGCTTTGTCCTTAATTGCACATATGAGAAAAGCAGTGGCTTAGGGAATGTTGTATGTAAATAAGGTTTTATTTTGTTTTGTTTGCTGCTGGTGTTTCATCAAAAAAGAAGTAAAAAAAAAAAAACAACAACAACAACGAAACCACTTAGTTCCTGTATTTAATAATCTTGGGTATTCAGTGTGTAATAGGACATTAAAACCTGACCAGCACTCATACTTCACAAGGAAACTTTATAAACAAAAGATCAATGACTAAGTTTAATTGAATTATTTGATGAACAGCATTGTTCACATTTTGCAAGATACAATTAAAACACACAGATCCGCAGCACTGATAATGGCTTTGTGTGTATCCATTAAACTAGGGATGTCCCTTAATTGATCAACCTGAACCTAATATGAATTATACTGTGAGTCCTAGTATAAATACTATAGCTCAAGGTCCTAATAGCATATTCAAAAAAGCTCTTTAAACCACATGAAACTGCTCATTTAAGCCATTAATCCCAATACAGTCCAGTACAGAAATCAGTATCCCAGGATATTTGGTGCATACTGTAGCGACTAACAAATGTTACCACAGCCTCCCCCCAAAAATCAGGTGGTAGAGCAGGTCAACTACTAATTGGAAGGTTGGTGGTTCAATTCCTGTCTGCTCCAGTTTGCATTCCATATTTCTTTGAGCAAGATGCTAACCCCACAAATGTGAATCAATGTCAGATAGAAAGAGCACAGAAAAAAAGTGCTTGTGTGAATAAGCCAAGTGCTTTGAGTGCTCAGATAGAGTAGAAAAGCACTATAGAAGAACCAGTCCATTTACCACACCAACAGAACTACATGTCTCCAGTCTTGTGTGTCTGTTCTAGCTCAGTGTTACCAGCAACTCCGCACACAGATCAGAATTTATTCACGGCGATGAACTGGAATGTACATTCACAGCCACTTTATTAGGGACACCAGGTCAATCACCAATCTGATGCAGGTCTAACACAGAGAGACAGACACTCACATTCACACCTGTGGGCAAATTATTATTGTAGGGTCTTTATCATACCATCACACCTTAAAGTGCCTTGAGGTGACTGTTGTTGTGATTTGGTGCTATATAAATAAAATGTAATTTAATTTTGAATTAACCTAACCCCACTAACTGCATATCATGCAAACACAGAAAGGACCCAGCCAGATGGAGGAGTCAAACTCACGAGCTTCTTGCAGTGAGGTAGAACCTCACCGCTGTGCTGCCCCTGCAATATTCAGTAGCTGTGAACAATATGAAAGCACGGCTCCATCAGTGGTTCAGGCTGATTCCAGCTACGCACACACCATGTCACAGATGACAATGGGTGGCCTCCACAGTCACCAGATCTCAACCCAACAGAATGCCTTTGGGATGTGGTAGAGCAGGAGATTTGCTTTTGTAATATTTTATAAAATATCCCCTCAAATTCTGCCCATAAACAACTTTTACCTATTGACCATAAAAATATACGTTTCCAAAAAGGTTATACCATTATTTTAAAATCACTATTTAGGAGTGAAAATGGCCTTTCGGTCTGTCATTAAGTGCAGTCACTGCATGATGTATCATTTCTGTGTTCACACAAATGCACATGTTTAACTTCAGGAAAGGCTGTGTGGGAAACTGCTAGTGGTAATAAGGAGGTGATAGCATCAAAGCCTGCTACACTAAAAAAAACCCCAAAAAACACTACAATGAAGAAATAGTAAATATCCCTTGGCCACATAGTTCAGATACTTAATTGCCTTCCCAAGCTCGAGTGCAGTAAATAATGAAATTTTAATTTCTGCTCTCGCCATTGTGTTTCCCTAACTCGTGTTCAGGTGAATATTTGGATTATTTGTTCATTATAATCACTTATTGTCTCAGAGGTTTGCAATTATGTTGAAAGTGCAAACCTGATCCTTCATCGTCACAAATACCTCCGAGCAAGATCTCAAAACATGTCACCAAATGAAACAGATACATAAAATATACTAATTTTACATAAATCCATAAACTGCGACCTCGTGTGTTACCCATATTTAATGATGTGTGCACAGGAGTGACGTGGACCTATCATTACCAGGTTATGAAACCTGTCGTATGCACCAAGGCAGTTTTATGAATGTTTACGATAGCTGTCGTTAAATGTCATTTGTTATTTTGTTCAGGTTTAATATGAGGTTTCAGATGTGTCTTTTTTATGATAGCTTGACATTTGGAGTTTGAAATGTGGATGCATTTTGCTTTTTGTAAGAGAGCCTTGATCAAAGATGTGCACCCTCCAGTACAAGCAGAGAGAAAATCATTTACTACTGAATGCTTTATTATGAATGTACCTTAACTTGTACCTAATTCATCAACTGGGTCATCAGATGTGTTCATTTGTCTTGTTAACAGCTTGGCAATAATATAAAATGAAGTAACATACACATCCACCTCACTATATGTATTGTAGCCACAACTCTTTGAATTGAGGTGTTTTCAGTCCCAATGCCACAGGTGTATAACATCAAGCACTTAGCCATGCAGTCTGCCTTTACAAATATTTGTGAAAGAATGGGCCGTCCTCAAGAGCTGACTGAATTCAAGCTTGTTATTGTAATAGGATTTCACTTTTGCAACAAAACAGTTTGTGAAACGTCTTCCCTCCTGGATACTCCATGATTAACTGCGAATGACAATAACAGTATCTCAGCTACAAAGTGGTCGACCACATAAACTTAAAGCGTTGGGTTGCCAAGCGCTAAGGCTAAGTGGAAACATCTGCAAAAGTGCAAAGATTTGTAAGGTGTTTTATGATTTAACATAAAACCTGGTGAAATTATTTCAGTTTGTGCTGCACCGTATGAATTCTAACACAGTTTCATATCTATAGTAAAGCAACGTTTGGAGTTTTACAAAGAAAAAATTTGGACTTACTGAGTAAATATAAACCTTTCCACATGATGGGGAAAATGACGTTTCGTTCATTCATCATATTTTCATTAGTTGTTAAGTTTCAGTTTATTACAGATGGGATCTGTCATCAACACCACCTCGTCTAACCAGATGACAGTGAAAGTCTTTGCCACTACAGTTGGCTTACATGTTAAAATATTACAAATTCTTTTGCGCTGTAGTAAGTTGCATCAGGAATTTCTACCTATGATCTCTGTTAATAAAACCGTGTCCTTGTTAATCATATAAACATTTTAACAAACCAGTTCTTCTAAAGTAGTAGACAGTGGAAACCATGATGCAGTGTTTACACGAAGCGTAATTCACGACGTGTCACACGATTTATTTACTGAATTTCAGACTACTGTGCTTTATGTTCATGCCTGCTGTCATGTCATCATCAACATTATGCTTGAAATAGACTGACTAACTAGGGAACACATCTTCCCTCTCCTTTTCTATTAGCGCTAGCAAAATTTGAAATGAAGAGTCATTCATCTAGATCCAGCAGCAAACAAAATCAAATAAATCAACACTTTGCCCAAATATAAAAATATTTGTGCTGTGGGCAGATAATTAATGACCACAGCTGCTCTAATTAAAAGCCATCTGAGTTCCATTAATCTTGGTTGTTCGGTCCCGTCGTTTCTCAAAGTGGACAGCCACGCCTTTCCTAAGCAATGCCCATTGTCCTTGGACTTATTTTCAGGTGATATGGAAGGCCATTGTTGCTTTATTAGGATCACGAAGAAACATGAAAGCATAATCATTTATGGATTCCGAAGTGGGCACAAAGAAAATCTCGATTATCTCCCTCCAGTTTGGAATTAATATTGTGCAGAAACTGAGCATTGAAGGGACTAAAGTGTTGCTGCAAATAAGACAAATTTAAAGAAAAAAATATGTTTTTTCTTTTCTTATGGACAGGTTAAAAAAAAGGTTAAAAAAAACCCCTTACGCTGATTTCAGAACTGATCAATTGGCAAATGTAATTGATCTTCATCTCATTCAGATCTACTGTCAGCATGAACATTGTAGCAGTAAGTA
Source organism: Oreochromis niloticus (assembly GCF_001858045.2). Lineage (NCBI taxonomy): Eukaryota > Metazoa > Chordata > Actinopteri > Cichliformes > Cichlidae > Oreochromis > Oreochromis niloticus. Next base: position 19,433,622 of record NC_031985.2, on the reverse strand, counting down.
CTGTATCCATGAAAAAGCTCATAAATACTACTGGAAACAAACAGCATGGCACACAGGATAACTTAAAGCCTCAACCTGTTTTGAACGGTGAAACTTTGGTAGAGGTCGATGGAAGAAAAACAGGCATCAGGTATATATGTTGAGATTCAATGACATTCAAGAGATTCAAGTAGCATTTATTTCTGAAAGCGTTAATAGATCAGTTCAACTGCAGAAAATCCTTTAACTAATATAAAGCCTAAAAATTATGTTAATACCGAATATTTAAGTCATACGTACCTCCTACAGAGGAACAATGTTTTATTGAAATTCAGCTGTTTCCCCAGTTAGCAGTTCATTACCTTTCCGGAGTGGGAAAAGGGAAATTTGCCAGCAGATTACTATAACTCACCAAGACAAACACTTTGGAGAGAAGGGCTGTGGATTTTGTCCCTCATCACCTCGACTTAAATTGACTTGAAGTCAATGCGAAGTGGAAGGAAAACCTGTCTGCAGTGTTAGAGTGCACCTGGACAATATTTCAAAAACATCATTTAAGTTAACTATAGGACAAAAGTGGGACTGAATGCCTGCTGATATTGCCGTCGAATGAATATCCAGGAATTCTGCACTACTGTTATAACAAATCCAGACTGGATTCTAGCTCGTGCTACAGTAAAGTTTCAGCTCTGATATGTTTTCCTTTTTTTAAAATTTAGGATTCGCCACAAATAAAAGGTGCAAAATTACACTTCCAAAAAATTGAGTGATTTTAAATATAACCCTTATGATTATACAGCAGTTATATGTTTAAGTTAAATGTTAGGTGTGTAATCACAGCTGAGAAATTTTAAATTTTTTGAGTCATATATATAAGATACCGTCATGGGGTTACTGGGAACAAGGCTGTCTGAAGTACACCGCTTTACTTTACCTACCACACACTGTTCTTAAAAAACAACCCAACATTAGCTGTGTTATTGCTTCTTTCAAACTCCTTTTTTCCCCCCTCCATCCTTAATTATTCATTTGCTCATATGCTTTGTGCAGTACATAAAATTGTTGACGGTAATCACAGGGGCAATGGCCATTAAGCCCTAATGTGGCTAATGTTTGCCTAATCAAAGTTTTATGGACGGCAATAACTTTGAAAGAACATTTTTTTAATTATCCTTTAATTTGAGACATGATATTGGTGCAATCTCTCATTGCTACAAAGACCAAAACAATAACAACCCCCAGGGGAAACATTATTGTTCTACACATTAAAGGTATGAAGGCAGGGCAAAGCACAAGACCCTTTTTTTTTCTTTTACTTTTTTTTTTTTTAGCGAACATTCTTCGGCACTTGCAGGAAAATTCATCTGCAGCTCAATTAGCATTGGTAATTGAAAAAACACCAGAAAAGACTGATTCATCATGATGATGGATTTTTTAGGTCTTGCGCTATATTTTAATTTAGTGTAATCTCTCAGAATTGACTTTCATTAATGCTGTGACATTTAGAAACACCAAAGGAGAGGAGTCACGATGACAAGTGTTTTCAATGAGTTTTTTTGTGCATATTCTGCTATTGTGATTTGAAAAACCATGTTTGAATTGATGGGTAAAACGCTTGTGAAGTGTGAAGGGTGAAAATGTAATTTTTGTCACAATGAAGAAGTCTACATCTTGTTATCTCGCTTCTACCTCCCTAAAATCCCTTTTCTCCCCACTTTCTTTGTGGAGCATACAGTATTTACTTTTTTGGCAGCCCTCGCCACCCAAGTACAGACATTTGAGTGAGTTTATTAGTTCAAAAGGATTATTATTCTAATGTGAAAATGGAACTAATGGTGTGCCAGATGCTTTTTGCACAATTATCTGAGAAAACAAGTCTCAAGACAAGTCATGTGTTATTATTTGGTCATTTCTCAGAGACCCTTCAAAATTGCCCAATTATGTTCTATTAAGGCAAGGCCAACCCTGTCAATCAATGAAGCAGCATTTGCCCCTGCCTTCAAAGACAGTCCACTCAACATTTAATGGCTCTCAGAAGTTTGCAGTGCAGCTACATGAAAATGTTGCTCAGACCAATAAAGTTTGTTTTTCTCCAATAGGCCAGAATGTGTTGCGCTGGTTATTGGCATAGATTTTCTTGCTTTATTTTCTTTTGAAAAGGAGACAAAAGTACATTGAACGACTGGTTTCTATTCATACACGTGTCTATGAATGAAGTGGAAAAAAAAAATCCCTTTGTGGGAAAAAACCCCTTTTCTACATAATATATACTAAGAACACCAACATTAATAGTCATGTGAAAATGACAGTTTACATAGGTTTCTTTGTCCTGTGAAAAACAAAGTGTGCCCCATGATTCATTCGCTTATAGAACCACCTTTAGCAACCATAACATTAATAATCAATAACAATAGCAATTAATGATCATTAGTAATTGCTATGTATGACTTTACCAAGTTTCCACAGCACTGTGGGGGAATTCTGGGCACTTTTTCATGCACCGCTCTTATAAGATCCTGCCACAGCTTTCAGTGATGTTGAGGTCTAGACCTTGTAACAACTTTATTCTTTTCTTTTTCAGACTGGTTTAGATTCGCTTGGGATCACAGTCCAGTTAAATTTCAGTTTAAGCCAAGCTTTAGCTGTCGGGCAGATCGCCTCACATGTGACTTTTGAATAGTTTCTACTCAACTCACTGACTGAAAAGTCCTGTGGCAAGCCTAAACCATCATCCCATCACTACTGTGACCGAGGTGTTTGTGCTGATATGCTACGTTTGGTTTTCACCAAACATGGCACAGCACATTCTGGCAAAACGGCTCCACTTGTCTCATCTGTCCAAATGACTGTTCCAGAAGTCTTGTGACTTTTTCAGATGCATATTTGCTGCCATGTTTTTTTTAGAGGTAAGAGTTTCTTATGGTAACTGTTACAAAAAGCCATCCTTTTCAGTTTGCTTTTTCCTCATTGTAGCATCATGAATTTTAACATTTAACACACTAACTGAGGCCTGTAGCTTCTGTAGCTCGTGTTTTTTTGGGAAGTATTTTTCTTTTTTTTATTTCTCTGAGCATTAGTCTCACCTTGGTATGAGGACGTTCTATCCTTTCAATTTTGGACATTAAGTTAACAAACAACTGAATATTGTACACAAGAAAAAGTGGATAAACTTTTGCGTTTATAGAGGTGGTTCAGTTAATCAAGTGCATTTGATACCCAGCACTTGGCTGTTACTTACCTTCTTACTTGTACTTTGTCTTTCACAGGACTAAATAGATCTTTTTCACAAGGTAGCATTTTTAACTACAAACTGGATTAAAGGGAAATTTTTGTCACAAAAAACTAAGAATCATGCTGTAAACATTTAACAGAGACATTCAAGTGGGCTATGCGGAATAATTACATGAAACTGGATGCTTGCTCCGTTCTAATAATGAATTACATATGAAACATTTTGTCATGATTTGAGCAACTAGCAATTTTCTGGTGTCTGTGCTGTATTTTCTTATGCCTGTATAGAATATGAATCAAATGAGACACTGTGGCGCTAAACAAACACACCACTCTCCACAGATATGCAAGAAGGTGGGATCACAGTAAAAACGGGCTTAACCACAACTCAACTGTGGGATGATAGGTCTGCGAAAATAAAAGAAGGCCCTACCAGTCTCTGAAAGTGCAATGCAAAGATGTTTCACTATAATGATTGCAATGATTTGTTCTTACTAATATTTTTTTACTCCATCATCATCATGGTTCAGTCATTAACTACTGTGTCTTTTATATATTCCATGCATCAATCCCTCAGCACGACATACATCTCCCGTCAACCCAAGGCTGGTAGACTGCACCACCTACAGTTTCTAATTAAGCAGCGAAGAGACAGAATACTCTGGGATGAGTCATGAATTAGGTGTATGTTGTTGAAACTCAACAATAAGACACCATATAAAATAAAGCTTCAGCTATTTTTGGTTTGGCTTAAATTTTTGATGTCCTGCCACTGTTGTGCCCAAAAGTCTCATCATCCCCCGCTGTTCCCAGTTTGCTAAAACTTGTGCTAGGTCAGCTCCAAACACATGCACCGCCACTGGGAATTTCTGGCAATCCGCTTGTCACATTTGAGCAAAACATCTGTTGTTTTACTGGCCTGGCCAAACCCATTCTGTCGGAGCGAATTAGGGAAATGGGAAACAGTGTCACCCATGAATCTGACACCGTTGCCGTATTGGCTTTTAGCACGCATGCAGAATAGACTCGATTGGAGTTGAGAATGCGACACGCTCAAACAGTGCACTTAACATTTTTTCCAATTTCCATCACAACTAGCATTCTAAAAATACCAGGTGAATAGCGGCGAGGTTGGGATACGATAAATAAAGCTTCTGTGACGTGGCCCAGCGCTGCAATCAATCTCGTCTCCCAGCATCCCCTTCTCTCCGTTTCTCTCTTTGTTTTCATATCTCAGTGTCCCTCCCTCTTCGTCCTACATCTCCCTCCTCTCTGTCTAACTCTATCTTGCTTGAGAGCTAGCATATGTCTCCAATCATTTCCTCCCAGCCCCCCACCCCTTTGCCTTTGCCTTCCCCCTAGATTTCCTCTCTTCCCCTCCGTTTCTTCCCCAGTTACTCCTTCATCTCTCCCAGTTTGACTCGAGCGGTGACTGGTGCAGTTATCAATCACGGAAGCCAAGCCTTGTCAGCGACGACTGAACCCAGAGGCGCCCCTCTCCCCTCACTCTCTCTCCCTCTCTTTATCTGTCTCGGTCTCCTTCCTTTAACAAATTTGTTCCAGTTAATAAGCCCTCCCAAATGACCCCCTCTTCCTAATTAAGCACAGGCAGCATGTAGGGAAATATGATACTTAATTAATGATGAGATAAACTCTCTCCCAAGGCCCTGTCAGAAAACCATGACACCATGTTTGGCGGTTTGAAATCAAATTAATATGCCAAAAGACAGAGAAGAATAACTGATGAGAGATTTCACTCTACCTTTTCCAATTCTTCATCTGACCGAGGAGCACAGGCTTCGGATTTTCAAACCAGTTCATCCAAATTCCAAGCAAGCAAATTCCACACATCCGACCAAGTAATTCCACAGTGTGTTATTAGGTACACTCTCAATTTTTGTCAGTGCTTTTTTTGTTTCGTTTTTTTGTAGCTGTAAAACAAACTGCTCAAAAAGCAGGTTTTTTTTAAAGTTATATCAGCTCCGGTTTAGAGGAGCAAGTGGTATAGTTTAAATCTTTCAGAGTAAAAAAATACACAGTAAAATTCAAAAGTTGTGTTCCTACATGCACTGCGTGTTGACATCTGTGGAGAAGATGCATGTCGGGGGAAAAATGTGAAAATTTGTTTTTTGTTGTTGTTTTTTAAAGTACCATACAGTAGGCAACATGCATATATGTATCCATACGGCTACAAGTGTTCTACTCTGTCCTTAGACGCTAAAGAAAAAGAAAAACCCACAAGCAAAGGAGAAACTACACTTGGAAGATGGTGACTAGTGCAGCAGGTGTGATAGCTCTGCAGTAACTTCTAAATAAGAAAGGTAGTATGGAAGTGCTTTGCGTTGTTATCCATTAATACACATGACCTTTTGATTTTTTTGTGAGAGAGCCAGACTCATACTTTAAAATTGGCTAACATTGCGACAATGCTTAAGCTAACATATTGTAACGGATGTCATACCTCACAGTAACGTTTGTAGGCCACTTGGCTGCCATGCTAACATTTAAGTCTGTCTTGCTAGCAAAATACAGTGTTAATATTTTACACGAAACAGACTTTTACCACCATGTTAGTGATTCAAAATTAAATGTAATTAGATGTTTGTAATAATGGAGTTTAAATCTATGTAGGTTAATCATTTTGTATATGAGTGGGTTGTTTTTGTTGCTGTTTTTTAATTCTTTCTTTTTTTTATCATGGCATTAAATTATTATTGTAAATTGTGCAACTCTACCGGTATTGGTGCTTATCACAAAATCTATGATGTCGTGGTATCCCGAAACTCTATTTTTGTTCTAATTAGTAAATTACGCTGCGCTGTAAACATAGTGAGTAATTTTCCCTTTCTGCCCAACAGATGCCCCCAGATTTTAATGCCTTCTCAGGTCCCTTATAAATGAACTCAGTTTCCCACCTTTCTCTCTTCCTGTCTTTGTATTCCACCTATCCTGTGCATGTCTACTTATAAGCTTCATTTGGTCATAATTAAAATCAGTCAACTGCTACCGCCTGCTAGGTGTGTTTCTGCATTTGGGCCCTTGATCCTGTTCCCCTTCATTCTGCAACACGGTAACTTGGAGAATATGATGAGATAGTGGATGACAAAGAGAGACGTCAGCATACGTCTGTTAAGGGTGCCCTCAACATTCAGACACAGACATCATAGTCATACAGCACCATCGTGAGCTTTTACATGCCAGAACATTTAATATACAAACAATTCAAATATTCAAATTAGTTACAACAAAGACTCCTTCAATCAGAAGTAGCTCTCTCGCCAGTACCAACAAAGAATGTAAAAGACACTGACTGACAATAATTTATTCTCTTATCTCATTACTCTTTATATGATTTCAGCAAACTACAGTTTCTTTAATCATGTCCAACAGCTCATTGTTTTATTGTGTTTTAACAAGCTTTAATTAATGGATGACACAGAAAATCGCTTTTAATAATGCATGGATAATATGTGTCCAGAACATATGGGATACTTTATTCATAGTCAACATAAATTGTCAAATTCTGTCTGACAAACCCTTGCAAAAGTAGGCCATTCTGATGTAGAAGCAGAGATGAACAAAGTTATTTTTCTGTCGAATATTTAAAGACTGATTTATAACCTTCAAGGAAATAACACACACTATCAGAAAAGCTTATTACCACAGGCGGATGCAAGCCAGGTTATACATGGCTTTTCTGTACTTTTTCCAAAATAGTAATAAAAACTATAAAATAATTAAATAGCATAGCGAATATACTTGTCCAGTTACCTGTTGCCAGATAAAAATTCCTGTTTCATCCACAGTGAGTGTTCACAAATTAAAATAATTCTTAATGTTAGCCATTGGCTTTATAATTGCAGTTCATCGAATGTGCCCCTCTTTTGCCATTTACATAGGTTGCTTTCTATAACCAAAAATCTTCATAATTTGAGGTTATTTTGCTAACTGACTAACATTGAAACGTCTGTGGCTACTACCAAGGGAAAGATGGTTACACTGGCTGCCAAGATGTTGCTAGCAGTTGTAAAACTGGTGTCAGATTGCTGCAATTTCGTTAATTGGCATGCAAAATGCTGACTTGTCTACACACTTGTCACTGAGGAGTTGTGACAAACCGGAAATGAAGCAATCACCATCACAGAAATAGTTGCGCGTTTTGAAATATGCTGGTTGCAGTAGCAAAACCTTTACAATGAAGCCAAACATTCCTCATGTTGGCACGTTTACCACTCAGCAAGTAGTTGGCAAATATTTGCAGACAAATTGCCATCTACCATGCAAATCTTTTAGTGCAGCAGCCTCTTAATGACCAACTTCACCTAGCAACAGTGAAAAAACATCCAATTCAATTCAGTTTTATTTATACAGCGCCAACTCACAACAACAGCTGCCATGAGGTGCTTTATATTGTAAGGTAGACCCTACAATAATAGATACAGAGAAAAATCCAACAATCATGTGACCCCCTATGAGCAAGCACTTTGGTGACAGTGGGAAGGAAAAACTCCCTTTTAACAGGAAGAAACCTCCGGCAGAACCAGGCTCAGGGAGTGGCGACCGGTTGGGGTCCAGCAACCGCTCGGCAACCAGTCAGTGAATCTGCATTTTTCCCTAGGCTTGTGTGACTGAGGCTTTAAAATTTTCAGTTTACTGTATTTTGTTACAGTGCATGCAGCATTATGAAAAATAGAGTACATAAAGCAGGAAATCCTAAGAACGTGGCAGTCGGAGACGGATTAGATGTACAAAAGCTCTGGGCTTGGCCATTTGGGACCCAGTTCAGTGTTTCAGTTTTGAAGAGAAAAATGTTGGTCTTCTACTTGTTATAACTCATCCATCATACTGATTCTGTCTTGAAAGGTAGTATATTAAATTACAGGAGCTAGACACAACTCAAATGTATTTTCCTTCTCATATTGCAACACAGCTCCAAAGCTTTAGAAGAGAATACGGATCCGGTAAACTCATGACTGTCTGCCTGTTCTCGTGCTGAGGGCTCACATACTGAGGATATCGTCATGGAATCAAGACGGTCTTATGAAATCTAGCAAGCACGGGTCACTCGGGTCAACAAATCTGGTCCAGATTATATTACCCAAGCTCCACTAAAATGCACCACAACTATTCTTTTAAATAGCTCATAGCAGTAGGACATTTGTTTGGCAGTTGTCCTACTTAAATGTAGCAAGCAAAATGCATAATTCTTACACATTTTGCTGACATGATGATTATTAAAGAGACTAGCGAAGATGTAAACTATCTTAACCAAGTCGGGCGCTGTGATTGTCTTGCCACTGGAGCTTCTCGTTGTGGAAATGTGTCTCGACAATGACAACTACATTTTAGCTCTTGTTTCCCCTGATCTTCAAATCAAATTTACACTGACTTCTTTGATATGTGCAGAGTGAGCATTTATATCCCTGTGGACTGTGAGAAAAATAAATAAACCAAAACTATCACATCCACAAACAACTAACAACAAATCTGACATATTTACCATAACAGCCGTTCTGAACTTTGGTCTAAATGAAACACATCCATAAAATAAGTGTTTGTTCTGCACCGTCCTTTGAAGTTGGATTTGTTTTTGCTCTTTAATGATTTCTTTCTTCTGATGATGATGGAAGCCGTGCTGACACCTTCTTTTGCTTCATCAAGTTCCGCTGCACAATTACATGAATTTACTTTCAATAAATTACCATCTTTGCATACATCAGTCAAATCATCCAGCTGAGGCATTCGCAAACAATATGCATTATTAATTTCATTGTCAGTGTTTATTTGGTTAACTTGTAACCGACTTGGACAGCCCATTGCCTTGATGATGTATTTAAAAGCATCAGGGTCGGCTTTTTAAAAGGAAATCAGGGGATGACATGCTTCCACACACCACTTCGCTCCCCGCTGAGGCCACTGAGGGAAAAAGACTGAACTCCAGTGAAAGACCAATCAAAAACTCAAAAGATGCATCGTGAGCTGCTGCAGTCAAAACAACAGAATCAGGAAGATCATCCACATCACAGCGATTCTCAGTGAGTGGTTGTTAGCACTGATTGACTATATTTCAATTTAACAAGTTTCTTCTGTCTACAACAGTTAATTGAATGAATATATTGTATTCATAAAAGAGAGCAAAAACAAAAACAAGAGCAAAGAAGTTGAGTTGGGAACCATCTCTTGTTAAGGATTTAAGAGTTCAGTGATTTCAAGCATGTCAGTCATCGATCTAAATAAGAATGAGGAGCTATTGTATTGACTTTTAAGCCGTTAATACTAAACACAGTAACTATGGTCAATGATTACCTTGATGTACTATCAGTATGCTGTAGTTAGACTATGAATACTATGCCGTATCTTTGAGGTTAGTGCAAGCATAGAAAGAATGATGCATTCCAAATAGACATGTCTGCTAATGCCGGGGAAAACACAGCTAGTGAAGACAAATCAGAGTGAAGAAGCACCCTCTGAAAGTGCCATGTTGCAGCCATCCATTTAGCCCTGAGGGCACCTGGAGGGTGCTGCAATGGCACCTCTCATCTGCCATCAAACTATCATCCCAGATGACAGCTCTTAGGTACACTTCCAGCGAAATTCCAATCTCTTGCACCATCTTACATGGAAGAAAAAACAAGAGCAGACGAAGGTGGGTGGGGTGCACCATCTTGCAAACATTTCACATAATTAGATTACAGCAGTCCTAATTAAAATAGGATCAAGTGGTTTTGTAAAATGCTGATAAGTTGGAACACGACTGAAGGGTGTTTCAAGAAATAATATAATTTCTTCAATTTGATTAAAGCACAAACAATGAAACTGATATAGGGTGTCTACATACACTGTTTAATTCATGTAGTATTATAACATAACTCCCAAAATGTTCAGTCTACTTTAATATAAAACATGTAGTTTCCAATGAAGAAGCAAGATCAAGCTCCGTTTTGACACAGCGGCCAAAAATAAGTCAATTATTTCTCAAAGTCTTCATATACATAGCCTGTACTCGCTGCACTTTTTGTTTTTAAGTTGTGTAATTGGCTTTTCTTCTTCTTTCCAATGTCATGTTTTATGTCATGGCACAAACGCTTGATTCTAGAGTGGATGAGTGCCTGGCAACAACAGAGCCACACAGCTTTATCTGCGACACCTAATGATGGCATCCACCTGCTGTTTTATGGTCACAGCTGGAGCAGTGTAGCTCCCATTTGGCCCAAGTGCACAATCTCTCTTTCTCTCCTCCTGTCTCCCTGTGCCATATACTTATCTTCCTTCTTCTTATTCTATCCTTTGCTCTCATCAGGCTCTCGCATTTTCATCTTTAGGTGTACCCAATTTACCCTCGATTCCCTTTCTTTTTCCCCACCTTCATCCACCTCTGTATTCTACACTCTTCTTCCACTTTCCCTTCTTTTCTTTGTGCCTCATTGCCCTGATGTTCTTTTTATGGTCAACAGCCATGAGCTCCTCATCTGAGCTAGTCTGGCCTCATGTGCTTCAGGAAGGGATGAGTAGATGTGGGGGTGAAGGCCCACGAGGTGCCCAAAGAGCCAAATATCAGACCAATATGTCACCCAGCTGCCTGATGACCTCGACCATTCAACCTTGCAGGGCTCTGACTGTGCATCTTCATCCTGAGGGTAACTGCGACATGATGGCAATATGTCTTTTTCATACTGCAAAAATGTCCCATTTCATTATCAGACGATTCACACACCATGAAGCCATGTTCTTCTATCGAAAGGGTTGTAGGGTTTTGTAGATGAGATAACGTAAAAATACATTTAAAACTAATTAACAACTTGTTCTCTTTTTCACATAAAATCACTTTTAGATTAAAATCCCCACTACTCATATCTTTACATGAACAAAGGAAGGAAATTTGTTAAATGACTCCATCGTGGTGGTGAAACCGCTGGGAGTTTTCACTTAACTCTGATATGTTCCTTTGGCTCTGTGGTGCACGTTAGCATCTTTCAGTCCATTGTTTTGGGTCAGATCAGTCCTGCCAGCCTAATTTTCGGTGACAAAGTTAGGTTGAACAACTTACACGAGCTTAACGAGACACATGTTTCCCTTCAGGTTGAACAATCTTGATAAATGCATAGGAAAGGGTTTAATCTGTAATACTGCCACGTAGCACAGGTTTAAATGTGAAATTATTGAGCTACTGTGTGTAAAAACTTAACTTTGCTTGAACCACAAGCCAAAATGTGCCCAACAGCTCCAATCGAAACAGCTCCACATACCATGAGTTGAAAGATCAACAGAATATAATGATTAACAGAACTATATGGCATCTAGATATTGGTACAGCCAGTGTTTGACATGAGGCATCAAGGAAAAAAGCACAACTAGACATATGTAGTATTAAATGTGCAATCCCAACCACTGATGTTCCAGAACATCACTGAATGACTGAATGACAAAGGTATTCTAAATAGCAGCTTGAGTTCCTCGAGGAACTGCTGTCTGTATTTTGACTGATAACCTAATTTCTGGGCCTAGCGTTTCAAAGCCTTGTCGGACATGTTCAGTCTGCTTTGCTATTCTCCAAGACAGATCCACGGAGGATACTCGATATCCACCTACAGGAGAAAGACAAGGACTCCACTTAAAGATCACTGAACAGCACAAAATCTTTCAACAATCTTCCAGTCAGATTTTAAAACAACAACAAGTCTCACCTTACTTTCCTCTTTATCCCAATATCATAATTCTCATTTCAAGCTCAATCAAGAAACCCTCAATTGACCAGATTGCAGACAGGTGATCTCCAAGGATCCTCATAGCAGGTGTTTCTAGACAACTTCTGACTGAGTTGACTGAGGAAAATAGGAGTTTGGACTAAAAATAGGAGAATCAAATCATTTCTAGGAGACAAGCTGAAATTACTCAACAGCAGAAGGGGAAAAAATCATGATCGCAGCTCAGGCCCGTCAACAACCCAAGATGTCCTTAGAGAGAGGCTCTGGCTTGACAACATGTCAATATCACTTTGAGTGCTTCTCTGCGAACATAGCTCTTTGGGAAATCTCATTTACTTCAGCAGCTTTACACAGACACACACAAAAAAGACAGTGAACATTTGACGAATGCAAGTAAAAAACAGAGAGGCGAGCAGTTGATCTTTGAGACCGAAGACGATTTTTTTTAAAAAAAGAAAAAGAAAAAGGTAAGACAACACTTCTTTGTTGATCACTGTCAATGCGTTTACTGGACCAGACGGTGTTGTCTAACTTTCGGCAGCTAACACCCATCTGTCTGAGATCTTACGTTGACTGGAAAGAAATCGCTCTCCTTGAATTTAGCCCCCAGTTCGTCTTCCTCTTAAATCTGTCACTCACGCACCTCTCAGAAGCTGACAGGATGATTGAATACAAACCCACATTAACAGTGACAACTTCAGCCGCAGTTAAGCAAACCTGAGCAAACAGAGCATTGTGGTAGGCAGGCACAAAACACAGACACGGCTCTCAGTCACTCTGCAGGCTTATGGGCAAAACAGAAAAGCATGAAATTCAACAAAGACACAAGTTGGAGATTTTTTTTATATTCATTCCTCAGATATCAGTAGCTTCAAATCTGCACAGCTGTATTTGTAAATAGCGGACAGTACAGTTTGCAACGTGGACAAGGAGCTCCTTTTATTATGAAGAACTGCACAATAGTGAATATGCATATTGTAGCATGTCTTGCAATTTCCATATTTAGCTCCACACCCTTAGGTGTTTCGCTCAGTCTCCAGGGGCGACAGCCATTCTTGAGCGTGATTTGTCCCAGAGGCTGTTACACCTGCTGAATAAACATGAGGCTAATCCTCCTTCCGCTACACTTGTAAGGGGTCAAAGTTCGTATTTACAAGAACAGCAAATCCACTTACAATTAAAACCTGTTTTGAGAGTATCCCTTCTTACGCACCTACAAGTCAGATTTCCCCGTGTATACATCACATGGCAGAAATCAGGTTATCTGCTTATTCCCCCCCCCCACACACACACTAATCAGTATTTTTCCATTAAGACCTCACTTGCCATTTTTTTCTCATTATTTTTTTTTCCTTAGAAAAACTGGACCTTTTATTTCTTTAATCTTTGAGTGCGCTTGTCAAAATGTATATCAAATATTTTCCATCAGAGAATATTTTCATTTCCTGTTCTCTGTCATGCTGTGTTCTAAAACACACTTTCCCCCATCTACTGAGTAGAAGTAACAAAACTGAACAAAAAGAAACTGTTCAGAGTTCATGGACTCTGGATATTTGATGCAAATACTTGTTTCATTGGAAAACAAACAAACGCGTAACTGTTTGTGGTTTGATTTCTATTTTATTTTAAAATGTGCACTTTAGCACACTTCAATGTAACAAATGAGTGGCTTTTTTGGTTAGCATCATCAAACCAAAAAAAATCCCACTGACTTATCTAAATAGAATTTGTAACTGTTCGTGTTAAGATGGTAACTAATCAATTTTTTATGCAGAAGTTGAGCGCACAAAACTTTAAGATCTAGGATTTAACATTTGCTGATTGGCTGTTTTGTGGTTGACATTTAAATAACATTTATTTAAAATGAAAAGAAGCCCAAAAAACCCTACTCGGTAATATTTGGGAAATAATTTCCCTATTCCACTAAAAAACAGACTATCAGTGGTAATGATTAAAGACAAGCAGAACACTAAATATGGCCACTTAATTAGGTATACTTGTTCAGATGCTTGTTAAAATGTTTAACCTACCACATGGCAACAACCCAATGCACTTAGGTACATAGAAATGGTCAAGATGACCTGCTAAAGTTAAAGCCAAGCATCAGAACAAGGAAGAAAGGTGATTTAAATGACTTCAAATGTGTCATGGATTTTGGTTCCAGACAGGCTGGTCTGAATATTTCAGAAACTGTTGCGTTACTGGGATTTTCCCACAAAACCATCCCTTTGTTGCCTATGAGACTAACGCAGAGTCATCTCAAATACACAACTGAAAATGCACAATCTAGCTGTAGGAGTTGTTACAACTGGGCTACAGCCAACAGGGTTAAAAAGTAAACTACCTGTTATTCACAGTCAAAAACCTGCGTTAAAAGAACTGAAACACAGGTAAAAGCCAAATGTGACGGTGTGCATCCATCCTCAACCAGCTGCAGTCCATTTACTTTCAAACCAACTAGTTCCTTGTTAGAGCAATGTTGCTTCTATTTCACTGTGATGGCAAGCCACACATGCTAAGCTCCACACCTCACCACTAGTTTGCTTCACTTTAGTTTACTTTCCAGTCACTTCTTTAAATATATTTTACCTATTGTGTAATCACACTTTACAATGTTTATATGCAGTGCACACATATCAACATTGCAAGGTCAAAATTCTGTTTTATGTTATATTAATACATCTTTCTTTGTTTGAGTTACCTGGGGGTTTGGCTTCTACTTCCTGGTTGGCAAAAGGTGTGGCAAAGGGCTGGGGGATCTGAAGTACTGCTGACATCCTCATTGGACTGAACCACATGCTTCATTGCCTGGGGGGTGTTTGGAGTTAACTGTTTTGTGTAAGTTGGTTATATGGCAGCCATTATGTTTTCCCCTTGTGTGTCATATGGTTTAGCTAAGCCAGTATTTAAGTTTCCTCATGTGTCATTTCAGCAGGTCAGTTTGTCTTCTGTTTGTTTGAGGTTTTGTTAGTTGATATTTGAGTTGACATCTTTTAATTGTCTGCCTGTTAAAGTTTTTGGCTTTGTTAATTATCTTTCATATTTTATGGTCAATAAAATCCCATTTTTGAATTAAACACCTGTGTCGTCTATGCCTTACCGACATTCATCGAGATGGCCATGGCAAAAGATGTTCAAATAGACTCATAAAAATCCACATGCTCTCCTTAAATATTAATTTATAAGTGGTAAATATGAGGTTTTACCAAATGTAAAGTGCAACAGCCCTCCAGTACTGTAGATATCTTCTGCTCCATGTTACTGATAGCAGCACACCCACTTATTGGTGCTGATATGATACAAAACAACAGTATTATAGTGCATTTAGTCTTATTCAAAATGTGAAATTCTTGTACCCATTTAGAACACCCCTGTCAGAAGAGGACAATAAGGGTTTGCTTATCTCTTTAAAAATAAACATTTTATCCTTGAGGCCATTAAAAAGACATGTTATGATTCCCTGCTGCAGTTTTGTGTCTAATTGTGAAGCATGCAGCACCAGTACAGTAAGCAACACACTATTAATTGTCATTTTCTTATTGCAAAACTACCTCCTTCCTCCTCTCACCAATTAGGGAATAAAAAGAGAATTCGTCTCTAGACTTTCTCTCAGTATGTGCTCCATCTCCCTACTAAATCATTCAACAGCACTGTGCTTCTCATTAGCCTGCTTAGCAAAACTTCCTCAAAAATCACATAAATCAGCGCCTGGGAATAGAAATTAAACTCCTTCTTGCAAGCTCTTGGGAATTTTCTTTTTACCCCTCCTTTCAAAAAAGGCCGGCGTTTAAGATTTAGAGCACGATAGTCCCGGAAGCTGGCTTAGCTTCACCCTTAAGTATTGCTATACTGAAATAAAAGCTGAATGGTAGTGTTAAGGCAGTGCTTTACTGTCCTTGTAGTAAGACTGGTATTGGTATTACTTACTTATTCAACCAACTACGTGCTCTCCTTTGAAAATAAAAAAGAGGTGCAAAATGAACGGCCACCACTATATTCCATGTGTTAAAGGTGAAAGGAGGCTGTCAATGTAACTGCAGCAACAAACACCAGTTTTTCAAATCTGACTGTTTCTCTACCTAAATTCTATATCAGATGTCTGCTACTGACGAGTGCCATTGCAGTAACTATCCTTTTAGTCTATCTTGTTGTATTACATCAAAAAGTAAATCAACCAACAATTATATCACAATTTGATACAAGAAATAACTAAAAGCCAGCCAGCCATTGTCTTTTATTTTAGAAGTAGAGTAGGACAACCTAAATGCTCTTTTGGCAATTCTGCCTAAAATAGTCTTTCGTATTGTTTTATTCAGCAGGATAGTTTTATAGTAATGCATTTATGCTCATTTTGGTCTGTTTACATCAGTAAAATAAGCCTTTGATATTCTGTTAAGTGAATAAGGCAAAAACAGAAAACAGACCGTTGGTTACTTCAGCTATGAACTGTTTTTCAATATGTAAACTTACAATGCAATACTACAATACAATAAAGAAAGAAACAGGTAAAAAGAAAGTACACCATCTTTAAACTTTAAGGGTTAGATATCAGAATGCAATACAAAATAATCTGGTCCTCAGCAGGACTTACAACAAGGTAAATACATCCTTAGACGAATAATAAAACATGAAATTTTACGCTGTGTTATTAATTATTTAAAGGGAAATTAGCCAAAATGCAGTGGAAGTGTAAAAACCTTGAAGCGAGCGCTGTTAAAGTCGTCATTATACAACATTAAGAAGGTAAACAACAACAGCCAGGAAGTAAAAGTGCAGGAAATGCATGTGAGAGAAAGTAAAAGAAGGGATAAGTAGAAACAAAACACAAGTGAATTTAACCCAGGGCAAAGAGATGCAGGGAGAAGCTGAAGGATCAAATAAACTCTAATACAAATAGAAACTCAAGAACTAAAGAATCAAAATACTAAGAAAATACTGAAGAAATCCATGAAGACAAATTAAAGTAATAAATGAACCCTCAGCTACACCTCAGACTCTACAGCCTGCAGTTAGCATGTTAAATGTTAAAATGTAAAAGTTTCAACATTATTAGTAGAATTAGAAAAAGATAAACCTGGCAGCACAGCTTAGTTTTGCAAAGTTGCATCTGAGCAAACCACAAGACTTCTGTAACAATGTCCATAGAGCACCGTGTTTGGAGAAAACAAAACTCAGCATATTAGCACAAACACCTCAGACGAACTGTCAAACACAGTGGTGGAGGGGTGATGACTAGGCTTGTTTTGCAGCAACAGGATCTGAGCACCTTGCAATTATTATATCAGCTATAAACTCATCTCATGCAGAATAAATGAAAGAATGAAGAATCAAGGTGTTGTAATGACCCAGTCGAAGTAGGAACGAGCAGGACCTTAAGAGAGCTGTGCATAAACAAATGCCTGCAAACCTCAATCAATGGAAGCAATGTTGTGAAGAAGAGTGTTCCTCCACAACAACGCATGCTGTTTTTCATCTCATGTTATAGTTACCTAATAAAACCTGGTAAGGATTAGATATATGTTTTACTTATATTCTGATAAGCAAACCCTGGTATGCTTTCCTTTAACCACGGCTGCATATGTGACCACGGGATGAAGCCAATAATGGGATCAAGCCAACTGCCACTCTATGTCATCTAATGTTCAGCATGTGTTAGTGCTAAATAATAAATATTTCCACCCAACAGATTTCCTCTGCTAAATCAAACAATAAAGGCTGGAAGAAAAAAAGTCTACCCGTAAATACAGAAAGAGAAGAGAGTGATACGGCATCAGTGTGTCTGCAAATTCAGTTTAACCTCACCGGCAATCGGATTTTTAAAAAGGGAAAAAGGAAGTCTCTTGAGATTTTTTTTTTTTTTTAGCTTCACTTCATGAGCTCTTGATTTTTTTGAGTTTGTTTATTTCTCCCTCAGTTGCCACCCGCCTCCCTTCACAGAACGACCATCGTTTAAATGCAAGCCAACATCTGACGTTGTTTGGGCTCGGTGTGTTTATGGAGGGTGATGGCTAGCCGCTGAGATGCAGGACTCACTTGGGACTGGACCAGTCAAATCTCGTCAGGCCCTGGATGACTAGATGAAACAGCTGTTCGAGGCCCATCCGCACAGGTTTGCGTTCAAAAGCAGCATGGCATGAGGTCTGGGAGATGCAACTGCCTATGGGTCCATTTATAAAAATATATATATATATAAAAGAGAGGGTCTAACAGAGAGCTGTGAGGAATGGAAAAGGAAAAAAAAATTATTTATTTAGTATGTTTACTGTTTATTTTTTCCTGGAGAGCAAATTAATTTTTTAAACAAAAAAAAAATCCCCGATGTGGATTATTTACCATCAACGCTGATCACCTGTGAAAGAGGCAGACTTTGATATATTTCGCCTTTATGATGATGTCGAAGCTTTCTCTGGTGCTCGCTATTTATTAAATAGTTTTCTCATCAAAGAGTCAGAGAAGAGGTTGGGTTTCGAGGTGGTAATTGAGGCTCCTCTGATGATTACAGAGTGAATAACTCAATCAGGTTTAATTAGGCCTCACCGAGGAACGTGACTACTAAAGGTGTAATTGTATAGCTTTGATTTATATTTTGAATTCTGTGATTTAACATGTATCCCGGTCCAAAACTGCAAAGGTTTAGCAGGTCACCATTTTGCCAGTTTCAGCAACAACTGTCACTGGCCTGTTCTCGTTTTGAGCTGTAGCAAACTCATTTTAATCATTTAACAAGGCACCTGTCTATAATGATATCGCTCATCCAACAGTGCTTACATCTAAGAATATAGAAAACTGTGCAGTGTGTTTCAAAGTGGACTTGTGCCTCTCGTGGACCAGTTCTTTGTGTGCTTTGATTAGAAGTAGGTTAGTGGTTTTGAGCCTTTTTATAATAGGATATAATATCACAGCATCTCGAGCTTTGCAGAGTCAACAACAGACAAAGCTCAGCCGACAGCATCCAGTCTTTGTTTTGTAATCAATAACAACTATAGGATCCTTACTTAATGTTGCCATCAGGCTGTCAATGACACTGCCCGCCCCCTGCACAGAGTTCCAACTTCTGAAATTAGTGTACTTCAGGTTATTTAACCTCCATTCATCTGATAAGCACCACCATGAGAAGCTATAGTAGAGTAATAGTAGTAGTGACAAGTAAGTCAAAGCGGCTGGGGAACTCATTTAGAGAGCACTGCACTTAATTTTTTTTAAAATTATTGACATTTTGCACGAGTGTTTTATTATAGACTTAATTTGCTATACTGGAATATCAATATTTTTCTACCACGTTACATTTGTAAAGGCTGAGCATGATGATTGTTTTGACGAGTTTTGAGATGATGATTATTTATAGCACTGACAGAAGCAAAATATGGTTTTTCACTGCATTACATGTACATGCATGAAAGATGTGACTTTGTAACAATATACTCCACAGCTGTGAGATCCTGCTATAATTTCCTTGTGTCATTTTGCATATACAGTGCAGGTACTGGGACCTTGGAAAAATAACTGTGTGAAGGATGTTTGTCCAGTATGTTGAGCTTTTCTGGGGTCTTCACTACACACTGTGTTTATTGGCCAAATGCAACTGTGTTGGTGATTACGGTGCGTGTGAGTTTGATGGACACACTGATGCACTGTACAGGCTGATTTTTAAGTTGACATTGGATAATTCACATGAAGAACCATTGCATTATTTTCTTAGTTTTCATTACACTTCCATTTGTGATGTGTTTCCCGGCGGTTGAACGAGTTAGTTAAGATGCTCTGCATTGTAGACACAATTCTATTTGACTCTATTTCAAAACAACAGATGATGATCAACTTCTAGGAACAAGCTCTTCACCTTCTGCAGTGTCAGACGTTTGATTTTTAACATAGTGTTACTGATCCAGACTACATCCAGCAAACTTAAACCTGCATGGCAGGGACCGCTGTGATTAGTGCATGCAGAAGCGGTGATTTTAGGAGCCCTTCATTTGCTTTTGTTTTGTGTTTTATTGGTTAACATGCATTTTCAATATCAGTTGATCACATTCATTTTATTGGGGCAAGGCAAAAATTATGAATGAGATTAAAATTCAATTAATACCACATACTGTGTAGTGTGCTCACCTTAATCCTTATATCATTCGTTTGAGATTCCTAAAACTCCTGCTATCCCAAGCCTCGTGTAAGTATATGAAACAAGAGGAAAACCTTTTATCCCTTGTGATGAAATGCAGACTTCTACTTTATGCAGTATCGGCTCTTCATTTAATCAACTTACAATTAACACCTATTCTTCACATTAAAGTTTTTGGTGTCCTCATCACAACTTTTTTCTCTCCTTCACAGCCTCACTAACACCGTCAGATGTAGACTATTTAAATTGCAGAATACTAGCAGAGGTCCCTCATGAGGACACTGGAATAACGATAAGTGTCCACCATTAAGAGACTTAATAAATATATATTTAAATATATATATATATAAAAAATGGCGCTGATGCAAATGAGGGTTACGATGAGACTACTTTGAGGCGACTTTGTGATGCAGCAGCTATTCATCACTGCGACTCAAGATGCACTCTTTGCTGTCCTTAGCTTTATCTAATGAAGCCCTAATATGCAAATGAGACTGCCCTTTTTCCTTGATTTCTTTCTCTGCTGTGTTCACAGCTGAATGTGAGAAAGTGGGCGTTTCAATAGGCAGAAATGTTACAGCGTACGCACTATAAATTCACAGGATAATGTATGTATGGAGGACACAATGTATATTAAGAATCACATTTACTTTTGCTGATAGCTCTGCATGCATTTGCACACAACACACTCCTGCGACACCCGCTGAGCTGTGACTGTTCTTTCTTGTAGTAGTAGTGCTCTGAAGCTTTTCCTAAAGACCC
Organism: Oreochromis niloticus; assembly: GCF_001858045.2. Taxonomy (NCBI): domain Eukaryota; kingdom Metazoa; phylum Chordata; class Actinopteri; order Cichliformes; family Cichlidae; genus Oreochromis; species Oreochromis niloticus. The sequence continues at coordinate 19,412,826 of NC_031985.2, read as the reverse complement.
CACTATGAAAAACATTTTGTGTCACTTTTAAATCCTGGGTTGATTTTGACATAGTGACAGAGGAGAACTGACAGCAATCAAGAACAGACAAATACTGTTGAGTCGCATCCATGCAACAAGCAACCGACATGATTTAAATAAATCAATGAAAATCAATATATCAAATAAAATTTAAGGGCTGGTTGGAGTCATTAGAAGGCAACTAATTTCAAACCTTTTGTAAAGCACAGCATCATTATTGAAATATTAGGATGAAAGGTGCTGTGACCCACAGCGGTAACATACATGGATGGTTATGACATGCTAGTCCACATACCTCTCTGTTTCTTTCAGTAATACAGAAAGTGCAGCTAAGCTAGCAAAAGACAAAACATACTCAGCAACACAAGCCGGTCAAAAATTAATGCAATCTCTTTACAATTTTATTGTTATACCTGAAGACACAATAAACATGTTAACAATTAAAAAAAAATGTAATTAGTTACAGTTGCTAGCGGACTATGTATTTTTGTAAACGCGACAGCAAACATTCTGTAAAAATTAGCGCATTCTTTGCTTATGACCAGACTAAATATTAAGAAAAAAAGATCTAAGGCACCATCTCATATGAAAAAGAAGACAGAAAAAAAAAAAAGCCTAATGCAACTATTTTCATATTTTCAAAAATTGACACTTTGAATACGAAACAAAAACTGGTCTTAATGAAACAGCAAAAAAATGTATTAAATAAATAAATATGAATAGATACTAAAACTTACTAGTGGATTAGCCATCATTTGCCACCAACAGTGCTGTCTTTGCCTCTTACAGTTCACACACAACTTCACAGTCCCTCCCCTCACTGACAGCTCAAGTTTAACACTGAACAATATTTTTGAGGAATTTCAAAAGCTAAGTAAAGCTCTTCTTTAAGCAAAACTTAAGTATTAATATTAAATTGCCACAGGTTAATGTTAGCCATTTAACTATTAGCAACTGCCCAATATAAACATTAGCCATCTGTTAAGTTATCATTAAGGTAGCATCTATGTTGTATGGCTAATAAAACAACCATCTCATTAATTAGAGATATAAGCAGCAAACATTATCAGTTATTTGTGTGTAAAAAGTGATAAAGTTATATAGAACTGTGTATTGCAAATATTAGTCTTAATACCTTATTGTACATTGAAAAATCATCATGCATTTTTAAATGGATTGTATATTAAATTTGTTTAAATGAGGATAAGCACAACATTTGATAGAAACTGTTAATGATCCTTCACAGGTATGGCACATAGTGCTGGACCGTATTCATCATATCACTGGACATAATGAGCAAGGGTGTTTCTTACTTATTTAGAAATGGAGGAACACTGCACACTCATACTCACTAGGTAAATGTCAAATGGACCGGTACCTATATAGTGCTTTCCTACTCAGTGTGAGCACTCCAAGTGTTACGCCCCTGAAGGGGAGAAATAATCACAAAAGTGGTAAGTTGGTGTTTCGACACTGAGAATTTTTACTGGAATTAAATATTTTAAAAAATATACACAATTTACAATTAACTCTGTGCAATTAGTGTATGTTTGCACACATGAAAATACACAAAACAGCAGCAGTACTCCACTATGGCACTACCATAGACCACTGGCTGCGCTTTGCTCACGCACACACGACCACACACACTGCAAAGCTCTCCAGCTTATGCACATTATTTTGGCACGCAGAATAGTATTAACATCCCCTTTGTTCCCTACAACACTTCTTAGTGACATCAAACACTGTAACACCTGAAGGGGGGAAATGATCACAAAAGTGACGAGCTGGTGTTTCCTCACTGAGAACTTTTATTTAAATGAGGATAATACCCTGATCTCCCCCAGGTAAGCGGGTGGAGATAAAAGCAGTCGATCTCAGGTGACCCAGTTCACACCACTTTGTAGATCGCTGATAGTACTTTCTTTATTTTAAAATAAAGAATGATATAAACAAATCAGTTGTAGTCTTTTTAGGTTCAACCCCCTTATTTTGACACAATGACTTTTTCCTTAAGCACATCTTATAAAATACATCTCATACATATGTGTGATCTATTTAAATAAATCACACAATCTCAATACTACAAACCACAAGTTTCCTTTTAAAAATTAGCTTTTTTTTCTATACCTAATCACTTTTGACCTAACATTTACACAATCCCACTGCAACTTGGGGTTTAGTATTTTCCCCAAGAATGCGACATACAGGCTGAAGGAGCCAGCAGTTGAGCCACTTTGTGATTAGAAGACAACCCACTCAATTCCTGAGCTACAGCCACCCCTGGTACACCAGCTTAGCATAGCATAGACTCCAATCTATAGTTTACAACATAAATATATTTTTTTTTAATTTAGGAAAATGTCAGAGTAGACAGTGAGACTGTTAATGCATCCAAAAAAGTGTTTACTGAGGTCATCATCTAAGTAAGTGGGTTAACCCTAACTAAAGAAGTAGCCCCCTAATGGCCATTGGAAAGAGTGCAGATTTAAGTGACTTCCACACTAGCTTCACTATACAGTCTATGCTATGCTGATCTGGTCACTCAGTGAAAACAAACCTTCCTCTTAGATTTATTACTTCCGAGTTAAACATCAAGAAATTCTTAGCAATTCTTGCAAAGTCAGCACTGGAGAAAAAAGAATAGCAGAGAGGGGGAGATGAGCATTCGGCTGTGGAGTGTCTTCATAGCGTTATATAATTTTTAACACAAAGGGCAAATAAGTAAAAGCTCTGTAATGAAGAGGGAGCTGAACAGTCGGATAACATATTGCCAGACAGCAGCCATTAGCCGGAGAGCTGCAAAAGCACATCAGGGGAAAACTCAGAAAGATAGAGCGGCAACAAAGAAAGACAAGGGGAAGAGAGAGTGAGGGGTTGGAGGCAGAAATGTGAAAGGAGCGAGGGAACGAGAGCAGAGTGGAGTGTGGAGACTGATTGCCGTTGATCTTCACAATAAGCGGGGCCGACAAGCGGCAAGCACGCCTCTGCTCCGACACTAATTGCCCGTGAAAGGTGACCCGCGGTGAGGCGGAGGCGCTCAGCTCCGATCGTCCTCGCCGCGCGACGTCCGCCCTGATCGCACGCGACACCAGACAGCCGAGCCGTCACACCGGCCACCAGCCCCACCAGCTCAGCAGCCGGAACCCATCCAGAGACGGAGAGAGACAGACAGAGGGGGTGAAAGAGAGCGGGAGTGAGGAGGATGGAGGATGGAGGATTGAGAGAGTAAGGGGAAATAGAAACAGGACAAGGGTCAGGAAGAATAAACCCTGATGGAGTGAGAAATAAAGGGGGTGAGAGCAGGATGTAAAGGAGGGAAAGAGGATCTGACAAAGGGGGAACACCAGTTAGCCAAAAAGGAGAAACAAAATGGATTATCATTGTGATCGCTATAAATTCAGTGTCTGTAAAGGATAGTCAGAGAACAAGAGGGTTAACAAAGGCTACCATCCCCCAAATTGTAAATATACTGTATCAAAGAAACAGACGCATTGTAACTTAAGTATAATTCTGTGTGTATGAGAGAAAACATTTAATATATCAGTCGAGGTTTCTGGAGTGTTAAAATCTCTGATATTGTGTTTTTATATGTATATAAAAATGGGATTAAAACAACTGCTAACATTTTCCCCCTTTATCAATCTTCCAGTCATTTTCTTTCAGTCAGATTAATTGATTCATAAATTTCCTTCTTAAAATGTCAGATAATATTGAAGAAATATTTCATGTGATTTTCCTAAAGCCAAAAGTGGTGTCTGCCAATAGTGTGGAAAAAGTAACTGAATTTCAGTTTTAGGGGGAAAAAACAAGATAGGAAAAAAAAGAATGAAAAATCAAATTTTCCGAATTTGGAAACAATGCCTGTCTCTTTGCTTTGTACATTTGTTCATATTATCAAGTAAACAAGTGCAAAGAGGAGGTAAATCTAATCAAAGTCTAATTCAGGGAAGAAAAAGAGAGAAATCAAATAGAGCGAAGGACACACGGGTGGCAGGCAGGGTGGTGACAGGGCCACAGACAACCTAAAAGTCAGGAGAAGATGGAAAAGCAGGAAAACAGCATAATGGTTACAGATTATCGGATGAAGGGGTTATTGCCACGGGATATAAGAGGGAAAAGGAGGCTGTACTGTGAGTACTGAGAGAATAAAATGGCTGGTTGGAGTTTTGCCACACATGACAGCTCTCCAATAAGCGGACTGTGTGAGAAGCTGCAGGCCCTCCTCCTCCTCCGCTACTTCAACACTCCGTCTTCTATCCAGGACACACAATCAGATGCTGCCCTGATTTCTTCTGCTGTAGTTTGCTTTAGTTGAATTCATTTACTAGGTTTCCAGCTCTTGTGTATAAAAATCCTAGTCCAAACATGGAAGTTATTGAACTGGGAGTAATTGGGGAAAATATACTTTTTTCCTCCCATCCTCACAGCAGATATCTTGACTTTAAAGAAAAATCACAATGAAAGAAAATTTGCTTAGTCCCAGAAAAGCGTGTCATATTAGGACCCTAAAATTAGTTAATGTAAAGTGTTTTAAAGTGTCTGCTGAGAGAAAAGATCTGTGGTTCCCCCTGAAAATAATTGTGCATGTAACTTAATCGTGCGATTCCTCTCGAATGCACTTTTCACCTGAAGATAAAGAATATTTGATAAATGCATTTTATTGTAAATGCATTTCTGTAACAACTAGTTGGAAACTTACAGAAGCTATTTTATTATTGATTTTCTCTCCTTCTCCTTGGTCTTAAGAGGTTAGGAGAGGATAAAGAAGAGACACAAGCCTGGATCTTTTTACACAGTGGAGCCAGACAGTTGGAGCCCAGTGTGGGGGAAGAGTGCGGGCAGGCTACAGACTATTTTCCCAGCACAGACACGGAGGTATTGGAACGCAGTGGCCATTAATAACAACTCAGTTGTCATCTGCACAGTCATTGACCCCCCCAGACTGGTCAATATGTGTGGAGTGAGAAAGAGTGTGTTCTCATACTTATGTCTATACATATGTGTGTATTTGTAAAATTGTGTTGCCAGCTCATGTACGTCATTATCAGACAATACGTATAACAAGGGCATAAAGGGGAGTAAATATATATTTTATTGTTACTATGTATCAAGTGTGTCTTAATTTTAACTTTCAAAATGTGTAGATTAATTTAGTTTGTGGTTAGCACCACCCTTTGGTAGTCAACTGCATTGTGTTTTGGCAACACTGGCACTTGTGGTTCATGTTAATTAACCTTCTTGCGTGAACACTGCATGAATTATAAAATAATTTCAGGTGTTGGTGGAAACATTCATGTAACGATATGCGGCAGCAGGTCAAACATCTTAAACAGGAATAATTATGTACTGATGAGGCACAATGAAAATATTCATCGCTGATTTGATTGCATTAAACATTAAGTTAATATTAAGGTAAGAGTACCGACTCCGTTCCTCAAGAAAAGGATGGAGGAGAGGGAAAAAAATACACACTTTATTCAGAGAATTGTCAAGATGTATTACACTTGTAATGAAACCTCAGACACCATAGATGGGTATCAGATAAAATATTTGAGGCAGGGGAAATAAAAGAGACAGCTGAGGCAGGCTAAGACTGAAAATCGTCAGAGAGGATTAGCTAAGCGAATAAAGTGAAGTGACCAAAATAACGGCACTGGTAGGGGGGGAAAAAAAAATCATCTATCCCAGTTATTCTCTCAATCGGATAAATGCGCCTTTTGTGTAACAGTAATCATCATACTTTCGTGCTGTCACTTTCTATCTAATTGCTTGCCTCGGAAACACGCTTTCTTGCAACACAGCAGCACTGTCCTATACTGAGAACACACAGAAAAGACAGACACACACCAATTAAAGAGACTGCGGTGTTAGTTATAGTCACAGGTCCCAGGAGAAACTGACAAGTTAATTCTTTGCAATCGACTCATTTATCAAGAAATCAACATTATAAATCCTGCACGTGAATATTAACAATTACGCTCGTTGAAGTCAGGTGAAGACGATGAGGTGGCAACAAAGTGCTCAAACAAGATGTTCAGTTGTTGTCTGCCAAATACTGGACGTTAGTGTGTACTGCAAGCTGTGAGGAGTGCAGATCTGGGTTTGATTTCTCTTTTGCAAGGCAGCTTCATTCACAACTATATGACAAAATTATTATTCTATAATCAAACTTAAGGCTGACATCAGGTCATGTTTTATTTGTATTTGTTAAAGACCTCAAAAAATGAATTAAAGAAATGCTGCTAATTTATTTATTCGTTTTTTCGTTATTGGGTATTTGAATGTTTGAAGAGTGTCCTGGTTGTAAGAAATTCCATTGATTTTGTAATGAATACTAATATCAGTTACTAATTGATATTATAGAAATAGCAATCTTACATTAGTGGCTGGAAATGACACAAAGAGCAATTTCAATGTCTTATTTTTTATTTGATACACATGTCATAGCACATCTCTTTTTTTATCTTCTACATTTTGCATAAAATATTGTTTTTCACACACTTGAATCTGATCTTTTAAGCAAAATATTACAGCAAACTATCAGTTTTAAAAGTTTTTTTTGTTGCAAGAGTTTATAAAAGTTTATATTTCTGCTTAAAAAGAACTTTATCCACATTTACTCAGCGATAAAAATGCTTGAAAAGATTTTTCATTTTCAAAATAACGATCTCACATATTTACATGGATGAATGAACTTGTGACTGAAACTTGTTTACTTCCTTCATCTGTGAATTCATCGAGCTGCAGCTTTGATAGAGGGATTTTTAACCTGCGTGTCAAACTTCAGAAAAGAATCTGCGGCTAGAAATGATAATCAAGTTTCTTAAGTTCTCTAGAATTGCTACATTTCTACAAGCCATCCAAGGGACTTTCTAATTAAGAAGTTACCGCTTAGGCACTTTTTTTTTTTTTTAAAGCTGTTAAAAAAAGTTCCTTAACTTCCCCCGGTCCTGTACACTTTGTAGTGCCGAAGCACTAACTCTCAAAGTCAAGGAGCTTTGCTAGTTTTCCCCTGGAGACCATCTCCGAGAGTTCCCTTTATACATTTCTGCAAGACTACTGAGAGTGGCGAGTGATAACGTGGTTTACGATGCTAACACCTCACCATTAACATGTGGCCAGTCCTAGCGCCCTCTCATCAGCGCCCCAAGGGTTTCTTCCTCTGAAATGCTCTTTTAGCAGCTCCCTGACAGGCGAGCGCTTGGCTTTCTACTTAATTAAAGGGAAAAACATGGCCTTAACTGGTGCATGGTCGCGCCCAGCCTGCATAATGGGACGTAATTAACTTCCCCTCATCGTTACTTCACTTCAAAGGGTCGGTTTTGAGTCAGCCATGCAGGCACACACGCACGGACGCACACACATGCATATAAGATTTGTATTTATTACTGCTTCTGCACACAGATAGGCCCAGAGAAACAGATCCCTATAAGTCTCCTTGGGGAGTTACGTACAAGAGCCTGAACCGTCGGACAGATCCTGGAAAAAAAAAACAACTTGCTTCTGCTAACTTATGAGCATGAGTGTTGTGTTGCTTCAGCTTCACTAATGTACTCAGCCATCCCCTCTGCTTCCATATGACAAAGATGTATCAGTCCTAACAGAGGGAAACTATTAATGTACTGCTTTTGAGCTATAAATCCTAGTTCTTTAGTCTAAGGGTGAACTGGAAAGCCTGATGGATATAAAATGATTAGTACTCAAAGGTTTTTTACTTCGGGCTACAGCATAGGATTAATCTTTTATTAGGACCAACTTATTTATTGACTTGTTTTGTGAAATGTCAGCAAATTAGGAAAAAATGGATTGATATTGGATTTGTTGTTTTGTCATTTTAAAAACAGCTGTTTCTTCTTATTATATAATTTTGTCTTTTGTGACCTCCTCCAAAGCTACAAAACTATCCACCATGCCATCCACACCAACACACACACACACACACACACGCCAGCGCCTCCTTTTCTTCTTCCAGTGCAATACAAGGAGGAAAAAAACCCCTTAATGCTGACATGTGCCACATGTATTTGGCTCCTACCGACACTGAGGTGAGTCCAGTTTTCAGACTTTCCTCCCCCCCTTCCTCAACCAAACCAAGTTACCGTGAATTTCCCAGCTGTGAGTGAACAAGCGAGCGACAAGCCTTGGCCAAATCGGACTGATGGCTCGGCTCTGTTTGCCTTTTGCTGTTATTTATTCATGTGTTTATTCTTCCTGTCGTTATCCCCTCTGATCCAGCGTCCCTCCATCCTTTCCTGTCCCTCTTCCCGCAGGCCAACGAGGAAACAATGTCTTGTTACATCAGGTGTGATATGCACCCACCATATCCTCAGTATGAGTGTTTGTGTGTGTTTCCGATAGAAAAGAATACTAATTATATTAAAATAAATATAATTTGTTGTCTGATTAGGATTTGAAAATAATACCAAATCTGTAAAATAATAGCAAATTTGTAAAATAGGCATTATAATTGTTGGACATAATTAATTTAACTAATATTTACTCTTTAAACAATCTGTGTGTTCGTTGTGACATATCATAGGCTGAAATGAGCAGGATGGCTAGTGGTGATGATGGTCAAATGGTTACTGGCAGTTGGGGGGGGAGAGCACAAGCATGTGACAAAAAGGTCTGGCCATGAGTCGTGCTTTTCCAGTGGTGGACAGCTCTCTTACACTAGTATAATCCTTGAACCACACTCACAAAGTAACCCCTTCACATCATGAGCAGGCTGCTGTGTTGCAGTTGGTTTTCCCTGGATGTGCTCCACAGTTACTCTGAATTTACATGTGTGCTAATTAGACTGGAAGAAATGATTGGCTGCTCACAACATCGCAGTAAAGAGGGCCCAGATGCATACATACACACACGCTCGCCTGCACATACGGACACATATAGGCGCCTGCATACTCAAAGCCTTGCTGGACAGTAATGCATTAGAGCGCGCCCCATCACACTGTGTCAAGAGACACACCTCGGCTGAGTTTGGGCTCTGTCACATGTGATTTACTTGCCGTGAGACGACCTCACACCCCTCCCTTCTTAGTGTTCAAATCCATCTCCCTCCAAGCCCTCCGTGTGCATACGTTTGTGTACATGTTACTATCAGATTGGAAATTCTCACAAGAACACAGCACATGTTGTTGTGAAAATTCACTTTTTCTTACAAATGTACGCCAGGGAAGTCGATATGTAAATGACACACATTCTGCTCACATGCACGATCGTGTGTACATGCATCATGGTGGTTAGCACTGAAACCCCCAAAGAGCTTCTCCATAATAGTCCTAAATCAGCCTTGTAATAATAACACCTCACTCTGTGTTATTCCTCCTGCAAGCCTATGTGCTTAGCCCCCCAAGCTTCTGCCAAATAGCCCCTTTTGATGTTTCCACTGCTGGCAGGACACAGTGGGCCCTCTGCTATGAGCTTCACATAGTCATACAGTGTGAGGGGGGGCATATAGAGAGAAAGAGGCAATTATATGCATAAAGCTGTAAGGTTTATCAGATATACAGAGAAAATCCAATTTCTTTTCAAGTGGGTTTTTGCTTTCCCATGAAATCATCTCAGCATCTAAAGAGATCTAAAGAGTAACCCTTTCTTTTTACCGGGTAAATATATAGTAAATTATAGTACACTGGGTAATAATAACCAAAGTTTATACTGGTAACAGTGCAAGTTAAAAAATTAAGATAGCACTTTCCAATAAATCGCTTTCTTATAAAGCCAGCATCTGCAGCTACACCCCTTTATGATTTATTAAATTTACTTCAGAAGCTCTGGAATTCCTTTTAAGATGAAAAAATGGCATCACTATCTCTTAACAACCTCAGCAGGGAACACTGCCCTCTAGTGTCACTGCAAATGTTCTCAAATACATGGTACGTTCTTGAACATTAAAAAAAACAAAACACCTTTTACCAGAAGCAATAAATAGCTGTTAAAGTAAACTGTGATGTCAGTGCAGTGCCAGCACCATCCCAGCTTTGTTATGTGGAGTTTGGTTGCTTCCTTAAATGTTCTTTGAAAGCTGAAACACACAACCTCAGCTAGTTCATCCAACTGCGATAAATTAAGGCAATAACAGCCTGCTAACTGGTAAAAGTGCCCACCTGCTGAGCATATTCTGGACGTGATATCAGCTGATGATGGCCTTTTAACAGGTTTATTAATATTTGCAAACAGGTATAAGTTGAAACCATGCTTCTTTAAAATTTTTGCATTTACATTTTGATTTAGAGAGTTTTTTCTTCCCACTGTCGCAAAGTGCATTTTCATTAGTGGTCATCACATTGGTAGGATTCTCTATGTATTATTACAATATAAAATGTCTTGTAGTGACTGTTGTGATTTGGCACTATATGATTAAACTGAACTGAATTCAAATGAAGGTGAGCATAGGTACAGTGATATTATCCACAGGTTTCCAAAGGCTCAACTTTTTCACTGTTGCCATCTTGGTAAAAAACAAAACAAAACAGTGACTGTAAAACTGGAGACTGAAAGTCTTTTTGAAATCACAGCTATTTAGCTTTTTAGTCACTTATTGTTTTCATTTTTCTGATCTCAAAGCTACATCCCCTTTTATACGGACAATAAATGTTACCCAAAAGAAGCAAATCCATTTATACACCAGCTAGCTGGCAAGCTAACATTGCTAATGTTAGCCAGATAAAGCTAGGTAAGCATTAGCATCATGAACTCAACCCTTTTTGGGTTGTTTCTGTCGAGTCAGCTTTTTAAAGTTAGGTATTGTAAATATTACTTAGTTTAACTAAATTATATGCCGCTTTAGAGTTGGTGAAGCAACACTGACATAATGAGTTAATATTCACACCAATAGAGTTAGGGTTTTTGTACCCATGGGGTGAACAGCCTGCAGAACATACAGGGTGTTGATTTGATATGTTAGTATTTCAACTTCAAAGGCATTAGTGTTACACTCAAACAAAAAGCTTCTGTCGTCTTCACTGGTTTTTTTTTCCACAGCCAATCTGAATGTCATTGAGCAGTGTTTTTCAGCTGGTGAGCTGAGACCCTAAAAGTGGGTCATGAGTTCTGCCAGAGCCTCACTTAGAGGAATGTTATTCACTGGACCGTCAATTCATAGACAAGGTCAAATTGGATTACTCAGTTCAGAACCTCTGTGTTCTTTATTATTAGTCTCACACCAGTGCAGAACACTGTCTGCCTCTATTCGGCCTCAGCGTTTTAATCTAAAAACATTACACAAGGTCAGTTGTTCACAAGTCCTTTCGATGTGTATGTGTGTGAAACACAGGGACCCACATCTAGTAACAACGGCTCCAACAACTCCATGCAGCACAATTTAAATATTGCTGAGACACCACTACTTGATTTAGTGAGACAAGAAGGAAAAGTCCTCCAGCGCTGTGTCGAATCTTTTGCTCTCGTTCCTCCTGGCTTTCATTTTGCCACACTTTCCTTTGTTTTCCTGTTTTCCCATTTTATTTATTTTTACATATGAAGATTAGCAACACATCAATTTGTGTGCTGACCAGAAAAAAAAAATCTATTCAAAATCCTGCTAAATAATTTAATTAATGTTAAATAATTCGATCATTTATGCAGGTGCTAAAGCATTTGTTCACCTATGTTTTAAACGTTTATGTACATTACTTGCATTGTGTATTTTAAACTATCTGTGCTGCAAGTGTTTCTGTTGACAATCCACTACATTTCTCAGATATATCTTTAATTGTTTTTGGTCTTTTTGTAAGACATTAAAAACAATAAAACACATTTTTAGTCTTACCATCAAGATGTAGGGATTGCATTATTATTGTGTTATGGTTGATTTTAAGGATTTATATCATCTCTTACAAGATGGTCTGTAAATGACAACTGAAAGCAATTATTTGTTCAGTCATTTAAAGAGCCCACAGAGGACTAATGCGCAAAATGCTGAAGAATAAGTCATTATAAAGTCATTTTTGTAGCAAAATAAACACTGCTGGGTACATTTGTTCATAGGTTTAATTTTTAGTTCTTGAATTCTTCTTATGCTTAATGGAAAAGAAGGAAATGCTTAAAGAAATTGACTATGTGCTGTTTTTTATTTCTATTTTTTACTTTTTGCAGGAATGCAGTGATTTATTGGCCCACCATTGGTATTTCCCCTCACTTTTGCACTACTTAGAGCCGAGACCGTAAATATAATGAAATACTTTATACATAACCACACAGTACAACTTTGAAAGTTACTGTATATACTCCATAAATAGGTCATTTATATGTAATGACATTTTCAAGAAAGAAAAACAAAGAAAAATCATTCATACTGGCAAAAATCTGGAGGTTAAAACAGCAGAAAAAGAGAGAGACAGGGAGAGAAGTTGTAATCAAGAAAAAATACAACACAACAATAATGTTTCTCTTTTAATCAGATCAGACCTTAAAGGAAGTGCAAGACAGTGCGGCAGAAAAAGAAGAACATGAGCAGTAACACATTTCAAATGGAAGAAAAACTGTTTTCAATTTGCCCAACCCCACCACCCCCACCCCTAAAAGGTTCTGAGGTATCTATCATCCCTCCAGAAAAAAAAAAAAAAAGGAAATCATCCAATTTACTAAAAGAGGGACGAGCGAGTGAAGAATTTGAAGCCCCAATTACAAGTAATTACCACTTTTCGCTCTCAACATGGTGAAATGATTTGATGCCTTTCAGAAGGTAGTCTGGTTTAGCTCAACACAGACATCTCCTCCTGCATTGTGTTAGTCTTTGGCAGTGGTTAATACGATCATTTGGTAGAGATAAAAGAAGGGGCGTTTAAAAATGATGGCGCTGGAGTCGGATCCGCTGGCTATAAATTACACTAGGTGGTACTGAGATGAAGCAAAGGTACGTGCCATGGCAGCCTTTCGCTGTGACCAAGACTAGAAATAATAAAATGAATGCACATCTGATGTGCTCATAAGGCGGCAAGCTGCGTGGGTGTGTCAAAACTTTAGTCATGTCAGTGCTTTGCAGAAGAGGAAAGATGTCCACTAGGTCATCCTTTTTCACCCATTCACACACCGGTTTAGATTAGACTGCAAGTTTGGGGAATTACACGAGTAATATTCTCCTAATATGGAGTCGTTAAATATGAGATCTTTATGCCTGATGTCACTGCTAATGAGTAAAATCATTCAGTGTAGTGTCAGGCAGAAATGGCCTCTATTAATACTTTAAAGTACCAATATTTAGTGACATCATACATCGCTACATAATTTTTTTCTCTAGAGAAAAAAAATTATATCCACCTATCTATCTATCTATCTATCTCTTTATTATTAAATATTATTACATAATATATTTAATAATGAACATTTTCATTTTCATAAGAATAATACATTTTTATTCTTTTGATTAAAAATTAAAACAAAGGAAAACAAAACACTAGCATTATATCTTACCAACATACATACATTAAACACATTTATATAGGCCTGCCCACCTTAACATTTAACTATTTCCTTGATGATTACACAAAGCGCAACAATATTGTCAATTTTGCCCCAAAAGTTTGTGTCCATGTGGTTTTTAACTCAACCACAATTTTGTTATATATCATCTATATAATCTCTCATATACTGGAGACTTAAAATTATATATACTCACACAATACAAAAGAAAAACAGGCAACAAAAACTGAGACAAAAGAGCATTTCTTCACCTGTGGAGAGACTATAAAATGAAAAGCAAACTTGTTTGGAGGGTGATATGACCCCTCTTACACCTCAAATCACAGCAAAAGCCTCTGGAGACAAGAAGAGAACGTCTGTCTATCTCAGAAAGCCTGGTCCTCTTAGGAAGCTGCAACACACACACACACACACACACACAGACAGCCGGAGAGGCTGGTGTATGTGATAGAGGCACTGCATTTACACACACTCTTACCAACACCTCCTGCCCACTCCCTGTATTGCATCTCAACATCGACGTAAGGCAAATACAGTTCCAATCCACCTGGTCGTTTGATGCCTCAAACACTCACACATGACAATGCATTGATTTTTCCCCCCCCCTCCCTCTCTCCTAGCTCTGCTGGGCGTGCAGACAGAGCAGTGTGGAGAAATCCATTAAGCCGACACTTCTCGTTTCCATTGACTGACAGGCCTTGACGGGCTCGGGCTTTTGGCCCACCCGCTTGACTGGCAGCTCGACAGTTAAACAAGCCCTCCAGTTGCTATAATAGTTTAAAACACTTTCAATTACCCGAGTCAAACAAATCCAGCAGACGAGCGCTCGGGTGCTTCCCTATAAGCAATCCCACACCCCAGCAGGTCCTTCTCCAGCTATCCTTTTGCTTTATCTGGATGCTACGATGAAGGGGTTTGTTTTAGGACAAAGAATGCAGGAAGTCAGTGAGGGGAAACTGGAGGGTACAAACTGCAGGCTACCTCGACGGAAGCGATGATTTTAAGGTTTCACAAGTCTTCACTTCCTGCTCTTGTGGATGCACCCCTACATAATCCCAACCCTTAGACCATATAGCATGTCTATATATGCGCATGTGACTGCAAGATTTATACCAAATCTCATTAAACATTAAGTAAATCAGTTCTGACCAACCTTTGGACTTCTTCTGTGCAAATCATACAATAAGTGGGGGGTAGGAACTTTCCACAAATCAATGAAATCTCACAGTAATAAGCCAGACTCATAAATCACTTGTTAACAAGCACTTCACAGCAGCTCAGCAGCATCATCAGCTCACTGTCAGGTTGAAATGCTCCTTACAGCATGCATGACCATAATTGCCAGAGAAATTTGAAGAATTTATTTAATTAAATATTTATTTTTTTTGCCCATAATGTCAACCCTGAAGAGCTCTCATCATATTGACTCATATTTTCTCATCTGCTACCCTTTGTTCCGGAGTAGAGCGCACTGATTTTTTTTTTAAACAAATTTTATATCTACATATGTTACAACCAATTAACTGATATTATACTGAGAACAGTAAATTTAAAAAAAAGGTAACCCTTAAAAAGTTTTAACTTTTACGTCATGTGTTGATTTTTGTCAGTCATTAATATTGTTTTACTATTATATAGAAAATACATGTCAATGAATAAGGCCATGTTGGCTTAAAAAAACAAAAAAAAACAAGCATGTGACCATGTACAAAGCTTTGTAAATGAAAATATACAAAAGGCAACCAATTCATTCGTTTGGATGTATGATGCGATAATATGAAACTGCTCTCAGTCAGTAACCGATATGAAAATCTCCATTTTTTTTTCTTCCTGTTGGTTCACTTCTAACATGGCCACAGAGCCTTGGCAGCACACCTTTTCTGAAGATTCGTTTGTTTATGCATAATTGTCTGGCACCACCAGCAGCACCCACAGCTCGTTCTGCAGTAATAATCTCCTTGTTGCCCCAGAAACACAAGACATACACCAGCAAAACAGTGAAGTCATTCCCTCTTTGTCCTTGAGTAGCTGAGAGTCACGCAGTCGAGAGAGTGTGAGGTGTGTAGAGCTAAGAGAGAGCAAAATACACAGTGGGAAGGAGTCAATATTTCCACTGTTTTGTCAGCAGTGACTAAAACAATGAAATGGGATAAAATCATTCTAGTTATAGTAAAGGGAGTTGGTAAATAATTAATGTAAGTCAAGTTTTTGGTAACAAAAAAATCCCTAGAAACCTAACAGTGTGGTGAAATGTTACTGCTGCATTCACCCATGTCATTTTCTATTATTTGTGAATTAGAAAATTTTTTAAAAAAAACAAAGAAATTCGCCGCAATACATCAATAATTGAGAAATCTAACCAATAAAAAAAAAAGTATACAACTCACGGGGTTTTAAAACTCACACATGCAGTTTGGAATAAATGTCAATTTAAGTTAAGGTGAAAACTTTTTGTTGACTTTCTTTTCCAGAAGCACAGCTAAAAATGTTTTTAGTATCTTTTTGGATTTATGATCTATGATTCCTTAACAATAATAATAATAATAACAATAATAATAATAATAATGAGAAGAAGAAGAAGAAGAAGAAGAAGAAAATAATTTTAAACCACTGACTTCAGATTAAGATTGAGGTGCATTCAAACTTTTGTTTTGACAGCCAATAAGAAGATACATATTTTCACAGAAGATAAAACATTGGTGCATCACCTGATGTCCAAACACAGTCAAGGCAAGAAAAAAAATCTAAATGAAATTTAAATATAAGTACATAATAAAAATTTCTACTCTTCACCATATCTTGAAATTTGGTAACTAGAACCTGTGAATGATGAATAACAACAGGTAAGATACTGTACTGTGTCAATATCTATTTAATAAAAACTTAATCACAGTGCAGAAGAACTCCTGTGGAAACCTAAATACGACCTTATAATTTGATTAACTGATCTTCGACAAGTGTGAGCACCTCTATAAGAGCTGCAGTTTTAGTCGTTTGCTGCTCTGGTGCGTTCAGGTGTGTTTCAACACAATGCCAAGGAGGACGGACATCAGCAATTATGTTAGAAAAGCAATTTCTGCTGCTCATCAGTGTGGGAAGAGTTATGAGACAGTTTCCAAACAATTTGAAGTCCATCATTCTATCGTGAGAAAGATTAATGACTAGTGAGAACAGGACAGCTGCCAATCTTCTCAGGAGTGGACATTTCAGCAAATTCACCTGAAGGTCAGACCGTGCAAAATAACCCAAGAGCTACATCTCAGGTTCTACAGGCATCGGTTATTGTACTCAATGTACATGAGAGCACAATTAAGAAAAGACTGAACAAGTAAAGCTTATTTGGAAGGGCTGCCAGAAGAAGGTGCCTTCCTTCTAAAAAGAACATGGCAGCATGGCTCAGGATTTCAAAGTTGCATCTGAAGGACATTGCAGTCTAGCTAGCCTAGCAATACTTGAGCATCGGACAGATGAGACCAAACTGAAGATGTTTTGACATAATGCAGAGTGCCAGATTTAGCAACAATTAAATAGCAAATTAGCACTCTCAAGCACGGTGGTGAAGGGGAGATGATTTGGGGTTGTTTTGTAGTCACAGGATCTTTCCACCTAGCATTGAATCAACCATGAACTCGTCTGTATACCACAGTATTCTAGTACAGTAAAATGTGAGGCTATCTGTCTAACAGGTGAAGCTTTACTTAGATTATTTCATGCACGGGAACCAAAGCACAGCAGCAAATCTGCAACAGAATGGCTGAAAAAGTAAGAATCAAGGTGTTATGACTTCCAGCCAAAGTTCAGACCTCAACCTAACAGAAATGCTGTGATCTGGCTTTAAGAAAACTGGGCATAAACTAATGCCCACAAACCTCAATGTAGTGAAGCAATGTGGTTAAGAATACATGATTACTTCAAGTTATTGGTGCTAAAAGTAGTTCTACAAGCTACTGAATACTGAGGCTTTGGTTTTTTACAGCTTGTATGCGATTTTGGCTTAAATAAATCATTACACAGTGTAAAACGTCATGTGTTATTGATCATCTGAGGTTACATTTAAAAACTGTAGAACCTGCCAAGGACCAAACGATTTTTAAAAATTATTATGACTTTGAACTGAAACAAGCTATACTTTTGTTTTTTACAGGACACCTCAGAAAATCTGCTAGAGCTGATCTCAGACATCTTTTATTGCGCTGCCATCAGTGGAGTAAACAAAGCTAAAACCGTATTATTTTCAAAAGCTTACTTTCTGCCTAAATCAGTTAAACAGCAATGTTTCGAGCATGAACAGCAAACTGCGGTCCTGCATCAAGCGTACGTTCATCTTTGTTTTTCCCAGACTGCAATAGCAGGAAGATTCATTCTCTAAACATTTCTGTCTGAAAACTGCAGTTTTTATTTTATTTTTTAAAGTTAATGCTGTCATTCTAAAATATCTTCTCCAACTTCCTGAACAGCTCTGATCATAGTAATTGTAAAACGGGCACTACTTACTTATTACTTACTTATTACTTATTAGTTTAACAACAAGTAATTGGCACGTATATAAGCACACATTCATTTTTAAACAAAAATGTCAGATGTTGGCAGAGCATTCGAAGCTTTTGCATGAAACATAGAATAGAAAGTAATGTTTCAGGTGGTTCTTAGACTAAACTGCATATTTGAAGGCATCACTCTTTCATTATGAGAAATTTATAAAAAAAATATTATAACGATGATAATAAAGACAATGGTTAGCTGCAATCCTGTACAGTAAAGCATTGTCTACAAAACAATGTTGATTTTTTTTCTGTTTATTTTGCTAGCACCTAATTAGTGCTTCCAAGCTAGCAGAGTCTACTGGCTGAAATGACACAATATTATGACAGGCAGGACCAGTACGGTACAGTTACTGCACATGACTTATTTCTTCAAAACACTGTAGCTGGCAGAGTCTGTCTTCACACATGCCAGGCCAACGGTGTCACTGTGGTCTGGCAGGGCTCAAAAGGCATTTACCTGCATTGGAGCCATTAATGCGGGAAACCAAAAGCACCTCACAGGTGATCAGATCAGCTTCTAACAGGCTAAGAATTGGTATGTACTCTTCTTCATGTGGTCATGGAAACACTTTCATGAACATCTACTGCAAACAAGTTAATCCCATTTCTACTCAAAAGAAAGCAAAAAATTAAAGAAAGAAAAATAAAAGATTATATAGAAGCAATGAGAAAAAAATAAATTAAAGAAATCACCATCAAGCACCACTCAAAGAACTGTGGATAGCTGCAGCATACTTGTGATATTCTAGATTTACTTTTACAGAACATACTGGATATCATTTTTGTTTATTTTTCTTAAAGCGCTACCCACAGTAAGGGTCTTTGACTTTTTTGGTGTAGTTTGTAGTTGACAGTCCATGCTTCTTTTTTTTTTTTTTTTTAAACGTTGATCTGCATTTTTGGTTGTCACATCTAAAGGAAGGGAGCTTTTTGCTTTGGGGAGCATAGCTGAGCTGTTAAATATGTCATTAGTTTGTATTACAGTCCATGAAAATACATATTTTAAGAAAAATTTTTTTAACATATTTTTGAAATTTTTGACTATGCATAACAAAAACATTTCCCTCTTCAGTCAGCTCTGCTTTATTTTAGACAGAGGCATTATTTTGATTGGTCCTAAACATTGTGCGTTGATGCTAGACTGTTAAGAGCGAGACCTACCAAACTCTTAAACTTTCACAAACTACAGACTACACCTCTCTGCATTTAGTCAGGAGTTATAATTCATCTCTGGTTCTGTTCCACAGTGTGTCTTTTGTCTTGCCACCCTCCCCTCACCCCCAACCGGTCGAGGGAGATGGCCACCCTTCCCTAAGCCTGGTCCTGCTGGAGGTTTCTTCCTGTGAAATGGGAGTTCTTCCTTCCCACTGTTGCCAAGTGCTTGTTCATAGGGGGTCACCTGATTGTTGGGGTTTTCTCTGTATTATTGTAGGGTCTATATCTTTTTTTATAGGCCATATCATGAAAAAAATGGCAAAA
The DNA here is from genome assembly GCF_001858045.2 of Oreochromis niloticus. NCBI lineage: Eukaryota > Metazoa > Chordata > Actinopteri > Cichliformes > Cichlidae > Oreochromis > Oreochromis niloticus. Next base: position 19,393,351 of record NC_031985.2, on the reverse strand, counting down.
GAAAATGAGGTTTTTGCTTTTGGGGATGCATAGTTGAACTATGGTATACTTCAGGAATACTCCTAGGATTTCCTGAGATATGGTCCATAGAAGAAAGAAGGAAACTTGTGACAGTGGGACAATTCGCCAACCTCTTCAGTTGAGGTGAAGTGAGATAGCTGAACTTTTCTGAGGCAAGGAGATGTTGCCTAGCTGTCTTGAGCATACCTCTGTGAAACAGCATGGAGATCAGAGACACTGGCTATGGACTGGCAGACTGGGTAAGCAGTTCAGCTTCTCTTTAAGGAGGTAAAACAAAGGGTGCGTTCCAACTTCAGTCGACTGCATTCCTTAGCTTGCTGCATAAAGTCTATGCCAGGGTGCCGCAGAGAACAATTCTTTATGTGAGGTTTAAGTCAGATTCAACAGAAACGATGCAGCTTTTGTCATTGTCGTCTCTATCCTTTTAAAGATATGAGAGTTTGTTTAACCAATCTACAAATACTTTGTGGACTCGGTGGGAAAAGGCATCATTAGCTGTGTTGTCTTGTGTGCAGTGCTTCGAGTGTGGCGTGCTGGACCTTGGTTATGAGCCACTCAGTCTCTGTCTAACAGAGGTGAGAGCTCAGTCCTTATTTGCACATCTATTCTTCAGATTTAGTGTTTAATTCATAGACATCTATCCCACATACAGATCAGAGTTCATTGTGTTTGATTTTGCAAGATCTGTCTGTAACATGATGTCCAAATCTTGAATAATATGACGCAGACTTATTCCCTTTACTTCTTTTTTCTCTAAAGGCCTTTTCTAAAACTTCCTCATTTTTTGTCATGTTGAACTACAGTGCACACACAAACAAACACATCTTGGCAAATATATCATCCTTTGCAGTTTATTTTGACTGCATGGCTGGCTGGAAAACATTAACATAATGCGAAACCTAAATCTAAATAAATATAAAACAAGAAGTAGATGACTTGTGTGGAAATTTGTGCAAACAGAGGAGAGTCTTGGCTCCGTCGAGAGGCGATTACTACTAAGAAAGCCCAAGCCAGAGAAGCACAGTGACAAATTCTCCTTCTAATCCTTGCCCAGGCTTCCTATCCAGGTCAATACACGCAGGCGCCACAGTGTAAACAGCCCAGGACACACCATGTAAAGTGACTCTACTATCCTCCATCCCCCACCCTTCCCGTCGGACGCTACTCGCCCTTAACAACAACCATTGATTTTTTTCCCTGATGAGGATCTAGCCGGCATTTAATCTAACATTGCAGCCTCTCGATGTAGGACATGGCTGAGCATGTCATGCTAATCAATTGGTAAATACAGCCAGTGTAGGGTGAACACATATCTTTACTTGTGCTTGTGAAAAGGAAACGGCTATGACCGAGCGTACGTTCGAAAAACAACCATCCAACCATGTAGAATGTATAGAGTTTGGTTAATAACTTAAATTTCTAATATCTTTAGGATATTAGCATCAGGATTTAAAGCCTTAAAGATTTATTCACAACAGCTACAGATTTCCAGAGATCTGACTTGACTGATGGTGCTGCCACAAAAACACAGGTGAGTGTCGGACCCATATCCCATTCTCTAGCTGTTCCTAATCCATTTTGGGGAAAGACACAATAAGAACCGCTGCATGGAAAATTATGCTTCTGACTCACTGAACTCTTATTTTAACATTCATATGCATTCAATAATAACAGGGGAGAGTGTAGAAGTTTATCTATGTGAAATAATTTCTAATAATTGCAAAAAATGTGGAATTTCTTTTGTTCCATCTTTACCTGTTAAAGTAGGAGTAATTAAGGCTCGTTCACAATAATGAACATTATCACTGTGGTCAGCTTCAATTAGAGCATTTACATGAAACTCGTGTAGTTTAACAGAACAGATAGATGCAAAATATACAAATAAAGCACGTTTCATGTTTGTTTACAATAATTCTGGCAATAATCACAGACTGTAAAACTTAAAGCAGCATACAAACATTTCATCTAGGTCTCCTACTCACACTACCTCCATCACTACATGAATAAATAAGCAACATATATGGACCGCATCCCGACTGTATATCAAACACACTCCAGATTATATGTGACAAGGCTGGCAATTAACAATTTCGCTCACTATGAATTCAAACCATAAAAAAAGATGATCAAGGCTAGCTGATATCTGCCGCCTATGCATAATTTATGTGGCTGGTACAAAATACCGTTCTGTTGCAGTTCTGTTCATTCACTCGACTAATTCATTGAAATAAAGCGTCCCAGAGGGGTATCCGTGTAATCAAGCTTAATCCCAGATTGATTTGAGAGGAGTCGAAGACAGAAAGCTGGAGAAAATCAGGGAAAGCTCTGCGTCAGAAGACTGCAGGAAGCCCGGAGATCAGAAGAAAGTGCAGTTTCAAATGGGAGTGTAATAAAAATAAAAAGCAGAGGATTGACAAAAGAATGAAAGCTGATTTTTGTTTAATTATGATTAAGAATTGTGATTTTCAAAGGTTCAGAATTGTTTATAAAAAGTACTATAAATTGCTCAGTTTCTATTTTTTTTTAAATAATATCTTCTTAATGCTTCCGTTAACCCTTTATGACGCTTCACCACCAAACTGAATTACCTTATGACCAACAGCGAAGCTGCAGGATGGCTGAAAACAAAAGGAAAAATAATATAAATTAAAAGGGTAAAATCAAACATGCTAAACGTAGATAACTGCATCTGCACCTGGTCCCAAACAACCTTTTCCTTTCATTAATGGATCAGTAGGGACAAATTCTGATCTCTGTCTTTGACTTTGTTGCAATTACCCTCTCAACACTCTCTGCTCTCTACTCACATGGGTACACAAGGGCTTCATACACCAAAGGACTTGTCGAGGAGCTTCACTGCATTATTATCCTTTCCCCTGGACCCTGCAGCCTCGGCTTGTCCCACTTAGAGTAATACACAGCGTCTTTTCCAGAGAGGGCATAATTAAAAAGTATTAAAAAAAGGAAGGTGTTAAAGGAAAGTGCTACTGAATTTCAAGAGGGCGAAAGACAGTTTTTGGGGGAATTTCTTTTATGCAATCTGTGTCAGGAAGAAATATATGACAATTGTTTGAACTGCTCACAATTAGTCCATCTGTAAAGTTAAGCAGCATATCTGATATGTTTTATGCTTTTGACTTAGGTACAAGAATTAAGTACCAAAGGTCACAAAGCTCCATCCACTGATGACACACAGCCTATAAAACCCAGTGCAAATGCACACATCAAACCATGACATCATATTTTGCAGTACTGGGCAGTATTACTGTTTAAAGGTGATAAACCTCGAGAAACACTTCAGCAGTCATATTTAAAGCATCCCCATTCCCTTAGCCTTCTATGTAAGAGCATGCATTTTAACCGAGCTGAGCCTTTTACTTCAGTGTTCACCCTTTGTATTCTAGTAGCTCACAGCAAACAAGTCACACATTCATATTTTTTGTTCGTTTCGTGACACCTGTCACTAAGTTTGTCATAATGAGGCACAGGTTTATGTTATTATGAAATAATACAACATCCACACGTTTTTTGGTTGATTCATCAGTGCCACTATTCTGCAGCTGATTGCTGCCAACACAGAGCTGTTCCACAGATACGACTGTGGAGGCATTTAGAGGTAAGATGGCGCCATCTGCTGCTGTTTCATGGTAAATGCAATCACAATTACTGGCTGAAAGCAGCCAGCTTAGCAGGGATGTAGAGAAAATGGGCATAAATAAAAAATAAAATAAAATAGATAGATTTGTGACTGGAGGGATATTTACATATAAATGCTGTAACGCCTGAAGAAAAATTGTGTATTTTTGTTAAGATATAGCAAACCACAGTTTGACTGATAAACATCACTCTTGATTTTTCCATCTAATTCTGTGTAATTATGTGTAAAGTGTGCTTTTAATATACCATGAGAGCACTGACTGCCTAACGGCATACTCCTGGAGTTTATAAATATATAAACAGACGACGTATTGGCAGCACATTGTAAAGGCTGGCAGTCTTTGCAGAAGGCACTTTCACAGGTCACCTGGCTCCATCTACCGACAGCCCAGCGAAGCTGAAGAAAATCAAGGGCAACTGCACACATCAAACATACTTTATTTTTTACTTTGTTCTTCAAATATTTTTTTTCCTTTTGCTCAGATTTGGAGCACAGATAGCTGAACAAATTCCAGATTGCTGCAACTTGATTAACAGACGTGAAGAGTTCTGATCTGCATCCAGGCTTTGGAACAACTTTTACATCAAAGGGTTTCAGGAAACTAAAAAAAAAATCACGTCTAAAATCTAGGCCATGCTTTCTGAATAAAAAATTGGTTTCCTGCTGATGTTGTCTCAAGTTAGTTTAACTTCTTTTCGCATCATTGTCTCTGATCAGCTGAAGTAAGGTATGATGTAGGAAACACAGACACAGAGAACTGTTCAAAACAAAGTTACAGAGCTCACCTGGCACCATCTAGTGGATGCATTAGGTAAATAAAATAAGAAGCAAATGGTACCCTACACATATCTGGTATAAAACTGTCAGCAATACAATCAAGCGTCTCTGCTAACATTGAGTATTCACCAGTTTACAGCATGCAGCACAACACATGAAACCTGTTCAGATGAATTATTTTATGATTTCGGTCTTCAATGTTTGCACTGACCAACATACGAATGAGAGAAACCAGAGAAACATACAAAACAGAACATAAAAGGGTCTATGTATATTTTATTTTTTACGTTTTGTTTTTATTTTTCTGTATCTGAAAGTATACTTTCAACCACAGTAGGCCCCACCTTCCTGGATTCCTCATTTGATTTTGTTTCAGATCTACCAAGCACCAGTGGCTTCAGTGTCTGCCAATCAAAGCAACCACACTCTTAAATCAGGTATCGAGGTGGATGAACCATAAAACCATAACGCAAGTGGAGTTTATGAGAAGTGAGAACCTATCTTTCGCAGGAAAAGCCATCTGTTACACCAGGCTGTAAACATGCTTTTTTAATGCCATAAAGTTGGAGCTCATGGGATTTACTCACTTTTACAGGCAGCATCAAGTGGCCACTAGTAAAAATGTAGTTTGTTACTGATGTGTAGACCCTATTTTTCAGACCCATAGTTTGCCTGTAGACGAAGCAGAACTTAAACGTAAAAATTAAACCGTTAAATTCCAAATGACCTATTATGAAAGAATGGGTCTCTCTCAGCAGCTCAGTGAATTCCAGCATGGTATGATGCATGATAGGATACAACCTGTGCAAAGTCCAGTCGTGACCAGTCGTCACATTTCCTCGATACTAAATATTCCACAATCAACTGTTAGTGGTATTACAAAGTGGAAGTGATTGGGAATGACAGAGAGCTTCATGAAATGCATTTCCATGGCCGAGCAGCTGACTCATGTTCTTTGGAGTGACAAATCATGCTTCTCCATCTGACATCCTATAAACTAGTCTGGGTTTGATGGCTGCCAGGAGTTACCAACAGTACTTGTCCAGTAAAAGGAACTCTTAAAGCTTCAGCATACCAAGACATTTTGAACTAATTTCATGCTCCCAACTTTGTGCAGTTGGGGATGGTCCCACTGAGATGCAACATGACTGCACACCAGTGCATAAAGCAAGGTCCATAAAGACCTGGATGAGTGAGTTTGGTGTGGAAGAACTTAACTGGCCTGCACAGAGTCCTGACCTCAACCCAAAAGAACACCTTTGGGACGAATTAGACCAGAGACTGCGAGCCATTTAGTTATTTTAGTTACATTTGCTTCACAACTAGTTTCCCCTCAGAGCAACATTTAACCAAACGAAAAGCTGGTGGTTGCAGTTTCAGAGCTGTAGAGGCATCGTTCCCATCTTCAGTTGAAGTAGAGCTCTTTGGCAGCTGACAGACATTACAGATTATTATCAATACACATGATTACTCATCTGACCAACAGTAATTTATTTAACTATCAACAGATGGAGTTGCCCAGCTAAGGTTTTGTCCACATCTACACTGGCATTTTGAAAAATTTAGCTAAATGTAGCCAACAAATTTTATTTTCTTTGGCCTTTTATTCACATATGAAAATTGAACTTTATTTATTTATTTTGCATTTTCAATAACTTATCCAAATTTTCACGTGGTGCCCTGGGCAGCAGGACGATGATCGGTTTTCTAATTGTATCGTCAGCTGTTCAGGTGTATGGGATATATTGCTTGTTGTTAGGAGCTGAGCAGTCCCAGTCCAACGCATCCCATCATTTTGTCTATTTATACATGACAGATTGACACATTTTTCCTCATATATTTTCTTTTTAATACAATGTGCTTAAACCCTGTTTTGTGTTTGTTAGAAAGCATCCTCTACTTGTTGGTGGACCAACTATCACAATGTGCATTTGGGTTTGTTGGAGAGTTGCTGATGTCTCATGACACAAGTTACTAATTTAGCTACTTACTGTCCTTGCCTAGGACAAACCTGTCATTATGATGTTAAAATTTATGCATGTCCAATATATCTGATTGAAGTAGTCTTTAATTTATACACAATTTTCTGTGACAAAGGACACATTTGATTGGAATGTGCCACAAGTGAGACATAAAGAGTTCACGCAGATTAAAACTTTTCTGTTTTGCAAACAACTTAAATTTTCATAGCTCAGAAACCTGTTGTAAAACATGTTTTGAGCATTCCAATCAGTTCATTCCATTTTCCTGTTTGTGTCATTTCCTAATATAAAACATGACAATGCAAACATGAAGAGATGTCTGCAAACAACAACGTTACATCCGGATTTGTCCATAAACTCCATCTTGGGCACTTCACCATCAATTATATTTACTATTGTTGTCAATGGCACTTGAGCCCCAATTGTAAGTTTTCTTTCACTGTGGCCTTGTCCTGTAGGAGACAATAAAAATATCCAGAGGTCGATAAGAATTTGGCTATGTGCAATAACACAAACTTCCTGTGTTGCCATGACCACAAAAGTTTTTAAGTGTACTGTGTTTTGCGTAGTGCATTGGAGTTTGCCCAACTGCTCTAAATGTGTTTTAGGGACTCAGAGAAGGCATTTAACTTCATCCTTCTCAGATTTTGTTGGGGACACAGTATGACATATTGAGCCCTTTGTTGCAAGCTATCTGCTCCCTGTACAGCCACTGTGGTCTGCATAGCTGGCAATAAGTCAGACTTGTTTTCTATGGCTGCTGGACACCACCGGGGGTGCCATTTGCCACTGATATTGTTCATAATTTTTATGGACAGAATTAGTTTTAATTTAGAATACATTTTTATGGAGGATGACTGTTTCAGTGGCCTCAGGATCTCTTTCCTGTTTTTTGTAGATGATGTAGTTTTATTGGTTTCCTCAAACAACGACCTTCAACTTGCACCAGGGCACTTTGTATCGGAGTGTGAAGCAACTGTGATGAAAACTAGCACCTCAAAGTCTGAGGCCACGGTTCTCAGTCGGAAAAAGGTGACGTGCTCACTCCAGGTCAGGAACAACTTACTGCTAGTGCTGTGTGATACTGCAGATTTTGGTATTGAGCCGTTACCAAGTAAATAGAGGGCCAGTATTGCCAATATCAATACTTCTAACTTATAAAGACAGCTCATTTAGAGGAGAGCAGTGTGTCATGACATTTGAAGAATTGTATGAAGAACCAATTTGCAAATTCTGAACACATTTTAATGAGCACCAAATCACAGTGAATTTTACTTTTCACAACGGTTAATTAATAAAACAACCAAAACGTTCAGTTTCATGCATTTTGAAACTTTTTTTTTGGGGGGGGGGGAGGAGACTTGAAATGTCTTTAACCCTTTAAGGCCTGCTGGAGTGGGAATGCTCCGTTTTGCCTAACTATTTTTAAATCCCGGTAGAACTGCAACCACCTAAGCTAACGCAATAATTGTATTTAATTTTTTTGCATAGGAAACTGGAGGAGTTATACTTACATCTTATGCATTCAGCTTGTCCTACGTCACGGTTTTCTTCCACATATGGCTTTGCAAAAACTGCATAAAAAGCACTTGCAGCAACAGAAAAATTATATTCATGAAACAGGCTTTGCCGATCTGATCAGCTGTTCATAACACTTCCTAAGTTGGACGTCAGCGCGAACTATCGCATGTCTGCCATTACCTGCCAAAACCGGAAGTGACGATTAATTCGTGGGGAAACGTAGGCTTTTTTTTCCCCCTTCGGGGCATTTATAAAGCTATACAGGTGTTTTTAAAAGTCATGTTTGACTTTATGCTTTTCTGTATAGTTACTGGGGTGCTTAGAACTCAAATTACACTGTTGGAAATAGTTTATTCTGATGCACATGCAATGGTTTTTTTGCAAATTTACATTTATAATATTTATTTCGTTTTTCCTGCAGTATATAAAAAAATTATGTATCTCAAAAATAAAACTATGAAGACACTTAAAATTTAAATTAAATTTTCTGTGGTTCGAAACTATTTTGTGCAACTGTTTTGCATTTACAGTTTTGAGAGATATACCTCTGAAATTTCTCTAACTAGAAATGTGTAAAAAAACAAAAAGAAAACAAAAACAATTTTCAATTTTTTTGTAGTTTTTTGCACTTTTTATTTTTTTTATTTTTTGCAATTTATGTTGTTACCATGGCCTTAATGCATACATATTAGGGATGGGCCGATCTGATATACAGTATCAGTATTGGTCCGATCCTGACCTAAATTACTGGATCGGATATCGAGGAGAAAAAAAATGTAATCCGATCCATTAAATATCACAAAAGCACCTCAAAAAAATTGCGACATGGCATAACCCAGGTAGTGACCTTAGCACGTCGGAGCAGTATGCGTCACGTGATAAAACGGCGGCTGTGTGCGAGACCTGTGGGCGGTCTGGAGTTCACACTGAAAGCATCTGGAACCTGGTTTGAAAACTTTTTTTCATATTTGTGTTAAGTTTTGTATAGAAATTACACAAAATTCAGTATCAGGTTAAATGTGATAGAAACAGCTTACACTGACATCCATCTTGATAAAAGATGAGTGTCGTGAGAAGCCGTGTGTCCATTTAATTGCACTGCTTTCCACTCTGGGTGTCTATTGATGTTAAAGCACTTTGAGTCAACCTCTGTTTTTTAAATGTTCTACATGATATAAATACAACACACGTGACAGTCAACACAAAACTTTTATTTTTCTAAAAAATTAATTAATTTAACACTATTCAACAAGCTACATACTAAACTTAGCGAATAGAAGCAAAGTATCAATCCAGTCGTGCTAGTATCGATTCGATACCAATACCAGCGCAGGTATCGATGCTCTTGATATTTGACTCAATCCCCCCACCTCTACTTACTGCTTTAAATGAATACTCTTAAGTATGTCGGGGTCTTCTTCACCTGTAAGGGGAATATTGGCCTGATGCAGACTCTGCTATATCGTAACATGAAGTGGCTCTTCTAATTTCCTATTGTTACTGCATATACCTGAGCAAATTTGTGCATGTCTTTGCTTAACTACCTTTTGACCAGTGAAAACTGCGCTGTCTCTTCTTCCCTATTTCTTGCTTCTTTTCCAGCAAGGTGCAGCAGCAAATAATAATGCTGGATTTCCAGTGATAAGAACTTCCACGGTTCTTGAATGGAAGAAGTTTAGGGAGCTCATCTCAAGGTGAGATACTGTAGCGACGCTGTATTTATATTCATTTCAGTACACATTGCGCTTGCTGTATTTCCCCTGCAAGGCATTTCCTGACTTTGAAAACTAGTTTTCAAGTCACATTTGCACCTAAAGCAACATTTAAATTCCACATCACTTTACACTGCAACACTTAATCCCACATATTTTAAGCTGTAGCCTCAACACTGCTTATGCTTTCCTCATAAAGAGAAATATGTTCAGGTGTTTGCGTGGCATAACTCAGCTAAAGTGGTTACAATTTCCAGTTTTCAGAAAGTCATTAAAAGTAATGAGACAATAATGGAAAACACACTTTCTTTTTTTACAAAAGCAATTAGCCTTTTTTAATTTTACATTGCATTGAAAATTTACATAATAGAGTCATACATTTTACAAATTATTTCATCATAAAAATATATTTCTGTACAAAACACTTTTTTATTTTATATTTCATCTTTTTTTTTTCTCAAATGGTGAATATTTCCAATGTCCCCCAGGCAGGAACGGCTTTAAGTCTTTCAAATCACAAGGGTCTTATTGCGGTCAGTCAGTAGGAAAAGCTTGTGGCAAAATAGACTGAAGCTTAGAAAAAAATGATCTCTGATGACGAGTGAGGGGAGGAGGCGCTGGAGCAGGTGTGTGTGTGTGTGTTTGTATGTATGCATGTGTGTGCGTGCGTGTGAGACAGAGCGAAAGGGAGGGTCTCGTGGTTTTTGGTAGGCACTGTGTCAGATTCATACTGAAGAAACGGCAACAAAAGCAACAACAACAACAAGAGCGGCAACAATCAATCCGACCTGTAATAAGAAACGATGTCATGATAGCGATGAAGTGCGGCACAGTCACAGCATGGATAAACAAGGAAGCCGCAGCTACCTTTGCTTTTAAATCAGTAACGACTTTAAAAGGAGTTTTCTTGTCAGCTGGATGTGGTTGGCGCCTGTGGTCACAGCAGCGGGGGTTCTTAAAACAAAGTGGATGTTTTTGTTCACCCTGGCACCCAGACTCATTAAAAAGTCTAGTTATCCGTCATGTGCGGGACCCCAAACTAACAAAATTCAGCCTCTCGTTCGTGAAACCAGATTCTTCAAAAAGAAAACAACAAAAACAAACACTTTTTTATTCAATGAGCAACAAAGCTGCAAAACAATGACTAATGCTGATTGATACTTCTATTTCTGCCAATTAATATGGTTTACTACCAGGCCCTTCCCTCATGATAGTTAATTTACTCTGAAAGGTTTCACACAAAAACTCAAACATCTACTCATCTCTCAGCAGTGGTTCATTTATGGTACATGAAATCATTAGAAAGGTTGATATCAAGTGCAACAACAGTGGCAGATAGGGGCAAAATATAGAAAAGGTTGCCGAGTGTTTATCAAAAGGTGGCAGATCACACTGGAACAACAACAATCACAACAAAAAATAAATAAATAAATAAAATTGAGATCATATGGCTGCTTTTATGCAATATGTATGAAATAAGAAAAAAAACAAGCGTTGGCTTCAAATAGTCAAGCATTATGATAAATGGGTCAGTTCATGATTATAAATAGATTATAAGATTTGAAATTCACTGAACACAGACATGCGTGTCATTAAAATCTGTCTGTTGTTGAGCTACACTCATGTTGGAGACTTGTAGTGCCAAAGATAATGCAAACCTTCAAACCTAAAGAGTCAAATGGTGTCTACCGATTTAACATGATGTGGATTTTAGAAAAAGGGCAAAATAGATTGTAAGATCACACACCTAAGATGATCAGGTCTGTCTGTGGTGCGATTCTGATTCACACTGAAGGCGTCCTGAGTAAGATACTGAGACACGAAAGGTTCAGATGACATGTGCACTGTGAACTGTATATGTTTTTAATAGCAGCTTTGCCGCATCGGTTTACAGGAAGGCCATCAGGTTGTCTATTCCTAATCATATTTTCCTCCTATATTGTCCTTAAACCATGTTTTGGGCTTAACAAAAAGCATCCTCTATTTGTTGGTGCACCAACTATCAAACTACAGCACATCTAATAATATGTAATTTAAGTAGTCTTTAATTTATACACACTTTATGTGGCAACAGACACATTTAGCTGCCACAAGTGAGATATAACATCCTGGTTCCTGCAGATTAAAATGTGTATGTTTTGCAACTAAATACAATTAATTTAAAAATTGTCATAATTCTGAAATCTATTGAATAACAGATCTTAAGTATTGCAAGAATTGGTTCATCTCTTTTATGTTTGTCTCGTTTCCTTATTTAAAATATATAATAGAAACACAATATTACATGTTCTTTAACTCAAATTTGATCAATACATCTATTTAAAAACTCCATCTTGGGCACTTTATCAGCAATTTCATTAGTTTTCATTATTAATAGCGCTTTAGCCCAATTGTAAGTTTTCTTTTATTGTGGCCTTGTACTGTAGGAGACGATAAAAACATCCAGAGACGGAGCTGAATGAGAGTTTGTCTATCAAACAAATGGGCTCCATTAAAAGTTCGACTTCCTGTGTTGCCATGATGACAAAAACGTTCGTTGAAGTATACTACTAATCTATTATCGATTTAAAACATAACTAAATAAACAGCTATTTTTAAAAGTACAAGAGTTTTAATTCACAATTTTCTGTGTCCTCACTGCGCCAGCTAGTTTAGAAATCCCAGCTGTTACTCCGTCTTTAGCTTCACCCTTAAAATGTTGTCGGTGTGTCAACGGAGATAATTACATATTTTTATTGTCCAACATCTCCAATGCAGGAAAAATGGCAAACAAATACAAACTCTACCAGGTTTTGGAAATCTGCCACCTGTGATAAATGTAGACTAAAACCATTTAAAAAGCGTAATTGTCGCTGGCAAACCTTGCATCTCAACAGTAACGACAACAACAGTACCACTGATGCTCATGATTGCCCCAGTGGGAAAGACGGTGCATGTGTGAGGGTCTTCAAAATACAGAACGAATTAAAATAAACCAGCTTAATGTTACAAAGAAACCAAAATACTGCTTGTGACTTCTGTGAACAGCACATAATTATAATGTCTTTTATTCCGACGTTTCTTTCTTTTTTTCTAAAAACTCTGCTATAATCTGTCTTTACCCTTTAGCCCCTCCCCTGTGGTAAATATATAGCACAAAAATATAGGTGGTGAATGCTCCCGAATATATATATGCAATAGATTTACAGATCAGAAGATTCTGCAGCAGTAAGAAAGAAAGAAGATAAGCACTCTCAGAGTGCAGAATTACAGTGGAACAGTGTCCACAATTGTAGGGTTACAACCTTGTTGTCTTTCTTTTAGCCTGTCTATCAGTTCATGTCTGTCTCTGCCTCCTGTCTGTCCTTCTGTAAGCCTGTAAATCTGTGTTTAAACTGTCTGTGAAGTGGAGACATGGATGACGGAGCCTGCAACAGTCCGAGACCAGGCTCATCTTCTTTGAACCTGTCTGTCTCATTGTATGACTGTTAATACCACTTGTCTCTACCTGACTCTCCAGATTTTGTATGTGTACCTGTCATCATTTGTGTCTGTCATTCACCCTGTCAGTTCTCTCTCTCTAACCTTTCCGTCCCTGTGCTAGTCCATCTCTCAGCGGGCAGACAGGTAGTGTTCCCATGAAATGTGCTTTAGTGCCAGAGCTTTCTCTGTTTGTCAAAGTCTTTCTCTTTGTTAGTCCATCAGAGTCCTCTGTATCCATTTAGTGTCTTTCTGGTCAAAATCCATTTAAATTCGCAGGATCAGGAACATCTTACCTCATATTCTGTCTGATCTGATTCATTATGTAGAGGGAGGGCTGACCTCTCCCAGTAAATGATTTCAGGTTAGACAGGCTCTGATTGGCTGGGTTACAATTTCAAAATCTTCTTTTTTCTCCTAATGACTCCCTTAGTCTACTTCCAGTTCAGTTAGGGCCTGTCTCCATCTCCTTAGCCTCCTCTCTTATCCATTGGATGGGAAGAGGCAGTTTATCCTTTAGATGAGACAGTCTCTCATCTGTTCTCTAAGTGCTAGCTCCCCTTTAGACTCCTTTTAGTTTTGCTGTGCTCTAATCCCAGTTCAGTTAGGATTATAGCTCCATCTCCAAGGATGCCCTTATCCTTCGCTTAGGAGTTAGTCTCTTTTCAAAGCAACTTTCGCAACTGTCTGCTAACATTAGCCATCTTAGATCCCATTTCAATAGAAAAAAAAAGACAAATACCGGCTGGTAATACCAGCCTCTGGTTGTAATGGAGACAGGAGGCTGTCCTGTCTGGCTGTTAGCGTGTTGTATTCCGTGGTTGTTTCAGACATAGTTTCCTCTTCACAAAGCATTAGTCCGGTTTACTGATGGTCTGCTGGTGACAGTGTTCTCTTTGTACTGTCAGTGTTGAAACCAAATAGATAGAAACAGTTTTCTTAACATCACAGTGTCTTTTATGACATCATCTTCATGTCACATCTCCCCCATCTGTGGTCATTGTGATTACGTTTGTTCTTTTTTTCCATATGTAAGGACCTGTTTAATACAGTTGGTTTGACAACATGTTACATATGAAAAATATTTTTTAGTGGATTATCTCCTTGATTTCCATCTACAGCTGGGCTCTGACGATGTGCACTCTCTTTCTCCAGGCACGAGTGATCATAGATCCCACTCTGGGTCCTCCTCTTCACAACTTTGTGTGACATACAAAATTTGGCATTGGGTTGTGATAACATGTCATGATGTCCAACTAGCAGGTCATGGCTTAATCATTAGTACTCATATTATAGATAGTGAGAGAGGTTAAATAAGAGGTTAGAGTATAATGGATGTATCTGGTTTGGAATCCAATTATAAAGAATCCATGACCCGCTGAGTCTTGGGGTTAGAGACAGATAATAGCCAGTATGGTTTTCCATTCAGTAGTATCCCTTTCCATCTCTTGATGTTACATCTCCCATTGAGTTCACACTGGCTGCTTGCTTCTATCAAAGGCAGCAGACCTTTTGTGTTCATACTTGTTCAAATTTCATTTGCGGATACAAAATGCTTTCAGTGACGGAAACCAATGCTGGGTTTTGGTTTCAGCTGGAAAGCTGGGTTAGATTAGGTTTCTGGACTGGGAATGAAGGTCTTTTGTAATCAGTGTGCAGACCATGTCGTTCATGGTGAAGTTTGCATCGAAGCACGGAGCTTTTTGTCTTTCGTCGTCTCTTACCAGCCATGGTCCCATTGGATATCTGAGTCATTAAATTCAAGTAAGGTCAGTCGATCCTCAAACCATGGTGCATACGGTGTTTAGATTCGGATCAAATCTAACAGCCTTCCCCTCCACAGCCTTGGCGTTGGTGTTGTACATGGGGTTCTCAAAGGCGGCCTGGCCGTTGTTGTTTTCATGGACTGAGCATCCTGTGTATTGTGTTTTTGGTGTGGTTCTGTGCAAAAAACAACAAAGAAAACCACATATATAAAGAAATCAAAAATACACCATTGGAGAAGCAGAAATGCTCTAATTGCCTATTAATGTTAACATTACTGAGCAGCCAGTGGACAATACAGAATGCAGTCTTGAGAGTAGAAGCATTGTAAACAAGCCTTAAGAAGGATTAGAGAGCGTGTTGTACTTTTTAGGAAGCCTAGTGAGATTCCAATCAGCTCATCCAAAACTAATTCCTTCAGCAAGCCTTTTTTTTTTAGATATTAACAGCAGAACAGAAGTTATTTGCATCTGTTAACAATGCGAACACAAGTCATTTGTGCTTAAACCATATCTCTGAAAAATCCAATTTACCACCTCCTAAACAGAGCTGTTTTGCGGCACAGTTTGCAACAGACAGTGACTTAACTGTCTTTGAGCACCGCAACAACCAAACCATTGAGGAAGGCATTGTTATCACGAATTAGACAGCTTCTTAAAATGTTAACAATGCCTTTTTACTTTTTGTATGTTGTTAATGGAAAACAGAAATGAAACCACGATGCAATGACAGGAATGTATTCCTTTCTGCTGCTGAAATGCAGCTGAATGACACTTCAAAGGGATACGTGCAGATTTACTCTTTTCAACACATACCTTTGTTTGTAGAGATAAAAGCCAAAACCGGTAAAGATCAGAGCAAAGAAAGGCACCAGGATGGCGATAGCCACGGAGCTGCTGTTGGTACCAAGCTGGGGGGGTGGCGAGTTTTGACTCTCCGACATATTCAGACCTGCGACAAACCAGGAAATACACTGTCATCAAAGTGATTTGATACAACAAGAAATATTGTTGCGGGTTTGGAACAAAAGGCTTTCAGCTGAGTTGTTCAGCAAATAACCAGCCAAATTTTTATTAGTTGTAACTATGATAATTAAGGTAGGGGCTCTGGTAATTGGAAGTGGACATGGATGTTACCAGATAAGGATTATTTTCTGCTTAGCATCTTGCAGGTGACTTGCAGCTTACATTGGACTCGGGAGCTTGTAGTCTTCTTGCACAGCTCAGACCTTTTAAGTCCAAAGAGCAGCTTTTCCTCTTGTTGAGAATACACTGCATGGCTGTCCCTGTTGCAGCAATAAAGCCACTAGAAGCTCCCAGATTACTTACTGAATTAGTTTGAAGCAGTCTGCCTGATTTTACTATCAATTGTAGTCATTCATTGCTGAATTCCAAAGGAGCCAGTATTATTTGGTGCTGCTAGCAAAATCGAAAGAGAATTACCCAATCTTTGCAGTCCAAACTGTCCATAGTCTTTTCCCTGAATAGAACCCTGGAATACGTAACTAGAGCCATCGGGCTCTGCTGATACCTGGAGATTAAAAAGAAAGAGCGGTTGAGAAATTGTTTAGGCGGGAGAGGAAAGGAAAACAACTGTGAAGGGAAAAACAGAGGGACAAAGAATGGTTATCTTCTGGTTTCATGTCAACACTACAGAGCAAATGAATCGAAGATGATGTTTGGGTTTTGCTGAAATCTTTGTATAAGGTGTATTTTCAGGGAGGTTTGTTTATTTTCTTTTTCCTCTCTTCACCTGGTGAAGAGGTGGTGCATGGGCAGGCAAAGGGACACATTAAATGTTGGCTCCGATCTGGAGGGCTGTCTTTAAAATTGCAAAAAAAGCACATTGGCCTTGGCAGAGAAGGTAGTCTCTGATGGCCGGTGTAGTTTAAATATTTCACTGACTTATATTTACACAAAGTCAAATGGCTTCAGTGTAAATCCAGCTCAGCTGAATATGGTTAGGTTGATTTTATCAGCTGGGACTTACAAATCCATCCATGGTCCAGGAATCATCTATAATCTTGGCGGGAGAGATGGCTGAATCTTTTAGTTGGTTTCCCTGGTTCACATAATTCACCTGATACATCAGCAGCAACAGCCTGGCCTCGGACGCCTTGTACACTCCTAGAGGCCAAAGAATAAACACGTGATTTATACTTGGTTTGCACGTGGTACATGGTTTAATGGCTTGCTCACTACAGTTCATTAGATCCTACAGCATGTGTTTCTAGTCTGTCTGGTGCACCAGCGAAATACATATTGTTAGTTCTGACGTTTTATTGGGATACAAAGAAAAGACAGCAAACTGAATGTAGCTGCAAAATAAAGAAAATATTTATTTCAAAAAATTGATTAATATTTTAAAGAGAAAATCAGAAAACTGAAGTTAAGCAAAGAAATTCAATTCATGAACTCATAAAAAGGTGAAAGCGATGGCTGCTTTTCATGTCTCCAATCTAATACATCAACTGATATATTCTTCCAGCTTCACTTTTGGAAATAAAATATAAAGTATGCACATTTCCAAAAACACCAAACCCCTGCTGACTTTTGAAATATTCCTTGGGTAAAGAAAACTTGACATCTTAAACAGAAAAAAACATGCAAGTTTTATGTAACTGGCCACTGGCCTTTCTGTGACTGTGTGAGTGCAGCTTTAGCTGTTATTGATCTAAAGCTGCTCCTTTAAGCCAGAAGACGAATGTCTGATAGCGGCGCGGTTTTGTGATATGGTGTTTGTGCACTCTGCTACTCCAGGAAGCAATTCTAGCTTCAACAGGATTTGTGTTTTAATAGGGTCTTAACCCCCTGCTGACGCTATTGTACGACCCTGGGAGGTATGTGTGTGAGTAAGTGTCTGTCTGTGTGTTTGAGTGAGTGAGTGAGTGAATGTGTGTGTACAACAACACTGCAAAGAAGCATAGTAGAAAGAAATGAATTTCAATCACTAACAAAAAGCAACAATAAAGAATAAAAGTGCTCTCAATTCTGTTTGGTTGCTTGCTTACAGTTTTGCCAATGGATCAATACAGCATAATTTAGTATTATAGCTACATTTTATTACAACGATGGCCTGTCATGTCATAGCACTTATGCGGTAATCTACTCAAAGTGCTTTCAGTAGATTACTGAACAATTAAACCTGGCGTAACATGCCTGACAGGAGCAGTTCCATGTTGCCGTTGCTAAGGGTAACATTGACTCTCCCCGTTGTGGAGTTAAAGCTGGTGATGCTCAGTGTTATAGGCTGCTTCCTCCCACGGTAATTATAGGAACCCTTCCATATGTAGTTGGGAGCAAAGACATCATCTGGAACTACAAAAGAGAAGAGAATATGAATTAGATTACGGTCAGCTCCGATCTTTAAAAAACAAAACAAGAACAACTGCCTGCACCAATCAGCATTAAACAGCATTAACCCCTATGATGGTACGTCTGCCCTCCTGTGCTGACTCATCATTTTCTCTCTCTGTTTGTCTCCCTCTCTCTTTCTCTCGTATGAATCAGTTTTGTGTGTGTCATTAATCTGGCCTTGTGTGGTGTGACTTGTCCTGGGTTCCTGCCACTCAGTGCCACTCACCTGTGCGGAGTCTGCTGTTACTACTTAAGGTGATGATCTGTCTTCAGTTTTCGCTGCATTGTTGAACTCAACACAGTTGGCTAAACTGGCTCTCTTCTTTGCCGTTTTGCCCTGCCTTCATCCCTTTATCTATGCTACTTACATTTATTCTGTGCAGGGCGTCCTGGTGGTTGGATTGAGAGAGTGATCTAAGCCTTCTTTTACTGGGCTCCTTGCCTTTGCTTTATTAACTCTTTTTGTCAAACTTTGCGCCAGGCAACAGGCAGGTGGTTTTAATGTTGTAGCAAACTGGTGTATATAACTGCTCAGCATGTGTGCATTTTATGCAGATAAGTGCATACAGTATGGCAGAAAAAGACGAGCATAAAGAAGAGCAGAATTTCACAGTAGTTAATTTACCTTTCTCTGTGTAGTGAAGAAAAATAAATTATTTAGAACTACCATAGAAAGCAGTAAAGTGCAATAAAATCGACAAGAGCATAAGAAAAACAAGAGCAGCACTGTGGAGCAGAACGTAGCAGAGTGAAAAGGAGCTGAGCTGAATTTATCGAACGACAGATTAAGCCAGACTAAAACGGAATAGATAAGTCAACAATAGACAAGGAATGAAAAGACTGGAATAGGAAAGAAAGTAGTAGAACTGACCGTTTAGTTTGGGGCTGGGGGTTCCTGTTACTGGCTTCACAGGTTTCTTCTTCTCTCCGGCTACACACACAGCCAGAGAAAGAGAAAAAGGAGATAATGTCATATCAAAACTCATGAGCAGGGCAGCAGGGGCACAGCACGAAATATTTTAAAATGCTTTAGTTTGCAGCAAACCTCCCTAATCAACCATGTTATCCAGGGGAGAGTGCAATTCATACTAACAAGTCACCACATTAAAATGCAGCGGCAGTCACTCTTGGTCACAACGACGAGTGAGAAGTGGGCCGAAAAAGGGTTGAGCAAGACAAACCTCTTTAATGGTTACTTGTAGACTGAAATGCAAATAAGGTTAATGATCAATGACCAATAATTGCTGTGCATATTAGTATATTTTAAAACCGGCTTCAAGACACTTTTTCTATTCACCATCAGCAGCTTGTACTATCACGTCAAGATGCAGCTATTGTTGGCAACAAATACATGCAAGCCAGGAACAGGTTATTTGTCCGAGAACCTTAAATTGGATTAAGGAGTGCTCCAATTTTGAAGTCTACTCCAGGGCAGCTGGGTGGTAGCCGTGGTGGAAGGTTTCAGAAAAGACAGTCTGTGAGCACGTGTCGATACCAGGTAAAAGATTTTAAGGAGTGCCAACTACATATTTGTAGCAGGGATGATGCTGATTTCTTCTATATAATCAAAGCACCTTCCAAATTGACCTTTTTGTGAGATTTTTGGCCCAAATGTTCAGTGTTTCCATCATTTTTAATAATTTGTGAGACAATACGAAGAGATGATTGTAGCAATGTCTGCTAGACATAAGCTAACGTAATTTGTGAAGCTCCAGTTGATTGTATTTTACAATATTAACTATCTACAGTAGGGGATGGTTACGTTGCAGTTATTTAATCTCTTCTGCGATGGCTCACAAGGTTGTAGTTTAAGCTTGATAAAGCATGATGAATGCATGACTTCACCTTTATGGTCCTGCCTGGTAAATCTAGCAAAGGGACAAAACACCATGGGACATTTTTGATCCGTTTTGTCTTTGAACCATCAGGCTCACCACCAATCCAAAAGCTGATCAACCCAACAGGAAATCTCACCCTACTCCAGATGGCTTGTCTGTCCCTGTGTGTGAAGTGACAAAGTCTCGTTGAGCTAAACATGTTCAAGCACTCCTATCTGGTCACTTAAGCTAAAATGCTCCAGATAAGATAATCAAAAAAAGATACACTTAAAGGAAATGTGAACAATGCAAACGACTGTAGCAGGACAGGAGTACTTACCCCGACATATCGGCATCTTTCCAGTCCAAGTGCTGTCACTCTTGCAGACCCTGTGTTCAGAACCCCCCGCCAGGAAGTAGCCATGCTGACAGCTGTACACCAAGGTGTAGCCAAACCCAGGAAGATCCATCCCTACCACGTCCACATGGAGTGGGCTCTCTGGCTGCTTGCAGGCGTGGGCTGCGGGGTTTAGACAGATACATTGTTACACTTCAGTGAGAGTCTGAAGGGATGAAAGGGTGAGCAGCCGACAAATTGAAACAGTGTGTTTCGTACGTATGCACTCGGGTTGCATCCCACTCCATGTTAGATCAGGCTGGCAGGTTCTGGAGGAAGATCCCTGAATCAAATGACCAGGCTGGCACTGAAATGACACCACACTCCCAACCTAGGCATAGGGACACAGACAGAAGTGCACACAGAAGCCATTAAAGAGATTGCAATAGATTTGATTGGTAAAGAGGAGTCTGAATATCTTCAGCGGAGCATCATAGTGTTGTACTGCTATGATAAATGTTACTCATATTTCAACAGATGAATTCGTGTGGATAGAGACCAGTATTTTAATATAAAGTACATTAAAATAGATGTTTAGATGTGGTTGCGGCATGTCAATGCAAATGCACAAGCATCCACTGTGTTCCTTAAAATATTAGAAGTATGAAATCAACTTGCATTCCCCGTTCAGCAAGACTTAATTTGAGACAAATCAAAAGTCAAACATATAATGAAGTTTGCTACCTGGCAATGCTGTAATATTTATCAGCCATTAGATATTTTCCCTTCTCTGCGGTAGCAGGTAGCAATCCTTTTAAATATCTTATTTGCTTTCTTCCTGCCAAATAACAAATATTTTTTTATTTTCAAGTTAACAGTGAATTATTAGTTATTTGGTTGAAATGACTATAATTATTTGGTACTAGGTAAGCAGGTTGTTCTCCAAGAATCTTGAAGGATTTCCTATAGTTCTTGGGTTTGGGAATTCAAGTAGTTTCAGAAGCATCCCACACTGTTAGAGATCAGCACTCTGTGGGTGGCAAATCATCTGTTGCAGGACTCCTTGCTCCTGTTGTCACTGAATATGCTTCTTTATGACTCTGGTTATATGTCTGGAGTCATTACCATACTGCAAGTGGTTTAGGACTGACAAGATGCTTCTCTGATGGCATTGCATGGTGGATAAGAATCTTAAAGCGCTGCATTTGAATGTCTTAACATTTTATTTTCTTCCTGCCTCCCTCTACTGCCTTTCGTTCTTTCCTCTCTCTTTCATTTGCAACAGCTGCTATTAGTTACTGGGTTCACTTCTGGGGTGGCAAGGCAGATACGGCACTAGTCTGAGAGTGCAGATTTACCTTGAAACCATAGGTCCGATTCAAGGAGCCGTAGCGTGGTGTTCCCGGGTTATCACAGCTGGTTTTGGTTGGTTCTGAAAAGATCAGCACACGAGTGGAAGTAATTACACAGAAAATCTAGGAGAAAGACAAATTAGCAGCAGCGTTATACATCCCCTCTCAAGTTCCCTTTCCTCCCTTTTGTTGTCATGGTAACAGTGGATTATATATGCCATCAGGACAGCAGGGGGCAGTAGCACTTTGTCAGAAAACGAAGCAGGGCCCGCTCTAAGTGTGTGTGTGTGTGTGTGTGTGTGTGTATATGCATGTGAGTTTGTGTGTGCGCATGTGGAAGGGTCATCAGCATGTAGAGCACATCCTGACGCAGAGCTCGATTCAATACAGCTTCCGAAATGACAGATTCACTCTCCACCTCTCTCTCTCTCCTTCCCTCACTTCCTGTACCTATCTGTCTGCCCTCTTCGTCTCTTTCACTGTTGTCTTCTTCTACCTCGCTCCCTCGCTGTACAACTGCTCTTTTCCCCTCTTTTTCTGTCTTTCCATGTCACCAGACCTCCGTTTGCCAACCGCTTCTTCCCTCATCTGTCTTATTTAAAGAGCAGGCTGCTTTAGGTCAAAACTCATTCTGTTTCAGTCACATAGTAATACACATCACACACTAACATACAGCTGAAATCACAAACTAATAAATCAACCAAAACACACACACACACTTAGGATCACTTTGCCCATAAAAACACACCGAGAGTCACTTTGTGGTTGAGTGTGTTTAACAGTCTCAGTCTACAAAAGCAATTATGATACAGAACAGAAAGATCTCCCTTCAGCGGCAGCGGCAGCAAACTGAAACTAGTTCTTATTCCAGCAGTTATAGATGAAGTCTTTATATCAGATGGGGTAACAATTTAAAGGCAGCGCGTTGTTTTCAGACAGTCTGTTTCCCATTTGAGCAGCTGTAAAAGTAGTGGCTGTATCCCTTATTGAGTGCTGCAAAGTAAGAAAAAAAAAAGTAAGGTCTTTGCTCGCATTTACAATAGCTCTCATTTATTAAAATTCATTACCATGCCTGATGTGTAAGCACCTGCTCTGAATCAGACACGCAAAGTGTTGCTCTAAACATTGCATGGGCTGGTAAATTGACTCACAGGGACCATTTGTAAAGTGTGCTGAATATCCCTTCTCATTTCCTTCTTAATCCCCGGATAGCAGCCGTTTGTTTGAAGTTGGATGTGGCTGTCTGCTTCTTGAAGGCTTTTACTAAATACTGTAAGTTACAGCATGTGCCGGTGTTAACTCAACTTCTGAGCAAGCACTTTTGCTGTAAGTTCCAAAACAGGTCTTATAGCCCTACTTTTAAATTCTGATTTTATCTAATATGTTGCTAATTGAACTTTGACCACTAGCAATCAGATCTCAGAGACAAGGAATTCAATATTCAATATATGCAGTATACAGTATTACATCATTTATTCATATATTTCAACTTGTACTTGTTCTATCCCACCAGAGAGGAAACCAACTAAGTTTACTTTATGTCTAGCATAATACACACAGCATACAATACTGTGCAAAAGTCTTGAGCCACCCCTCATTTTTAGATTTTGCTTCCACAGAGCAAAACTTTCTTATCATTTTTAAAGCAAAAGGAAGTCACTCACTTAAACTCCCTTAACACTGACCCAGGGATAATTATAGCATAAAAAAGACTCTTAACTCAAGGGGATAAACCAGTGCTGTGTCTACATGTAACAAAAAACTAAAGAACTACTTGTGTCTTTAGGCTCTTTGTTATGATCAGCCAATCGCAAAACACACATAATTTGTTTCACTTTCTTTGGTTGAATCTATGAAAAATTTAAAAGATAACACAATTTGACAGGAATAAAACAGTATTTTTGCACAAACAAACTAATTCCCAAAGAGCTATTAGCCAAAAGCTTGGGACACTCCATGGTGTGCAGTGTGCTGCTAAAAAGTTTGAGGAAACTTTTTTTTTTTTTTTGAGAAAAAATCTACAGCAGATGAACAACGTCTGCAAGTTATGTCCTTATAAAATAGGAAAGAAAATACGGCCAAGACCTGAGCGACCTGAAGAGGACCTTCAGCTGATCCATCTACTGTTCACTGAAGCCTCATCACAAATGGTCTCAGTGGAAGTGTGACACTCAAGGCTGATGCATGAGTGGAAAACGGGTCTTATATAGTGAGTGTCTACAATGTCTGTAGAAGAAAGTGGATGCTCTGTCCTGGAACAAAAGGCAGCCAACATCCAAAAAAGAGCTTTGAATGTCCTTCAAGAAGCCTGGAGAACTATTCCTGAAGACTGTTTAAAGAAATGACAAGGAAGCTTGCCTAAGAGAGTTCAGGTTGTGTTGAAGAATAAAAAGGTGGTCATACCAAATATTGACTTTCAAGCTTATCAGAACTGTTCAATCTCTGTTTTGACACATAAACTTTACTTCCCAGTATTCTTGTAAATATTTCAATAAAACACTGCACCAGGAAAATATAAAGAAATGAGAGGTGGCTCGAAACTTTTGCACAGTGCTGTAGTTTTGTAGTAGAAATGAGTTTTCATTGTTACAGTCAAACAGAAAAAAAATATGGCAATATGTTTGCATGGCATGCTTGCAAATGGCCTTTGGGAGCGAGTCCACTGGAAAGAACAATATTTTCACTTATATCCAAGTTCTCCTTTAAGGTACTGTTGCCCTTCCATTTATTAAGATCGTCTCAAATGAGTCAGTATTCATTGCTATTCCAATAAGTCGATGTAACACTAACTTTTAAAGAACAGCAGTTGCTCAGCACAGCATACTCATGAGTAAACAAAAATGAGGCTGTCAGGTTCATAATGATGGGTCATTAACTGTCATGATCATTAGGCAGGGGGCTATCAGACAAACACTAGAATAGCCAGCAAATGAGAAAAAGTAACATCAAGTCATTGTATTAATGGTTATTATTAATCAAAAAGGAAACATATGTACCGCAAAGGGGCCACATTAAAAACAAGTCTGTAGTATTACACTTTGATATGTTATTTAAAAAGACGATATGCATTTTACTAGAGTGACCTCTTGAGAAATCTCACTCAGAAGTTTGGAAGCTCTGTTGGCTAAACCAACACCGCCTTTTAATTTTAACCCTGACTTTGAAGTGGGTAAGACACCCCTGCCTGGGGATGCTAGGCTGTGCTCCAGCTCATGTGGGGATAAATGATTGATGATGAAGTCAGGAACTGTTAAAAAGCAATCAGTAAAATCTTATATAAACTTCTGGCAGAGGTTATAGGCCTTGGTATTGTATTTTAAACATGTTGAAGACTTAGTTGGCACGGTAACACTGGTGATTTTTTTATGAACTTGTAAATTTATTCAGAAACACAGTATAGAGCATTCTATGGGTCTCAGCATTGCATCTATTCGTAGACCTGAGACCAAGTTTCAGTTTAAATATTAAAACCTTAAAGCAGAAGAGGTTTTCCTAGCCTCCCTGTTTACTTACTCATTCATAAGGTTTATCTTTATTTAAAAGCAAAATTGTGCCAATTAGAGGCTATAATCTAACAACAGCCAGTTCTAACCAAGACCTAAAGTCATTTTGCTACCTTGCGGCAATTAAAACTGAGTGATCACATTATTATGGAAAATCAAAGGAGCATAAAAGTAAATATTTAACGCCCTGTTATAGAGTTCACATATCAGCCAAGTGCATGAAGTTTAGCAGGCCTATAAATTTCTCTAAACTAAAATAATTAACAGGAGCAGATGGACTCCAGGAAATGTCAGGTCAGGACATTGCCTGAAGCCACGCTTTGCCACATGTAGCTCAGAAAAGGAGTTAAACATGTCGCTGACTTCTCACTACTGAAAATACTGTTTGTTTTTGGCCAGAGAGCTGCCTTGTTAGAGCAGGAGGAGGTAGCACAGATGACGACCGCTCTCTCGCTGTGAAATCTATCAAATGCTGTGTTCTCATGTGCACACAATTGGATGTCACACAGACTTTGTATGAGGAAGCTGGCAGGTTAAAGACCGTTCATTGTCTGACTGCATGGGCCTTCTACAGCTCTGCCGAGTGATGTCTAGAAAAGTTCAGAGCTAGAATGCATTTGTGTGGAAGCACCACGTCTTCTCATGAGCTAAACCTAAATGCATTACAACTGGAGACATAGGAAGCAAATGTTTGCTTCCTAATTATAATTTTTTCAATAATCTGAATGTTTTGTATTGTTGTCAAGTGGATATGAATGGATTACCAATACAGCGCGGCTGTGTTCCACTCCAGGTGCCATCGCTTTCACAAAGTCTAGTTGCTGTGCCGACCAGTATGAGAGGCGGAGCACAGCTGAAGGACACTTCTGACTGATAGATGAAACTTCGTCCCTCTCTGAAACCACCTACTGGAGTCCCCGGGTCACCGCAAAATTTGGCTGCAAACACGGAGACAAACACACATAATAAAACACATAAAAACACCATTTCAATTGTGCTGCTAGAAATGGTGAATGTACTCAATTTTTTGGAAGTTCAAGGACAAAAGTAGATTTTGCTCCATTTGTGATTGGTGTAATTAATGTGTCCTTACAACCAAAGTTCAATGTGATGCTTACGTAAGCACTGCGGGAGCATGCCGCTCCAGGTGCCATTGGCGACACAGGTCAGAACAGCTGGAAATGAGAGCTCGTATCCAGGTGAACAACTATAGCTCACGCTGCTGCCCCATTCAAAGTCATTGCCCTGCAGTACCCCATTACTGATGGCAGGTGGAGCCGAGCAGGTCACAGCTGGGGGAAAAAGAGGGGGAAGGGTAGGAAAGAGAGTGAGGCGGGAAAAGTGTTGTGTTTAGAACAGCTGCAGTTGATGCTCTTTCTTAGTTAACATGACTGCACTGTAAAATCACGTGAGAAAATAAAGACTTTTGGTTTTAGTAGTCGATCAACTATTGATTTAAAATTACGTTTATAGTTTTAGTAAAAAGGGTACATAAACATCTTCTTATCTTGGACTTCCCAGACTTCCAATTACAACCAGTAACTGCTTACATTCAATTCAGTTTAAATGTATCATCATGTGAGACTTGTGTACATTAACAGCTGCATTGGAGGTGACAGTGATGTGACTGTTTGCATTTGTTATTTCTTTTTCTAGAGGCATTAAGTACAAAGTTAGCAGAATCTGCTGTCAGTAGAGAGAAAGCTGGGGTTATATATAGTTTAAGGTGTACCACAGTAAGTGTACATGTAGGATTTTTCTGTAGCAGAACCTCCTTTCTATAGCAATATTGTTTTACTAGTGATTGTTTAATAGCATACAAAAAAACACAATCTTCTACAAATGCCCCAAAATAGCTCTGTTAATGAAACACTCTGTTTAAATCCCTATTCATCCAAGCCTTACTATAGGTCTGGGGTACTATCAACAAATGATAAAACAGTCATATTGTTTAGGGCCTGGTGAGTGACTGTCTGATAACCACCGTTTGCTAGTCTGTAATCTGTATGCAAGTCTATTCTGTGACTGGTTGGCAAGTGGTGGCTGACAGTCACTAGCATGAAATTAGTATATGGTGCTGCACTGCAGACATCCCTGTTTCTGCTTTGCGTAAAACTTTTTACAGCTTCACTTCCACTCGATGAGTGGAACTTATCCAAGTTTAACTACAGCTTGGTGACTAAATAGCGAGTGTTTATGAAAAAGGCATTTTCTTCTATACAAACTACAAACCCTGCAATTTGTTAGCAACCAAAGCAATTACAAGGAGGTTTCTGGTGTGATATCATCTTTGAAACATTTAGTAACCACTCACCATCCAGCGGGGAATACAAGTTTTTCCTTATTGACTGCAGGTTGCCGGGCACCTACTGACCCGTCTCCAGGCCTGAGAAACCGAGGCCTTCAACAATATGACTGTTTTAACATTTGTTTGACAGTAAAATAGATCAGCAGGTGTACAGTAAAGCACAACTTTTGCATCTGTCCACTGCTATTAAACAAACATATGTTGTATAATGATGTACAAAATCTGTTGGATTTAAATAAGAATAAAATAATAAAAACAACATAAAGATGTATTAAATTGCATCAGTGTGTTAACTCTAAGGAATACAGATATATGCACTGCACTGCAACTACCTACAACATTACTGCAAAGCACAAATGAAGGGACCACCAAAGAATTTTTATATACTTTAGCCTTTATAGCAATGCCAATGCTAGCTAGCGAGCTAGCTTTATGTGTTGCTATTGTTAGGTTCTGTGTGTGTGTTTTTGTTTGCCAATTTGTGTTTTGTATGTAATTAAAATTTACAGTGAGACATTCAACAATATTTATGCACGACACAATTAAACATGTAGTATTTGTAATATGCTACATGTACTATGTAAAATGTACATATATAGTAATGGGACAGAGAAAGGAGATAGTAGAATGTGCAGTAATGGGAGTATCTGAAGTGTAACAGAGCAATTTAAAGGGTCTGTTTTGCTACTGTGTAATAGCAGTATAAGTGCTGTTTAAGGGTTGAACAGAGTTAAGAGTTGGAATGTATAATTTACCTGTACATATTGGCATATTTCCATTCCAAGTCCCATTTTGGGTGCACATCCTCACAGGCGATCCATCCTCCTCCATTCTATATCCTGGTTGGCACTGGAATGAAACATTCTGACCAATGGTGAAGTCTTCTCCATAGCGAAGGCCATTAGCTGGCACGCCAGGATCGCCACAGTTTATCACTATGGAGACGGACAAGTGGGGTTAGAGTGGACGACATGAGATAGAGATCAAAATTACTTTATAGGTCATGCTATGGTACAAGGTAATTTTGATTTTGTTACTATTCATTAATCTAGACTCTTTCCATACAGGTAATTTAATAATAAAAAGTGAAAGAAAGAGGACACCAAAGGTGACAGATGTAATAAACTAACAGATAAAGAAAGAGGAAAGGTGAGTTAGGGCGCAAAGAAGGTGAAGTGTGAAAAATATTCAGGCCCTAAAGTACAGATCAGATTAAATCTAGATGAAAATATCAGAAAATGATGCCTCAGGAATCTTAGTTTTAAAACTGCTATATTAGAGTAGAGGGACTAACATTAAGTAATTATCTCCAATAAAGCTTCTTCTCTTGAAAATGGTGAGTTTGCAGTCGATAGCAAATTCCTGATCAGACTGTGTGATCTCATCACATTTCTGTGTGGGTTTCACTTCTCATGAATGAAACAACAGTGATATTAAAAATGGCTGAGGTTGTCCTGGGACTCTCTTAAGGAGCATTAGGATTCCCCAGAGTGTACTTTTTAGGCACTGTCCTTCATAGTCTAATAGGCAGCTTAAATGCTTCTAAACCCACCCCAGATAGTGTCATGCCTGTTAATAGATGTGGACTAGTCTACTGTAAAAGCCATTTCCTTTAAATCAGGTATTCTTATATACTTTTTCCATCTGGGAACCCATATCTAAGAATTTATAGCATTTCTGATTTAAGCTTTTTTTTCATGCTACTGCATATCTGGATACTGGAAAGCATTAATATAATCTGGGAATTCTCTGTGATGTCCCATTATCAAGAAGTACTTTACTTTTGGACACAGCATATAGATATATGTTAGAGGCATTTTCTTTTAATACATTATAGTTTTTTACTATTTTTTGAGTCATTTGTTACATTTCAGCAAAATACTGTCTTTTGGCCAATTAACTCAGTGGCTTTTTGTCGAGTCTTCAACATTTTCTTAGAAGAAACAGTCAATTTCTTAGAAGTTACTAACCACCGTACCACTTTACATAACTTTTTAAAGTAAAGCATTGTTTGGAGTGCACAGTATTTAATTGAAATAAGACAAATTATTCAAGTAAACTTAAAAAACAACTTATCTGTTAAGTAAATTCCACTTGCTCAACTATGACTTTGCTTATATCTCATATGGGAACAGAAGGTTACGTTTTATGGCTATTTACTCTTGGAGATTTTTCCCACAGAATTCAATAAGCAAATGAACTCAAGTAAACAACGATCAAGGTTATATAAGTCACTCTGTTGTCTGCAGTAAAAATATAAAGATTTGAGGCTTATTTCTTTACTCCTATACTGTGACATAATAATTTAAAAGAGGACATAAAACAGCATCGCCTGTGCTTTCTAATCTCACACCCAGAATTTGGTGATATTTATTGGTTGCAAACTTTCAGGGTATTGCAAGAGATTTAATACACCAATTACATATATAGAGTGTAATTATTACATACAGTTGAAAACTCTTCAAAGTCACCTCATGATTGCATGGACAAAATATTGAAAATACACAAACAAATGTACTAGACAGTACTTATATATGTATCAGCCTATTAGTCAAATCAAAGCAGATAACTTACTGGTACAGTTGGGCTGTGTGCCTGACCAGGTACCATTGGCTTGACACTGCCTGGTGGTGGGACCAGTGAGCAGATAGCCGTCCATGCACGAGTAGATGACAGAGTGAGAAAATGTTGTTCCATCCAAGCGAAATACTTTGCCATTGCTGGGAGTGCCAGGGTTACCACACTGAACAGCTGCAGGACAGAGAAATGGAAAAGGAATAAGACTGAGAAAATCCTGTGGACCTCAGCAAGTGTCAACTCTAAGACAATGGAAACACTGAAACATGTGTGGGTTCTTAATAACTGAATAACTGACAAGGTGCCATTTTAGGATAGATTTAAGTCAATTAGAAATATCCCCGTACGTTTACAGAAGGGTTGCGTGCCCGACCAGGTCCCGTTGGGGAAACACATCCTCTCTGAAGAACCTATAAGTTCATATCCCTCTGAGCAGGAAAAGTAGACCTTAGAACGGATCCTGAAATCTGTCTGTTCTCTTGAACCATGAGAGGGAATGCCAGGGTCACCACACGAGCCAGTAGTGTCACCTACATGGAAACAAAAAAGGATACAGACTTAGGTCCCTCACAGGTTCCTTACTGGTTTATACCGAATTAAGGATTACACTGATGCTAGTCCTGGAGTCAGGACACACTGTCTGTATAATGAGCTGTGTTTCAAAAATGACTCCAACTTATCAAAGCAAAGAAATGGAGAAATAAACAACTTTGGTTTATTATTTGTAATGTGAGGATTAAGTGAGGAAAACAAAACTGCAAACTGGACATGGGATTTTAAAAGAAATATCCAATGGCTGCTTCTAAATATCAACGGGGTGCATACAGACTGTGCATATGCATGGTTGTGCATGTGTGCTGATGAGTAAATAGGCAGCGGTGTGTTTGTCTGTGTGAGTGTGTGTGAGAGACCCTAGCTCTGTCCTTGTAGAGCTGCCTGGTCAGCAAATTGTGTCTGACAAGCAGAGCACACTCCTGG
Organism: Oreochromis niloticus; assembly: GCF_001858045.2. Lineage (NCBI taxonomy): Eukaryota > Metazoa > Chordata > Actinopteri > Cichliformes > Cichlidae > Oreochromis > Oreochromis niloticus. Next base: position 19,362,229 of record NC_031985.2, on the reverse strand, counting down.
GAACACACACTTTCACACACAAAAGCTCACATCATCACACAAATACCAAGGCCTGGACTAATATATTTCCGCTCAAACATTTCGGATCAGCACTGCCTATTTTGTTAACGGTCTAAAAATTGCACCGGATTATGTGTGAGTGTGAATAATATCATAACTTGATTCATGTTTGTTAGATTTGGATTGCTAATTACGTTTTCAATTTCTTGCCTCCATTCACATTTATTGTTGACAATTAATTCAAAGTGTACAAGTATCTGCAGTGTTTTTGTGTTTTTGACTCATACTTCTGAAAAAAATAACCTCAATTCACATTGGCTCTGTTTGTATTATAGTACAAATATCTAGAGGCTTGCTGCTAAATTGAGCTTACACATAGCAGAGACACAACATTTGATGATATAACGTCTTTTGTAATGCCTTAGGATTTTAAACTCGGTTTCTCAGATGTAAATAAATAATATTCTGCTCAATAAGTCTCTGTTATTTGCCTCAGAAACTTGACAAAATAGCAGGTAAGAATGTAAAAACAGAAGGGAAAGGAAGGGAATTCCTACATTTACAGTACACGCATCAGAGACACTGCACTCCCATCAACTTCCAGTGGACACTCACACACCGACAGATGTGGGTCCAAAGTGTGAGGTTTTAGATGTGTCCTTGATCCAACACATCTGATTTAAATGGCTAAATTACCTCCTCAACATGTCTCGAAGGTCTCCAGAGGCCTGGTAATGAACTAATCATTTGATTCAGGTGTGTTGACCCAGGGTGAGATCTAAAACCTGCAGGACACCGGCCCTCGAGGCCTGGAGTTCCCCACCCCTGCTTTAAAGGGTTAAGAAGAGAATTTCCAGGTGGCGCCAAGTAGTTGAAGGCTACCATTTGGTAGCCTCGAGATCTCATCTCTGCTGTTGCAGATCTTGTGGTTCTCTTGGCTTCATCAGATGGTAGGTCACATTGGAGTGGTTCGCAGGTAAGTGTAAAGCAGCTGGAGAACCAGCACCTTGAAAAGGAGATTGAAACGGGCCACATGTGCAGTCATGTGGATGCTATACTGGTCAGTTGTGGTTTACCAGTCAATCTACATCCTGACCTATGGTAACAAGCTCTGGATAGTGACCAAAATAATGAGACTGCGGATACAATTGGGCAAAAGAAGCATTTAGATATAGGGTGAAAAGTTCAGTCATTCTGGAGGGACCAGAGTAGAGCTGGTATTCCTCCACATCAAAAAGTGTGGTTCGTTCATCTGACTAGGATTGCTGCTGGGCACCTCTTGGGTGAGATATTCTGGGCATGTCCTACTGGGAGGAATGCTCAGGGTTAGACTCAGGACACGGTGGATAGATTATAACTCTTGGCTAGTTTGGGAAGCCTAGGTGTTCCCCTGGAGGAGTTGCCTAGGGAGAGGGAGGTCTGGTCCCCCATGACCTGGCCCTGCATAACCGGCAGAAGATAGATAGCTGGATGGATGAATTGTTGGATGGATGGATGAAGGTACTTAGTTTTCCAGTAAGCACAGATTAAGGAATAGCTCAACATTTTGGGAAATGTATTTTTTTTTGCTTTGCACTCTTCTTTACAGCTTTCAGCTAATACCTTAGCATTAGGACTCCGGATACACAGGATAAACATTGGCCTGGCTCTGGCCAAATGTAATGAAATCCACCCAATGCCTTTAAAGAGGAATTAATACAGCATTTCAGTATTTCATTTGTTCAATCTGAAAAAGGATTTAAGAGTAAACGTGACTATTTGTGACTACTGAAGTGGCACACTCAGTGCCCTGTGAAATCACACCTTTCTTTTACTTCAGGTTTTTGTTCAGATCAAGCAAACAGTAGAGGGCATATTCATAACTGAGTTTTTTAGGTTTTGGAGGTTAGAGGCTTGTTTAACCTTTGAAGGGAGAAAAGCTGTTTCACCACCCTTCCCAGTTACATCTTCATATTTAATGGACAAACCTGTGAGTGGTTTATAAAATCTCCTCTAGCTCTCAGCATGAGAGGACGTAAGTGTAAAAACCCTAAGATGTTCAGGTATTGCTTAAAGGTTCTGCAGATGGTAGACAACTACAGTTTGGCTCAGAATGAAACCAAAGCCATGTTCAATTATACAAATTCAGACAACTCTGAACTGTTAATAAATAAATTCCAAGCAGGCTGAAACTCCCTGGCATGCTGATTATAAGAATACTATAGGCTATTTGAATACTTTTGTTAGAAGCTGTGGCATAACAACTTGTTATTTTCAGCATGGCAAAAGCCAAGGTCTTTCATTTCATAGGCCTAATAAATAAATATTCAAGATAAGTGGCAAGGTCGGCTTGTGAATTGAATTTGCAAATCTAAGATCTTAGAGAGCCAAGTCTCAAGTAGCTCTACGCTCACAGCCTGGAAATATCATCAAATATCACAAACAGCATCACTTCATATACGCGTTATCTCATCAGCGATCATCAGGCAGAATAACAGAACAAGCTGTGCTGCTGTTGGGCTGAACTCTCATGTCTGCAGATCTTTGGTATGGACCTGCCAGGTGAAAACATGAATCACTGCTTCTTAAACTATTACCCTGCCTCACCCCCCAAGTCTCCCTGGGCAATTGCTGTAAATAACAATGTATTCTTAGTCAACTCGTCTGGAATGCATTTTCACTCAGTTTGTTATATAAGCGGCAGCTGGGAGCCTCTCAGTCTGGAGAGCCACAATCATGCCCCCAGCAGGCCAACTGAGTGTCACATAACTTAGATGGTTTGTTTACACATGAGGGAAGGTAAGGAGGCTTTCTGTCTGGAGAGACGGTCTAGCCCCGTGAGTAGTGAGATATGCATATACAGCAAATACAGCAGGGACTGAAGGCTTGTGTAAAGCACTTTACAGAACAATGAGAGTGTTGCAGCTACACTCCACAACGTTGTAATAAAATCCACTCACTGTAGAAACGGAAACACAGCTAATACTTGAGAAAATGCAAAACTACAGATAAGCTGAAATATCTCAGTATTTGCTTTACTACTCTGTATTGATCACATCATAGAATCACTCATAAAAACAGGTTAAACATTTCTGAAACACAGTGAAAGCGGCTCATGGTTAGTTGACCAGAAGAGAAATGCACATGGTTAAGAGTCCACAACTGACGTGACTCTAAGTGTGGGGTAAAGTTAATCTCCAAAGCCCTTTTAACAGACAGATACTGATATACTCTCTTTTCTAGTGCCAAGCCTTCCTTCCATATGTTCACCCATCCCTTCCATTATCCCTGACTGAAAGGTCCAGGAAAGTGTCTGCTGGATATAAAAGCATGAAGTTCTCCGCACTTCAGTCTGCATGTTTAGACGTTTCGATTTTCATCTACAACTCCTATCTATATATTCGTCCTTCTGATAGGGTGGACGTTAAAGTCTGTATATTCAACAGAGGTTAAAATAGTTACCAGAGCAGAATGGCATGGGGGCACTCCACATCCCATTGAGCTGACAAGTCCGGGATGATTCTCCTTTCAGCTGTCTTCCGCCCAGACAAGAATACCGAACCGTTGAACCAAATGTAAACTTATCTCCGCTCAGCACACCGTTTGGGGGGAGAGCCGGGATGACCACAGTCTACGACTAGAGATCCACAGAGGAGAAAAATGAAGAAAACAATGGATGGCTCATTTTGACTCAGCAAAGCTCTGTGAGAGGAGGTGCAGCTACTTCTGTCAAGAACTAAGGACAGATTAAAAAATATATGCAAGGATTAAGGATTAAAAAGCTGACATGACACTGCTTGCTAGGCTTTAAGGGAAGCTTAAGAGTAACATATAAAAAGCAACAAAATGAAAAAAATGCAAGAATCATTTCAATAAATTCCAAAACCAGTCTTGCTAAAATGCTGTCTTTCCAAAGATTGTGAGGAAGAGAGAACGATACTAACCTATGCATTCAGGTAGAGGTTTGTCCCATTGTCCAGTAGGTTGACAGGTCAATACAGGTGATCCAAACAGGTAATACCCCGGATTGCAGTCATAGAAAACCACTGTGCCAAAGGTAAAGTTGCCATGCTCTATTTTGCTCTGCCGGATTGAGTTGGCTGGGATACCTGGATCAGAGCAGTTGACCACTATACACAGACACACACAGACACACAAGCACAAACGGACACAGAGACAGAAAAGCATGTGTTATTTGGCATGAACCAGAGAGGGCAATCTCTCTTCCCCCTCTTCATTTTCCCTATTTGGAAAGCGGTTTTGCAGATTAGTATAAGGCAGACCAAGGAGGACATGGTGAAGAAGGAACAAAATATCAGAGGTGGAGTTTAGGAGGGTTAATGCAGTAGATGTTAAGGGATGAGAGGGTGGTCAGGCAGGTTTGTCTGTAATGGATCCAGAACTCAAGCAGGGTTATGGCTTGTCATCAATGTGCTGCATTTTAATTTTACCCAATTCATTGGCACTTCATTCTGTAAACTGGGCAGAAGGCCGATAGCTTGTGTACAAACTCGTGTGAATGAAGCAATTCTGGTTGCTCTGACTGTTATTTGGACAATCAGGGTGTGAGATTTATGGCTTACTGAAAACAAGTTTTTATTCTTGAGACTGGAGCCATGAACAGGTTAGACATATGTTGAGCTCTAAATCTACCTCAAAACTTCATTAAAATTAAGGGAAAAAAAGATGTGTTTTTATCAAGAAAATTAAGTTTTCTGTTATGATGGTAATAATAGAGGAGATTAAGCTGAACAAAGTTAGAGGTAGAGTTGAGGTGGATACAAATGATGGGGGCAAATGAGGATGGTTGCTACTGGAGAAGGTACTAACTGTAAATAAAGAAAGAGACTAAGGTGGTATTAAAGGTTGGGGATAAATAAGGTTAGGGGTGAATACACTTAACTTTTCTCCCCACCTTTACACGTTGGGGGTGGGTGGCTCCATTGGCGGTTAGCCTGGCACTGAGCACGTGCAGGCCCCTCCATTTCATAACCCCGATTACAAACAAAGCTGACCACATCGTTGAGATTGAAGCCGTTTCCCACCGTGCGGCCATATATGGGGCTTCCTGGATGGCCGCAGCTGATCGCTAAGGGAAAAAGTGTAAGAAAAGAACACATTTATTTGCACACAGATTTGTTTCTACAGAGTGACACCATTCTGTTGTTTTTCATGTTGATGTGCAATCCCATGATAGGTTTTTTCAATGAGATAATTAAATCCTTAAAAAAACATATGCTGAGATCTATGATTTGGTGTTATTTACTAAAATAGTTGAAATATTTAGTTTGTAGCAAGCAATTATTGAACAGAAGTAGTCAGTGCATTTGCTTGGGACTGTCTTCACTCTTGATAAGCCACATTTAGTGTATTTACAGCTGTGCCAGTAACACCGATGACTGTTTTGTTTATTTTTCATCTTGTTAATTAATTCATTGTATGCTATGAGAAAAGAAGGAGGCGGGGACTAGTTAGTGCCAGAGCCACTGTCCACAATGAGATGACGGACATCCTTGGATACATCAGGAAGATGACCACAACCGACTGTATGCTTAGTGAATAGCTCAAGCAGCAGAAACCCAAGAAAGAAGAGGAAGGAGAGAACCATCATGGAAGGACCGGCCCTGCATGTTATGTACCACAGGCAGATAGAGGAAGTGGCTGACATCCAGAAATTACACCAGTGGTAGACAAAGCTGGACTGAAAGACAGCACAGAGGCACTATTCATGGCAGCACATGCTGTAAGTACAAGATCCATAGAGGCTGGGGTCTACCACATCAGGTAAGACCCCAGGTGCAGGCTGTGTAAAGACGCCCCTGAGACAATCTTGCACATAACAGCAGGGTACAAGATGCTAGCAGGCAGGGACTTCCAGATACAGCCAGATAAACTGGTGATGGCTAACCAACTAGACTCTGTAGTGATGGAAAGGCAGAGGAAGACGGCCGTAGTGACAGACGTAGTGATACTGAATGACAGCAACATCAGTAAGGAGGAACACAAAAAGCTGGAGAAGTACCAAAGGCTCAGAGAAGAGCTCGAGAAGATGTGGAGGGTGAAGGTACCAGTGGTCCCAGTGGTAATTGGAGCACTAGGTGCAGTGACTCCCAATCCCAATCCTGGGCCATTTGACCTCAGTACATCACATGATAGGGTGGGGCTAGGTTTCACAATGGGTTCACCCGAAACCTTGGCTGATTATGACCCACACCGTTTTCACACCTTGGTTCGTGTGATTAGGTAGAGGATCACTAGGGGGTCCATGACACTCTTGGGGACACTCCCATAGGGCTTAAAATCTGGGACTCTCCACCAATTGCTCTTAGAACTGAAAAAAGTTTCTCGGATGAGAGATGAAACATCTTCAAGGAAACTTAAAGAAGTCCAGATGCTTTTCTTTCCAAGATCCTTAGACTCTCTTAGGCAAACTTTCATCACTTTTTCAGAATGAGATCATTGCCCTTCTGAAAAATGAAGCTATTGCTAACAGACTCTTTTCAGATGATATTGGATGGTGGATCAAAATCTGACCGTGTTTTTCAGTCTTCATAATTACATCAGTTTTGACAAGTTCTCAAACATCACTGACTAAAATACAGCCCCAAACCATGACATAGCCTCAAACATGGTTTACAGATAGCCGTAGATACTGCTGTAATTTTCTCCTGACCTACTCCATAAATACTGATGACGATTTAAACAAAAGTTTAAAATTTCTTTCTTCACCTCTTAACAAACAAACACCCCACCCCCACCCCACCTGCCCAAAATCCCCAACTGTCATCCAAAAATCATCAGACATAATGACAGGACTGAAAATGAGAAACTGAAAATGAGAAACTGAAAAAGAGAAACTTTCACAAAGCCCGGAGCACTTTTGCTCTTGACCACTTTAAAAAGCTCAAAGAAACTCTGGCGCCCAGGAGACATGAGGAGTGGCTCAAGACTTCTGCACAGTACTGTATATATTTATGTATATACTGATGCAGTAATGTTAACACGTAGAAGATCTTTTAAAGGTGTGGCTGCAATTTCTTTTTTTCTGTGTGCTAGGGGGATGTTTCTATTGTCATATTTGGCAGTGCAGTTAATACAACCCAACTGTAGCTTACCCACTAATGTCATTCACATACATAACTTTATACTGCAAAACCATTTCGTACCAATTTTGTGTCATTTTCTTATTAAATTGAGAAAATCCAATCATGTAAAATGTCCTTTTAGACATGAAAGCTACAGAAAGATATAATCTAAACCAGACATGAAGATCAGAAGCTTTGTATTTCTGGCTCGAAAACCACATCAAGTGCAGATTTGGGCCAAATATGTATGCCTTTCCTACAGTCATTCATAAATATTTATGAAAATGTCAGATGACTGAGAAGGCAAAGCTGGGATCCTAATTTAGGGTCATTATTTTGGAGATATTAGGTCTCGCCATCTTCTGTGTTAGAACCGAGTGTGCACCGTTTGCAATCGTGCATCATAATTGTTCATCTTGTTTCATCCACTGAGCCTTCTTGGCGTTCATGTGATGTTTGCGTAAACAGGCACTTTAGTGTTACTGCCAGTCACTCTCTTATCTACCTCGCAAACGACAAACCTTCAAATTATTTGGAGAGGAGAGGAGTCTAACCGACGTAAAAGAAAAGGAGTTGGTGGTAAAACATGGTGGAGGAGAAAGTCAGGGAACAGAGAGTAAGAGGACACTATAGGATGAGAAGACAACAGGGAGAAAGAACAGCTAAGGTGAGGAGAGGAGAGCAGAGCAGAAATAATGAAGACAAGAGTAGACGAGAGAGGCAGGAGGCAAAGCACTTGATCAGGAAGAATCAGAAGTTTGTTTGCATGCCTAAGATACAAATTTATCTGACACCATCAGCATGCCCTGCAGCTACACACACACACACACACACACACACACACACCATAGTCTCATTACCATTCTGTTTTTGTGTCTCTAAACAAGAGCCTCTCATCTCCATAATTACAGTATAATTTGGCTGTAAAATGATTTCCCTCAATAACTCCTGCATGAATAACCTCAATAAAAACAGCATAGCACTCCGAGATATGCAGAATGATACAGACACTATCTGGACCACATAGACACAGATGAACGCAAAGAAAAGCATATAATAAAAGCCCTATTTTGTACATTGTTTGTTGTTTTATGAGTAATAATGAAAAACAAATGCTCCGTCTACTCTCGAATCGTCAACACTGTGACACCACCTCTGTTTTTTAAAGACAGTCTTAATTTAGGGAACAAATGGGCTGCCTCTTTCGGGAAAAGGTGCCCTTAATTGGCTTCATCATCACCACCTCAAATGTGCCCTGTGTGATGCCTAAAAACATTCACTATGCTCACAGCAAGTAACCAATTTTAGATTTTCACAGTAGCCTGGGCAAGTTAGGCCACTCTGTTTTATCCTTAAACCCAACTACTTATCTCATTCAAGGCATACCAGCATTTTTAACCCTCTGGCCCTATAAGATTTCTGGTGAGAAGCCACAGTTACTCAAGTCTACTGTGTGAATACTTCAAATGAGGATAGCTCTCAAACAATATTTATGTACTGGCTGTAGTAAAAATAAAAATAAAAGTCCCAAATATCTATATTTCTTTTTAAAATTTGATCTTTCTGACAAGTAGTAGTAGTGCGGCTTATCCGCACTACTACTGGAGACTTTGGTGGTGCATTCATACACAGTGTTAGAGGTAATGCCAATGCATGTCAGGATTACTGAAATAACACATCAAATCTCAATAGGAAAAAAATAATGCTGGATATCTATCTGATATAGACTGAGTAATATCTGGGGAAAAAAGGATGCCACCTTGTTTGAAAGAAATGAAAATGATCAACCTACAAAGGGCTGAATTTAAAGACACCCCAAAAATCAAAATCAAAAAATGATGTGAAGTTCATTAAAGCACCTACACTACAAACCCAGAGGTTTGTATGGGGCCCAAGTGCTTGTAGGCTTGCCTGACAATGTTGGGCCTCCTAATGAGATGATGGAAGGTGTCCTGGGGGATTTCCCCCGAGATCAGCACCGGGGCATCAGTGAGCTCCTAGACAGTCTGAGGTGCAACCTGGTACCTTCGGATAGACTGAAACATAATGTCCCAGAGATGTTGTGTGAATTTAATTCAGGCAAACATCCTCCAGGAACTGTCCACATAGTCCAAGAGGACATGCATTGTCGTGCACCAGGAGGAACCTGAGATGCACTCCACCAGCGTAGGGTATTACAGTCGGTCCGAGGATTTCATCCCGACACTTATACCCGATACCTTGCAGTCAGGAAAGATAAAGGTCTGTGCATCCTTTCATAGACGTTCCTCCCCATCACTGACCCACAACCAAATAGCATAATGTTCTCGAGGGCTTCTCCAGACCCTTTCATGTCTGTCATATATGCTCAGGGTGAACCTGCTCTCATCTGTGAAAAGCACAGGGTGCCAGTGGTAACTGCCAACTGGGCTCCATGGTGCCGGGCCTTGAGCACAGGGCCCACCAGATAACATTGGGCTCTCAGACCACCCTCATGAAGTCTGTTTCTGACTGTTTGGTCAGCCACATCCACACCATTGGCCTGCTAGAGGTCATTTTGTAGCTCTGGCAGTGCTCATCCTGTTCCTCCTTGCACAGAGGAGCAGATACTGCTCCCACTGGGGACCACAAACCTTCTGGCAATGGCAAGTAATAATGTGCCATCCTGTAGGGTCCAGGTATTGCCTTATAGTCTTCACACTGACCCTATCCAAATGCTAAACTGGTGATAAAACAGTCAGGAAAAAGAGGTGGGAAAAATATCAGTGGCCTCCTGTAAAACTATTCCTGTTTTAGGGTTGACTCATTGTTAACAAGGCCCTCTGCTACTTAACCGACTAGATCAATATCCCTGAAGTTTTACTGACTTCATGCTATATGCTGATTAAAAAATGTTCCTTTTATCTTTTTTTAAGGATCTGAAGCTTTACAGAAAAAGACTCCCTCTGATAGTTAGGACAAAAGTGAGTTTAATCCTGCGCATAATGTTCTTCTTCATCTTTCCCACTGAACAAAACCTACAGTTGTTTTCAGCATTAAGGCCTCATTCTTAACTCTATTCGTCTTCCGCTGTCAATTATGAGCAGGAACCCTGCCTTGATGTATAACTTTTCATTTTCAGATCTCAATCACAAAGTCAAAAAAGTGAATCTTCTTCTTTCTCTTGACTTTTTCTACTTAGCACTTATCAGTGACTCATGAATCACTAATCATTCAAGGCCCCCAGAACATTTCTTTTATATTCTCCCGACCTCCAATTTACAATTGACTGAGTCTTGCTCGTTCAGCTTTGGTCAGTAGTGATAGCCATATCACTACTCTGCTGCTTTAAGGACAAATTTAAAGAGCTTAAATTTTAGGTAATTGTGTTTCATCTGAAAAAAAGAAAAAGATCTCAAACTATATTTCAAAAAAGGAAAAATCTGATTCGAGCAAATTCCACTTCCTTAAAATTTGAATGATTTACTTGGTGATCTGGATTTCGCCGTGTTGGGATTGCTCCCACATCATCACAACTAATGTTAACTAATACTTCAGGTCCTTAACTGCAACTCATCAGCTTCTCTTTTATGCTCTCGTAAGTTTGCAGCTCAGGAGAATAACACTGAAAGCTATGATGATGAGATACGTTTCCCTTTAGTGCTGTCTGAAAAGATTTTGAACAGATGGAGAATTTTGTTCATTTTGGGTGTTTTTAACCAGGAATACTGACATTACCCCCAAACAGTAAAGTGTATGTAAGTAAGTTTGTGCTTCATATATAATTCATATAAGATCTGTATGACAAAAATCCAAAATTGGGACCTCCGAGTATAAAATTCCACATGGTGGTCCGGCGGTTAGCACTGTTGCCTCACAGCAAGAGAGTCCTGAGTCTGAATACACCATGAGGTCAGGGTCTTTCTGTGTGGAAATGCATGTTCTCCCAATGTCTGCATAGGTACAAGCAGTGGGGTTAAGACAGGTGCGAATCTGAGTGCAAATGATTGTCTGGACTGGAAACGTCTCCAGGGTACAGTAGGCACAATTATAATAATGAAAATGAGATCATCATGATATAAAATTATGTCATCAGTAGTTTTTACTTTCACATGGGACACATCACCATGAAAATCCTGTGTTTGCTTCCCTTTTGGACTACCTTGCCTGACTTCTTAAAACCAGTCTTTTTCAGTCAGTTTCACAGAATCGCTAAGGTGTGACATCAAAATTGGTCAGTTGCATTGATGGCCCTAGAGAAATATCAATCATAATCTAGAAACAGCTAGATCATACATCACATTTACCAAGACAATTTGCATGTTTTGCTTTGCCGTTCTACTGCAACACCTTACAAATGTTGTCTCACATAGAAGATCTTAATTTGTCAAACATGAGGCCTTTTTCATTGGTATGCCTCCAAAGTGATTTCCAAGATGTATGATATTGATTCTTCAACTCCACAGGCAAGCAAAACATCCAAAATTTAAATGAACTGCTGAGCTCTTTATCAAACCCTTCCTCCAAATTGCTGCTATTTGACTTCAGTTTTTTTTGTTATCTGTAGTAGCAAACAGCCAAATTTGTCATAATTTTCCTGATCATGCGTCAGTGCTAGAAAAAAAGGTTTTTATAAGGAGTTAAAGTAATAACCACGGTAACCACTGACGTTAGTGGTTACCGTGGTGTATGCGTGACAAATACGTGTCAGAATCTTTTTCACAGGTGAGTGTGAGCTCGTGTGTTTTTCTTACGTATGCAGATGGGTAGCTGTCCAGACCACTGGTTGTCTTGGAGACAGATACGGACTGATGAGCCTATTAGTCGGAACCCAGGGAGACACTGATAAACGACCGTATCACGGTAACCAAAGTTTTCCCCGATAACCTGGCCGTTCACAATGCCTTCTGGGATTCCACAGTGACCAGCTGCAAGAGAGAGATTGTGGGAGGGGTCAGACTGCACACACTGAAACAACTTCATTCATTTGCACTTTTAGTATCTAAAATTTGATTCCTGGTTGTCAACGTTTCAACAAATGTGTCTTTTGTCTTTTATTGCATTGTATTTACTTATTGTTGTTGTGAGCAGGTGCTATAGTGGGTGGCTGTTCGGCAGATATTCAAATAGTTAAAAATTTAATATACCCGTTTTATTTCATCCATAAAATGTCTCTTGGGGTTATATAACAGTTTGGCTTAAGGGCTTGCACACCGAATCAGTTTCATTGTGTGATTCTAAGCAAACACAGCAAATTGGATCAGTTTCTGCGCTATGATCAAGGCTCAGCTGCTCTGTTCCCACTTCAACATTTTCACAACTGTATTACTGCCCTTTCTAACACTTTCAGTGTTCAAATGAAGGCATCTTTGTGCTTTTAAACAATCAAACTTGGTAAAAACTTAACAAGCAGCGTGTGGGGCCCTCTTTTCTCCTTGATCAGATTCATTCACAGAGGTCTGATTGATGCACGGAGCTACCCCAAGATGCTTTAAAAGGCGTTTCACAAAGTTAAAAGAGAATGTGTATTTTCTGCTCTCAGGGATTTTGGATTGAGTATTGATTTTGTTCTTTACAGTAGATAAAACCTGCACCGTGTCCCTGGTGTCAGCAAATGCCAACGATTTAAACACAGCCAGGGAAGTGGAACAGAGGAGAAATGAACGGGCTGCCTGATAATAACTTGCCATTTCAAATTCTATTTGAGGTGTAGATTACAGAGGTTAAAGGGCACTATTCAAACGGGTCACACGTTTTACTTTCTTGACTATGTTGCTGAAAACTGTGTGTTGACAAATAGGAAATCAGTTAAAATTTACAAGCAAAATTACAAAGTTAGAGCAGACAGAAATCATTTCATTTCCAGTAACGTACCACACAACAACACACTTAAAAAAGAAGGCAGCTTAAATGTGGTTTTTTTTTGGTGTGGGGAGGATTATGGGAAGGAAATAAAGTTCACAATTTTGCTTTTTAGCCTTAACTACTAAAAATGGCATAAATAACTACAGTTGTGCATTTTTAATTTGCAAAATATGCACAGTGAAGGCAAATCAAGGCTAATAAGAAAAGTCATTGAAGGAAAATGCTGTTTATAGCACTTTTCAGGACTTGGTTTATTTATTTCTTGACAGAATCATGCCTCCTCATCAGTTTAGGTTAAGTTTCATTGAACCATTCCTTTATAAATTGCATCTCATATCCCCCCTCAGCCTGTGAAGTATTCTGGGAAGCGCTGCCTCTACTGAGGTTTCACGAAGAAGTGACAACATCGTGTGGTAACATCTGTTACCTCTGGCTGGCACGCTGACAGAAGAAAGCTGCGGGGTTGGCTTTTTTTCTCTGGATTATATAAAAAGAGAAAATTCAAAATGAATTTATAGTGAGTGCACAGCAGCAGCTTGCTCCTGATAGTTTTGCCTGTGAGGTGGACGAGGTCAGAGAGAAGCAGCTGTGCAGCCACACATGAGGAGGAAGGCACATACCTACCGTCGAAACCTGCTCTCATTAGATTGACTTGAAAAATCACATCTCTGCAGCTCCGTCTCTACTGGAGGTGCTTCATTGTGTGTGTGAGTGTGTATGTAGTGTATTCTGTAAGCCCAAGGCTGAATATTAGTGTCTAGATATACTATAATTTATATTATAGTATATCTTTCAGCACACTCCTGGATCTGTTGGTACATACCTAAACATCGTGTTTCTGTTCCACTCCAAAGCCCAGATGACAGGCACTCTCTGACAGCTGACCCCACCAGCATGAAGCCAGCATCGCAGGTAAAAATGGCTGTAGCACCGAATGTTGTCTGAGTACCAATCTTCTTTCCATTGGCCGGGGATGGCAGCTCACCGCAGGAGATAACTGAAACACACGGTCAGGCACAAGCAATTTAAAAGCAGTTGTGCACCAGTTTAGCACCAAGTTAATTTGTGTAGCTGCTAGAGCTCATTGGCTTCAGTGAGAAATGCTACCAATGCTGGCAAGCTGTTTATCAGGTAAATTTGGTGCCAATAGTGGTTTTTTCTCTTCTTTTTTTCCCCTTTTCGTCCTCACACATCGAAAGGCCTGGCAAGGAAAATAATAGCAAATCTCAGAATGTCACAGAATTCTTTAAAGGAAAATGACATTGACTCAAAATGTCACAGAATCCCCACAGAAGAAATAATAGATGTCAGTTTAGAAATGTCACTGTGACTCTTCTGAGTTAGATAACAAATTCAAAGGATACAAGTTTTCTTTGTAAATAACTGTCGTCACATTAGTAGAAATAAGACATTAAAATATATTTTAAATCCATTTAAACTTTGCTGCAAAAGCGTCACTCGAGTTTTGGCCTTCACTAACTTTCTATCACAAAGCTAGTTGCTGTTGTCATAGTTTCCACTTTAAACTTACAAAATGACATTTATTTTTATGTTACATTAACCTTCTGGTCTATTTTTCCTTGCTTTACCTCAGTCTGTTATCCAGAGTGGTCACCAAGGCGGTGCTTTGAGGCTACCAATATAGACTAAGGTACTGAATCATACTTCTTATTGTTTGAATTAATCTGTTTCAGACTCATTGTGACAGGTCAGTTTATGAAATTTCTTCCCTCCTTGAGTATCCTTGTCGCTTACCCTGACAGTGCGGCCTTTCATTCCTCCAGCTCCAAACTCCATTGGATAAGCACTCGATGTGGGCGGGGCCTAGCCTGTAGTATCCCGGATCACAGGTGAACACAATACGTGTCTTGTATTCGTAGTGTGACCCATTGACAATCCTCCAGCGGCCATGCTCTAGAGAGAACGACCCGATGCTGGGACATACTACCACTGCAGAGTCAGACGGTGTGAAGAGAAAAATAAACCATCATGAAATCTCAATGAAGAACACAGTTTTTCTGTCGGTTTGCTATATTCATATATGCTTACATTTGTGATGCTACTCAGATTTGGCATTCATTTTGTTGATATTCCACCGGTACGTGGGTGTTACTAACCAGAACATCGCGGCATCTTGTTGTGGTTGCTCCATGTTCCATCAGGCTGACAGATGGCTGACGTCAATTCTTTACTGGAGAGTCTGTACCCATCGTTACAAAAATAGGAAACTCTTGTTCCGACGGAGTAGTCAGATGTTAAAACGCCGCCGTTTATAGGAGCCTTGGGTACCCCGCATGAGACAGCTAAGGGAGGATGGATGCACACTTGTAAGATGACAACAAGCACACAGGCACAGAAAAACTCAAATGCACAGTTACGCCTGTCATATAGGCAGGTTTGATGTGTACCTTTGAAATGTTTATGGGGAATCAAAAACCAGCAAATGTTTTGTAAATCTGTAAATCAGCTCCAAGATGTACTTAAATTAACTTATTAAAGTAAAAATAAAAAATAATAATCTAATTAGAGCACTGTGACATTACTCAGATTCAACAATATGCTATACATCCTTCATTTGACTCTCTATTGATGGCAGCTTCGAGCTGTGGCTGCCAATTATTGTTTGAAGCACGATGATATTGTCGACAATATCACTGGAAACAAAGATGGCACCAATTTTTTAATATGGTTTAGTAAATGCTGAGAATATAAACATAAACGAGAGAAGAAGAAAGTAAAAAAAATATGATTAGCTGCATGCAACAATTACAAGTTGTCTTCTACATGTAGAGCTTGTAGATGTTGAAGACAACTTTTTAAAAACGTTTTTAAAAGGTTTCCTTTTTTATTAAACTAAAATGAAAAAAAACTGCTTTTATATTTACTTGGTCAGTCTATCAATCTCTAAATAACAACAAATTAAAGGGTTTGTGATTTTGTGTTGAGATGTGACACCTAATCTAAGCTATATCTGTTTATCCAAGTCCATACAAAATTGGAAACTGCAAGTGCAATAGCTGTGTTTCAGTGTAATATGGGTATGGATCAGAGTCAAAACAAATAGTCTATTTCAGGATTTTTGCATTATTTTTGTGTATCTATTTCAAAAATGGAATTTACTAATGCTTTTTTTCCAGATACTAAATTCTTCAGCACAGTTTTATCATTTCTGCGCACTTTCCTCACAGAGACAAACACACCTTGGCATGCAGGTACAGGAGAATCCCACGCATGGTAGCCAAGTGATGTGCGGCGGCAGGTTGCTGTGGCGTTGCCTATGAGACGGTATCCACGGTCGCAAGCCCACCTCACCACGCTGTTAACGTGACCGCCGCTCTGTGAGGAGATGGAGCCGTGGAGCGGGGAGTCTGGGGTGGAGCAGTACAGAGCTGCAGTGGAAGAAAGCACATTTGAAAAACAAGGATTTGAAATTGCTACACACCGGGAGGGTTACTGTCATCAACAAAGAAACCTGCACAATGAACACAAAGCAAGTAAAGCTCATTTCAGTAGATAGTGCTGCACTATATCTGCATGCAGGTATACACCATTATAAAGGTTAGCAGTAATAATAGATCCACTAGCAGAGATTTTCATGTGTGCTATTATGAAATTACAAAGATTGAGATAATTTCCTGAAACTTGTATCAATGTGAGTCACTACTTATTTATAATACAACAGGATGTCGAGCAAAAGAAGACTAATGGACTTTGATTTTTCCCAAATTATCATGTACAAGACGTGCTTTGCGATTTGAAGAGCTCGATGCTTTTCCTCAATGAGCCATGAATTAGAGAAAGGAGTCTAATTAAAGATATTGATGGTCATGTTCATAACAGGTCTCATACCTTTCCAGGTGATCTTAAAAGACAAAGTTTTTCACCCAGTTAGGAGCCATGTGACAACTATATGAATGTCAATTATAATTACACATAATCCCTCTTGGCAGAGTCTTCTCACTGAACAACCAGCGAGTGGAGTTACAACGGACATAAGACATTACTGGACACACTGCCCGCAAAGTCATTGATCGCTATAGGAAGCTTTATTAAATATTCTCAATAAAGGGAAACATTAATCCTTTACGACAGACAATAATGGCATCTGGAGGGAGTCGTGAGCAACTGCCAAAAAGCTGTCAAGTTTAAGTGGACCTATTAGGCTCATTTCCACCTCCACTTTCAGTAAGTATCTTTACATGATTCACACATCTTTTTATATATATATATATATATATATATATATATATATATATATACAGTGTATATACAGTATATATACACTATTCTTGGTCATATTATATTAATATTACCCAGACCTTGGTCCATTGTGCATGGTCTGTAATTCTCCAAACTGGGCAAGGACCCCACAACAACATCTTAACTTGCCTTATGTATTAGTGATAAGCCTGTTTTGTATGTCCCTCTAGTATGCTACTGCCCCAGTATCTGTGTGGTTGGGTTTTGGACCAAAATAGTCTGAGACCACTTAAGAGTTGAGAGGGTTTTTTGTCCCCCCCACCTTTTTTTCTTGGGGTACAATCAGTGCCAGGGAAGTTTTGTACAGTTTTGTACAGTGATTTCTAATTAAGCCTGTCTGACACAGTTTATTTCTAAAAGCACTGAAAGTTTAATCAGTATATAGCAAAGCAGCCAGTTGACAATATCTCATCAGATGGTTCTTTCCCCTGTACCAGTTTTAAGATTGATGGCATTAAACTGCTGATTTTAATCTCACATGGACGTTTTTTATAATGACAATAATATGTTGAGAAAATTTTACTTTACTACCTGACAAGAGGATAAAATTTTCTCATTGTAATTAAAATTTCATCACATTATGTTTTCTCAAAGGAGGAAGTACACTCACTGTCATGCACTGGCTTGATTTTCTAAGTTAAAAACATATTTGAACCCCGGTATTAGTAGGCTTACAGCATATGTTTAACATTTCTTGCAGATGCTCACATTAATCACCGCCACCAAAGAAGGTTACTGAGTGTGAGTGCGTTTGGGTTTTTTTTTCCTGTTATTCTTCAGTGCATAATTCATCATACAGTGCAGTGGTGTTTCAAAGGTTAAAGAAACAACCTCCTGGCTAGAGGATATGGAGTGAATAAGCAAACTAAACTGGTAAAATTGTCTCCTCCCCTTTAACTGTCAAAAATGTCCTTGAATAAGGCACTCAAGCCTCATTACCCAACAGTCTAAAGCTACTCAGCAGGCCCAGGTGCGAGATTGCCTAAATGCAAAGCTTGCTGTAAAACAGCATCTGTGCTCATCAAGATGTCTTCACACAGATAAAACTTAAGAACTAACCTATAACGCATTTCAGTAAAGTGCTTTAGGAGGCAGACAGAAGTTTGCTAGAAAAATATGTTAAAGATAGAGAAATAAGGCACAGCGAGATATTGTGATATTTTTTTCCCGAACTTTCTTCCCATAAGCTCTCAAACTTTCACATCTTTAAATACTTACTGTGCAAATTAAATTGTACAAACAGCTCCTTCTGTCTGCCTCTGTCTGCTGTTGTCCTTATTTCCATGCATTATATTAAAAGTAGTAGTAAAATAAAGTTGGGATACATACTTTGGTACTCACCAACATAGCGAATTTTGAAGCCTTTCTTGTTTGTGCCATGGTCTGAAGACCAGCGGACTAGGAACTGGTGACCAGAGGTTGTGAGGTTAAAGGGTGTTGGCAGGTCACCGCTAAGTGTCGCCAAGGTGGGGCTGTTGGATGTGGGACCTGACACGGATTAAGATAAAGTGAAAGAGATGGGATAATGGAGAGAGAGACAGGGAAAGACAGACAGTAATAATAGAAAGAATGAGACCATGAGAATACAGTGACATTTGGTCTAATACAGCAGTGTGTATTCTTTCAAAAATGTGTCTATGAGTGTGATGTGTGGCTCTCTGATGTTGAAATCTGCGTTCCTTTTTGTGTTTTTTACCATCAAAAATCTCCAACACATCAAACTCTCTCTCGGTGTGAAAACTTTCAAAGGTTATGGTGACATTGTATCCTTTCTCCACTGTAACACTCCACGAACACATTTGAAGGTTAGGGTAGCTTTCTGGCCAGCCAGGGCTTAAGATGACACCCGAGGAGTCGTATCGCACATCATGTGCAGGGCACTGAACTGTAAGCAACAAATAAATAGCAAAGCCAATTGTTATATTGAATGACTACACAGTTTGATGTATTCTTTTGACGGTGTCAAGCTGAAAATAGTAACTTAAACTGGTTTTGTACTGGAATCCACTGACCTTGGCATGTTGGGGGTGGTGAATCCATCTGCAGCCTCTCTCCTAAGCGACAGGTAAGAATCTCACTGCCAACCAGTGAAAATCCAGGATGGCATCTGTACCTGATGATGTCGCCTGGAGACACAAAATCAGTGTGTTTATAGAAAGCAGAGCTGGTGCTAGCATAGCTTAGAGTGGTAAACCCTAAGTACATTTGAGTGCTTGATTTCAACACATTTTGAAGAAAGTCTGTACTTTACAGCCCATATACTCTAATTACTTTACATTAGAATTAAACGTTTCAATAGAAAGTATGTTATCAACTTGTTGAGATGATGAATTGTTATAAATTGCTACAAATTTAACTCATACAAACTTCAGCTTGATGATTGGCAATAAAAACATGAAATATTATCACATGCCAGGAGCAATTTTTACTCGAGCCACATTTTCAATACAGGACTTTTATTTGTATACACAGTACACCCACGCTCCACTTTATTAGTTACAATATGTTATTACTGAGTTTGACCTTGTTTTGTCTTCAGAACCTCCTTAATTCTTTGTGGTATAGATTCAACAAGGTGCTGGAAATATCCCTCAAAGATTTTGGTCCATGCTGACATGATAGCATCAAACTGTTGCTGCAGATTTGTCAGCTGGGCATCCATTGTTGTTCCAGCACATTCCAAATGTGCTCTACGGGATAGAGTTCTGATGACTGTGGAGGCCATTTGAGTACAGTGAACCAATTGTCATGTTCAAGAAACCCGTTTGAGATGATCTGAGATTTGTGATCCAAGAAAACGTCACCAACAGCATTAGAACACCAGCACCAGCTTAAATCACTGAATCAAGGCAGGGTGGTTTTTATTTTGTTTATGTCAATTTTTTTACCCTGTTCTGAACATTGCAGCAAAAAACCCCCCCATCAGATCAGATGACATTTTTCCAATCTACTATTGTCCAATTTAAGTGAGCTTGTGTGAACTGTAGCCTCAGTTTGCTGTTCCTAGCTGTCAAAAGTGGCACCTGGTATGATCTTTTGCTGTTGTAGCCCATCTGCTTCAAGGTTTGATGTGTTGTGTGACATGCTCTTGTGGATACCTTGGTAGTAAAGAGCAGTTATTTGAGTTACTGTTGTTTTCCTATCAATTTGAAGCAGTCCGGCCATCCTCCTTCACTGACCTCTGGCATCACCAAGGCCTTGTCACGAAGCAAACTGCTCCTCACTGGATATTTTCTCTAGATCCTACATGTGGTTGTATTGCAAAATCTGCCATCCTGATGCTTGGTTTAAATTCCAGCAGGTTGTCCTAATGCCTCAATGCCTAAATGCATTTAGTTATTGCCAGTTATGTGACTGGCAAATTAGATATTCGTCTTAATGCACAACTGAACAGGTGTACCTAATGAAGAGGCCAGTGAGTGTATATGATTGGATTGGAGCGCGTCTTAAACCTATACAAAATGAATTACAAAATATATATACACAATATAACACCAATCATCCTTGATTGAAGTCATCATTCGTGCTTTTAATCCATCAAAGTGACACATCTGTGAGCATGGCAGGCAGACAGACAGCTCACCTATCTCAAGCTCGCCGTCCTCCATCAGCATGTCAGCATTGGGAACTTCAGGGGGAGGCTGGCAAACCCTTAATTGGTAGGCTGAGAGATACAGAAACGGAGAGGAGACAGAAAAAGGGACGATGTATAAAAAATGTGTTAAAGGAACCCATGTTCAAATTTAAATTAAATTTTTTTCCAAGTGCAATGAAAGGACAGAATAGTGTGACATTCAATCTCAGTCGCATCGGTTTAACTGAACTTTTTAAGTTCAAATGGTGGACAAAGTATGGAATCAAGAACAGATCAGCTACACAGACACAGCACTGTCTTGAATCATAAAGAGGAACTAACTTCACAGCCACTGAGCTGAAGGCTGTAATCAATATTACTGCATGACTGTAGATCACTTGCTAACACACAGAGAGAGAGAAAGAGAGTGAAAAGAGAGAGAGCGAGTTAGAGAATAGAGGCAGACACAGACAGGAAAAAGGGAGGGCAAGAAGCGAGCGAAGGAGAGAGGGCTAAGGGCTGTAAGTCAAGATGAAATTGACTATGAAAATGAGACCTGCCGATAGTTTCTGATGCTCTAATGCATATCAAAGCCCTGTGGTCTATGAGTGTGCGCCGGGATGTGTGTAAATGTTTGAGCAAGTGCATGTCTAAGTTTGTGTGTGCAGCAATCTCTGTGCTTCTGCGCGTGATGAAATCACTGTTAGCAGTCATCGATTTCGCTTAGCTCTGAGACCATTTTTATAGCTACTTCCACATGCATGTCACATACACTGGCTCTCTCAGCCTCGTGTTCATGATGCTATTCACCCGTGCGTGGCCCTCATCTGTGTATGGAAGCTCCACACCTTTGAATTCAACCACTCCACTGAGTTGACTGATGAAAATGAAGAATAACAAGTATGTAATCCAGGCAACGATGGGAGCGCTGAAGTAGATGAATATCCTCAAATGGTGGATTGATCGTTCTTTTGGCGTTTATTTGGCATTTCAAACTAAATGTGCTCTTTAGTAGTTGTCTCAGATTCAAACTAGGGCATTCTGAATTTCTTTGCAGGTCACTGAAGGACACTCAAAGGAAAACTTAAGAACAATACTTTATAGTGACAAGTTCCTGCTTAAGAAAACGTCAGGCTGCGAATCATGAAAGGTTCCCATTCTTCTGGTAATTATTATCCAACAATTTAAGTTCTGTACAGATGATCAAATAGGCTGCTCTGCTCTCATCTTTCTTTCATTCTCGCTGTCTTTCTTGTTTTCTTCTAATATTGTCTCGAAAAGAGACGCGACAAAATAATGCTAACTACTACTGCCATACATGTCACCCCCTTTCCATTTTATCCGTCTTCCCTGTCACTTTTTGCTGTTCATCGTCCAATAAAGCAGAAATTGAAAGTAAACTTGAATCCATCAGATGGTGCTGTTCCTGTGCGAGTGTGACAACTGACAGTTAAAACCTGCCAACAAAAATTCATTAACAACGTGTCATCTGTCTGAAAAAGGGAAGCCTGTTCAAAAACAACTTGACATATTTTCACTAAAGAGCACTGAACAGAAACTTTTGAGAAGTAGGAAACAGGCTTCGGGGGGGAAAAAAAGAGGCGTGGGTACATCTGTGAGAGAGAATGCGGGAGAACCAATGAGAAACTGTGTTGTGACGGATGAAACGAGTGCAAAAAAGTGACTCATTTGAAGCTGTCAAATTAGAACTACACCAAAAACGGCAGTTTTTCAGGAACCAAACTATCCTGACATAAAAAAATAAGCAGCCATCTTTACAGTGTAGTGACGTTCTTGTTATTCCAAAATATTAGGTTTTATTTTGAAAAACAGCATCATCTTCAGCTTTATGACAATTCATTATGACGGCTGTCAAGAGCTCATGAGGTTCTTTAAACATTATTTTGTCATTTTTAAAAAAGCCTGTCATCTTGTAGTTAAAGTAAAACCATTGTGGAATTAACTTTTGTGACATAATGACACATACCAGAAACATTAGTCAGTAAAAATATAGATTCACCCATTAAATGAAATTTAAAAAGACAATAGATGCAAATTTTATGTAATATAAAAAAAGAGTTTTGCATTTCCCTGCTTCTAAACATTTTGATGATTTCTTATGTACTTTGACATACAGTATGCTATGCGTAGGAATCTTTAGATGAATGGAGTGGTTTTCACCTTAAGCAGTATTTGAAAACAAAAAGAAATACAGGGGCACCGAAGGACCACAGCACAAAGATTAAGGTGAGATGAAAACCTAAATGGCACAGACAGTCCAGGCATGGAGAAAGAGCAGCTGAGGACCAGGAAAAATACTCCAAAAGTCTGTGAAGGGAAAATGACTGTTTTTTTAAGGTGTAAGACAGATACAAAACACTTCTTTCTACTGACAGGGTGCAAAAGACAAACACTCAATAGCTGATTTTTTCTTAAGCAATGCAACACACATTTTTATGAGTAAATTGCAGGTTTGCTGCTTACTTTTTTTTTCTACTGTATGTAAGAGATAAAGCTATCAACGTGCTTTTAATCTGACAGCGTCTAAGAACACAGGAAACCATCATTTAATTGGAAGTTTAACAAAAACAAGATTAATGAGCTTTTCAGTTGCTGAAAAAGTTCCATCCCTTGCAGTGCTACCTTTAGTAGAACCACAAGTAAACAGCATCAAACAAACAAGCCTATTAGGCTACGTTAAACCTCTACTAAGCAATCTTATTCCTTTATTAAGATTAGCACTACTTTATTAGACATTTATTAGTTAATGGTGCATTTATTAATATCTACATCTATTTATTCATTATATTTACAACTATATTTACTGTATACTATACACACACACACACACACACACACACACACACATATATATATATATATATATATAATACTATGCATTAAAATCCCATTTCCTTTATTAGTTTTATACAATTATTTAGCCAGCATTACATTTTTGATATAAAACATAACTTCATTGGTTATTGTGTAGATGTAATGTAATATTGATGCCATACATAAACATCACCATCAGTGATGTATATTGACATTGAGTATATTCACCGTTTGCTATTAACACAGAAGTTAATGTTGAAAAATTAAAATAGTATACTTTTATAATTTTGCCAGGCAACATGATGATGTCATAATAGCTATAGATAAGTAAAGATGTACCTGTGCTTGAATTTTGGTTGTTTCATGGACAAACAAACAAAAATACAGATCGTATTGTGTATTTATGGTAAGATCATTCTAAAAATAAATTATTATAAAGCATTACCAGAGTGTTTTTTTTTAAACACATTTGGAAATGTTACCAGCTGGTTTAATAATCTCTTCTTCAAGAAGCCGAGACCTCAAAAGCTTTTCAGTGTTGCCCCAAAGTGAATCACACATCACAAACTTTGTATTAACATTTTGCTGGAGTCATTTTTAAGCATCATTTAAAAATAACTGGGTAGTAACAGTGGGCGGGATAGTGGTACAGTGAAACTCCTCAGTAGTCCGCACTCAAAGATAAAGTCAGAAAGACGAAAGCTTGAAAATGACGAGTTTAGTCATTTCAAAGAGAATGTTTCTACAGTGTTGCTATTATCAACTCGGTTCATAACATTAAGAATATTAATAGCAAAATTATGACTAATCACCGTGATAGGATGTGGCAAAGAGAGGAAGATCAATTTTCATGAGTCAGAATGAGTCAAAGGAAGTCGATCTGACTGTGAAGTTAAAGAGAGTTCAGTTCAACAAAAAACTATTAGAACTAGAACTAATGATAGCGCTACACTGTTACCATACCTCAGGACAACAAAGACAACTACAGAGAAAAGCGCTAATGAGAGCATCATCTGTAACTGCGCAGACAATCAAGTGACATGCTCCTCTTCTACGGCAGGCTGATATTATCGTTATCTCTGTGATAATGTGGTCTCTCTCTTACCATGATAACTTAAGACAAAAAAGCCGGCTCCAGAGAAGTCCGAGTGGAATTTGATGAGGATGATGTTGGACGTTGAATAGACAGACTCCAAAGCTGTGTTTCCGCTGAACTGTCCAATCTGAGGAGAAGACTGATCTGGACCATCCCTGTGGTAAAAAAACAGAATGAAACACAAACAAAACAGACAGAAAACCTGTGTTACCAAGAAGACAGCGAGAGACTAAAGGCTCATAAACGAGTGGACTTGATCTTTCTTTATAGAACAATGGGGTTGAGCGTCCACCTAAGATATAATTTGAATAAGTTATTGCAGTCATTGGTGACAGTTAGATGGCTATTTATGTTCAGGAAATGGTTGCTCCAAGGCTAGAAACAAAGACAGAAGAGACTTGACGATTTTTTATGAGACCTGCTCCATTAACTGCAAATGCAGATGGACATTGTGTGACAAAGTGCTGGCTCCAACAGCGATTGTGCATGGCTATGGGCTCATCTTCCTTCTCAAAACAATACAAACCACAATGTCAAAAAGCTCATTTAGATAAAAAATGCTCTGAAATTTAGATTCAAATTCTCTGACAAAGTAACAGCTCTTGATAACACCACAACCCACAAATCTACGGCTCTCTTGTTCTTGCTTGAGGATGAGTTCATAAATATTGACTGAACTGTTGTCAGATCATAAGAATAACAAATGTTAGTCCTGGTGTAGACTTGGCTTCACTGTTCCCACTAATATGGGCCTGGCATTCGTAAAGTCACACAATTACCCGAGAAGGCAGGCAGGAGGTTATCCATCAAATGGCAGGTCATGCTCTCAGTGAACATATTTCACCTTTAATGACAGCACCAGCTGTCAGACTGGAACTAACCAATAGCAGACTCATTATCTGTGATTAAAAAGTATAATCATGAAGTTAAATTAAATGATTATTTCCTGCTGTTAAGTGTTTTTGGAAGAGACTAATTATACCTGCCAGGTTATGAACGGAATCATCCTCTTCTCTGATTCGCATTGGGTGGCTCAGAGTCATCAGAGTAGTTGCACTTATTGCCTTCCACTGCTTGATTACAGCTGAAGCACTCGCTCGCTAACATTTATTAGTATGTCAACGCAACACTTTCAGTACAGAATAGGCTTTAAAGATAAGGTTGCACAATATATAGAAACATCTGTGACATATATGGAAACTTTTGCAGTGGAGCGCTGTAGTAAGCCTCCCAGTTTGAGACCAATTAGCAGACTAAGCGACTGTCAGGTCGACTGGCTCTGGACTGAAGAGACCGCTGTGAAAATCACACCTCTACCACTGACATCGTGCTCTCTACGGGGAGCCAGCATTATGATTGCGTGACTAAGATCGGGAGTTTTTACTGCGTTCTTGTGCCGTCTTTGCTTCAGTCCGTCCACTTTTCTGACAGACCAAAGGGTCAGAAACACGCTGTGCGACCAATTCATGGAATTCACACAATCAGCTGTGGGTGGGCGGCACATGCTTCAACTGTGTTGTGGTGTGGGAAAGACAGGCTGGATATCGCACAACTATAGACTAAAGGCTAGAGCTAAACAAATCACACACCAACTGCTGAAGAAAACAAGCTGCTTTTTTCAGTGGATAGCTGCTAAAGAAGAAGGTCTGCAATGTGATGTTTGTGTAGAAGCCAAACAATACCATAAAGCAGTAAGTGTGAAATTACAGATTTGCTTGATATAACTGAGCCATACACCATCCTGTAGCACTCTGAGGAGTGAAGCAATGAATCAAATGAATTAGTAAGCTGCAGAAATTTTGCTAACCAGTTAAACATTACAGTCAAGGAACTGATGTTTTTCTATTCCTAAATTATACCATTTTTGTAGTGTCTTATTCCTGCTTTTCTGACATTTTACAACCAAATCAAATCACCAACTGAGCTTGAAAACTTGATTTACTCCTAGAAAGTTAGGTTAATGAGTTATATTTGATATTGGAGTGAGAAACAGTTGACAGAGTTGCAATCCTGTGAGGCTTCTTATCAAGTCTGAGGAAAAACTGAACTGTAAAAGCAGTTTTGACACCATGGCAAGCTAATCATATCTATAATTTCATGACTTCTACAGACAATAAAGGCATCTTGGAATATCAGGTGGTGAATGTTGTGTGAAAAATACCCTTTATTTTTTTTTTTTTAAAATCTGAGCTAAATTAAAATCTAATTTTCATTATATTTCCTACTGACCTAAAAAGTTGAGAGTTCTCAGACTTTCTAAAGAGGAGAGAAAGTTTCTTGTTAGAACAATTTTACAGTTTCCGTGTGGCTAAAGAAACAGCCAGACCTGGACATCTGGAAGGTTGGCAGTGCTTACAGAAAGACAGGATAACAAAAGAACAAGCCAGACATTCGGTCCTTCTGTGCTGGTCTAAAAATACACGATTTGCAAGGAAATGTATCAGCAGCAAACCACGTCTTGTCCTGCTGTTGTTGTGTTCTTTTTGCTCAGCCCTGCCTCAAATGCCTATGCGCCAGGCTACGTCGCACCCTGTTGTCTATTTATAGGAAACAGGATTTAGTGGAGGGACTCTGGAGAAAGGGGCAGCATCATGGCACCCGTAGCAATAAACGATGCAATCTATTTATGGTTCTGCTACCACCTTGTACCTGCAGATATCTATGTAGCGTGGTATCTAAGCACCATTTAAGCACCTGCATTGACAAAATGTCTGGTGTTGCCAATGGCTGTTTTCCTCAAGAAGAATAATGAAGAGAGAAGTCAAGGCTGGTTAGCTGGGAAGAGAACGATGTATTGTATATAACATATAAGGCTGGCCGAGCATTAAAGATAGTGTAAGGGACAGGCCAAAGAAGAGAAAGACCTATGGCTAAAAACAAAAATGGGTAAACCGTGACAAGAAGAAAATTATATCAGAGTGACTTTATATGCATGGCAAGGTGTCTGCAGTCATAGTAACCTTGCAGGAATTTAGCCAATTAGTGGTTAGCTCTGAAAAGATTTTAAAGAGGATAACATCCAGCTAGAGAGAGAGAGAAAAGAAAGTGTGTGTGTGAACAGAAAGTTATGTGGTACAAATTAAATGGTTATTCAGTCAAATAAAACATTTCTTACTTAAACTCACTTTAATGAAGCAGAGAGAAGAAGGGACAGCATTATAATAATAGCACATAATGAGCATGAATACTGTCAGTTAAGAAGTAGAGCAAATATAAAACATGCTAATTGAAAAAGTAAATAGCACCTACCACACAGTAATGTAGTCGTATATGGGCTCCGTGCTCAGTACAGTAAAGTTGATGTAAATCCCGTGTCCAGGAGGAACTCGAACGCTCCACACACAGTCCTGGAAATTTGGGTATTCCTCAGGATGACCGGGAGAGTAGATGGTTCCGTTTAATGACGTGATGTTACCACCACAGAGTGCTGCAAGTGAGAATATTAACAGAATTGCCCTTAATAAATTACCCGCAAATTAGTACTGCCATTGTGAAGCTTCAGTAATTGTCGGGATCGCTGTGAAAGAAAATGTCTCTATCACTCATGTAATGACCGCTGGATAACACCTTAACACCTTTAATAAATTGTCATTACATTTTTATTTCTGTCCCACAGCTCAGCTGACTCTCAGCTGTGCTGATGTTAGAACAATATGGCTTAATATGAAATGTTATCATCTTGAAATTAGAACGACTGTCAAGAACAAATATTGGGCCTTTTTTCATGTGTGGAGTACGCCAAAACAATAAGAGTAAGATAAGTTGGTTTTATTAAATAGTGAGATTATTAATCTTTACAACAGTAATAATATCCTTCTCTATATATATGTATATTGTGTTTACATCATTAAGAGACTATATTGTTATGATAGCACCACATATCCTCCAAAAAAGTCATCTTTGAGAGTGAAAGTTTATAAAAGCACATGTATGTCTAACAAATTAAGGAATTCATTATAAAAAGAATTCATAGAGAAACTTCTTCATACTTCTTTTGGAATTTGTAAGCCTGTGCATTATGATTTATTATGTGGTCAAACATTATTATTAAGTGCCCTGTAAGCCTGTATGAGAGGCACAGCAAAAAGATGCAGGAGACTCAACTGAAAGCCAGCAAAAATTATCAATCACCTCAAATCAAAGGAATAAGAATAATCATGTAATTTACCTTCACATCGTGGTAATGGGTGGTTCCAGTTTCTGCTAATTCCGTGCAAACATGTGAGCGAGGCTTCTCCAATCAGAGAGTATCCGGGCAGACACTCAAACGACACCGTCATCCCAACACTGAAATCTGTGCCAATCACGATGCCATTTCGAAACGGTCGAGGGTCTGGGCAACTCTGGAGCTGGTAGGCTGCAGAGATAATAACATAAATTATTCAAGAAAAATAGCAACGAGCCACAGTATGAACTGCAGCTTCAACCGTGAACAGTCAGTTGGTTGAAAAACTAAAATCAAGCAAAATAAATACATACAACAAATCTATCCTTTCTAACACTGTATAATGAATCGTCTGTTAGAACATAAATGCAAGCACTTAAAAAAGTGGATCAGGATACATCCAACCATACAACCATACGAAGCTCAAAGGAGAATTACTCTCAGTTAGTGTTGCTGGTAAATTGTATAAATTTCAGATTACATTTAATAGTGTAATCTGAGTATCCTAAAGTACCCTGAATGTGTTAAAAAAAGGAAAAAATCTTAATCATCCTATTTAAAAGCTGCTTGACCAAAAAGTTAGTTAAAAAAGACTCAACATCTTTCTGACTTGTTTTGCTGTCAGGTCATTAATAACAGGCATGTCAGTGACAGCCAGGGCAAGCCGCTCATCTGTTATGATTGACAGCTTCGATACCATCAGTCCCGCCTCTCCTTGATTCTGGTTGGTTAGTGAGAGAGAGAAGCGACACTGGTGAGAGCACCGCTTTTCTCCATGTTAAACTATTTCCACCTATGAGCGTTGGTGTGAGCATCGCGAGGGAATAAAGCTTAGAGCTGAGGGTGATTTTTGCACGGCGATGAGCTTCATAGGCTGAGAGACAAATGCTAAATGATCTTTACTTTGTGATTAAAGTTAATTTAAAAGAAAAAAATGACTACTGTAACTCTGTATTCCTCTGGCTTGCTTTAAAAAAAACTGCAATCTTCAGCTAGAATTTAAAATTGTCACAGAAAAAAAAAGAAAGATGCGGCCATCCTGCATCAACGAAGATGCAGTTCTTGTTTTTAACATGATGCCAAAATATTCTCAAATCACATCCGCCAGCTTGAAGTTAAAACATAATTGTTGCATAATTGTCCGCAGCCGGTGCTACAATAGCCAGGGCTTGGAAGGAAAACATGTCACTGAGACAGACAAACACTGGGAGAAATAATGGTAATGGGAAAAATGAAATTGAGGGTATTCATATTTTCCCCATTTTAAAACACTGTGGCAGTGCTGCTGTCAAGAGATAAAAGGTATTATTCATCAGCCACTGTAATTTTCACATTAATGGAATTAGGCGAAACATATTTAGGCTATCTACAAGATTTGTCATAATAAATATAAGACTACTCAAACCATTTTAGTGCCAGACAGAATAAATATAAAACTCATCTCGTCATTGAAATTAATCCAAATTGAGGACCTGCATGCACCCAGTAATCTTTTTGGCAAGCTGCTTCTGTAGTCAAGAAACATTTTTATCCCAGTAGATGAATTTGTTGTTACGGTAATCGCTCCTGAGAAATCAAGTCACAGTGAGACAGTTGTTTCCACATCGGCAACAGTCGCGGTCTGCTCTTGTTGTCTCTCTTAGGAAATGATCGATGTAAACAAGATGTTGGAGAGGTGCTTTGAGAAGCAACGTTTACCTTGATACGTGATGTGGAACCCGGGTTTGTTCTGTGAATAGTCACTGTGGAAAAAAAAGCTGGTTTGGTGGGTGGTGCTGAACAGAGGTTTGGGCATGACTGGGCCGCTGAATCGGTCAATGACGGAGCCCGTCTCCAGTGTTCCACTACGGATCTCCAAGTAATCGTGGATTGCTTCTGTGGAGAAGTTCAAAAACTGGAGATGGATGCCTGGGAAAGAAAAAAGCAATACGGCGCATGACGTTATACGAATAAAGTCTCCTGAAAAATACTTGCACTTTATCTCATCGACAGGGCTCACCAAAACCAAAAGCAAACAGAGAAACAAGAAAGAAGTGCTACAGACAGAAAACTGAGAAACAAACTCAAAGAAAACACTTGTTTTAAACTCTACTCAAAAGTTGACAGTGTTTCTTACCAAAGCCGACAGGTAAGTTCACCGTCCATGTACAGTCTAATCCACTGGGGTAGTTGCCGGGGTAACCAGGACTTAGAATCACTCCACTTACGTCTGCCATAGACCCACCACAATGGGCTATACACCCAAACACACACATAAATAACACAGAAAGAAGGAAAAAAGGAAAAGAGTGTTTCAGTGTTGAAAGCAGCACATCAAAAGCAGGAGGCTGACCTCACAGGAGGAAGCAGACATGCTTCTCTTTTCAAAAGACACCGCTACTGACTCGAGATTTTATTTCTATAACCTGATATTTTGCAAGTTTACATAAAACGTTGACTTTAACTAATGCACACCCTAAACATGTTAGCGTTGTTTGAGCTGAAATGTGTCCAAGGCTTGTTTTCGCTACTTTGCCTCTGTGCATGCTGACGCTTTGGTTCACTCTGCATGTTTATGGCAGTGTCTGATTTAGCTTTGGGTCAGTAGTATTCTGCACAGAATACCAAATAATCAGCTCATCACAGGAGAGTAAATTGATCAAACAGCTTATTTTCCAGAGAGCCAGTGAAGGCGGTGGAGGCTGATTGCATCATTTCTGCAGCACTGAAGTTTTGCATGTTTCCCAGCACGTCCACGCTTGAATGCATATGTGTATGTGTGTGTGGATGGGTGTAATGTTGAGGAAACACCTACCGATACACAGCGGTACAGGATAGTTCCATCTCCTAACAGGTCCGGGCATACAGGTTATATGGGCATTGCCCTAAAAACGGTAAAAGCAACCACAATCTTTTTTAGAAACGAGTAAAGAAATCCCTGACTGCACTGATTTAAACATGCTGTTTTACATTTTTTCCATTAATCACTGTGCATTTACATTAATAGTACAGATCTGTATATTAAGCAGAACTTGACAGAATACTGTACAAAAATTGGGCAGACCGCACCAGAGACATACATTATTCAGGAGTTATGCAAACCACATCAGAGTTGTATGTTTAGCAAGAGCTGTGTAAACCACTTGAGAGTGGGGTTTCCTTTTGACTCTTTTAAATAGTTTTTGGTTTATGCAGCCAGTGGATAAAAAGAATGAATGGTGGCAAAGCTGAACATGCTTTAATGATTTCACATTAAAAAAGCCTTAATATCTGGAAATCAGTTTGCATTAAACAACTAGCAGTATGTGTGATTTATGTTTATCTGCCACTTAATATGAAAAGAAGGACCAACATGTGGATTTTTTACCTGAAGAGAGTATCCTTGTTCGCACGAAAATTGCACAACATCCCCCACCATGAACCTGTCTCCTTGTCTAATTCCATAGTTTGGAGTCTGAGGTTCTGGACATGACTCCAGACCAATAGCTAATAAGAGATGTGAAAAAATAACATGATTATTTGGAAATACCGCATGCCTCAGATAAAAATGCTTTAAAGATATATATGTACCTGTATATTCCAGGTGAAATCCAGCAGCTGAGACACTAATATCAGAGCTGAAGCTGAGATAGAGGTTGTTAGATGTACTATTCAGGAGAGGGGGGATAGTAGTGCCTGAAAGCAGGGAGAAAAGGAGAAGAGGAACAGAGGGCCATGATCACATTTTTTTCCTCATTTTTCAACTAAGGCCTTTAAAGCACATGATCTTAGTTATCTGACAGCAAAGGAAACAACAAAGGCCTCCCAAACCTACATTTTTACTTCTTTTTTGTTAGTGAAGTGCTCTCGAAGGAGGGAGAAGGGAATTACTTTTATTTGAGACATCTGTTTTATTTGAAACCACTTTTCAAATGTTGGTTTGACCTACTTAGCGTGGCAGGGGAGAGTACAAAGTTAAAAAAGAAAATGGAGATGCAATACTGAAGCAAAGCTGGCACAGCGCGTCAGTATAATCACGGCCCTTCAAAATAACATATTAGATGATCTTTTATGCAAAGGAATATGAGCATACTCCAGTCTCCTTATTAGCAGAAATGCCATTTATTTTTCTTGGCGCGCTTCAAGATGCAACAGCGGTAACAACATTTCCTGATATAAGCTACTTGTGGATTTATATTTCGCAATCGCCACTTCAGAGTAAAAAAAGTCTTGATTTGCATTGTGTTGTGCTCGCTGGCAGGTGTGCCAGAAAGACTTAGAAACAGAGACAGATCAGCAGTGAAACGGGTCAGTAGATGTTATTGGTTGCCTGTTGTGAGGGAAAATAATTAGCACATTCCTGAATAGTCTGCAGCCCCCTGTTGTTGTTTTTACATTATCATTCATTATCATGACAGAAAATAAAAAGTGCTTTTTTTCCCATAATAATAATTCCTGATTGATGCCAAAATAATTAACTGCATTGATTTAACTATCACAGTTATTTGAGGATGGATGACGGTATTAATTAAGAGTTGTAATTAACCCTAATAAAAAAGGTCCATCTTTTCTCAACAAAGATTTATTCATTAATTATATTTTTACATGAAATCCAGATAGAATAATGTTATTTTAATTGTGCGCCATATAATCTCTAAGTTAGCTTGCTATAAAGATGTCAAGTCCTCTCATGGATTATTTAATACAAATAGGAGGTACCCAGATGACTTTGCTTCCCTAAAGCAGTATAGGTTTCCTGAGGAGATTATGACTTCTCCTTTGGGCAGTGGTCTGAGTTATATGAAAAAGTAAATCTGGAATACAGGTTACATCCAAACTGAACACAGTTTTTGGTTGAACATGAGGTGCTGGGAAATTGGAGGGAATTTCCATTTTATGGCTTAGTCACGCTAGAGTGAAAATAGGACAGCAACCTTCTTGCAGCTAGGAAAAACTGGTACTTGCCCAGTGATTGCACTGAAAATGCATTTCTTTGCACTTGCAAGTGGTTCCTTCAAAGAATCGGTCACCCAGAGTTTGAGAATGTTGCATCCAAAACTTGCTGACCACTTCTGATTGCAAGGTGATTGCACAGGTCATCTGGTGGAGTGCAACCTGTGTGGTCTGACTCAGATGCCATGTATCTGTTTGTTACAGAAGTCTCAACTCAGCTGCGAGCTAACTGGTTGTATTCTGCTTATGTTCCTATATAAATGTCACTGTGGATTTAATCATTGTTATTCTTAATCTCTGGCTCTCCTCCACACCCTAACTTTGTCTTGTCTTCCTCCCCTCACCTCTAACCAGTGCCTCTCCCTGAGCTTGGTTATTCCAAAGGTTTCTTCCAGTTAAAAGGGAGTTTTTCCTTCCCACTCTCACCAAAGCGCTTGCTCATAGGGGTCATCTGATTATTGGAGTTGTCTCTGTTTTCTCTTTATTATTGAAGGGTCTTTACCTTAAAACATGCAACTGATGTTGTGATTTGGCGCTATATGAATAAATATAAATTGAAATGAACTGAATAAAATGCTGGTTGTTGTGCACCTGTGTCATTCTGCAGTTAAATCGCTGTCCTCCAGCAGCTGCGTCACTATTTGTGGGGCAATTTCTGAATTTCTGTTTTGAAACTATGAGGTTCTGTCAGGACACTGAATGTAAGCAGTGACTGGGAACTTTTTGTTTTAATGCAGGATGTCTGCGAATAATTTACACAGCTAATTGCCTTATTGTCTTTCTGTCCATTTTGACACAACTGACAGCAAGTGGTCGCAGATCTGGTCCCCGTGTTTAAAGCAGCCATTTTAAAAGCAACAAGATTGCAAGTTCATTGGACACAGTTAGAATAATTTTGGATGTTTTGCAGTCTCTAGCCACAGTTTCCTCCAGTATGCGTGTAGCATGAGGCAGTGTAAACTGTTTAGAGCATTGGAACCGCTTACTGTTTCAGATAACCTTTATAATTGTTCTAACAGGGACAGTTAAAAAGAAAAAAAAATTATATGGCAGGTGCAAGTGAAAATCAACAATTTTGTTTAAAACACAAATATTGAGAGCATTAAGTTTGTATATCCTCCTGAGAACTGAGGAAAAGGGAATCCTCCCATTGAACTTCTTGTGTGATTTCCTTCCTTATTGCAGCTAAAAGAAGCCACCCAAACACATATCAATGGAAAGCCCAGGGTGTCCTCTATTTAGCACATCAGGACTTAGTAGCAGCTCAAATTAGTCAAAAGATATAGACCAAAAACAAATGTCCAATACAGAGGAGTTCTGCAAGCCTCCACAACAGATTTACGACTCACATAACACTGTCGCTTTTGACTGAAGCAGAAAAACATATATCATAATTTAGACAAGATAAGAAAATCATTAGTGCAGAAAAGTTATCTTAAAGTTTTCGCTAACAACACAGTGCAGTAAATTTTGGGACCAATTACAAATATGAATAATTCCATTAATACTGAGTTTGACAGATCATCTTTACTCCTAGCAGGAAATTTGGCTGTAAGAGGATCAATTAGTTTTGCAAAAGATATTTTTTACATGTCTTTCAAAGGAGATTTTGACACAGGCCTTACTGGGTATGTAACTCGGCTCCTGCTGAGACGCTAAATGCATCCAGCTTAACTCAAATTGCAGGGAGCCACATGAGCAGATTTCAAATTTTATTTCTTTAACTGTCAAGACTGGCTGTGATCAGCCTAAAATACAATCCACTTCTTATTGTTTCCTTATTGGTGGAATGAAAAGCTTCCTCCAATTATCTGAAGCGTTTGATAAACAGCATAACAAACTCTAATTGGAAACTCAATTGCTTGGTATCAGACTAAGTGCCCTAAAAACCTTAATATATAATGCCTTAGTAACCATTTCCCAGCCTACTATAGATCTTCAATGATGCAAAACTGGGAATCAGAAATAGGTTGTTTGATGGTTACTGGTGTACTGTGCTAGAAAAGGCAGTATTGTTATCCACTAAATATATAAAAATTCAATACATCTCAGACAAGATGGACTGCACTCCTTTTAGACTAAATAGCGTAACTGTGGGCTCTCACGCATGTACTTTGTACATTATTGCAATCTTAAATTCCCATATTTTCTTCAAGTATGTCCCTTTTAGTGCATTTAATATTGAATTATTCCCAGCACTATAGAATTCTATTTGAGAAACATCATAAAAAAATGATGGAAAAAAGTTTACCAGAGTAGCTTCCCAGTCTTGGTGCATGGTTGTCAGCACCGTCGTAAAAATCCAAAGAGTCCCAGTTATGCTCAGTGGCAAAACTCACGACTTGTATCTGGAGAGAGAGAAAAAAAGAAAAACAGAAGTGATTCTTATATTTTCTTAAACTGTCTTTAGAAAAAGTCCCCAGATTGCTATGAAACTGCATTTGGTACAATGTTCAACAGTTTATTTAGTTTAAATTGACAGAATTTAAACCCACACATATGTTTTTAATCTAAATGATCCACAAAACATCTATCGAGACGGAGCTGCTTCAAAAACTCAATCACTCTACTTTTAAATCAAAGGCTGGAAGGAAAGGAATCAAAGGAATTTACAAACACTTTGAGGTGCCTGTCATTTCAAGGGACTGCACCTTGTGCAAAAGGCATCTTTGCCTTTGTATTTGTCCGTGATAGCAGTTTAGCTTACATGCAATCAGGCCTTATCTTTCATGATTAGACCCTATCTAGTTATCTCTGGATGGCCCCTCTCTCAGAAACCATCCATCCATTCATCCTTCTAATAATATCTTATCTTCCCTGAGATCCTGCCTGCTCAGCTTTTAAGCCAATGATACGTAGGTCAGCCAGGAAGCAGCATGTGACAGTTACTACCTGTATTCCAGCTCCTTCTGGGACAGAGACCTTCCAAACACAATTCTGGTTGTTGTCATATGGCTCTGGGTAGCCAGGCGACAGGATAGTCCCGCGGCGAGAGGTCAATACGCCCCCACAGGGAACTGGGAGAGAGAGGAGTGAGTGCACAGAGCATAGCAGAGGAGAAAGGAGAGAAAAAAACAGAGGTTAAAACAACACTTTGTAGACAAATTACAGGAAAGCAAGAGAAAGTGAGCCATGCCAACCATGGCCGTTACAGAAAGAGATACCAAAGAGCCTATCTGGGTAATAGATATGAGTACAGTGCATGCAGATTGCAGTTGTTTGTATTTGTTTTAAATTGTTTTTCAGTTATGAGCCTCTACTGTGCAATCACACTAATACTGTATTCAGAAATAGATAAACAAACCCTTCTGTCCTGTGTCTGATTTTCAGATTTATTTACCTATACATGTTGGCAAGGTGTCATTCCATTGCGCCAGGTTGTCCGGTACACTCTCACAGCGAATGGCAGTAGAGCCATGCAACGTGTAACCGGGGTTGCACTCAAATTGCACCAAGGCGCCGACTGCAAAGTCATTACCGAGACGTTTCCCGAAGCGTGGCTCGGGGACTGAACTGCACTGGGTGGAGCTAGTCCGGGGTACAGCTAAAGGAAAAAAAGAAAGTGCCCGAGTGAATAAACTGAAGTGTACCACTCTCACTGCATATTCAGACACTTTTAAGAAACATATTTAAAATTTCTGATTACAATTTCCTTTAAATAAATGTAACAAAGGAGGAAACGCATACTCAAGATGAGGTATACAATCAATTTGTTAGTACTAGTAGTCTAGTATATAAATGTTCTGGCTTAACTGAATAGTAACAAAAAATGCTCATCATTATAATAATAATGGCAATAATAATATCAATAATGACCTTGGTAGACAAAATGAAATCCCTTAGCGGTTTCTGGTCCAACTGTGGTGAACTTTATTGTAATCTGGTTTCCTGAACTCAGAGGGAGAGATTCACCTAAAGATGGGGTGGAAGCAACAACACGTTATGGGTTGAGGCTGAGTGACTGTCATCTGTTCAACTATCCACAATTAAAGTCAACCATCCTTACCAGAGTGTGACCCAGAGAGAGAAGACAAGAGTGTGTTTTGTTGAGTGGGTCCATCATAGATCTCCACCACGTCATTAAGAGACGTCTGGAACAACACAAACTGGCCGAAGAGAACTGGAGGTAAAAATGGGGGAGAAAAGAGCGAAAGAGATGAATTAACCGCAACTGAATGGTAGCAAATTATTATTCCATGCCACTGTCTGCTGCTGACCTTCCAATGATAAAATTAACCTGTAATACCTAATTTAAATGTTATTAAGCTGCAGTGTCACCTTCTATTTGAGGCCAACTATTGGTACAAAATTATATAACACTTATTAGTCAAAACGCTGCCTTGCCTTCATCATGCAGCAGTCAACACCACCACCCCGCCACCCACACCCTTCTCCTCATCAATTGGTAACAGTGTATCAGTGTTGTCAGCTAGCGGGAGATGCTAATCTTGCAAAGACCGACTTGGATTTGGTAACGTACGCTAGCAGAGCAAGACGCTTTTCTGTCCTTTCTTCTGTATTGCAAGTTTCAGTGAAAGCCATATAACAAAGGCGGTAACCTGTCAACTCCGAAGTGCCACTCACACAGCTTACTGAAACTGATCCAATCACGTTTCCTTGCGAAGAACACCTGCAGGGACTTGGCAATTAATGACATGCTACCGCTGGAAGACAGATGTGTAGGAAAGGAGGAAGGAAATACACCCAATACTTCCATACAGTAACAAAAGATTAAATTTCAGAGTGCAGCTGTACCGGCAGGTAGCATTAGACAGTCCCCGGAGGGCCGAGGTTCAGTATTTTCTCAAACAGGTACAATTTGCTCTGTCTCGAATGATCACTGCATCATCAAACCAATCATTAGCAACCAGAAGATGCAAATTGGTAGGTGTAGTTTTATTGTTCGCAGCACATGTCCTATCTAAAAAAATGTCCTCTGGGATAAATTACACCTATTTGGAGCTTTCTCTTCCACTCACTGCACACATGCACATATATATCACCTCCACACCCTGCCTTGCTCTCACTTTGGCCCCAAAGGCTGAGGTGTTAAGGATTAAATCTGAACATTGCCAAGGATATGCTGGTATAAGAAGGTCACTGGTCAATTTATACAAGGCTGCCTCTCTCTGAGGATTTCTTTTAAGGTTTGAGTCACATTTTGCGGAAACATAGCTCTGGCTCACAAACGATCCTCTGTGCTTTCATGAAAATTCTCATGTTATTTTATTGACAAGCAAAGCAGGACAGAAACGATGGATTTTCAGTCGCCACCGAATTTTTCACACAGTCAAAAAGGGGATTAAAACAAATCATTAAGAAAGCGTTTAGCTTTATATGGTAAACTACCCTCTTATTGTCATGTTTTATTGGCCTGTCACGGTTTCTGCCTGCCTGCAGACATCGCTGCCCACTATGTAAGGATTTTTAGGAAATCAGAGCGATTAGAGTTTCCCTCATTCCTTGCTGTGATATTGACATACTGCACAGCAGGCGGAGGAGTTCGCACCTGAAACTGTTTCAAAATACACGACACATTCGTCAACATTTGCACACAGATTCATGAATTCATAAAGTATGATGGCACACAGGGAATAGCTAACACACCTCAGCGGTACTAATAAAAAAGCCCACACAAAGTCACAGACATTCACAGACACAAAGGAATTAATGATCACAGCAGTGTTGTCCTTTGCTATGTTAACCTCATCGCTCTCTGTTAGAGAAACGCCTCTGCATGTAAAATCATATACACCCTAGAGATCAGGTCAGCCCTCTCCACCAAAGTCTGAACTGATCCACTGAATTTAGAATCAGGTGATTTTAAATGTCTGACTGTTCATTTGAAAGGCCTCTTTACTTCCTAACATCAGTTGGAGAGAAAACTGGGCGCTGATCCCTGTGGAGCTCCCGTGCCTACTGATGAGTTGCCTGAGTGGGTGTCCTCTGCCACGTAATCATCCAACAGGAGGTATAGCATCTCCAACGGGACATATGCCCAGGGTTTTCCCTACGTGCTGGTAAAACTGAAAGAGGCATTTGCACGAAGGGAGAAACATCATCGACCATTAACCAGCCGAGTTGATTTCGATTCCTACATCTATGATCGCCTGGCAGTTCAAACAGCAGGACTGCTGCAACCTCCAGCCTGGACCATTCAATTGCTGTAATTAAAAACAAGATATTTTACACAAGAATGACAGCTGCTTAAAAATTATGGGCAGCGCTGCAACTTAACAAAACAATCTGTCTTTTCACTCTGTGTGGGAGTTTTGGGAAGGCTCTCTCTGTGTCTTATACAACACGCAGACCAACCAAATGTTAGCTCCTCTCAGTCAGGATTTCTACACGGAGGCGAAAATCCAAAAGCGCAAATATAATGAAACATCAACCATCCATGGCCTTAGGGAGAGCTGAGATTTATTCATAACACCACAGGGCATAATTGGACATAATCCACCAATTACTGATTGTTTATTAAAGCTTAATTCACATTCAATGAGCAAATAGTTCTAATAATCAGTCAACAATGTTGTTCATTTATGATGTTGTAAACTGATATTGTAGGCACAAAT
Organism: Oreochromis niloticus; assembly: GCF_001858045.2. NCBI lineage: Eukaryota > Metazoa > Chordata > Actinopteri > Cichliformes > Cichlidae > Oreochromis > Oreochromis niloticus. The sequence goes on along the minus strand of NC_031985.2, from coordinate 19,321,926 downwards.
ATAAGTTGTCCATCTCCACATTGATGGCATTCTTACTTTGACAACACAAATCTAACTTGGTGTCCACTCGCAGGCTTAAAATACAGTGAAGCTCCATTGATACGTGTAGATTTGAGTTGCACTAGAATACATTAAAATGCAATTCTGTATTCAGCTTGAATTTTGAGTGATATGAATGCCGATATTTAATATTCCAGACAAAACTCTTAACAGCTGTGGCAACAATAAGGAATTATTTACAGATTATTTCCCAGCAGAAGCCTTTTAAACCCCCCCCTCTAATGATCACCCTCTCAGCACAGCCTCACTGTAACATGAAGAATCTGCTATAATATTCATATCCTTATTTATGTCTGGCTTTGAGACCACCAGTCAAATGTGGCAGTCTCATCTCTAAATGTCACTACAATTATGAAACTCACGCCTGGAGACAAATTAATGGCTAGAAAGCGTATTTTTTTATCACTTGTAATATAACTGATGTTTCTGCGTGTTTTCAAAACACTGAGGAAGCTTTTCAGAGGGCACCACGAGATTCCTGCAATAAATCTGAAAGGATTTAATGCTGCTCTTTTTCAGTGTAGAAAAAAGCAATATAATAATTATTTGAAAAGAAACTTGTGGCCACATGTTTAACTTTCAAAGCTGAACACAACTGCATGTCTGAACTCTGTACTGCATAGGTTGTTGAGCTCACCAAACTCTCTCGGTACGGATATAGAGTAGACGCAGGTCTGTCCGGAGGTGTAGTTTCTCGGGAAATTTGGAGATAAAACAGTCCCTTCTGATCCCGTAGAACGACTTCCACATGGGGCTGGAGATTCAGACGTGTGCACAAACAGATAGCAGTGACATTGAAGTCCATACAAGTAAATTCTATTTAAACAGAGTGAGTGACGTGTTTTTTTTTTTTACCTTGACAGCTAGGTAATGCCCTGTTCCATCCAGGTCTGCCATCGTCACCCATACTGCAGGTCAGAGTAGAATAGCCCTGTAAACAGACAAAAAAGACAATGTTGTAGGAAAACCAGTCCACGTAACTAATTACCCAGCCAACTAACACCCTGTTCGCTAAATATCTACCCACCCAGCCGTTCAACAAACCAATGAGCAATCCACCCAGCAACCTAAGAAACAGCTACTCAAATACCAAAATCCCAAATTCAGTCGACCCCTCAGTCATCCAAGTGGTTGTACCTGCAGTACATATCCTGCTTCACAGTAGAAGGTGACCGTCGAACCCAGCTTATAATCAGATCCCAGCCTGGTCCCATTCAGAACCACACCTGGGTCGAAACAAGATTCCCTCAGCTTGGCTAGATGGAGTAAAGGAAAAAAAGTGTGAGTTAGAGAGAACATGAGGCAAAGGAAAAGTGACAGGCACACATGAATAATAGGGCAAATTAATAATAACTAAGTCTCTTGCAATAATCAAATGAGGCAGGCATTCCGTTGGCCTTTGTAACAGTCTGTTTGACTTAGCTGTCTTTGCCAAGATGGAGCAAGAACGATAACTTCATCCCCCGGCTTTTGTGTGCTACATGAACCTTGTAAATTATGGCCTTGGCCCCCCTCCCAAAAGATTAGTGGCCACCCGCATCAACTTAAGACTTAATTTCTCAGTCCATGCAAAGTCAATGTTGACTCTTTTGTGCAAATGAATCCAACTCACACCTTCTTGACAGACTATTTCAATAGACACTGATTCAACAAGGACTTTATGCAGAGAGCAATAATTCTCTTTCATCCTGAATTTAGCATGGTACACATCTATATACACCAAAGTGTGAGTGGTCTTAGTGTGAGGTAAAAGAAAATATTGTCGTTATATTATGCTGAAATTGTGTCATCATGAGTTTCTATTATGTTTACTGTGGAAATCTTAGTTTCCCAAATGGCTTTCTTTATGAAAAACACAAATGACAGAAAACAACATCAAGCAGAGGTGATTTAAAGATTCAAAATTATTTTTCAACAATCAATAATAAAAAAAATGGCTATTAAAAAACTTGCGGTTGAAATGTTTCAACTTTCCTTGTTTGCATCCTTAAAACAGAGAAGAACATAATAACTTAAGACTGACTGTATATGTAGTGGCCATATTTAAAAGTGATATATAGTTAGGTAAATGTACTGTAGTGTGCAAAGGTCTTAAGCCACTTCCATTTTTGTATATTCTTCTATGAAATTTGGATATTGGTGCAGGATTTATTGGAGCATGCAAACATGGAAACACGGTTTGTACGATTCTAACAAGCTTGAAAGTCAATTTTTGACGTGACCCCAACTATTCTTCAACACAGCCCGAACTCTCTTAGGGAAGCTTTCTTGTAATTTTTTTGAGTAGTTCTGAGAAATAGTACTCTTGAAGGACGCTTAAAGGCCTTCTGCGGGTGTTGTCTAACTTTTGTTTTCTCCAAGATTTCCCCACTCTGCCTCAGTATTGTTGAGGTCTGGGCTCTGGGGAGGCCAACCCATGGCTGAAATGCAGCTCCAAACCACAACACCTCCACTGTGTGTTACAGATGACTGTAGGCACTCACTGTTGTATCTTTCCCCTTAGCTTGTCAGCACACATTGACAATGATGCAAATCAAAAATTCACAATAAGACCTGTTGAAACTGATTTTCAGTCCAGGTCTGACATACGCTTGACAGCCACCCTTCCACTGACACCATTTCTGATCATGCTTTGGCCAGTAGTAGACGGACTGAAGGGCCTTTCCTCAATTTTTTAAGGACACACTACAAGATATGCCAAGTTTTCAGCAAACAGTCCTTTGAGAATTACCTAGCTGGTGAAAAAATACTATTGTATGCCTGTCAAACGATGTTATCTTTGGCATTTTTCACAGATTTACCTAAATAAAAGTAAAATACAAAGAAATGAGAGGTGACCCAAGACTATTGCACAGTATTGTAAACTGTTAAATGATGCAGGGGATGCACTCCTTTCTCTTCTGTAAATGTGATTATACTTCAAATTTCTTTGCCTATCACACTTTATCAAAATTTGCCTGTGTTATTAATATGACCTCTGTGAGAATGCAAAATGTGGTTTTAGGTGCTGCCCGATTCAGTAAGAATTCAATTTAAATGAGAGATGTGGTACTATTAGCAGACCATTATACCTTTGTATTCCAGGTGAAATCCAGTGTAAGAAACCGATCCATCACTACGGAATGCTAAAAGCATTGTATTTGAACTGCTCTCTATCCGCTCTGGGAGTTTGCTGTCCTGGAAGCTACCAATGAGAGGACTGTTGCTATCCGGACCGTCGTAGATGTACAGGAAATCATAGTTTGGCTCAATGTTGAAACTAAAGGTAAAGGAAGACAGAGACAAATAAGGAAGAGAAAGAAAGTCAACAAAAATTCAAGGATAAAGTATCTACGATGAATTCAGTGGTTTTTAGAGTTGTTTTGTTTGTCATTCGTACCACAAAGCAAGCACAGCTTTTGAAAGCGGTGAAAGCTCAATAGATTTTCAAAGCACTTAAAGCTAGAAGTTCCCACTTCTTGAAAAAAAGTCATAATTTTACATGGTTTTCAACCTTGCACAAAGCAAAAACAAGGTTGATTATTTCATTTTACTCTCGTTTACCTGCAGGAAAAATACCCTAAAATTTTAATTTTCAGCAAGCTAAAACAAAAGAGTCTTTTGGTCTGTTGCTCCAACAGTTTGTCCAAATTGAAATGATTGCCAGAAAATTTAGTATTAGAACTTACTGCCAGCAAAAAAGGATATCCAGGTTTTCAGTCTTCAAATGGAGCCAGCTCAGCTTGGACAGGCTTTTAGTCTACTGTCATTCCATTTCACATTTCACTCGGCAGTAACATTTGTCTAGTGAAGAGGTTTTAAAAAGCTCAATCGAGCTGAACCGGAAAGTAGCATTGTAGGTTACCTGATGAAGGCCAGTGACAGGACGTAGTCTGGGTTGACAGCAATGAGCCAGTCACAATCTTTTGAGTGAGGGTAAGGATGCGGGTAGTTAGGAGAGAGGATAAATCCATTGGAGCCTGTTAGATTTCCTCCACAAGGAGCTAAAGTGGGAACACAGGTCAAGATTGACATCCATTTTGACAAAGCCTTGAAATGTCATAACATTTAAATATTCTCTCAAGCTCAACCATACCGAAAAAAAAAAAAAACCCTTTGTGTACCATGCATCAGAGTGTGGAGAAAACTGCTACTGAATGAGAAGCTTCATTAAAAAGCAAAAGAATGAAAATATGTGAAAAGAATAAAGCGTGACCTTTTTATACAGCTCTCCTATAAGTCACAGACATATGTGTCCTTGAGTGAGACAATACCTCCAGCTGTATATGCAGTACATTTATTGTGCGTCCCTATAGAATCTATGAAAGTTGGAGTGTTCACCTATGCAGACAGGTGGGCTGGGCTGCCAGTAGTATCTGTTATCCACTTGTATACAGGTTATTTTGTCGTCCCCCTGGAGCTCGTATCCTGGGTCACACTGAAAGGACACTGAATCCCCCGGCTCACGGCCATCTCCACTACGGCTGCCATTCATCGGTACTCCTGGGTCCCTGCAGGCTGTAGCTACTGAGCCTGGACAGATAGGGGATAGGAACAAAGCAGGGAATAGAGGAGAAAGAGGGGAGCAATTACAGAAAACTGTGTCACACCAGGTATCTAATGCTTTAATCCAGTGCATAAAAACAGCACCACTTCAACTAACTAATGGGTCCTACGTAAGTTAATTTTGTTCCGGTTAGGTGAAGGTCTTTGAAGCAGCATAATTATATAGCTTTTTATTCCCTTTTTTATTAACGGAACTACCCATTGAAGAGCATAGACACAACAACAGTAGTCTAGATGAAACCTATCTGTTATATTTTATATCTTTCTAGCAGTGTTGGGGAGTAACGGAATACATGTACCGCCGTTACGTATTTAAAATACAAAATATGAGTAACTGTATTCCGTTACAGTTACCGTTTACAAAGGTGGTATTCAGAATACAGTTACTTTATTGAAATGAAGGATTACATGGCGGTATTTTCCTGTTTCATAAGGCTATGCACTCTCTATTTTTGGTTTCCACGCCGGTGGAAACCCAAACAAAACACGCATTAAGAGGCCCTAATGCCTGTGTCTCAATCTCGCGGCCCATGTCAACCCTACTTGCGGCATAATGACGTGAAGAAATATTTTTAAAAATTATTATTCAAAAAATTATTTAATATGAAGGCAATAGGCAGAGTGTTACAGGCATAGCCTATGTAGCCTCATGGGCCGCGTACTCCGTGCTGCAGGGAGAATGGACTGCCATACCTGTTATGTGTCTGTGAGCGAGGAAGGGAGAAAAAGGAGAGCCGAACAGTACGAGTTGTCACCGAGCAGAAACGGGAGATGGAAGCATGTAAATATAATAATAACCACTGCAGCCAAAAAGAGTGCCTGACGAGCCCAGATGTGAGTAAGCTGTTAAGACTCGACTGTACACTGCGTTCGTGTTTTCCTCCGAAACTATAAGTTCCGTTGGAGCAGCCTGTCAACGCCTCTCTCTGTCTCTCGCTGGCAAAGTTGACCCAGAAAACAAAGTAAAGCTAGTTTCCAGCTACGAGCCCGACATGAACCCGACGTATTAGCCAGAGGTCCTTTACTACGGTTCGGAGCCGCGGACCTGTTTTATATATGCGCGGAATAGTTTTCTATACGAGATCACTGCAAAAAGTGCAGCCTTACCTAATGTCCACCCTACTGTTACTCATTTTATATTAAGATTTAAAAATCTAGTTGGTATTGGTATGGCGAGTAACCTTCAGTAAAAGTAATAAATCACACAGCAATATTACATTCATGTCGTTGTAAAAAGCTTGAAAATATATTAAGTAATCCAAAGTATTCAGAATACGTTACTCTCATTGAGTAACGTAACGGAATACGTTACAAAATACATTTTGGGGCATGTATTCTATAATCTGTAGTGGAATACATTTTAAAAGTAACCTTCCCAACACTGCTTTCTAGTTAGATTTAATTTCATCACTTACTAGAAAACTGTATGGCAAATCCAGACTTGCTGATGTAAAAGTCAGTCTCAAACTGAACCGTGACTGTGTTCAGTGTCGAGTGGATTCCTTCAGGGAGCAGAGACCCGCTGAGCTCTGCCAAAGACATTTCATTCTCAGGTGGCCCATCCCAAACCTTCAGCATGTCATGGCTGGCTTCAGTGTCAAAGGCCAGAAACTGGAGGCTGTAAAATAAGAGGAAAATAATAAGAATAAAGTTTAATTAAAGCAAGAATATGTTCATCAAAACCATTTTTATACAAACTGATTTCACTTCACGCATAAGTTTACACTATGCTTAATGTACTGATCAAAAGCCTTAATAAGATCATCTGTACCTCACAATATTTCCCGAGTCCACCTCGATGGTCCAGGTGCAGCGAAGGTTATTGTCGTATGGGAAAGGGTATCCGGGGGAGAGGATCCTCCCTGACGACTCACCCTTAAAACGACCCCCACACTCCGCTACAGGGATAAATAACGTCACACACACTTATTTTAAAACAAACTGTAAAAATGTCTTTGATTAGCACCTTTGTGACAACATTACAAACCTATCACTGCAGCCCAACCGATGGCCAGTTGATGTGTGTGTATGTGCGCTGTGACAAGCCAACCATTTATCTGTCTGTGGCAATTGTTTGTCAAGGCAATCAGATCCAGTAGGTGCACCTCAGAGGCCACTGATTAAACGATCACCAAGGAGACAAATGGATAAAGAAAGAAGCTAACTCTTATCCGCTGAGTCTCTCTGTCTTTCTCACTCTATATCACGCGCAGGAGATGAAGAGAAGAGGAGAAAAGAGGAGGAAGAAGACACAAAGTGCTGATCCTGCATTCCTCCCTAAAGAAATCACAGCACATTATATAACAGAAAATAATTCCCCCTTCTCTCTTTGTCTCTCTCGGTTATATATTTTCACAATCTTCATCCCCTCTCTGCTTTTCCTCCTTCTCCATGTTCCCCCTCCCTCAGGCTCTCCTCCCTTCATCACTGGAATATATTATCTCGGGTAATAGGAGCGATATTAAGAGTTTGGAAGGAGAAAAGATGGAGAAAGAGAGAGGGAGAGGGAAAGAGGGAGAGAAAAGGAGAGAACCAAGGGGGTAAAGAAGGAAAACCTGTGAGTAATAAGAAGAAGAAATATAATATTAAGACTGGAGGTTAGATGAGGTCACAGCGTGTCACTGTTAAAATATAAAGTCAGAGCATTTCAGCCAGTAGTTTTATGAGTCTTTCATTATTGATAGTGTGAAGGAGGGAGACTTATTAGTCTGAATCCAAAATCAGAAAGTTCAGAGGCAGCAGTGAAGGAAAAAAAAATGGTCCTAAAACACTGGACTGGCTGTTATGCTTATAGCTCCCATGCAAAGCAGCAACAGCAGCCATTCTATTTGTCACTTTAAATAAGCCTAACATTTGTTTGGGTTTAATTAGAGGATGCAATCATTCAACCATGTGCTAACTGGAAGAAATAACAACATATCCGAATTAAGTCCAAATAATATTCAAATCACAGCATTTTAGGTACATTCCAGTACACTGATAAATATGTGAGTGTGTGTTTATTTTTCAAGCCAGAGAAGCCCGAAACTGCATAGCCAGTGAAAGACTACGGTCGACTTCTCGATATCAATACTTCGGACTGTTGTTTTGCATCAGTTTGAAACCTTGGAAAATGAATTAAAAAGGCGACGATGGCATAATTGAGTATTAAGCAATGTGTCGATACTAAGTGGGGAGTTGTCTCCACAGAATGCTTTTAAACAAAGCCAAATCAAATTGAATAAAATGAGTTTATGAACAAATTCTCAACAGCGCGTTTGTGGCTTAGCCCTTCATGTGCCGAGAGTTGCGTGGAGGTTATGTGTGCTTTATGTCGGGGCACGTCTGAGTACATAACACAGCACTGGGAGAATATAAGGGCAGCCGCCAGGAACGGAAAGAAAATCTGCCACTGCAGAAAAGGTAGTGCATCAGTTGGGCCAAGGGATTCCAGGTGGTATAATGCCGAATAAATAGGCTTTTCATTGGGACTTTAAAACTACAACAGCGTGTGATATCCAGGGAAAATCAAGAAAGGTGATTCTACAGGAAATTGGCCCCCATCTGTTTTCCTTCCAGATAACTGAATTAACATCCTGCAATCAAATGTTGCATAAAGCTGCAAGTCACTTTCTAATCTATTACAGAACAAACCTGGTATAATAATGCTTCCTGATACCTAAAGATATGTGTGTGTGTTAGCTGAATTCTAGATAAATAGCCATTCCAGCTAAAGAACACAATGCACAGACATAAAGACTTTTATAATTACATTGACGTTCATTCACTGGAAAGATCCTGCACTGATTTTTTATTGAAATGATACCAACACACTTTTCAGCTATCGCGTAACTCTGAATCTATTCAACTAAGTGCTGTGGAACGCACACTACACAGCATTAAATGCAACAAGATCAATTTAAATCTAAGAAATAAAATTACCTCTCCCTCCCAAGCTTATTAAAGTTTGTTATTCAAGGTCGGAAACACAATGCATCTGTGCAGGACTCTGCGTGCCTTCAAATATCTCTGTGTGTGTTTGTGTGTTTAAATCAGACCTTCTTTCAGAGTGTTATTGGCTTCAGATACTAAAGGACGTACCTATACAAGAAGGCAGAGGGTTATCCCAGGCTCTCCTTTCACCCGTCATACACTTCAGCGTAGAAGCCCCATGTAGAGTGTAACCAGGCTCGCATCTATATGTGATGCTGCTCCCAGAAAAATGACCTTGGTCGTTGACCTTGAAGCCAAACTGAGGCACGCCTGGGTCTTCACAATGAGACAACTCAAAACCTAGAAAGAGTCATAAAAAAGACAAAAGAGCTTCACAGTATGTACTTTTTAAAATACTCACTAAGGGATATCCAAGGCCCACAAGAGAAAGAGAATTAGTTTTATTTAGATGCTTAGATGCGCAGCAATATTCCCTTAATATCTGGCCCACTCAAGGATTCTGTTTATGAGCTTGCTGATATCACAGATCCTGTTAAGCTCTCATCCTGTTTTAATAACAAAACTGAAAAAAATACATGAGACATACCATTATTAGGAATGATACTGGAGCGTGTATACACCTTATCCAATTTAATGTTGTTTTTCACAGTCAGTGTAAGCTCAGTTTCCATGGTAATATTCAGAATATTTGTTCGCAGTTTTGGAGAGCGAGATATGAATAGGTATATAAATAGCTTATCCTTATAAGACCATAACCGGGATTTGATCTACGGCATTACCTGGAAGACGAGGTGCACCGGGATTTGAGTTATCTCCTGGCAGACTGCTGTAGGTGCATGTCTAAATCCTTAAAAGAATGGCTATTTGGAAAGCTATACTTACTATTGAGCAACAATAGCACATTTGTCATCATCCTGACATCAAGTGTGAACAGTTTCCCATCTAAAATTGTTCTCTCTTTGTTAGATATGTATAAGGAAGCAAACCACCATGCATTATTCATTCGACCACATCTCGGGAGTTTTATTGAATTACAGCCTCTATATCAAATGTAACACTAAACAAACAGAGGCAAAGTACTACAATCTCAAAATTGCTGCTGCTGCTGCTAATGTGCTTTGTTTTATATGGCAAAATAACTTTTACCTGGAAAAGTATGAAAACAGCAAAGGTCTAAGTAAGCAATCCTCTGCGCCAACACAGTACAGAGACAACACAACTTCAAAGTGAATAATACTAAGCTATCACCCTTCATGACACCATTTAAACAATTAGAATTCCAACTGTGCGTCTAAGAGGGCACTGCCAAATGTGGGTGTGCTTTGGTGAACATCAAAACACACCTTTACCACTTCGTCCTACGCTGAAAGCTTTGTTAATCAAACGTGACATGTTTCTTCTGATCGTTTCAGTGGAAAAATTCATATTTACTTCTGTGATACATCCATCCATTTAGAGTTAAACTGTTCTAGTGAGCCTGTTAGATTTGTCAGAAATCAGCGGTCGTCATGAGGGATCTAACTGGTTAATAATTTAAGACATACTGCTAAAATGTATTTACATCTGCCCAAGATAATCCAAAAAAATCAAAGATTAGACAAAGACACTGGCAGAGTCGATACAAAATGATTATTAATTTATTTATTATGCAAAAATTTCCAAACCTGCCTGGCCCTGTGTGAAAATATAATTGTTTGCTAAACCTAATAACTTATAACTGGTTATACCACCATGGCAGCATCAAGTACAATAAGGCATTTGTGATAACTGGCTGTGAGCCTTGAAATTTTGTCCCACTCCTCTTTGCAGAATTGTTTTAATTCAGATACAAGCATGAACAGCCTGTTTAAGGTCATGCCAAAGAATCTCAATCTGACTTAAGTCCTATGCCACTTTAAAACTCCCATTTCATGAACTATGACCTTAACTGAGGCAAGTGGAACCTGAAGTTCTTTACATGTTGTTCTGGGTTCTTTTGTCACCTCCTGAATGAATCTTCAAAGAAGTCTTGGAGAAACAGATTAGGCCTTAGCTCTATACCAGGGGTGCCCAATCCTAGTCCTCGAGAGCTACTTTCCTGCAGCTTTTAGATTCATCCTTGTTCCAACACACCTGAATCAAATGAATGTCTTGTTATCAGGCCTTTGCCAAACTTGATGACATGCTGAAGAGGTCATCAAACCATTTGATTCAGCTGTGTTGGAGTAGGGATGCATCTAAAAGCTGCAGGACAGTAGCTCTCGAGGACTAGGATTGGGCACCCCTGCTCTATACTAAACAGTGGTGTTCACTGCTAACTTACTTGAGTACACCAGTTTGAATCCTTCTCCTGTGTTTTCCGCATCGCTGTAGAATTCCAACCAGAGGTGGTTTGAAGTGGAAATGAGCGTCAACCCCAACATGGATGATCCAGTAAATGCTCCGAGAACATGGGCTGTGTTGTCTTTACCGTCATAAATCTGTAACAACAGCAAAATGCACACCGGATGCATCACATGCAGCATGAACTAATTTAATTCATTTATTTTTGCTGTGTTTGACACTGATATCTGGCAAGAGCAATGACCACATATGAGTGAGTTTACTTTGAGTATATCGCCCTGGGCAAGATGAAAGGTTCTTGCAGAGATGTTGATTCCTTTCCCAGCTTGAACCTGAGGTCAACATCAAATCAAAATTAGCACTAATGACCCACATAGCAGGTGACAAACCCTCACAAAGGTTTGAAGACTGGTAATACATTTGACATCTCTTAAACACATGCAATGATCAATACCATTATTTTTCTCAATAAAAACTCGTGTCATGTATATTCTGTAACGTGAAGATCTGTGACCTGGATGCTGTAGATGCACTCGTGGTTGTTATCGTAGTTCATTGGGTAGTTTGGAGAGAGCAGTATCCCTTCATTATTTATGACTGAAGAACCACACTCCGCTGAAGACAGGGGACAGAAAGGAGACAATTAAAAAATGCACAATATTGAGACATTGGTTTAATTCTTAAGAGGCTTATAAGGATGTGGAGTGGTCATGTGAACAAGCTTTTGTTGTGCTGCAAATTGACCTGCATTTAAAGCTTTAATGATAAACAAAAGCTATGTTTTGCAGCTTACTAAAGAGGCTTGTGGCTTTTTAAAGTCGTTTGGTCCTACCAGATAAAAGTTTTTGCCCATTTTCTGTGCAGCCAGGGGGAACGCAGGCTGTCCTCGGAGTAATAATCAGTAACATTCCTTTATTTGTTAACTAAAGGCTAGATGAATTTAATTTGAAACCCCCCCCAGAAAACTCTCTTATATTAGTTGATATGAATGATAAGATTGCAAACTTCACCTGAAGTTACCTATTCCTTGCACTTCTTACGCGTGCCCTCCATGTACAGTATCCATGTCCCTTTCCTCTCTTTTTCATTCCCTCTCCCTAACGTTCTCCCCCTCTCTGTGTCTCCACTGGTGTAATGGTCGTATTACAGCTGCCATATCGTCAATAAATCACACCGCTATAGTTTCCATTTAGAAAATTACCTCTTCACCCTCTCTCTCTCTTTCCTCTTTAACTTCCTCCCTCTTGCGCTCTCTCTACTCTATGAATAGTGCCTCCTTTGCTCCCCTTTACTTCAATCAACTTTCCTTTTCCACTTCTCCTGAGTTTTCATTCTCTTCCATCTCTTGTTTCCTCTTTTTATTTTTTCCTCCAGCTTCTGATGGCATCCAGAAATAATAAAAAAGTAGAAAAAAAAACAAGACAAAAGAACATTGGATTTCTCAAACTGCAAAGAAACATCTCTGGAAGCTCTCCAACTCTTTCATGGGGGAAAAAAATGCTGTAAAGAATTAAAAAGAGCCACACATAAAACCACAAACACAGACCACCAAAGTTATACTTTATGCCTGCACAGCATATCTCTCGGTTAATTAAAATAACAAAAAAACCCACCCTAACTATTGTGTGCTTAGTAAAAGCAAACAAGAAAAAGTTATTTTATAACCAAAACATAAGAAAAAGCCTATTGTTGGTCCTCTAATCTTTCCTTCTTCCTCCGTTCTTCACCTGTGATGTGTACCATCATGCAGCAATGCAACAAAATACGCAGAAACTAAATATAGCAAACTGCACTACACCCCAGAACAGCGGCACGCAACACCACTCCCACCTTTCTGCATTATAAGTCTTGTCACGTTGATGAAAGAACGAAGGAACCAAAGCCATGTACAATGGCGCTGAGAACATCATGCAAAGCTGAAAATTAGACTGGGGAGTAAAATCTACTCACACGCAGCCTAAAATTAAAAAGTCGTATAGTGTTGCTGCTTTTTACTACAATTGGATTGGTCTGGCTTTCTTTGTAATTTCTCAAAAATATTATGTGTAAGATGACTAATTCCATGAGCAAGTGCAGAAATGTAGAGTCTCTTTCGCTATGTGCTTTTACTGCTGTCACTTGTAGATACTACTAACTGTACCCAAATCAAATCTTACTTTACACACTTCTCGCCTGAATTCCCTGAGGTTAACTGCACATGATAATGATTCCCACTGATAAACTTGTGCTTTAAATTAGACTTATCCTATCTATTTAAGAGCAGGCGGTAGTAATTCTCTGGAGGAAAGGTAGCAATTGAGAGGAAAGTGCCTTGATCAAAGACAATCTCCTGAGTATTCCTTATACACCCAGAATAGCTCAAAACCAACACAGAGGCAGGCAAAAAGCACGGCATTTCAGTATTTCTTCTTCTTTTAATCAGTGTGATTGCTTTCATCGTCCATTATTAGCCCAAACAAATTAGGCTTAAATGCATTTTCCTTGACAAAAAATGTGTAAGTGTGACATCCAAGACATGAACTGCTTGTTTTTATTGTATGGTAATGTTTTTAAAACCTAGTGAGGAAGTCATTATTTTGCCCTTTAAACCAATTGCTCATTTGTGCATTGATTAATTATTTTAAAAAAATTATACAGCCTTGCATATAAACGCATTTTCCAGTTCACAGGTGAAGGACTTATTTCAAATAGGCATATTTTTAATGCAATCTGTGCCACTCAGAGTATACATTTTAATAATAAAACCACCATTCTCGTTTTTTAGTGCATTCAAACACTGGGCTTTTACTTCACATTGTAGTATATGCTACTTTTTGTTTGCTGTGTGTATTACTGGCATAGTGCTACAGTTACACTGAGTTGGATTAGTGTTCAATATGGTGCCTAAACCTACTGTAAATCTGATTGCATGTTTATCACATCGTAAAAGCCTTTCTCAGTCTGTGTTCTGACTTCGAAGTTGTTTGTCTCAAATCTCTGGTCTCAAAGATTTTATATAGTGTGTATATCTTAATATTGTTTTCTGTCTACCTTTATGACTTCAGTTTATTAAGCAAGTATTAAAGTATCGGGGGAAAAAATTACAACTTTTTCCAGTATTAAAAAAAACAAAAAAAAACTGTATTATTTCAGATAATGTCCTTGCCAGTAAATTTCAAAATTATAAAAGGTGATAAAGGAATGTGAACAGGACATAAATGTCAGCCTGCTAGGGACTCCTGGAGAAATATCACTGGCATTTTCTGCTCATCCACTAATTGGAAATTGGCTGATACAAACGCTGTTCTCTGAAGTACCATTAAGTTTGGACTGACCGTTTAATATATATTTTTTGGAACAGCTGAACATAAAGGATGTTTCTGTAGCTACAGCCAGAGGTCAATTATAATTTTCACTTCAAAGGTGGAAGAACAAAGACCACACGTTCTGCTCATGTGTGTTAGTTAACTATGTCATCTAAAACATGGATCTTTGACTGTGACCAAAGTGTGTAAGGGTTTCTGTTTATTCCAACTTCAAGACTTCATCAGTGTAACAATTCAACACCTTTTCAAAAGACCTGAGCTCATCAGTCCGTCAGTCTTACTTGTGTTGGTTTATGTGTAAGGAAATAAATGATATTGATGATATCAAGGGAAGCTGAGTTACTTTTTAACTGTAATCACTATTTACTTCTTCATCTATCCATCCATCTGTCCTGCCCCGATCTCATCCTTCCTGGGGGGACACTAAGATATTCCCAAGACAGCTAAGAGATACAGTCTCTCTATCACCTTCTAGATCTTCCCCAGGGCCTCCTTTCAGTGGGACATACCCCAAGCACCTCACTTCGGATGCCTCACCCATGTGTCGTCCTAGTCAGACACCCAAACCATCTCAATGAGGTATAGTGGCTCTGCTCTGAGCTGCTTCTGAGCTGGGTAAGCTTCTTGTAAAAATGTTAATTTGGTTGCCGAAATACAGCTGACAATGGAAATCCCACTCTCGCTACAGTTAAAGAGAGACTGAATAGTTTGCAGGAATGAACCAGACACCCCTGATTCTTGATGGACTCTCCACAGAGCAGCATGAGGGACGTGGCCGTATGCCCTTTCTGACACATTCGGCCAACTCTCACATATCCTTGAGAATGTAAAGAGCTGATTGATGTTTCATGAACTCCTGAACCTGAGGTTTGACTAGCAGTCAGACTCATCTCTCCAGTACTCTATATCCCCTCTTGTGGGTAGAAAGGTCATATGGATCTTTCAGACTGGGTACAGCGTAGCCCCAAGGGTTAAGACCAAAGCGCCAAGCACTTCCCTTCAAGCCCTAGGCTTGGCTCCAGGGTGGGCACAAGTTACCCTGTTATGGGAAGGGTTACTTGGTCCCCTGATCTCACAGTGGGTATTCTGCTAGTTATTTCTATTTTATTTCCATCAGTTTGAGAGTTTGAATTTATGTAATTATTGAGACATTTTATAAAAGTATATAAAGACATAACTTGTTTTTGTTTTATTTTAAGTACCACTGGACTTAACTGCTCACTGCTACTTTATTATGACTGGATCTTATGTATTAGATACATATATGTATGTGTCTTTGGTTTTTACTTTTATTTATTTATGATATTTGTTGTTTGACTACTTTTTGGAAGTCAGATAATACCTCAGGAACTATAAAGATTAGCCAATCCAGTCAAATCCAGTGTGGCACATTTACAATTCACAGAGCTTGGTAACTCAGAAGGATACAAAAAAATAAAAATAAAGTATCTGCACGGTTTTAGTACAAGACACAAACAACTAAACACCCACAACACCTGACCAGTAACAATTAAACACGTACCGACACATCTAGGTAAAGGAGCGCTCCACATTCTTCGCCCGCCTCCCAGACAGATTAACTCTGGTGAACCCTCCAGGCGGTATCCCATATTACAGGAAAAAGACAAAGTGTCTCCAACACCAAAACTGTAGCCATTTCTCCTGCCAAAGCGAGGCATGCCGGGGTCCTCACATGGCTCCAAAGTATATTCTGCAGAAAAAAATAAATGAATTACATTAAACACATTATTATAATATAACAGACAGCAGGTAAAAATGTAAAATAACTTTTCTTTACTTCTGACTAAAAAGCCACAACCAGACAAATGTACTACATATACTATTCGTAGGAGACATGACATCATCTCTGCATGTAAATACATAAAATGTCAACTTTATTTATAGATTTCTGGAACAAGTGCATGACAATATTTGTGATTATGCAAGCAATACGAAAGAATTAGCTAAACTAATAATGTAAATGCTTACAATGAGGCCAAGATCTTGGGCTAATCTTAAATAACAATTTCGGATTAGCCAAAGGATGAATGCATGCATACATTCATGGGCATGAAGTCTCTCGCTCTCACTGGACAAGCCCTTTTAATTAATTCAGTAATTCTTGTGAAACTCCTGAATATGTAGTCTATTAAAATATAATCCTTGCAGGACTGCAGGAATGAACAAGAAGGACACAATTTCTCGATCTGAGTCGACTCCAGCACGCCCTGAGCTGAACTTGTTGAGTTTGTGTTTAGCAAGGTGGAGACTCAAAGCTATTTTCAGTTGGCTAAGACTGATGATGTGATGTGTTTTTTTAGGGTGTTCTGCTGAAAGAAAGTGCGTGTTGAGAATTTTAACACTGCCAAGTCAAATCTCTCATGACACCTCCTGTGTGTTACACTCTGAGAGTCAGCTTATGCCATCTGGGTGGCAGTAAAATATCACTCAGTGTAGTCAGGCCACTGCTCCTTTATTCCAGAGTCAGTGAGAGGGTACTGAAAGGACAGTTAGGCACAAGACCCTATCCTTTTTTTTTTTATCTACTTCTGGTTCTGCATGATATCATTGATGTAGGATGTTCCTAATATGATCATTATAGGTACTGTGGGCATAAAAGCCCCACCCAGCTGCTCTTCAAACCTTCTCTTTGCCACTGAGCAACAGCAAATCAGGAGACAGTAAGCGTGATTGGAGGGTGGCATTAAAGAGAAAGGAGCTAAAACAGCATGTTTCTGACCTCTGATGAGGTGAGGAGCTTCTGCCTTCATCTTGTTCTTTCCTCTCCTCACATACCATCTTTTAGTAGTGGATTGCTCTCAAATTAATATTGTGTAGCCGTCTGCTTTTTTTTCTGTAGTAATTTATAAGATTACAGAGGTAGTTCTCAATTCATGGAGTAAGATGTCAGTTTAGATAGTGAAAACTAAAAAAACCCATCAGAACAACAACAACTACAACAGAGTACAGCAAAACTGTTTTTGTATTATTCATAATATTCTGTGTTTTGTAGCTCAGCACCTATCGCACTCTTAAGTAATTTAGAGTGGAGCACACCAGTTCCTTTGGTTGAGTTATTCACGTGTGGCCCAAGAAGACACAATTTTTAAAAAGTCAATAACAGCAGAAGACACAGCTGAATGTTAAGATGTAAAAAGCTGGCACAAAAAAAATTATCTGTTTATCTACTTGTGGGAAAACAAAAAAAATTAAACTTTTTCAGCCCCCAAAGTACTCTGGAGGCCAATTTCAAAAACAGTTTTTAAAACCAAAGTTTATAAAAGAAGTTGTTTAGAATTTTGGATACATATAGTTATTTTTGGCAATTTTCAGTCTGTTGTTGTGGATGATTATACATGGATTATGCTTTGTCACTGTACATGTTACTTGACTGAGAGAATTATGTAGGCAGTGGGTGAACATGTCCAGCCTCCCTTCTTCTTCTATGATTATGACTTGTAAAGATCTGCAAGGTTCAGTTTGAATCCCGTTTTGTTTCTTCTTCAGACGATCTTTAGAGCTAAGTAAATCGACACTTTGGAGCAAAAGCATATCTGAACTAGCCACTAAATAGTAAGTTGGTTCAGTGGTTTTAAAGCAAGGTTGTGAGATATGAAGCCAATGCAACAATGCAACTGCTATAAAACTGCATTTCCTTGAAGGTCACTTGACTCCAAAGACTCCTATTGTAAAATGTTGAATTTTACACCAGACATAAATGCGAGTTTGGTACCTCCACTAACTGTGGTGTTGGTGTGAAGCGTTCAAAAATAATTAGCGTATAAATAACGAGGCTTTATGTGTGTTTTATAGTCAGTTTTTCTAAGATGTTTGTGCTCTTTGGTGAATCATTTTGTAGGATTTTATTTGTAGATTACTTAGCACTAATTAACTGGGTCTTCTTAGCTACTGCATGTAGTCATGGTAACCATGCCCATCTTTTATATGTAGTCTGTAGTTTAAAGGTACTATGTGGGTTGAACCACTGATAAAAGAAGGCTCATTATTCTCAATATTAAACTTGTGGCCAGACAAAGCATGGTACAATGTTTGACATGGGCTGGAGTAGCACATGCAGTCTTTACAATTAAGTAATGATCACATTCATTCATAACATATAAAATATCCAGCACTCACACTTAATCTTAAGCTCCAAACTAAAGACGTTTGTGCTTTTGTGACTGTATGTCAGAAATTCGATCCTATGAACACTGAATATCCATTTTTATTATTTAGAAGCAGTCTGTGATAAGTTGCCACATAAATGAACTTAATGGCATTTCTTTAGTGACTTTACAACCTGGCGTAAGGCTGCGACTTATAATTTACAACATTCATTTTAAGAGGCAGTAATTGTCTTTTCTGGTATAAATGTTGCTCTGCTCACTTCTCTTTAAAGAGAAGCCATAATTTCACAGTGGTGTCTTATGTCTCTGCATGAATTTCTAGGGTGAACCTGGCAAAAGTCCAGCTTGACTATTTTATTTTATTTTACTGGCACAATTCACACAGCAAGTTGTTACTTGACAGTTTTGCATTCAGTTATGTTTTATAATCTCAAACATTTCAACATTTGCAACATTACAGCATCGTTCCTGTGAGCAAATTAAGACAAACAGAAACCCTTGAAGTGACTAAACTGAGGGTAAAACTGAATATCGACTCGCTGGATTAAAATGATAAACTCCAGTCAGGAAAGTTACCCGAGAAAGTTATGTTGAAGCCCTCATATGAAATGGAAAAGTCAGAGATGAATCGCAACTGGGCTTTGAAGTTGCCATAGAGACCAGCATTGATGTTGCTAGGCAACTCGTTGCCGGTCAGACGAGCCAGAGGTTGCAGGAAACTCCCATTCTCCGTAACCAAGAGGTAGTCATGTTGGTCCTCCAGGTGAAAAGAATTGAACTGAAACTGGACTCCTGTTTGAGACACAAGCACAGACGCGTCAGAAGACGGAGAGAAAGATCAAAACAATTTATCAGTTTGCTTTATCCTCAGATGGTTCATGCACCTCGACTTATAATATGTATGAGTCATTATACTGGGACAGCAGCATATTCAAACTTTAATTGGTGACGATTTATTTTTGAGATCATTATTTTATTTGACTTCATTTTGGCAACATTTTACTTTTGACATGCTTTCACCAAATTGTCTCCATATGGCCCTCTGAATATTTTATAAGCCACAGAAAACAATGTAAGTTTGTGGATGTAGCATAGCAGCAGCTGAACCACTGAGCTTGCTGTACTGTCTCACACTCTGTCTGTCTCTATTAAGGAGTGTGGATCTCTGTGTATGTGTGTCTCTTGCCTTTCCCGTGGCTGACTTCAACAGTCCAGGTACAGTTGAGAGATGAAGGGTAGCTGTCTGGATAGCCGGGACTAAGGATGGTGCCCCAGGGACCTCTAACATCCCCACCACATAGAGCTGGATAGATTGAGAGAGACAGAGTGGGGAGAGAGAGGCAGAGGGAGGGAGATGAGCAGAGACAGGGGATGGAGGCAGAGAGAAGGTTAGCATCAGATTGTTGATAGCTAAAACAGATCATGTTTCCCTGTGGACCTTTAATACCACTTCTATAGTACGTACACACAAGCATACCCACACGCAAATGCTGCAAGAGGGGCAGAGGAAGACGGAGCAAAGGGGAGAGAGGGAGCATGGAAGAGAGACAGAGAGACATTTTCTCAGAAGTGGGTAGCAAGGTCTGCATGCAGTGTGAGCTCCAAACGTGTGTGCTTTCACACGTTGGGGAATAGGAAAACACTGTTTCACTGTGTATTCCCTTACAACTTTCCTTTAAATGTTGAAGTCATTTTTTTTCAGATTTATTCCTCCCACTGTTGCACAGACATAAAATAATGACATAAATAATGTAAAATCTGCCACACACTGCACTGGAATGATAAATAATGCATCATTTGTTGTTTTTGTGGTATATTTTAATGTTCTTGAAACAAACCGACGCCTAACAATGATTAGCGACACCGATGACTGTTATTCCTTAAAAAGGTGAATAACACCAGTGACAAAAGCTATGTGGTTTTTTTTTCCTGTTTACAGAAATGAGTTGAACTGTATGCCATTTATGCAAATTTGGTGATCTCTTCAATTTGTAGATTGTCTGCCAGGTACGGTGACTGTGACCACAATGCTCTGCATAGTACAAAAAGTGGCATGCTCACCAGACTGTAGCAGTTCTTGCATAAATATGGGAGGATTCTTGGTAGCCTGGATTCAGACAGGCTTTCTATTGACCTCGAAAAACATGCTCACATGCAGGTCCACTTGTGTGTCTGTAGTTTTTATGCACTGAATGATAGTTATTTCTAGCAGAACAGCAAATGCACATCAGCTATTTTGTTCAGTAACAACCTCCAGCTTCAAGATCCATATGGCTAACTTGATATTGTTGCGGTGATTAACCACAGCCTCACAATCATACTGTGTTTCATTGCCTTTTTGCAAAGACAAGTTCAGATGTTCAGACTAGTTTTGCTGAATATTATATACATCAATCATCTGATATAGTTAGAGCTACTACCTAAAAGGCAAAGTTTATTGTTATATAACTAGTGGCCATCTGGACAATAACTGTGTGGAGGAGAAATCTGAAAGCATTTGCAAGATTTCGTCGCTTTGCAATGCAGTGTCAGGAAACTGAGACATAAGCCGAAGAAAAACAAGGCTGGAATAATTTTTTATGTTACGTTTCCACAACATTAATGCTGCGTAATAGGTACATTGATTGTGTGCAAGAACTGTAAAATGTCCTTTGTCTGAAATATTTTTTCAGTTGAGTTTTATTCCAAGTGATTCAAGTCAGTGGTATCCGATGCAGTGAAGCAGGACAAATGTTTCCTGGAGACTACTTAAAACATTCAGAGTCTCACAGCATGGCCACACTATGACCCGTGCTTGTGCCGAGATGCACAGTTCAGACCAGGTCCAGAAAAGATTGGAAATGGCCGTAGCTCACTCTATGCATACTAATGCACGCCGACAGTATGTTGCCAGGTGCTTAATTTTTTGTCGCTCCACTTGCTTCATCTTACACTGGCCTGGCCCAACAGTCATTTTCTTTCACAATGCAACTATAAAATACCGTAACAAGGAGTAAAAGAAGCAGGCAGAGGGTCAATCCTGAAAGTTCTGCTGAAATTTCTGTGAACAGGACATTTTACCAGGAATTGTAGTGTGGAGCAGAAAACCACCAAATCTGACAACTACACCCCAGCTCAAATCTGTACAAACCCTTCCTTTGCTTCCTTTCTTGCTGACTCTTGCTACAACCGCTACAACATATCAGGAATTGAAAATGTGCTCAAACCACAACAGGGGATCACTAACTTTACACTGAACCACTGTGGTTTTAACACCAGCACTGAAAACAAGAGGAATGAGAAGTCAGGAGTGAGAATATTTCCAAACTAAACAAACACATAGATTCAAGCATACACTCGCACACATATAGAGCGCTATTAATTATTAACATTTTCTGCCAGAAGTTCTTTATTTTGAAGGCTGGCCTGTGTGAGAAATTTGAAACACCGCATCACATTTTTCTTTTTCCATTCACTTCATTCTTTCGCTCTCTGTCTTTTAGATCTGCCTTCAAATGCCTGGCCAAATACACTATGTGCTGCAATGCTGCAGTTGTCTACGATGGGGAATACTTGCATCAAACAAATGTTTCAGCTAATAAGGTTAACATATTTACAAGTAACCTCTGTGACCCCAAAGCCTACCCTTCAGAATTCCTCAAAATGCTCAGTTTAAGTTAAAGTTTTTTTCTGCTTCTGATGTCGGTATGATGCGATTACAACAGTCATGTCAAACGCACTGCTCTCACTGTGAATGCATACAGAAATATTTTTCTTGTGAGCAGCAGCCATTTAGAAGAAAGCTGGCTCAAAGGGAGGGGCAGAGGGGCAGTAATGGCTTTTCTCAGTAAAACAGGCTCAGAGACTATACAAAGGTCTTGTGTGAAATAAATAATTTGAACTGTGAATCGTGTAAAACTACTCCAATAGACCCTAAGAATAAAAAACATGGATCTGGAAATGGGCCTAATAGGTCCTATTCAAGTATAAATAGCACATATATGTTTGCTTCAAAAACTAAGCCATTGTGCTCGGCTGGCTGGGGTGATATTACTGTTATGTCTTTCATATTACATTATATACTTACTTGCCCTCATCTCTTCAAATGTAGAGTATGACGAACATTTGGTTTCTCGAAAAGCTTTCAAGGCTGAGTCGGCTGCCTTTGGTGATGTCTTGCTTGAATTTAATGTGCACTAGTTGTCAGTCATCACTCTATCCCATTTCTTACCAACTGCAGAAGCAAACAGTTTGTACACTTGTATGGGCACATATTGTGTAAACACCGTCTAATGCCATTCAGTCTGCAAATTCCAGGCAGCCTGCTTGATGTTTGTATGCTCAAACTGCCTCCTAGGAGGAAACTGCTGCCAGTCCCAGGAACAGTGCAATTCAAATGTGGTTCACAAGCGAATGAGCCAATAAGCCGAACCAAGCGAGCCAACGCATAACCGATGCAGCAGTGTTGCATCTTCCTCTTCACCCAGCCCTCCTGCTCCACCATGATCCGAATACGAGAAAGAGTGAGACAGTCACTGAGACAGAGGGAGAGAAAGAGACAGGTTTCCCTACTCTCCCTACCTAACCCCACCCCCAACCCCCACCAACCTCACCCCTCCCAACTCATTTGAGAGAGAAGAGAGAGGATGTGACAGCCAACACAGGCTCTCGTCAACCTTACCTCAAACATTCCTGTGTTCGTGGTTCACACAGGAGAGGAGGTGACAGGAGGCACATGGATAAAAGCGCCGCACACACACAAGCGCACACGCACGTACACAGTGCACATGCGTGCGCACACAGACACGAACGCATGCACAGTACTTGCCCACAGATCTCTAATCTTCTCCTCAAATCATCTCCTATCAGCCACAGCAGCCTTCACTGCAAATTGTTCCTGCGTGTGTGTGTGTCTATGTGATCAACCAGTGGTGTGACTCAGCCCCCCAGACAGCGATGGTGGCTCAACTTCTCCCTTTCTACACACACCTCATCCACTTTGTGTCTTTTGTAATGGATAAGGCAGATAATCTGCTTTTGTCTGAAAAATGTTTTGGTCTATAGAAGTGATTATGATTTCTGTGGACTGTCTGATCATTCATGAGCAGTGGATACTTAGACTGTAAAATATCCTTACCAGGACAGCAGCAAAGCTGACCTTGTGCTACATTGTGAATGTGCTACCACAGAGCAGACTGTGCATATTGTCCAGTGTCTATATAACACTATGTCCAGCGTTAAGACAAATGCTTCCCTTCTATTTAATGAACCTTATTATTGAATTGGATGTAAAATATAGTGCTGTTATAATAATAATGCACAATAAAACAAAGCAAATCATTTTATGCTGTGAGTGTAACTAGCAGGGAATGGCTGCCCATTTCTACATAAGATACCAAAACCATCTTCTTTTTCTGAGTGACCAAAGAATCAGCTTTCAGCTAATGGAGAAGAACATTTAACATACTTGCATGTGGTGTAACATTTTCCACAGTACACTCTGTTCTGAATTAGAAGCTCTTTTGGAATATTTACCATCACATGTAGGTAAGGGGTGGCTCCACCAGTGGTTCTTCTCGCACACTAGCGGCTCCTCATGACTGAGTCTATAACCAGAGTCACAACCAAACGACACCGTGGATCCGATGGAAAAATCCTGTCCGTACCGAATACCATTGACAGGGATGCCGGGGTCCAGACACGAGTAGCTGTCCACTGTGACGCCTGACAAAAAGAGTCATTTTGTTTGATTCAAAAATCATTTGAACATTAAATGTTACTTTACATAAACAAAAATACAAAAATATGCAGTACAAGGTAGACTGTTTGTTATTTGGTGACAGCCACTGAGGTGAGAACCACAACAGAAGTGGTTTTGTTTACCTTCTCAAGTGTTTACATGCCATCTGCTGTCAAATTGAACATACACTTCAGATAAAAATGAAGGTGGAGTTTGAAGATACTGGCGGTCTACGCCATTAGTACTGAGTGAATGGAAGCAAAACAAGGGGGTGGATGGGTGGGTGGTTTGGGTTCTTCTTGTTTTTAAATCAACATCATTTTGTAACTCAGAGTATAAAGCATATCTATCTTCTGTACAAACAATTAATGCTTTCAGTTTTTGTTGAAAAAAATCAGTTCAGGTTCCTGGGCACCTTACTTTGGAGATTTTCTGGTCACACCCAACTGGAGAGATTGCACATATCTCATCTGGCCTGGGAACACTTTGGAATCCTCCAACTCGTGGACCCTGTGGCTTGAATACCCTGCTCAGGCCGGTGCCATCAACACCCAACTTCAATTTCTTTCTGATCTAATATCTCATATGCATTACAGCTGGTGTGAACCAAACAGAGGATGGTGTCTAATTTTTCTGTAGGCAATGCAAGGTAAACTTGTGAAACAGTAGCATAATGTCGTGAGATCACGGAGAATATGAATGTGGTAAAGAGCATACTTGTCTCTAAAAATATACAATATAAAATATATTTAACAAAGTATCTTCATATGAATGGATCAGTTTTAAATGCATGTGTATTTTTCATTTTTTTGTGTGTAAAATTTGCAGCTATAAATGCATATGCACGTGCACATACTATATGTGCATACATATATAGTGTTTGCATCTAACTTACTTTCATAGAGTATTTTGAAGCCAGCATTTGACCGGCTGTTATCAGTGGTAAACAGCAGATAAAGAAAGTTGCTGCTGCTGAAAAGGAACTGGGGGACTTGGGTGCCATTAAAGGAGCCAACCAGAGGAGACAGGAGGTTTGGACCATCATGGATCTCCAAGAAGTCATAACCCAGTTCTGTCTGGAACCTGTGAAGATAAAATGTCAGGACATTATATTATAACTGATTGTGATTTAAAAACACTGATGAGATAATGAAAAGTTCTTCAAAGGTTTCACACCATTTACAGGTTTTGGAGGCAATTTTTTCAATATAAATACACTTTACGATTCGTAAACAACAGTCTATGTCTTGTCTCTACCAGCAGTTCACAGCCCAGAGAACACATAATTTGAACAAAAATATTGCCTGCCTTCCTAGTCAAAAGACAGCTCTGTCAAAAATTTACAGCCTAGAGAATTATGAGTCATGTGATATTGTAGGCGAATCTCCATAAACTTTAAATCTTGTAAATCTTCACTGTTGCTTGTTACCCATTCAAAGCTCTTTCTAATATTCAGAATCAAAGAGTTACTGTATGCCACCCACCTGTCAAATGTGATTTTGATGGCACGTCCAGGTTCTGCTTCAATCACCCACTCACAGTTAAGGGAGTCTTTGTAATAACCAGGCCACCCAGGAGATAATATCACTCCACTTGGAGCCGAATAGTGGCCTCCACATGGGGCTGTGAGGGGAGAATAAAGAGGCAAGTGAGAGAAGAAGTACAGGACACCCAATGTGTCCAAGTGCAAATTAATGTGTAACGAAAGAAATTACAATACTGTGCAAAAAATTTGAGTCTCTGCTCATTTGCAGTAATACACTGAAACATGTACATGGTAGAAATACAGTGTATAAGGCAAAACAGAGCGTGTACAATTCTAATAAACTAGAAAGTCAATATTTGGTATGACCATCTTCATTCATCAGCACAACCTGAACTGACTTAGTCAAGCTTTCTTGCAGTTTCTTACAGTGGTCATTTAGAAATAGACATTCAACCCCAGACTACATGAATAATGTTGAGGTCCAGGCTCTGGGGAGACCAATCCATGACTGATACTGAAATGCAGCCCTAAACCACGACAGAGCCTCCACTGTGGGCGTGACACTTTCATCTGACCTCCTCTGTACATATTGATGACAATTTGAATCAAACACTGCAAACATTGGATTCATCACTCCTAAGCACCTGTTCCAAGTTCACCAAGTTCTGTTCAGCGAACAGTAAATAGATCAACTGAAGGGCCAGATGCGTCATTCAGGTCGTGTTTCAGGTCTTTATTGGATTTTATTTCCTATTTCTTCAGGACATGCCTTTAAATCATCTAATGTATATCGTTTTTTAGTCACTTCACCTTTTGTCCTCCACTTGTCCAGTTTCTTCAGATTTTTTAAGGACGGACTGCACACCATGCTATGCCAAGTTCTTAGCTAATAGTGCTTTTTGAATCATCTCGCTGATGCAAAAATCCTATTTTATGCTGGTCAGTTGTGTTATCTTTAAATTTTTTAAAGATTCAATTAATAAATGAGAGGTGAGTGTTGCACAGTACTGTATATTTAGTCAAGTTTAGCGAATCAGGCCCACCTGCTACTAATAAGTAGGTATTTTTATATTTACATTTTTAAAGTTTTCCTTTTTTACATTGGAGTTGTGCAAAAGCAAACTCATAACTTGAATTTTACTGTTTATTCTGAACACAGTGGACTTCTGTGGACTTCGTAATCTTGGGTCAAAAGGAAACACGATTTCAACACTTCTCTTTTCTTTTAGCTGCACAAAAGTTCTATTATGTTCACCAGCTGGACACTAACACTGTTGGCTTTTGGCTGACAGCAAGCTGAAAAATGAAAAATCTGCTAAAATATTTATTACAAATGAGGGAAAGAGAAGAGAACAGTTTTATGCATATAAGTTAACTTGTCAGTACGATTAACATTTTCCACACTAGACACAGGCATTTGATGCTTTGGCAAAATAGCCTATACGTAGCATACTGTAGGTTTAATTACCATTTAAATACTCCAAAAAACATGCAACAGATTCAGATTCTTGCCCTTGACAGAGATTCTGATGAAGCAACCCACAGCTTTGAATATTTAATAAAAATAAAGATAAATTGTGTGCTCAGAAATATGTCTACAGTACATGATGCAAGGCTAACATAAAATATTCATATTATGTAAATATACACGAACACTTAAAAGGAACATGAACAATCACTCACCAGTTATTACAATGTAGTATTAGCCTAGAGCTATTCTGCTGCAGTCTTTTTTCCAAATTTATTTAAACTTTAACAAAGTGTCTCAAGTCAATTTGTTCTAGTCTGTACCTCCTGAATACAAGTAAGTGGATTTTCTATCCAAGTGGTTATAGACACACATTAGATACAATGGATCTTTGGGACTTTAAATGACCTGGAGCATAATTAACACAACCCTTCTTTGTACAATCAAAGGCTTTGTCACCAATAGCTGTGTTGAAAATATCTTGAGCTAATTATATTTACCACTGGAGCAATTTCAAAAGCACTTGTGCTCTGGCGAACATCTCTTCATTCCGTTTGAGAATCGCAGGTCAAATTCGCATTTTATTTTTCTGTACTCAACAACTTTTACATAAGCTGTTGATTACACTCTGAACTTATGCGACTTTACTTTAAGGTAATAATATAAATAACTTCAGGCAAAGTGCTGCGCCACGACTTTACTTGACATTTGAAGAACTTTGTCACAGTTCTGTTTAACACATTCACATAGTGCCCAGTGCCTTTACTTTCACATTGAGTTACCGGTCATCTCTGCTGCACTCCTTCCACACAGAGAGGATTTTAAATTGCCAAGTACTACTACAGACAGAATATTGGTAAGCTATTAGCTATGTGTGTGGCAGCAGTTTATTAACAGTTATTTCCCTCGGTGTTTAGGTTAACTGGCCACCTCCATATTTTTCCTTCTGTTGAACTGACAGGATATAATTTCTGCCTCCACAGAGTTTTTACAGCATTAATGATGAGATCTTGGATAGCATATTGTTCCCTAGTTAATAGTTTAAGCAGCAATCCAGCCAATATTTACCTTCACATTTAGGAATAGGCCCACTCCACATGACTTTTCCTCTTTCTAACTGACAGGAGATGGTCTCAGTTCCTTGGGTTTTGATAAAACCGTCCTCACAAACCACAGAGATGGAGCTGCCAAGCTGGAAGCTATCACCAAAGCGGCGAGCGTTGATGGGAATGCCAGGGTCTGGGCACTCATTATGGCCAAATGCTGTGGTAAAAAAGTTACAAGGAGACACAGATATGATGAGGGAGATATTGGAGACTAGCGCTTCACATAGAGAGACAGACACACACACGAGAAATGTTATTAAAGAATATGAGACCTATACTTTACAGCCATTCACAGGCTATGTTTTGCTCATCATTTTGATGAAATATTTCAGAA
This sequence comes from Oreochromis niloticus, assembly GCF_001858045.2. Taxonomy (NCBI): domain Eukaryota; kingdom Metazoa; phylum Chordata; class Actinopteri; order Cichliformes; family Cichlidae; genus Oreochromis; species Oreochromis niloticus. Next base: position 19,293,521 of record NC_031985.2, on the reverse strand, counting down.
GTGATGATACAGATCTATATGCTGCTACTTGAAGTCTTCTGCTGTTCGGTCCTTGCCAGCAAAATATCTAAAAAATCTCTTGTCTGTTTTATGCTCCCATCATGGTGTTTGCACATATGATCATTGCTCATAATACAGTATGTTTGTTTGATGCTTTGTATGCATCTGCTCCTGATAAAACTATAATGGTCCGGCTCATCATATTGGAACCCTGTGCAAAGTCCAGCCTGTGAATGCTCATGTTTTGCCAGTTGAAGCAGTTTGGTGTTTTTAGTTGATAAAGAATTAAAGATGCACTCATAGAAAAAAATAAAGTTATATACACAAAATGATGTGAGATGACACATCACAGATAGAGTGTGAGAAAACTCGTGGACAGAACACTTTGGCAAATATGTTTGCCGTCAAACGCAGTCTGATGCAAAGATCAATATCAATTTCCATTTCTGTTGCCCAGTATCCAGACGTGTTTTGCCTAAATTAGCTCAAAGACTGCAAGCGGGGGCAAGATCCTATTTGGTGTGTATGCTGTATCCTGATGTCTTATAAGCTAGTCAACAACGCATCACATAGATTTTGATCAGTTCCAAAGATTTGCACAGATGACAACAATGTAAGGGAGACGGAGCTAAAATTCTAATGTCTATTCTAATGCAGGTTAAAGAGGCACGATATGATGTTTAAAAAAAGACCATTTATGAATTTTTGGAAGATGAATTTTTTTTCACTTTTGACGGAAATAGGCTAACTGTTTCCTCTTTTTTCAAGTCTTTCAAGCCTAAATACATCCTGGACCTCTCTATGTACTGGACGCACAGAGATGAAAATGGTATCTATCTTGTCATCTGAGTCTATGTTTGACAACAAACAAAAATGTTTGCCCAAAAATGTTCCTTTAAAGCTTCTCTTGCCTTTGCTACTTCTTTGTTCTGCAACCTACACCTCTTTTCTTAGCTGCTATAATAATCACAGGACCTCTCTTCTATAACCCGTTGTCTTCAGCACTACTGAAACGTGTAGTTGGTAGTGAATTAAAAGAGCTTTATCTAAATCAAACTGAAATATTTACTACATGGTTTTCAACATCTTGGTTAGAAGTTATGCCAAATTTTACATGGAGCTCTTTGCAGATGTCTTGAGCTACCCCTCATTTATGTTGCTAGGAAAATAGGGAATAGGTACAGCGATTTACTGAAAAGTGCAAACATGCATCCAAGTGTAGCATATAAAGCAAAACCACACTTGTTTGTACAATCGTAATGGGCCTGGAAGTCAAAATTTGGTATGATCACCAACACAACTCTGTTTTCTTCTCATTTCTTTAAGTAGTGTGTAAAAATAGTTTTCTAGGCTTCTTGAAGGACATTCAAGGCTCTTCTTTGGATGTTGGCTGCTTTTTGTTCTGTTCTCTGTCAAGATGATGCCACAATGCTTCAACAATTTTTAGGTCAGGTCTCTGGGGAGGCCGATCCATGACTGATAGAGTTCCACTGTCTGTTTTTTTTTTTTTTCCCAGGTATTGTTTTACTGCATTGGGATTGTATTTGGGATCACTGTCATGGTGAAAAATGAAGCTGTTACAGGTGTTCAGATCATTTCCAGATGGTACTGCATGGTTATGGTGCTTTTCTGCATTCATAATACCATCAATTTTGATAAGATCCCCAACATCACTGGATGAAATGAAGCCCCAAACCATGAGGTTTGCGTTACGTCGGTTCATCCTTTGAGTTAGTGCTTTTTTATGCTTGAGTTATTTATCGGTCAGTCTCAAGTAACATTCCTCTGATAATGGCCAAGTACAAGGACGGGAGTGAAAATGAATGAAAGAAACAGCCTATTGTCCAAAGGAAAACCTTGAAAGACCTTCAGAAAGCCTAGGGAACTAATGCTCAAGATCACTTTAAAAGATCACTTTACAAGAAAGTCTGACTCCTTGGAAGCAAAATATAATGAAATGAGCGGTGGCTCAAGAGTTCTGCAGAGTACTGTGTAAAGTGCAATCATATATATATAACACTATATTGCTTCAAAATTAACAGTGCCTTTATTTCAGTCTTTTTGGGGTTCTATCATTGCAAATTAAAAAAATATATGGCTATAAATAAAATTTCAGATTTCAAGCTTAACTTGGATTTCGATCATGTAAAGCATTTTATGATAATTCTATTTTTAGCAGAGAAAACAAAGTTGCTCATTTGCCTAGATTTAGGCCTAAAAAGGAGGATAGAATACATACTACTGTATGTGATATTAAATCCTCTTCCTGACATAGAGTGATCAGCCTGAAACTCCAGCCTCAGTGTGTTGGTATTAGACGTCAGATGGGAGGGACTCTCGGCTCCAGAGAACCTCCCAATGACGGTGGCATCATTTGTCTCGCCATCTTTCACTGTTAGGGAATCATAAGGTGCCTCAAGGTCAAAGTCATTAAATGCCAAGTGTATTCTGGAGCCCGGATCTGATTGGATGAGCCAAACACAGTTCATGTTGTTCCCATAGCCTTCTGGGTAATCCGGTGAGAGGACGGTTCCTGAGGGAGCAGTGAAGTTGGACATGCAGGGGACTGTGGGAGGAAGAGAATTACAAAATCACAGACAGTAACAGACAGAGAGACAGAAAATTTTCAGAAAGCATATGAGGGAGGGGAAAGGCATACAGGGAGAGAAATTTTCTGTTAAATATTCATCTCCACAGCGTCATCGGTCATCATGCGCCCCAGGCCATAATAAACTCTGTACTGTCGCCTCAGTGACAGGTCAGACTGAAATTTATCAACATCACAGCAGTGCACATGCCACATTTTTCTAGTTCAATCCAATGCTGTCATATACCTGAAAATCAATTACAAATAATTTTACCACTTACATATGCATATAGGGATATTTGCAGACCATTGATTGTTGTCTTGGCAGGAGATAGTTTTTTCTCCAATCAGCTCAAACCCAAACTGGCATTCAAATCTCAGGATTCCTCCATTTGAAAAGTTGTCACCTTCTCTTATTCCATAGAGAGGAGTTCCAGGGTCTCCACAACTCTCTTTGTCTATTTCTGGAATGACACAGATTCAAAGGAAGACATGAACAGCAGCATGGTCCCCAAAGACGGCTATAAACAGGCCATGTTGACAGGAATCCTAACCTAAACCATTAAGATCATATGCTATATACTTCAGTCACTGTGAAAAGACAACCCATAAAAAGATAACATGAAAAATGGCAAAAAAAATCCAGCTGCCAAGTAGATGAAACATAACAAAGTAATTTGCTCATTCAGCATGAAAAGAAGAAAAAGAGTAGCACATACCAAAGGAAAACTGAAGAAAGAGCTGGGACTGACATAAAGTGCTCACTACATACAGCCCAGCAATAGAAAACAACTTTATAGAGACAATTTGTGAGTACTGCAGTCACAGAGGTTGCCAAACTTGGTCAAAGTGTTGGGAAATTTGGTGAAACTAGCTACTTGTTTACAATCATTACTTGACTCTTATTTGCATTATTTAAATATCAATTTTGTAATGCTTCTATCATCATTTGTTTTTTTACAAAATCTTGCCGTAACACCCATGACTGTACAATTTGACAGCAGTAGAGCAGCGGTCCCCAACCCCCGGGCCACGGACCAGAGTCGTTTGGTACCGGGCCGCGAGAGTTGAGGCGAGGGTTTGAAATTTATGGTTTTTGGGGTTTTTATTGGTTTTTATCATTGTTTTTTAATCGTTTTTATCGTTAACTCAGTTTCCCTGGGTCTTTTTGCGTGTGTTATGAATAAATCTTCTTTTTTTTGGTACCGGCACTGGTTTTATGTTGTTGACATAAACCGGTCAGTGGCACAAAAACGGTTGGAGACCGCTGCAGTAGAGGACACCTTGGGTCACGTGGATGGTACTTTTGAAGTAGTTTTTGGTGTTATGAAGAAACTCAAGGGTGACAAGACACTGTAAACTTTATACCTTATATCTGCAACTCAGCTTTACACCTGTTACTTCAGTTTCGTGACTTTAGCTAAATTATAAATTAACTGTTTTTGACAGCCAGCACACCGAGTGTTTCTTCCCAGAGTCTGGCCTTAACAACATTTGTGCAACCATGCAGTGCTATCAGTCTCAAATCCTCCGTGGTTATCTTACTGTGTTGTGCAACACTATGTCATGCTACAAGAGCTCATCGTCCATTTTGAACAGAAACACACTGCCAACTGAATCTAGTCTTACTTGAAGGTGATTGGCTCTTGTTTTGCTGAGTCATGCGAATTTCTGAAATGCGTCTGCTTCTCAGTTCATGTAGCCTGGAGCAAATTTTGTATCCCTCTCTTTCTGTTTCCTCCTTCCCCTGAGTTTGCAAGTATTCATGACACATCTTTTTTTTAACATTGACTCTGACCATAAGGTTGGACAGATCCTTCTTCTGATTCTACATAAAGGCTCCACTGTGTCACCATAACTCTTTATAATATGTTGTATACGGGATATCAGGAAACATACTTTCTATTTTCCCAGCCTTCCTCTCTTTTAATCCCCTGCTCTGCTTTCCTGTTTTCAGCATTATTTACAGGAGTGGCCCATGGCACAAAGCAAAGGTGTGTGTGTGTTTTTGAGTGTGTGCGCGTTTCTGTGTGTTTCACTGTTGCTGCGAATGTGTGTCTCGGTGTGCGTGCTTGAGTGCGTGTTCGTGATGTATTGCATTAATTTCCATCATGACATCGTCTTTATGAGACCCACAGACTCAACCAATCACAGCCTGCCTAACACACTTGCTTGCACGTGAACACACACACACAGATGCACAGACACATAGCGAAGGAATTGAGAACAAATTACTTTGGAGAGAAAGCGGCACGCTGTCGGAACATTCCTGTATTGCTACTGCTTTTCTTCCTCACATGCGCTCACACACACACACACACACACACACACACACACACACACACATAGTACAGTACATGCATGCAACACACAGAGACTTAAACAAACCCAATCACCCATATGCAGTCAGTGTCTTCCTTTGCATCATACACACTGATGCATCCACACACACACACACACACACACACACACACGCACACACACACACACACACACATATATAATCCTATTGTATTTGTAACAACAAGGCTGACAGATTCACAAAGGGGATTAGACTCCTCAAAGAGTATCTAAGAGTGTGAGTGAATATGTAACTTCTACATTATGTCTGGATTGCACATTTAGCTAAATTCCAATTCACGCCATATTCTCCACAAGAATACATACCCTGATGAGGTACAACAATAAAACCAGTGGCAAAAAAAGAGTGAATAACACTGATGAAACCTTTCGTCCAGGCATTTACTGTAGGTTGATGTTAACTGTACAAGTAACTCCCATCTAAACACATGCCTGCAGCCAGCAAAACACCATAAAAAAGATCCATAGGTGTTACCCAGGTTCTGTAAGAACACGAGACCCATCCCTCGAGGTCCTGTATCCATGACCTTGTGGGTCAGAGCCATTTAGGTGTGACAAGTATGACCTACACAGTATTAAGCAGGTGGTTTTCATCTTCTTTGGTACATACAGGCACGTACAGACACACAGGCACACATAAAAGGGTAGTGTGCAAAATACACTACCTATTCCATATCTGAAAGAATAAGGTAATAGATTTTGGAAGGGATAATGAGACTGAGGGAAAAACTTTATTGGCTGTTTCTCTTTTGTGACAACTGTAAAATGCGCTTTAAGGCTTTGTTGCTAATGGTGAATGAATGCGTAATGTATCATATGCATAGTCTAATCTCTGCTATATGCTGCAAACTGTTTCTTTCAACTGGAGGCTGCCGCTGTTCTGCTATAACAGAGGTCACAAAATAAGAGCATTAAACCCATTAAACCACAGCAAATAATAATCTAAGGCAGCTCTTATAGCAACGGAAAAAAAGAGGTATTGAGTGGAAAGTCTATTAGTACTCTCAAACAGGTTTGCAATGTGAAGAAGAAATGAGAAATTCAGCCCGTCTAATTAGCTTGTACTTGTCTGATTCTGTGACCTAAAGGGAGTGGCTCAAATTGACTTGTTCACACTGTAGACATCAGCGAGGATGCTCTGTTGAATAAAAATGATCTCATTTATTACACTCACAATACTGACATTCTTTTCTGCCTCTCTCAGGTTCCAAACCAGGCCACCGAGGAGCTTTTGAGGATTGATTCGATGGGAGATGTGTATAAGAAAGACATCAATTTTCTGTTCTCATTAAAACACACAATCTCTGTCAGTGCTTGTTACACAAAGTGCACAAAATGTTTTCTATTCAATTGTGTAACTTTCAAATACCAGTAAATCTCACTAAATTGGACTTCAGGATGACAAATAACAACTGGGGTGCATTCTTTGATCTTGACACATTATGGTGCAGAAATGTATCACTTCAGCCCGCTGTAAAAACGCCTCGGCAACCCACCCACATCCTGCCTCATGACCTTGTAATGATCATCAGTGAGCTTCAGAAAGATTCCTGCAATCATCTATGTAGAAAAAAAAAAATACAGACCACAGAACGAGACCCATGTTGCACATATTGCAGAGGCATTTTTGTCAATAATACTTTAGAGATGTTTAGGTTACTTCTCTCCATCTGGAAACATCATCCCACAAAGTCTAAAAGAACAAATCTGAACAACTAAAATAAAAGTGAACGTGCAACAGCCGTCAAGTACACAGTATCAAATCAAACCAGAAGTGCAAACCAAGGCTGCCGAGTGTATACTTAAGTAAAGTTAAAGCACCGTTTTCCAAATCTCGCTTCTGTTTAAAGTAAAAGCAAAGAGCTTAATGAGCTCTAAAAACCATCTGGAGCTCCTCCTCAATGAGTTACTTCATGACCAGCGAGGGCCAAAATTACATCTTGTAAGCAAACATTGCGAAATCAGTCTGCGTCTGTTTATTCTAACTTAGCATTTAGAGAATCCCGTGGACTGGGAAACTGACGTCTGAAACCACCATTGAGCAAAACAACTCTTCACTCATTGTGCCTGCTCAGTTACCCAATGCCATGTCTAATTTGAAATATATATAATTTATTAGGTCTTAATGTGAGAAACAATTAAATGCCTTGTAAATTTGGATGGACTGATCAGCATATATAGCATTTCAACACCACTGCCTGGACTGAAGATTACATGAGTCAATAATTCATGAATAGAAAATGAAATACGCTTTACAGAGTTGTGATTAGGTAAGCCCTGCCCTTCACGAGTTACCTCGGGAACGCACACGCTTACAAAAAAGAAAAAAGTAAAAAATGCATCTAGCTTTGACTCACTACCCCAATACTCAGCTTACCCACTGTAAAATTGAACCACATTTCTGGTTATGTTGCGAATAAATATTTCATGAATTTGTATTTTATGGTCCCTCTGCCGCACTCAATGAATGCTGTTTCATCCGCTATGATCAAGAGGGTCCTTCTCAATACCTGAACTATGTACAGTGGAATTGAAATACCACAGGCTCTGCAAGATCCAGTGTGGCTTTTGTTATTCTTAGAAATACTGTGTCCACCAGTAAATAATATCCATAAGATAATTCGGTTTATCTGTCAGGCATCATTGCAAAGTCCCTCCCTCTTTCTCACTCTCCATTTAGAATAACCGTGCAATCTGATTAGTCCATAAACAATTCTCATGCATCTATCCAGGTTGCACAGAGAAAAAAACCCAGACTGCTCCAAGCTGAAGAGAAAAAGATGAAGAGGACTGGACAAATGATAGACAAAGCATGGCAGGGTTAACACAGGAAATGTATTATAGATAGAGGTAAAGAGTAGTGTATTAGACAAACCTGCTGTCACACTTAAAAATGCATGGAAGCACAACCACAGACCGAGATGAATTCATCACTGACTGCCATACATTGCTGTCTCTCTGTCTCTCTCAGCACACACATACATTAAGGATCCGACGAATCAAGGGTCATTGTGCCATAAAAATCCACCTTGACATCCTTCCCTCCAATAAAGCACATCACATATTAAAAACCATAAAGAGCAGATGAAAAAGCTAAAATAAAAATCTCAGAAGTAACAGCTGAAATTATGGCTCAGTGATGGGATCGTGTTTAAGGCAGAATAGAGCAGAAAAACAGCAGCCTGTACACTCAAAGTCAAGTATGGGAATATCAGCATATAAATTGATGATTTTAGTCTTTCCTGTGCAGCAATAGCAGATAAGCTAATAGCGCACTGCGATAAGCCTGGCAACACCTAACTACAGTAGAGGGAAAAAAAAACATTTGTCATGAGATTAACACCATTTCACCCTTTTTTCAGCTGGCCACGAAGCAGGCACTTGATGTTTATGCTGCACTTCTCAAGTCTGCTAGATCGGCATTATATAACACAGGATGATGGGATAATGCGAGAATGATGCACTTAAAAAAGCTGGAGCTGGGGGGAATGACTCATCGCTGGAAACTAATTCTCAAAATCACCATTCAGATGTGTTTGTATGAAAAAGTCAGAAAAATGATTCAAATATTTGCACTTTTTGTTCTTTTAAGGCCACCATACATTAAAAAAATCCATACACAGATTTCTGTACTGTGTTTATGGACACATACTATATGACAAAACTGGTAATACAGATTACTTGCTCAAAATTAATACACGGTCCAAATCAGAGTTTTTCTTGGCTCAGAATTGGTTGTTAGAAGTGAATACTGGCAATTACAAAGGCATAACACACCTGGTAATCAATTTAATAGTCGCATTCCTTATCAAAACACTCCTTGAAGGCGAGCAAGAGCCAATAACTTTTTTCAAATGGTAAGAATCAGCGAGTACTCCAAAGCGGACCAGAGGGTATCCTCTGTGTGGAGTGTTGACTGCTGCATCAATCCAATTGGCAGCTGGTGGGTTTAAATTATAGAAAGCAATGTTGGTACTCTCAAATCTCACTCAGTACTTAAAAGCTCAAAACTAAGATGAAGTGGTGGTGATGCTTGAATGGTGAAGCCCCTCTGCAGTCATACAAAGAGTCTTACAAGGCTTTTCAGCCAAAATTATTAGTTTAATTCCCCCACACTGATACCCATAGCCTCACACCAAAACTGTCTTTTCTTTTTGATTTTTTTCGCTGTTTTTGCTAAAACAATTGGATAGTAAAGATGGACTTTATTCAAAAACTCCATCTCATAAAGACAAGAAGAAGATTCAGTACAGTTTTTTCTTCTGTGTTGTGGTAATTCTATTTGGAAAAGAACATATTCATATTTTCAATATTAGTTGAACAGTTGAAACAATATGATTTATTCATCAGTCCTATCCACCAAAAAGAAGAAAAACATAAACGCTAAACAACAGCAAGAACACTATACTGCTGAAACTAATGAACTTGAGTGACATCCCGTTTTTAATCCACAGAGTTTAAGGTTTAATGTGATTTTGCCCCACCCTTTGCAGGTATAACATCTTCAACTCATGGCTTTTCACAAGGTGTAGGACTGTATTTATGGGAACTTTTGACCATTCTTCCAAAGGTGTATTATTGATGTTGATGTTGGCAAAAGGCCTGGCTTGCAATCTGTGCTCTAATTCATCAAAAGATGTTCTGTCATGTTGAGGTCAGGACTCTGCGCAGGCCAGTCAAGTTCTTCCACACCAAACTCTTTCATCCATGTCTTTATGGACCTTGCTTTTTGCACTGCAATCATGTTGCAACAGGAAGAAGCCAACTGTTCCCATAAAATTGGGAGCATAAAATAGTCCAAAATGTCTTAATGCTCAAGCATTAAGGGCACATTAAGAGTTCCTTTAACTGGAACTAAGAGCCTTAACCCAATGCTTTGCATTGTGCTTGATGATGTACAGCTTGGATGCAGCTCCTCAGCCACGGAAACCCATTCAATGAAGCTCTCTATGCAATGTTCTTGAGCTGATCTGAGAGCCATGTGAAGTTTGGAGGTCTACGTGCCTCCGCATCTGCTCCCACTCTGTGATTTTATGTAGCCTTCAGCTTTGTGGCTGACTTGCTGCTGTTTCCAGTCGCTTTGACTTTGTTATAAGACCACTAACAGTTGACTTTGGAATAATTAGTAGTGAGGAAATTTCATGACTGGACTTGTTGCACAGGTGGTATCCTATCATGGTACCACAGTGGAGTTCATTGAGCTCCTGAGAGGGGCCTATTCTTTCACAAATGTTTGTGGAAGCTGTCTGCATGAGCAGGTGCTTGATTTTACACACCTGTGGCCATGGAAGTGATTGGAACAAGTCAATTCAATGATTTGCATGGGTGACTGAATACTTTTGGCAATTTTTGTAGATGAATATAGTAAATACATAAATACATAAAGAATTCTAAAAATAGCTTCCAGTGTGTATGATAATCATATTTAGTGACTTTATAGCATTACTGTAACAGGTTTATATGTTCACACTATGGATTCCAGATATTTTTCAGACACAACTCTCTCTAACTTGGATGTGTAGACATTAATAATGCAAATAACTGATCATAAGCAAGTATGTGCACCTCTACAAGAGCTGAAGTTTGGCAGTTTGGTATTCTGGAGCAAAATGGAAAAGAGGAATGCCTGAGCCACATTGATCTTTTGGAAGCAACTGTTGCTGCCAATTAAACTAGGAAGGGTTATGAGGGCATTTCCAAATGATTTGAAGTCTATCATTCCACAATGAGAAAGATTACTGAGAAGTAGAAAACATTGCAGATAATTGCCAATCTTTCTGGGAGTGAATGTCCCAGCAAATTCACCCCAAGGTCAGATTGTGCAGCGCTCAGAGAAATTGCCAAAAATGTAAAGCATCTCAGACTTTACAGGCCTAGGATGGTAAATCTTAAAGTTCGTGAGAGTACAATTAGAAAAAGACTGAACAAATATGGCTTGTTTGGAAGTTAGAAAGCCTCTCTCTAGAAAGAAAATGGCAGCACCGCTTAGGTTTGCAAAGTTGCACACAGCATATCAGCACAAACTCCTCATCAACTATCAAGCACCGTGGTGTAGGGGTGATGATTTGCGCTTGTTTTGCAGCCACAGGACTTGAGGACCTTGCAATCATTGACCACAAATTCCTTGGTATACCAAATTATCGAGAGTTAAACGTGAAACCATCTATCTGACAGCTAAAGCTCTGCCAAAACCAGGTTATGAACAACACAATGATCCCAAGCACAGCAGCAAATCTACAACATAACATCTGAAAATGAAAAGAATCAATACGTTGCAATGGCTCAGTTAAAGTCCAGAGCTCAACATGATTAAAATGCCGGGTTGGGACCTTAAGAGAGCTGTGCATAAACAAATGCCCACAAACGTCAAAGAACTGAAGAACACTGTTAAAGCAATGTTAAATAAATAATAACATGGTGTAATATATGTCAGCATTTTATATCTTGGTGAGGACCTGATGAATTTTTTTCCTTGTATGTAAAACCTTGGATTGAACGAGTGTGTGCTTTCTTTTTACCATGACTGTGTATCAATAATCCTACTGAAACAAATACATAGATATGCCAATACATTATATCCTCAACCCTCACTGACACCTCATTATGGACTGTGAAGACAGATACACAGCATAAGCTCATGATAAATGTATATATCCACAGAGTAGACAGAAACTCATTGAAACGTTAATGTGAACACTGTCGATAATGTCGCAATGCTGCCTTAAATCAATAGCTGTGACACGCCATAGTTTATAATTGACTGAAAGACTGGTGTAAAGTCAAGCTTAACTTCTAAATGTGGGGGACATAACTATGTTCTCACTGTCATGCTGCAGGGACTCGCAAAAAGCAAGGCGAGGTTAGGTAAATCATAAAATTTTAGGTTGAACACTTGGTTTAAGGTTAGAGTAAACTGGAGTAATGGTTAGTGTCAGTCTCCAGGGGTTTATGTAAGTAAATACGATGTCCAATAGTGGTGTGAAGTGATGGGAACTCAGCTGTGTGTGTGAGTTTGTACGTGTGTGTGATTTGTATGCTCTGCAGCAGGAGTGGAGTCAAAGTGTTCCCAGGTCGGTGACCTTGGCTTTAATAATAGATGAATGGTGACAAGAAAAAGAGAGGGACACAGGACCATGAGAAAGAGAAAAGCAGAAACACAGAGACAGACAGGGAGGGAATGAGTGCAAAAGAAAAAAAGATGCAGGGCTGGTCATTTGACAGACAACAGAACAGAAAAGGGATGTTTGATACAGGAAATGGGAGAAGGAAAAAGAGCAGAAAGGAGGAGAAACCAAACAACAGTGCATTAGAGAACAACTGACAGAGAAAATGTTGTGATTTCAGAAAGAAGGGAATGAGAGGATGGTGGATAGATAGATGGCTAATAAGGAAAAATGAGACAGAGGGAGAAGGGGAAGAGAGGGAGAATGTGAGGAGCGAGAGGGGTGAGTGACTTGCTGGTAGAGCTTCGTTGGCTTACTGATGGAGGACCTGTCTAACACACATACACACTAACAGAAACCCACATACACGCATTGTTAGTGTGGCTTTACAGAAAGGCTGGAGTTACTGATAATGTTTATATTTCATAGCCAAGGTCTATGGGATATGTCTATGTACTCTACAAACACAGGGTGCCCCTTTTTTTTCTTTCTCGAAAAATAAAAATAGATAAATAAAACACACATACATCTCAGGCAAGTACCCACCTTTTTATTAAATCTTGTGGGTGATGGAGCCGGCACTCTGAGACAAACACATTTATCTTGTACTGAGAACTGGCACTTTGAATGGTTTGGGGGTTTGAGCAAAAAAAAAAAAGAAGTCATATTTAAAGTACTTTTTTGTAGGTTTTGACAATCTAAGAATGTCAAACACATTTATATAAGTATGATGTAGATGTAATTAAAGGAGGCACACTTAAAAGTGTAATAACAGGACAGTAGATATTGAACAGCAAGCAGTCCTTTCTTACATAATATGCTGAGGATTCCTTAAATTGTACATTTATGCAATTTTTTAAAGTATTTATTTGCATTTAAAAGCTGAACTGGCATCACTCCCTTGTTAACAACAAAGTGACTAAATAGCTACATATACAGTGTTTAACAAAGACCCCCCAAAACCCCCCACAAATATTAAGAAAAAATCCTTAAAACTAAGATTATATCATTTATTAGACAAATAACAAACTGATTTTGTGTTTTATACCCAAATTTGAGCTAACGCACTGGACTTCAATGAGAAGTCAGAAATTAATCAAGCATAAAACTCAACCACTAAAACCAATTCTTCTGTTAATGAATGGCAGTAAATAACTGTAATTTTGCATCTCAATCAAAAAAATAATAACAAGCTTCATTATTTCTTTCAGCTTTTTTATAAAACAGTAAATTTGAAAATTCATGGATAATAGCATTAATTATATTTTAGCATTAAAAATACTACACAGCAAAAATGCCAGTGTTGATTTTTCAGTGTTAGTAGAATTCAACAGAGTTCCGAGTTAGTTCAACACTTAATCGAGTTAAAATAACACATCGGGAGTTGATTCCTGAAAAGTGTTGGTGTGGATTTTAGTCGTTACTGCATTTTAACACTGTGGGTGTTAAATTAGACCACACCTTCATTTCCTGTGGAGCTTCGCATTTCAGAATCTTCGGTCGCCATTTTTTCTTGCTGCTGCGGTAAGTTTTATTCGGTTAAATATTAAGTTTTAGATTGATGTTAGAACAAGTAACATGATAACTAGTAAAAAAAATAGTATTTATATCAAAATACATCATCTTTAAGTGTCATATTTGAATTTTAACTGTTTTTTGTTTAGCTGGGCTACTGCTAGCTAGAACTCTGCAAAGTACCAGTTACTTTCCTAATATTTATTTAGCATAATCTGGCTATTGGCAGACTGTAATGAATATTACTTAATATATGTCACAGTTTTTATTAAATGCCTTTTATTTATTTTTTAATTAAACTGCCAAAGCCTTAGGGTCAGTGGTCTCAAACTCCCGGCCCAGAGGCCACTTGCGGCCCACGTCACCCCTTCTTGTGGCCTGTATATTGAGGTGAAGAAGTATAATGCAATTTGGCCCTTGAAGTGACTTTTTTTTTGGTCATTAGCCAAAAATGATTTAATATGAAGGCAATAAGGGCAGAGTGTTACAGGCCCTCATGGGCAGTGTAGTCCGTGCTGTAGGGAGAACGTTGTGTGTTTGAGCGCGAGAGAGGGAGAAAGTAGGAGCTGTTACCGAGGAGAAATGGAAGAAGAAAGCATGTAAATATAACCACTGCCGCCAAAAGGAGTGCCTGGTTGTAAGAAAGCTGTTAAGACTCGACTGTACACTGTGTTCGCTGACAGTAAAACTACAAGCCCGACAACCCGACGTAGAGGTCTCTTTACCACGGTTCAGAGCCGCGGACCTGGCCGAGGTAACAAGAGAGTACAAGCATGTGGAGGGATTGGCTTTGTTAGTTCAGTGAGAGTCAAAAACTAATGTGTACACTTATTTCTGCATTTTTATTTTGTTAAATATGAACAAAATTACAGCAGAAGTGCTGCAAAGTGTCTGACCAAAAAGAGAGGACCAATTGTGTTCATTTGGTAGTTCAATTAAAGGCATCGGTTAGTTAAGAGTAAGAGGGGGGAAAATGCGTTCATATTTGCAGTTTTGTCTTGTTATACAATATTTGAAATTTAAAAACAAACAAACCAAACGCTACATTGTCAGGAATATTTGTGGGTGTTTTCTTTGTGGTTTCTGTTTTTTTTTTTACTTCTTGAACACTGAAGTGGCCCTCCAATGAGATCACAGCTCATTTAAGTTTGAGACCCTGCCTTAGGTGAACTAGGATGCTTAAGGGTAACCTGAGAGTATTTTTACACTATAATGGCCCCTACATCTTGTAAATTATGGGAATTTCATTATAGTGCGCATTTCTGTAGCCAGTAGGGTATTTTTCTTTTTTTTAGATTAAAATTTTTTCATGGTAAATTAAGCATTTTCTAGTCTAAAAATGAATAACAGGGTTATATTAGGGTTTGTTAGAGAGTGGGGAGGGTTTTTATGGCTTAAAATATATAAAAAAAATAGAAATATGGTTTCTACTGACCCCTGCGATAATTGAGAGAATACTGTATTGCAGTCATGTTACACAGCTTGTACTACTTAAAGATGGACCAAGGGTGTTTTTTCTTAACAAAATGAATTTTAGCTCAGTCTAAAGGGACTAGACATGCTAGATATTTTGCAAAGAAATGGTGTTATATGCTTGACCTTATTCTACTCTTGGAAGGTGGTGATATGCTGGTTCCTGACAAGAGATGAAGAAATCAAAGTCAGCTTTTCAAGACAGCCCCAAGACTCCTCGCAACCTGTGTTCAAATGTGAGGCTGTTGTCAGGTGATGAATGCAAGGAAGAGGCACTCAACTGACATGAAACATGTCAAAGACAACATGAAGGTGACATTTCAACATAGGCAAAAAGTGGTTCAAGAACCTGCCACAGCTTCTACTGTCCTGGACCTTTTCCCAAGATTTCTGTACACCTGGCTTGGTAAGGCATAAAATGATTTAGTGACAGCTTTGTGGTTCCTTTGTTTGTTTTCTTGTTAATGTGTTGTTTCTGTTGTTACACTTTGTGTTTAAGATTGACCAAGACTTCACAATGCTGTTTGTTGGGGAGGAAGTGTCTGCTAAGTTCCTTGCAAAGTGGCCAACCAAGCCAAGGATCATCAAAGATTGCAAAAATCTGTCTCAGAGTACAGAATTGGATGAGCTGCTCATTTCTGCACAGCGTTACTCTGACGAGGGTGGTAAGTGTAAGTTGGAAATGGTAGATTTTGCATGCCTTTACAGCATTTGCTTAATTCCCACAACACAATATATCACTGGACCATACCAGTAAACCTTTACTACAAATTGGAATACAGCTGTCCATTTTCTAAATCACATTGGGTTTCTGTTAATTTGTGTATGGTATGAAAACAAGCTTACAAACATGTTAAACCTGAAATGACATTTAATGTAGTTTGAACACAAAAAAAGTTACGTAATCTTACTATTGTTATGACTCGATATGTACTTCACGTGGTGGCCAGAAGATTTTAAGTCTCTAGAAAGAAATTTGTATACCAAGGCACTGGAAAACTGCCTTATTTGAAAAATTATCGGGTGTCTAAAATGTCATCATGGTATTACATAACGTGGAAAAAATGACTGCTGTGGTCCTTTAAATGACAGTAATTGTGATGATCTTAATTCCTATTCTGTAGTTTGGGACTGCGAGGCGGCTGCCAGCTTTTGCTGCTTCACTTGTACCTCCAACATCTAAGGGAGGGAAGTCTTCAAAGATTAGCACATCAGATGCTGCTCACCACCTAATGAAATTCATCAAGGTATGATTTTTAGAATTGTATATATCTCTTTTGATGAGAACAGATGCAAATTATCAAGGGCTTATTTTAAGATGGCAAGGTGATCCAACATGCAGCAGATGTATCTATCCCAGACAGGCTTGGTGTTGCAGGACTGACATGTTATTGTTTCTATTAAAACTAAATGTACACATTGAAACAAAAATAATTGTGCGCGCGGAGTGAAACATTTTAATATTGTCATAATTTCAGGCAGCTATGCCTCAACATCAGATTACCAATTTTGTTTAATGTGAATCACTTGGTTTCATTCTCTCCCTCAGGTGGGAGGTAGCACGGAGGCTTTTCTTAAGGCTGGCCCCACTCAGCCATTCGTCCTGTGTGTTGGAGAAAGAAAGAATATCATCCAGAGTTTCTACATTGTCCTAGATCAAAAGGTCATTCCCTGTGTGACACAGATGGGAGTTGCAGGTTTTGACAAGGCAAAACTTTTCAAGGCACATTTTTTATTTGCCGTGTCCTTTGACAAGGCATTGAACAACTTCTACACATTCATCCAGACCACCGTGTATGGCATTGATGTTGGCAGTGTGAAGGAGAGTCCTCGGGTCAGGGAAACAAGAGGAAATCTTCATTGTACAGTTTAAAGATATCCACTATTCAGCACTTTGACTGGAAATGTTCATCTGTTACATTTGCAAGATACACCACACAAGTTGCTCAGTGTTATTTAGACATTTGAAGTTCCAGCATGGTTTGTACCCAGGAAGGTTTTTACGTTTGACCTGTGGAGAGCCTGGATGTTCATTTATCTTTCGCACGTACTCTGATTACAAGCGGCACTTACTCCGAGCACATGGAGACTGTCTTCACTCTGAGGTCATCAATACTTTTGAGCCTGTACCTAACGATGGAACCTCTGTTTCACAGCCTGTAAATGTGGCTCATCACATGACAATTACTACACAGGTTCCAGTTGAAAAAAGGCAAATACTGAACATGTGCAGCTCTGTTATTGCTCAGGTACAATCATCAGGAGTTCCTGAAAGTACTGTGCAGTGTTTAGTTGTTTCATTGGAGGAACTGGTTAATGACATCCATGCACATGCAAAACAATCTGTTGTTGACTGTTTGTCAACTGATACCATGATACAGATATCAAATTGGGATGTATGTTTGTTCTGGTGTTGAAAATGAGATGCCTTTGTTCAGTAAGATTGTCAATATAATTGTTAGATTGCAATGCTTATCTTCTAACTTGTAAGGCTTCAACAGTATATTTCAATGATCACTTAAATGCATTTGTTATTGAGGATGGATTAGATGTCTTTGCACTGATCTCTGTAGATGATCTAGTGTACTATAGACCTTATGATAGGCAATTTTCAAATGGCACTGATGACAAAATGTACATTGTCCCATACTGTAATTTTGTATAACTTGTTTATTTGTGGTGTATCAGAATACAAAGTATTTTGGAACGTTAATGTCTTGTATTTCTTTGTAATGGGTAGATGTTAGGGGTTACGTGTAGCAGTAGAGATATCAGATTAATGGGAGTTTATTGTAATCTGGTAGTATTAATGATTTGACTGACACTAGTGTTAGTGTTAGAAAATTAACACTATTCAGTGTTGAATTTTTAAACACCAGGGCTAGTGTAAAGTACTACCAACACTATTCGGTGTTAATTTTTTAACACTTAACACCAGTGTAGAATATTTTTGACACTGGTCAGTGTAACTCAGTGTTAATCTTTAACTCTGTGCAGTGTTAAAATAACACTAGCTCATTGTTAAAAATATAACACTTTGAAAAGTGTTAATTTAACACTCAAAAGAGTGGACACATATAGACACTTTTCTAGTGTTAAATTTAACACTCACAGTGTCAATTTGACACTGGCGATTTTGCTGTGTACTTTGATTAAAGAGCTTGTGCACACTGGTGAATTAACCAATACAGAAACATAAAAATGATTTTGATAATTATGAGGACTTTTAATTTGTAGTAGCAGTGGCATAAACCTTACACTGGGTGGTATGGTCCCCACAGCGCACACAGTCTCTTATTGCTTTTCAAAGAACATAAACACAACTTTAAAGCCAGCACAGCTGTGATAAGCTTACTGTGGCAGAAAATAACAAAACCTTGTAACATCTAAATACAAATGTATGGCTTTTGACAGTGAATACGCTCTAACAACACTGCACTGGTCTTCCATGTATTGTGCAGAATAAACTTGCTGTGTACTACTGGGTACAGATTAAGAAAGAAAACCCAGCTCTTATGCCAATGCAATGAAGCAATATTATAAGCATGGGTGCATTTAGATGGTGGCTCTCTCCATTAGCTTTTCTATTGATCTCTATGGGGAAATCACTCAGGAGAAATGAATGGGCATATGCACAATTATCATTGAGACAGGAACCTTATGTCCTTCATAAAGGTGATATTATTTCAAGTTAGTTTTTAAACTTTTAACATTACCTGCGCATTTGCTTAAAAAATTGCCACCAATACATTTGTTATTTGCAGAGTTACTTTAAGAAACACAGACCTGCAGTATTTCATTATTTTCTATTTTAATCATTTTGGATGTTATGTCTTTTTAATCACTGTGTTTTCAGTATATCATTTGAACTTCACAATGAAACTCAAGGAGCATAAAGGGCAGAGATATATCAAAACAAGTGTCATTGTCACACCCCTTTTGGAACTTGCTGCATTACCAGACTCAGCACTGTGACCTCATTATGACAATAAATCCACAGATGATGACACCCAAATGAGGTACACAAAGTTCATTTCTGCAGCAAAGCTCCCCTCTCTATGTTTCATGTACTGTGATCAAATGAAAACTACATCCACCACACAGGAAACTTTGGAAAGGTTAATATTTTTAGTATGGCAGGAGCTGATTCGACAGAACAGAAAAACACTTTGTTCCTAACTGATATTAAGATGAAGGTCATATGTTGCTAGACAAGCATTTATTTTTAAAGCAGACCAATGCATCTACAAGGATGTTCTGTTTGATCAAGATAAGTCATTGCTTAAAGGGATTAACAATGAGAGACCTCAAGAAACCAAACTTTTCAACTTTTTTGGAATTTTGACAGAAATAGAATTTCCGCTGCATAGCGTAGTGAAAAATTAAGACAAAACTCCCACAGAAATCTAACCTGATATGGATCCCGGGAGGTTCGAGACGCTGGGATCATCCTCAGACTATAACACCCTCAAAATGTGGACGATAATGTTGAGGGCTAAGAAGCACTCAGGCTACTTTTGAAGCCATCCACAAAGACACAAGTCATCTGTCGACTGATTTAAGATCCCCTGAGCAGTAAACCCCCTGGGTGTACTGAATGAGTGAGAAATTTTATGATTTATTGCCAATGAATTTAAATTTCAATCGCAAAATACACTGTTATTCCTTTGTTCAGTCATACAAGTCAGTTTTCTAAGATTGAACACTTAGAATCATTAGTTAGTGCCTAGAAAGGCAAAAATAAAATGCATTTAAAATTAGGGGAAACCTATAAGAACGAAATCCAAGTACATTAGATGTGTATATCAAATAAGTAGAATCAGACAATTATAGACAGGTAATACATCTAGCAGTGATAGAGTCGATGCAAGTGATGAGATATCAAAATTACTTGCAAAGTCACACTGTGTTACATGCAACATATCCAATGCAAAATGTTATTGAGACATAAAAAGAGCAATGCCAGGACAAAATGTACAACCCACAGATTTATAATGGTTACTAGTTTATCAACTTGATATCATCTTCATATTTTTTTTGTGACCAACAACATGTGATTAAAGATGGTGCCACCCTGTGTTTTACTGTTTGATGTGCAGGTGTGCTCAACATTACCAATACAAAATAAACAGTTTTTTGCCATCTCATCCTTGGTATACAAACACATGAAAATGTCTTCACAAGTTATTTAAATGCATCTAATTCACACACTTTCCTTCTCTTTTTCTCTCCTACAAAAACAAACACATGCTCATTACTTACCTTTATAGTTGATTTTAAAGCCGATGGAGCCGACGCTCTCGTCTGACTGTAGGTGGAGCCACATCTGGTGGGTCATGCTGACTATCAGGTCAGGAACAAAGCTACCTGATAGGCTGGAGCACAAAACACACTGCTATTAAATCACTGTCACCATAATTACTACTATAAAAAAGTATCATTTTCATCATTGCAATCATAGCTATAATGAAATTCTCAAGTGATTCCCTGAGTGTGAACAAATTGCTGGAACATACTGCACTGGAGTTCAGTGCTTTGCTTTGGTTTTGCAGAATCCTGCCTGAGTATGGCAAATTGCTTTGAATAGTCTGATGCTATGCAACCTTTTTTCAGTGCCAGTGCTGTTTATAAGCAAAAGCTAACAGTGACCATCTACAAAGTGAACCATAATCACACACTTTGTAAAAGGTCTGGCACTGTTATCTTTGTGGGCACTACATTTTACAAATTCAAGAACAGTGGTAGACAATGCTGATTTCTGTTTTATGATCAAATTATTTTATGCCAAAGAGATAGACATTTCTGAGTTAGATGGATGCTGATGCTTTGCATCAAGCCCAGAATTACAAGAAGTACAAGACAAAAAGTACCTTTCTCATTGATTATTCTCACAGAGCACTGCTGCTTATTTGCATAGCTGGTCTCTGTATCTCTACATATCAGTGATATTTACTTGCCTCTCCAACTATTTTTCACATTTTTTTCAGGTTATAGTTACACAATATTAAAGACAACAACTACCACCATTCTGCTATTGTTTGAGAAATGATGCAGGTATGTGTAATATAGATATATTGTGGAAAGATTTTAAGTAACCCTTCATCTTTTTATATTTTACTAGTAAAATGGGAACTAGGTGCAGTGATTTATTGAAACATGTGCAAACATACATGGAAATGCAGTACTCAAGGTACAAACAGGAAGCAAATATTTGGCATGAGCAACTGTATTCCTCAGCAAAGCCTGAACTGTCTTAGCCAAGCTTTCATGTAATTTCTTCAGGGATAGCTTCAGAAAGCCTGGACGACCACTGCTCACTTAAAATTACAAAAAAGTACTGTAATATACACTGATCTCGGGATATGTGGAAAGCAAGTGCAAAAGTATGTCAGTTTATAGTATAATACTTACACCTGTAGAATAGTCGTAGGATCTCCAACCTCCCCTCCATCTCCAATAGTTAGAGTATCATAGGCAATCTCTAAGTCAAACTCTTCAAAGTTGATCTGGATGACCTAAAGTTGACATGCACAGAAAAAAAAACAAGCATATTCACATACATGTGAGTTATTATTCCAAAACAAGTCAAGCAGTAATATATAACTTTATTTTTTTAAATCAGGGCTACTCAATCAACAATAATAAGAAGAAAAAGAAGCAAAGTTCAGAAATCTCAGCACTCAATAAGGAACGTGGTTATTGATTCTGGCTAAACAAGAATCGGTTTGGGGGTCATCGCACTGAGCTGTGTTTCCTAAAATGTCAGTTTTATACCAGTAAAACCTTCGGCTCAAAAAATTCCACATTCATTTTGAAAATGGTGGATTTGATCTTGATCTGGTTATAATTGCATTTTTTGACAAATTGCATTAAAAAATTGAATCTACACTCTTGTAGCTGTCCTAAAACTAGCGTGAGCTAAATCATGCTACAAAAGGTTGCATATCATATCTTGTCATGTTAAGACTTTTACCTGTGATCACATCAAAGTCATCTCTGTCTCTGAGTTATACCTGAGCATACTGTATATGAATCATTAGAATTCATTCATGCATCACACAATGATGCATGATTTCATTCAGTATCGCACGATGAAGAGGGAAGACGAAAGTAACACCTCTGCTGTACACTTGAAGCAGTGAGTAGCAGCACACAGCTCAAAACTCTGATCGGGAATTATTAAACCAACACTTTCTGTTTCATCTAAGACCAGAGAGAAGCACATTTGGCAAAAGAGAAGAGAGAATGGGGGGAGGGTTGATAGAGAGAATGAAGAAGATGGAGGCAGATGGAAGAGGAGAGGACAGAGGAAGAGAGGAAATGGGGGTAATAATGAGCACATCTTTGATGCTAGCAAAGTACAGTGGTGGAATATTTCAAACTAAAATTCTGACTTGACCCTCAGGGGAAGACTGAAACCTCAATCTGCCTCCGCCCTGCTCTTTTTCTCTCCTTGTGAGGAATTTCCAGATTTCCAGAATGAATATTCTGCTGGAGCACTTCAAAGCACCCGAATGCATCGTGCAGGTCTTATTTTCCTGTATGCTGCTATGTTAGCACTAAGCATATTTGCATGCATATCGGCACGCTCAAAAACTCTGTATATTTATTACGTTTAGGTAAGACGTCATCAATACAGTCCTCTTTTTCCCTTCACTACACAACTGAAACACCAGAAACATGACACCACTACTGTGCATGTTGAATGGATACAGTTCATTCTTTATGCAACTTTAGCTTACGAATTTATGAAAAGGGAGAGAGCATAAAAAGTGGCTATCCCCTGATTTTTTTAGTTTATGGGGTTCATTTTTTGCCATTTAATACTTGCTTTACCTCTTCTGCCACAAGCAAGTAAAGTTATCTTTTGACTGACAACAACTAATGTAGACATACCAAATATACCAAAAAAAACTGGCAAAGCGTAGCAGCACCATCACCCGATTTCACCGGAAATGAAATAAGCAAGAGTGTATACAAAGATGAAGCAACAATCTGCCCACTGCTCAAGGTGCTGACTCAGTCTTATCAGTATGTGAGGCAGCAGATTGGATTAAAGCATTACCTACAAACCTGTTAAAATCTCTCTGGAAAGCATGCACACAGACACACAGAAACAGACAGGCACAGGCTTTGTGGAGATTACTGTATCTATTGCTCTGATTACACAGTCGCCATATTCACACACACTTATCGCCGTATTCTCATGAACTCAAAGCAGGTTCTCAGCACAGCAGCAAATCTGAGAAGTAACAGCCGCGTTTATGTGACTGTTTGTACAGATTTTATAGAAAGACGACATCAGATCGTGCTTTTACAAGGATAATCATGATGATCACAATACTTAAAAGTCATGTTGTGCAGTTTTAAAGTCGCAAATGGTTGCTGACATAGCTGCATGACTTCCCGTAAGTGAAACACTGTTCAAGAGCTTACAAACTTTATGGAAAAAGGTTTTTTTTCCTTTTTCTTTTGCACCTACACTAATGTATGGATGCCATTCTTCTGCAGTGTTGATAGTATAGACGACGTGGTACTGGGCACTGGAGACGATTAATTTGACAGCAACAAGTGCGGATCTATCAAATGCAAATGGTGGAAAAATAATGGGAGTGCTTTATAGATATATTTTGATTTTGAGTTAAATGATCAGAGATTACCAAAAGCTTTCCACAGCAGGTTTCAGATAAAAAGGGAAAAATCTTGAAACTTACTAGGCACCGCAAAGAAACACATCCAAATGTGCATAGAGAATTCAAAGTGAGTGGGTTTCACTTGTTCAGTGTCCACACACAACATTCACAGATTGATAGCTCATGAAGTAAGCTGGGAGCTGTCATTACTGTATTGTCTTTCACGCTATATTTCTGTGTGTGTGTGCCTCCAATTTTTATAGTGCTTACAGTCAAAAAAAGTGAATGATGAGAGTATACTACCAAATAATTGGTATAGTGAGTGGGTTTAAACATTACTTCTATCCCAAGTAGGTGAAATAACTATTAATCAGGCCAACAAGCCAATACAAAAAGTTTGAAGGCTGAGGACAACAAGGGCATCGATATGCAGAAACGCTACAAATAAAGCCTTTTGGTGGCTTGCTTAGTTTGCTGTAGGTAGGGTTCAGAAAATACCTCATTCTGAAATGTACTCTATAAAGAGTATTCCATTAAACTTGTTCTATCTCGTTGTATATGTCCTTTACAGAATGCCCTAATGACACATCAGCACTGTTCACACAGCATTAGACACAGCTAAGCCATAAGCACATTGCACTGAGTCCATGCATGCACTTACGTTTATGCATCTATGAATGCTGCACTGAAGTCGGCTTCGACTGGAACCTCATTAGTGGGAATGTGAGGGTCAGTGTTTATGTGTGTGTTCCTTTTTACTTTTAGTGTGCTCAGTTTGTGTTTATGATAGATGAAGCTGAAAACTCCACATATTTCCCCTCTCTTGTAATTGGTTGGTGTTCATGCAAACATCCATCTCTCTGTCACTCTCTTTTCACTAGCTACCTCTCCCGCTTTTCTCTCTTTCTCTCTCTCTCTACCACCCTCTCTATCTCTCTCTAATTGGCTGCTGCATGTCTTCCTTCTATCCGTCTATGGCTTCTAGCCAATGAGGCGACAGAATTGGATTTCTGCTTGATAAAGCACTTCCTTTGGTTGTCGTGGAGACAATGAGGTGAGCGAAGCTCCTCCCTACTTATACCATAAAAGATCTTAAGATACTTTGAAGATATAGTTATACTAGGAATATGTGAAACACCTGGTGAGTGACACAGCCGGTGATGTAAAGCGGGCATTGACAGGGCTGGGGAATAAAAGATTGTCTGTGACAGCATTACCATAAACCCTGATCAACACGCTCCCCTTGAATGTGCTTCTCCAGTATAAATCGTGCCATTGTGATGAGACCTGGGATGCAGCTGATGAAGACTGATGGTTAAAGTCCGAGACTACTCAGTGTTTTGCCCCTTACTTATACTTTTTTCAGCTTGGACTGCCAGGTGCATCCTTTCCAGATACCAACTCTGAACAGGAACCAGTGGGAAAGGCTGTGCCTGCCCCTTACTGTTGCTATGCAACTACTGAACTATAGAAAGCGTTAGAATCACAGTTCTCCTATGATAAATGTTTAACATTTTTAACCTGAGCCCTTAAAAGTGCTATGCTGTTCATCCCGTCAGGAAGATGCAGAAGCATACCATTTTAATGACAGAAAACCAGTGGAGTGTTTTTTTTCTCTTTGCCTACTAGCT
Source organism: Oreochromis niloticus (assembly GCF_001858045.2). Lineage (NCBI taxonomy): Eukaryota > Metazoa > Chordata > Actinopteri > Cichliformes > Cichlidae > Oreochromis > Oreochromis niloticus. Next base: position 19,268,158 of record NC_031985.2, on the reverse strand, counting down.
TCAGTGTATGTCTGATTTTTTTTAAGCCTGCAGGGCATTTTTGAATTTAATGCCTACACTATTAATGGAAAATCTACCTAAAACAATTCCTTCCTGTCTTTGAATTGAATGCCCTTGCATGCACTTCTTTTGTGTTTATCATAGGGGTGCTAACTAAATATTCATCATCGCAGCACTGCAGTAGTCATCTTGTATCCATGTGTTATGCATTAGACTGTGCATGCAAATGTGAATCGGGCCACAGAAACCTAGCACACACTTTATAATGTAAAAGGCTCCTGGTTTAGGTGTGTGTCCAGCTGTCATGAAAAGACTAAAAGATAGCTAAGCACCTACAGTATGTGAAGAGTTTTATCCAATCTCCTGCATCATGACCACGTGATATTAAGAAAGAAGTGTTTTGATTTGCTCATATCGCAGGATATGGAAATTCAAGGAGAAGGGGAAACCAAATGATGGAGAAAATACAGAAAAGGAGAAGAGAAGAGAAGAGAAGAGAAGAGAAGAGAAGAGAAGTCTAGTAATGGGCATGCTGTCCTACCATCCCCAAGGTTAAATGAGAACAGGAGAGAATGAATTGGCTCTAAAGGCTCATTCTGCCAAAACTAAATGAAGCAATAACATCAGAGAGCTATAGAACCCCATTAACACTTAACCTGAGAGAGAGAGGGTGGTGTATAGGCAGAGAAGGAGAAGGATGGAGGGAATGGGGCTTGCAAAGATCGGGAGAGAAGAAGGGTGGGAGAGCTTTGGAAACTATGTATCTTTACCTTCAGAGTATGAGAAGGCACCTCTGTGAGAATCTGTGTGAATTTGCGCAATGGAGAAAGAGATAGGAGGGAAACAGTGAAAAACAGATTTTTCCCCTCAAGTGCCCTCCTCGCTCTCTGTATTCTCTCTTTCTCAGTAGTAATTTGATGGTTTCAGCTTGAGCTCTTTAATGAAGAATCTGGGTAATTCTGAGGACAGTGCCTCTGGGAGTTAAGGAGGAGGAGAGTGGGCAGTGTAAAAAAGAGACAAAGAGAAGGAAGAGGCAGGAAGAATGAGAGGAAAAGTACAAGTTGAAACAGGCAGAGATGTGTAGAAGTAATAAAAAAAGAGAGATATTCGACTAGCTGTAGAGACAGGACTATTCCCTTGTTTGGAACGTGTTGTGCTGGCTACACCCTCTTGCTCTTGTGAGTCTCACACGGCCTCTCTTTTAAGGAGTTTGGGCTTCTGTTGTTGCCTTCCCTCATACTGAGATCAACCTACTACTGCCCTGTCTGCTAAGTTGCCCCTCGTTGCCACATCAGCTCCCTAATTGAGAACAGATTTTTACTGCCAGTACACCAGATCATCACTGCTCCCATTCTGTCACAGTCATTTTTGCCCATTACCTGTTGTTTACCTGCCAGTTCCCAACTGTGTGCTTGCCTCTGCCACCTGCCCGACATATGTAAGCCTGCTTTTGGACTGGTAAATTACCTTTTACTCGACGAGATGCTTCTCTGGATCTGCAATTTCCTGTTGTCACTAAACATCTGAAGCATGCAGAATGTGAATTCCTAAACCAACGGGAACTTACAAACACTAACTGAGATGTGCTCAACACCAACTGTGAGTGCAGCCTTAACTAGAGAAAGTGACTGCAGTAATTGCAGATCAATATCCCGTGCAGTGTGGTAGTGTGTTTTACTTATTTTATTTTTTAACATAACGTTTAAAGTAGATTATTACCAACTTTCTTGACAGTGCGATACAGTAAACACCCTCTTTTTTGTGAAATACCAAAACACTATATTATAATGTGTAAATCCAATAGTAAAGATGTGATTGAAGCAAAGACTTTCAGCTTTAATGGCCAAATGATAATAATAATAATTATTATTATTATTCCATGACAAATTAAGCAGGTAAAAAAAAAGTTGAACTTGTATCTGTAGCTTTACACTGGAATTCTTCGAACGAGGTCCAAAGAGATTTTGGGCTAACATTGGGTTGAATAAGACAAACAAACCCATCAGAGACAAAGGAAAAAAACTTAAGAAGTGGCTAAATTAACAATCTAGTACATTTCTACAAAGAAGAAGTGCACCTGCCCACTCAGCAACATTCAAATCCCTGAAAGACCACAGAAGGCAACTAAAGCAGATGACTGTAGAATTCTCTAAGCCTGTCCTGGGCTGAAACCACAACTTTAGACATGTGAAACCAAGATCACTCTGTAAACTGTATCTATGATTATGAAAAGAAAAAAATGGGGGAGAAGGAATGAAAATGCTAATAACAGAAAGCACACCACAATCCCTGTCAAACATGGTGGAGGCGACATTATAGTATGGGCTTGCATAGCTGCTAATGATACATGCTACACTCTCTACTCTGATTCAGCCAAAATCTGCAAAACGGACCAGATAGCGTTCCTGTACTGACTCAAGAGCTTTCAAGGCAGAAGCTCTTGGGCTGATCTCAACCCGATAAAGCATGTTTTTTGGTTCTTCTGAGGGCAGAGAGACCCACAAATAAGCAGCAGTGGAAGATTGCTGCAGCAAAGGTCTAGCAGAGCATCTTACAGGAGGAAACATCACATTTGGTGATGTCCATGGGCTGTAGGCTTCACACAGCCACTGACTGCAAAGGACTTTCATCCAAGTATTAAAATAATCCTTATATTTTAAATTATGCTAGTTTCTCCAATTAATTTTGAGCCTCTGAAAATAGGGGGCAATGTCAAATTTTGTAAGAACCCTTAAATTGAAGACTGCACTTCAATCACATTTTCATTATTTGGTTTTATTTGGCAAAAAAAAATCTTCTAGACCTTGTTGTATTTTTTAAAAATTTCTAAATGCCTTTGAAATTGATCTGCCGGATAAACCAACGCTATTATTTTTGTTTTTACTTTCAAAATATACTTCAAAGCGGTGACAATGAAAAGCAATGACAGTTATCTGATAGCATTTAAAAAGTCTGACAAGATATTAATCCACAACCGAGAGTTTTTTTTAATATTAATAATTTGAATCCTATTAGCTTTACATGTCCACACATTTCACCAAGGCAGATGAAAAATAAATGAAGGTGAGAGAAGAGTTGTAGGCAGACAAGGATTTGTCAGTCTTTGCCAGGCCGATTCTTTCTCTCTTGCTTTGTTAATTGGACCTAACAAGTCTCTACTGTATGTTCTGTATTAGACAAATTCAAAGACAGGTAGGACCTGTGGTTGTATAAAGAAATATAACCACAGGTCCTGGTTTCATCCTTAGATTTCAGAAACTAATGATAACTGGTAGACTGCAATATGAGGAAGTCAATTTTAGGCTTAGTTCATGTTTTAAAGCTGAATATTCACGTCAATAAAAGTAAAGCAAATAAGTTGTTTTTGGGATGAGATACCAGCAGTTTGCACTATGATCTAACCCACTCTGTTGCACTGACTTTGAAGGCTCTTCAGCTCTAGGATCATTTAAATTGCTGTGCTATGCAGTATTGTTATACAGTATTTACCTCATAATGTTTAATATTCCTTGGGCAAAAGATTTTTTTTTTTACCAGGAATGCGGTCTGTGTGGTATACGTCTCGATGCACAAACATTGGGTTTGTTCTGAATGGATGTCTGTCTCTTCATGGCACATACTGTATAAATATATAATCCCCTGAAGACCTCTGGTTTGATGTAGTGTCATAAAAAAAACATGTGTACCATGTGGTGCTGTGTGGTCTGTGATTCAGTATGGCATATAGCACATATGATGTAGTGGGATAAAAGACGTTGTATATGTTTAGGATGGTGCATGGCTTGTACGTGATGTGGCATGGAACACTACAATGCATTATGAGGCACGGCCTGTAACGTCCCTTGAGATAAAGGGCTATAAAATGTCTTTCTGCTTTACTTCATCTCGTCTTCATTTAGGTTTACGTGTTTGGCAATATCCATTATTATTTATCATACAATACATATACAATAATTTTCACACCTCTAACATGTGTCGCACATTTACACACACGCCTGGAACACAAAGGGTCCAAATGGCCTTAGTGTTGTAGCCTTCAACTGTCACCTACACAGTATAGCCTTCAACAGAGAATGTATTGCTCTAGACCATAAACCAGAGGCCTTGGGCAGTGACAGAGAGCACTGTGTGTGAGAGCAGGGGGGGAGAGAGAGAGACAGAAAGGTTCTGAGCACCAACAAAGTGACTGCGTGTCTGTGTGTGTGTGTGTGTGTGCCCGTCTCAAAAACAATATGCAGTGTGTGTTTGAGCAGTTATATATGTAAGTGTGTGTGTGCACACGCCTGTATGTGTTTGTTCGTCCCTATTGTGCTGACGCAGGTGTTGCCATTGACGACAGAGTGGTCACAACAGAGCCCCGAGTCGAATAAGGATGCGTGTCTGAATACCAATCAGGTATCTCGTGGGACATAAAGCGGCCAATGGCAGATATCCATCTAACCTCCAACCTATCGTCTGCCCCTTTGCGGGATTAACCAATCACACGGAATCAAATACGGACATGCTTTGACTGGCATATAATTTACAACACCTCCTACGTGAATTATTATCAACCCATTTCAATTATGCAAAAATGTTTCTGAACCAACTTTGTAAATGCTTGTAAGAACTGCTGATTTATATCAATTAAAATTAAAGCGAATGCATGAAATTCAAATGGAGCGAAACCTTCAAGCTGGTTCAGGAAGGAAACTTGGGCTGCGCTGCTAGGCTGCAATACTCCACATACTTCTGCATAGCGCTAATTCTTTACAGTAAGGCAGAATTTCAGCTCGCATGCACTTCTCACTCCTGGCTGTGTTGGTGCTGCTGTTGCTTGTTTAACATTTCATAAGCCCCCATTACACCAAACCTATAACCCGGAGGTTTCAAGTTCCACTTTTGGAACTTGAAACCTCCGGGTCTTCCCCAAATTTAGCTTGGGTATGCAGAGAGAAAAATCACAGCATCAATACTAAGTATTGCTTCTTCACATAATAATAATGTATTCCAAGTGTGCTTGCTGACTTAAATTGCTTTATAATGAACTCTGCAATTAGAAAGTAGGAACTATTTTACTTATTACTTTTTCTATAACTACATGCACAGGCAATATGTCTCTATGGTTAAAGTGAGTTTGTGTACTACCAGTGACGCACTTTGATATATGTGTTTTGGAATTAATTGATCTCTCCTTAGACTAAATTTGAATTTGAGAATTTGACAGCGATAGAATCAAATTGAAGACTTACCTTATTGGGATTTGAGGCAGAAATTATCCACACACACTGTGCGTTGTTCTCATATTGAATTGGGAAGTTGGGAGATGTAAAGGTTCCTGATGGCCCCTGAAGATTACTGCCACAAGTCTTCACTGTGGAGAGAAAACAAAACAAAACAAAAAAAACCATAATGTCATTGTTTTAAAAGCAACTGAAGCATTAATATTGGTATTAGCAGCAGTAATTGTAGGCTGTTGAGTCACCACACAACAAAAGAGTGACAATTAGCTTTATAATTAAACCATTTAGGTGATGTTTAGCCAGACATATTCAGGATACAGCCTGCAGCAAAAGTGTAACAACTGTGGGTAACAGCTGAAGTTTAGAAGAGAACAATTAAAGTGAATTTAGCACAGCTGAGAGATGCAAGGAAGAAGTACTGTGACAGAAAGGAAAGAGAAGAGCAGAAAGGGGAAAGAAGAAACGAGTCAAGTGCAGACAGGTACAGAAAGAGGAACAGAAGGTCACATAGATGGTATTGATATTGCCAGCAACATCTCCCTGGATAACAGTGCTTAATTGGAAGCTATTGGGTGTGAAATACCACAGGATTAGCTAGAACAGTAGTATTGAGTGACAGATACATTCACCTGTTATTTGCTGAAAGTCAACAACTTCGCTTTACTACAGGTGTTATAATTACAGTCTTAAAAAAAAGAAACTAAAAAAAAAAGAGGTGAAAAAAGTCAACCAGAGGTATGAAAGTGTAAAGTGGAGATTCTCTCTGCTGAGCCAAAGAAATTTACTACTTATTTTAGTCAGTGCCTGTGCTGGAACCCCTTACAAACTCCAACACTAATGCTGAAGTTACACTTAGTGAAGTGTTGAAAATGACACATGCTAGGTGTTCGATAAACCCACTAAGCCTTTATTAGGCTTTGTGTTCTGACTAGATGTGATAGAGAACCTGCTTGTCTGTCCTTGGGTCGTCCTGTTAGAGTTGGGAGGTAATTTTCTGGTTGGTTTGAAGCACCGTTTGTTCCTTAATTAGTTTGTTCAGTGGCAGGCCATAAGAATATGTACAGTTAACAGGCGCACAAACACAAACACACACACACGCACGTGCTCACAAACCCTTGAAACAAAAGAATAAGCATCAACGCTTAAACACGACGGTCTCATTTTAGAAGCGGCCGACAAATGTACGTATTCAGCCTAGCTTATATTGACACGCACTGCGCAAGAGACAAATGCACCTAGCATTGCAGAATAATTGAGTTAATATAGATCCTTACAAATGGAAACTTTCAAATACTCTCAGACAAAAGCCCACTCCCGACTGTAACTCGGTGGTCAGAATGAAGGAAAGGGACAAATAAAAGAATAAGAGCCACAACATGTTTGTCTACGGGTCTTTTGTGTGTGTGTGTGTGTGTGTGTGTGTGTGTGTGTGTGTGTGTAATGGACTGTAACCGTGAAGTGCTGTAAGAGAGTGTCAGAACAAGTACAACACCCCTTAGAGACAACCTTATATAGTTCTTTTCTGTTTCTCTGTCTTACTGTCGACGAGATCTCTGCAAGAGTCCCGCCTGACCGTACCCAGTTGTTTCGTGTTTCTCTAATTCTCACAGCATCCTCAGCTGACCTGCTCTAGTGTTTAGCTCACAGCAGTTTATACAGCGATAGATATGCAGAGATAAAGTGTGTGTTTGTGAACGTGTGTGCACGCTAGGGTTGCGCGTGAAAAATGATTTATCTGAATGTCTCGTGACTCGTGTGTAAGCTCGTGTTTGCGAGTGCACTGACAGCTCAATCAGCGTGTCCTGAACGAATGGCCAGCCCATCACCGTGCCCACAGCAAAACGGGCATGATGTTGCTATAGCAATAGCGCACAGAGAGACTTATCACCAGAATTACCAGAGGAGCTAACATCTCATAACTTACGCTGAACTCCATCTGTCTCTCAGCCTGCATCTGTCCGTCTTTCTCTCGGTCTGTCTCTCCAGGTCTTTTATTTTCATGTCTTAGTCCCTTTATGAGCCATTGAATGTAGCTCATGATTTACATCACGCTCTATCATTTGCTCTCAGTGGCTCTTCATTACCTTTCATACCTATTTTTCTTGCTTTCTCTACCTGTGTCTTTTGGAAGTTTCACCTGGCAGTGGGGCGTTGTGCTGATATATATTTCCATTTAATACTACTTTGTACTACTTGTCAGAGCCAACTGTTATATTTTCTACCGCACTAAAGTCTTGTAAAGGTCTCATCATGTGTTAAGTTCCTAGTAAATAATTGAAATATGACCCATATGATGATTATATACATTTTACATGTTGTTGTAGATAAAACTATTTTCCAGTGTTGAGTTTAAAGCAAGTAAGATGACACCTCCACCCCCCATTTTTAACTCGCTACAACAACAAACCCATACTGTTACTCACAAAAACTCACTTACTGTATATTTTAAACAACTAAAACTGATATTTGACATAATAATTTCTTCACAATACCTCAATTAAGAAAATTCCAGTACATCCAGTACAAAACTAACTCAGCAAACTGTTATTTAAACATTTTGCAGTTATGAAGCAACACCATCCCGAATTGCTCTCTTCCTCGTACCTCCCTAACACCTGAGAAAGATATGGTTCTTTCTTTGCCGTAAAGTCTGTGTGACAGAACCGAAAGTCCATAAAAATCAATCTGATAAACCTGTTTTAAAGCAGCCATTTTTGCATGGAATAGTAGGTAAACACAGATGTTACTAATGACATTAATTAAAACTGTGTACCATGATACAAATGACCTTTCGTTATTACAATTACTAACACCTGTGTTTACCTGCTATTTTGTGCCAGAATGGCTGCTTTGAAGTAGGTCTGCACCCAGAGTTTTGGATCCACAGGTGAGAAATGGGCAGTGGAAACCATTGCAGCATATGTGTGTATGAGGTTGGCATCTTAGCTTTCGGATCTGGAGTCAGTTTTGTAGAATATAGGTATCAAAAAATAATTTTATTTGAAATACAAATTTCTATTTATACATATTCATATATTTTTATGTAAAACAGTTTTACCAAGCCATCAGAAATCTAATTAAATTCCTGGCAAACAGAAACCATATCACCTGCCAGTGTGTCTGAGCTTAATGTGGCTAAAACCTCGTGAAGTTACAGAACTGGTTTCTAGAGATATCTGGGTTTTTAATTTCAAATGTTTCATTATTTAGAAAACACATTTGTCATTTGACCCACGGTTAACATACACACAGTATGCTGGATTGAAGACATCTGACATGTATTTATAATAGCACAATTGTAATGCTCGTCAGTGTGTGTCTCTGTTTTTCTGTATCGCTTTCTCTTCCTCTCATAATTATTTATGCTGGCACACAGTATACAGGGTTTAAAGCCAAAAGAGCCACACTCTCATTGAAGCGATAATGAACTGCAGATCAAATTAAAAAGAAGAAAAAAGTGATGATAAATGCATATTGCTGAAATCAAGAGCGTGGTTAAGTAAATGCTTTAGGCAGGAATAGTACGGAGTGTGTGTGTGTGCACGTGTGTGTGTAACAACATATGCACTTTGTGTTTATATTTTCAGATCAAGCAGAATCCCCCAGGACTCTCCCTCTCTTTTTCTGTCTCTCACTCTATCACACTTAGACAAACACGCTTACCCACATAAACCATTGGGATGTGAACCAAAATTAAATGGTGTTCCAGGCAAGAAACACATTGCCAAAGTCTATAGTGTAGCTCCAATGCCCTTGCAAACATCTCTCCAAAGTTTTGTTTTATGGATTCAGAGCATAACTGACGCGCCCCATAAGCACTGGGAACATTGCTCTGAGAATGTTTTTGAATTTTAATACTGTTTAGCTTCACAATATTTTGACTCAAAAGAGCTTCCTCCAGACTGATTTGCCTTACACTCAAGGTCTATAACTGCTTTCTCAGCAGGGTGGCCTTTGTGGTTAGTGAATCGTCCCCACAGTGGAAGCTTAGCTTCAATCATCCATACTGCTATACCTGCTGAAGCATACCAAGGACACTTAACCCTTAAGAGTTCCAAATTATCTGCCTGGCCCTCTACCTCACTGCACCTCAGCAAGAGAGTATAAAGAGCAATGGATGAGAAAGAAGTCACACAGAAAGTACAACCAAATCAGATATCAAATCAGATTTTTTTTACAATTATACCTTTACCATTAAATTTCTATTAGTTTGGCTTACATATTGTGCACGGGCAGTTTAAAGTAAACTTTTTACTATGGAGTGCCAAAGGACACTGAGCTTTGATCTCAGGAACCAGTCACTGTCCATCATAAATTGCTTACAAGCGTCTTACCTGTGTTCTACCTGTGAGCTATCGCGGCTGCCTCAAGACTTGTTGTCAGTAAAAAGACAGTATCCCCATGACATCAGCTGCCTGCAGCATTAAACATTTAACAAGTCATTAAGTGAAGGTTGGGATGCTGTTCTCAGTCTTTGTGGGTCCCTTTAATCTCGACAAGCAAAGAATGCAAAGAGTGGTCACAAAGAGGTAATACTGAAAAACTTGTGATTACTTTGGTTGCTGGCAGATTAATGGTTGCCTGTAGTTTACATGAAAGATATCTACCTGTCTGTAAACACATGCCAATGGTTGTGGAGAGACATTAAAACTATAACTAGTGCGAAACAGAGATTTTGAAACATGCTGGTTGCAGCAGTAAGGCACAACTTTTACTATGAAAGTGAACTGGTTCGTGTAACACTTTTTCAGGATTCACTAATGCTCATCAACTAGTTAGCGAATCTTTACTGACAAGTTGGTATCTTCCATGCAAAACATGACAAAACATAACTGCAGGAATCTGCTAGTGTTCAAAGCAATGGCATGGTAGTTTTTGGTGCATTGCACTCTTGTGACCAGTTTCACCTATCGGCAGCCAGCAACCTCCAACAGCCATTTGCCAACCAAATGGACAATACACATTCGTCCAAGGTCATTGACTGTTATCTAGGCCTAAAATCCAAATTACCAGTGCCAGTATTTGATACTGAGCTGAGCATGTTAAGAAAAGCTGAACAGATTCAAGACAGTTCAATTCTTCCTAATAATGAGATAAAGATTACGAATTAGATTATGATAACTGAGGAAACATCCTGACTAAAGCTAATTTCTTAGTAAAGTAAATGTGACTTGATTAATTGTTGACATTGTTGACCAAGGACACAGTTAATCTAAAACAAACTTCTCAATTGTTTTTCATGGAAAGAATCAGAATCATTTTCTTATTGAAAAAAAGGAAAAACTTCAATTTGGAAGTGTTTTTACTCAACTAAGAAATCTATCAAATTTGAGTATAAATTCGATTTTTTAAAAGCTGTATCTGTATCAGGTTTGAGTCAGATTAGAGATCAGAAGTTTCTGCGGGATGGTCAAACTGTCTCTTTTAACAGGCTGCCTACAGGAGCAGATAGATTGACCAATGGACACAGACAATGATTGATGACATCATTAAGCTGGAACACAGTGTTCCACAGGCCCTCGTTCTGGTTGGAGCTTTAATGGGTACACACACAAAAAATTGGGTAGACACAGACACTAACGCACACAGAAAAAAAACACACACATACAGAGCAATGCCTGCGCATTATGGTTTCTCCCCTTTTCTTCTCTATTATTGGAAATCAACATATGCGCATGTGAGTCTGTGTCTATCCAGCTGATATATAGCACCCTTCATTGAGTCAGTATATTCAGGCAGATCAACTGAACACCCCTGGAGTTCACACACACAGAGACAGAGAGAAAGAGTTGGCTCAGTGGCCTTGCCATCTGTCCATTAATCAAGGTGCCACATGGACTGACTCCCTCTTTCTCTCTGTCTTTCTCTCTCTTTCTCTCATAAAGTGGTGGACAGAGGGACATTGCAGTTTGATGGTTTATTTTATACTTTTTTTATTTGGTTTTGTATTTGTTCTTTTGTATCTAATAAACTGATTACTGTTCTGTGTCCATCTTGCAGTTGTTGTTGTTGTTTTTTTAAATATATATCTATCAACCTCTTTCTGGTGGTTATATTGTTGGTATACTGAGAGCAGATTTCTGCAACCACTTTATTTTCCACATAATGTTCCAAAAGAGACATTTAGCTGTATTTAAGTGTTTGACAGAAGTGACCCTTTAATAAGTCAGCTGGCTTGATGCTTCCTGACAGATTGCCTCTCTCAATGTTATTCATGAGTTTCCACTTTAGCTATTGGCTGGTTGGCTGTAAAGGTCAAATCTGAGCTGTGTTCAGTTAAACACGGCCCTTATCTCACACCAGTTTGTTCAACACGATGAAATAAAGTAACCTAAAGAGGGACATTTTTCTTCGTGAGGTTCAAATGTTTACTTGCTTACCTGTTGAACTGTCTTTCAGACCTTTGCCAGCGGAGGTGCAAACAGAGGCATAGGGCCATTTTCATTGGGATCAAGTACAAATTTTTGCACCTGCATCTGTTTCATAATTGCGTGGCTTAAAATGAATACACTGGTGCCAAAGTGGAGAGCAGTGCAGGGGCGGTGTTTATATATTTGGAGCCTGATTTTTTTTGGTTGGCTGGTGCATTTTTTAATAAAATTTAATTGGAATTTCCACCACCTCAGAGAATCTCTTCAAACACTGTTGGTAACCTAACAGATTAATTTGTTTATCAGAATATGAACTCAATTTTCGATGATTTTCTGCTGGAGTTGTAACTCACACGAATTGCATGTTTACACAGTTGTTTAGAGTATTCACTTTACTACAGAGAAATATAGTCCACTTAGGAGCACTGTAGTCAAAACAAGATTGTTATTTCCATCTGCAGTAGTTTATATTTAGCTGGATGGCTCTGTTCTGGGACCTCCTTGCCATTCCACGCACATATGTACAAAGCTGGATGCAGCGAGAGCAGCAGAAAGATCTCCTGGTCCGTAACAGATCAGATGTGACACTCATTAAGACAGAATCAAGACTGAAAGGAGGGGCTCGGGTGGATGTGGGTTGCAAAGTGGCTTGCTAATGCCACAGGCGGTGAAATCAACTGTTATCAGCTGGACTGTGCTTGACTTTGTGGCCAGCTCACACTATCCTTTGACTGGCTGTAATAAAAAAAAATAGTTCATTGTATAATGTTACTGAAGTTGTAACACTGTAACAATTTTTTTCTCACCATGAAGGATAAAGAATTTCAATCACAATTAGAAACAAATGATACACAAAATAAAGTAAGCTGATTGTTCATACCTTGACAACCATCACCTAAAAAAACACATCATCACTACAGCTGTTGTCATTTTAGCCCTTTTATTAACAATGCAGACCCACTCGAGCTCCTCCTCCTGATCCTCTTGCCACTTTTTAATTTATATAGCACCAACAACAGCTGCCTCAAGGTGCTTTGTATTGTGAGGTAAGACCCTACAATAACACGGAGAAAACCCCAACAATCATATGTCCACGTATGACCAAGTCATTGGCAGCAGTGGGAAGAAAAAAATCCCTTTTAAGAGGAAGAAACCACAGGAAGAAACAGGCTTAGACAGGAGCAGCCATCTGCCGCAACTGGTTGGCGGTGAAGACATGGAGAAAACATCTCCACTAGAACTAAAACTGAACCAAAATGAAGCAGTCACACATGAACCTGTATTCAGTGTAACAGGCCCAGAGAATCCCCATATTCTTTGATATAGCACCTACTGCTGCACTGCTACTGACTGTTAAAAAAGGAGTCTGCCAAAGGTAGAAAATAAAAAGGTATCAAATAATGATGATAGTAACAGACCACTTCTAGACAACAGAAAAGGTGATTCTGCTCTCAGTCTATTAGCTCAAGATGAACCTGCCTTTGCCTTTAAGGCAAGCGAGAAAGGTACAGAATTTCAATATTAGATTTTCGTCTGTGAGGGATTCTTTTTGAATAGCTTTATAGATGGAGCAGAAGTCTCTACATTCTTCTGCCTGCTTTTCAGCTAAGCCAACAAAATACCCTATTTCAAGCTTTTAATGTATATGTAACATGTTTACAGTTGCAGAGTATTGTGGTTAGTGTTTATTTCCTGTGATCCTGGCATATAGCTCAAAATAAGCCTCAGCATTGTTGTCAGAAAGATGTGATTCTCGTATTACACGCACCTTGTCCTTCAAACAACCTCACTGTGGGTTTTCTCGGATTTACGGAACTTTTGAAGATGGACGCCTTTCCGTTTCACCGCTTCAGCAATGCCGGAGAGACACACGTTGGATAACAGTTACGCACAGCAGTACTGGGAGGAGTAGTGCCACAGAAAAGTTCTGCCACCCGTTTTTAACAATATTACAGTCACAATCAGCACTCGTAGTGGGTCATTCAGTATCACCTATGATTAAAGGTACATTTGTCAGACATAATCTACAGAATGGTGACCATTAAACATAACTGTTCCTATTGTTTGCCTCTGAACATAAGGTGGCAAGAACTGCTTTTAAACAGCCTATAGGTGGGGACAATGTTGGAGTAACAGTGCCCTCCATTGTGAAACACTTAAAACAACAAAGATCAACTGGCAAAAAAATGACTAGTTACTTAGCAACAGGCACGAAACAGGATGGTGCACTCTGTCACGGCTTTGTCAAAAAGTTGTTCATGGTTGTTTTTTTCTGTATTTCTTTTCTTCTTCTTCTTCTTCTTCTTTTTTTTTTTACTGTGTATTATATCCACCAGAGCTTTAACAATGCACACCTGCTGCTCTGAAGTTACAGCAGCTCTGCGGAAATGTCTCACTCTGCCCACACGCTTTTCCTGCAAATATCCCTGCTGACGAATGGCTCTGTTTCCCAGTGATAGAGGTCATCCCTTTTAACCACTCACTGCTCCGAGGGACAACACCAGTGACTTAAATGTCATTGGCAGTCATCCTTTGGGGAGACTTTAGCCCATCATCACATGCAGGTAAATGTAAGGCTTGATTGGCTTAATGTCAGTAGCTGTATTTAATTGCTCATTAAAAAATATTTAGTGATAATGACTCCCTGTTAGCTATTAATGATTATAAAGAGCCAATCAAAAGGTATTAGCACTGTAATATCTCTAAAAATGGGTTAGATGGTAATAAGGCTGATTGGTGGGAACCAACAAGTTATACATGATATATTCTGCCTGCTTAAAAAGGATCTGTGCTCACTCAGTAACAAAAACCTTAATGATGGTCATTTCCCGTGTTTGGTTCACAAGAGAAACCTGAGGCTGAAGTCGAGGCACGAGTTCAGATGGTGTCCTTTAACCAGCGGGCAAGAGACCACGACCAACAGCTGGCTAACACCTGGAGGTCCTGCTCAGGTATCTCTGAGCAAGACACCTCATCCCTCCTGAACGCTACGGTGCAACTCACCTTTTGCCCAAAATGTAACTGTTTATATGCTGCTTTTTATGTTGGATTCAGTAAGTTTTAATTCCAGCGAGACTGTGATTTCAGCCTAAAGTAGGTGTGACATTTTCCAGCTTTTCTCTACCCTCTTTCTCCACTTTTTCGATTTATCTGCCCCCACTTCTTAGCTCCTTTTGTGTCTGTATGTTAGTGATTATTAGTTAGAGGTTCGAATATTCCACTCTCACACACACATGCATGCCCACACACACCCGTGCGGGTGTGTGCCCAGTGAATATTGGTTTTTATGTTAAAGTATGTGTCTCCAGCCACGGGCTGAAGCCAAGTGAAGGAAGACATGACAAACGACTTTGGCATTTAACATGACAGACGCCCTCTCTCTCTGTCTCCCTCTTTCCGTCTTTGTGTGTGTGTGTGTGTGTGTGTGTGTGTGTGTGTTGTAATTATGAATCTATAACAGTAGCAAACGTTAAAAAAAATCCAGAAAAAGAAAATCGAAAATTCTCAATCAGGTCAATGATTAAAGTCTGTAGTCACTTATGTAACCATATGCAGAGTGATTGCATAACTTGTGTCACCTAAAAAAAAATTGTAGTGGTAATTGTTTTTTTTATTTGTGTGCTATTTTAATTGAGATCAGATCTGCTGCTTGTGTAGAGGAGTGTTTACACTCTACTGTGTTTACTTCATTTGAGGTCCTGAACAATCACTATCATAGCTCCCCTGATGAAAGCATACAGCCGTAGCATGTTACTGAGTCGCTACACTGCAAACATTGGATTATACTTTGTTTTGTTTCATAATTTTATAGCTAACGGCTTGAAACAGTAATGGGATTTTCGTTCCACTGTAAACTCAGCCCTGTTCAACTCAAACTGATGATAAGCCAAGGTAACTGACTGACCACAGTTGCACATGCACATGCACATGGAGTCACCCATGGACAGTTAGCTTTAGTTAGTTTCTTATTTCAGATTTGTGATTACAGCAGATTTCTATATGTGTACCTGTGATGTATATGCTGGTGTGGGTACACGAGGAAGGCATTTCTTACCTTTGCAGACAGGTCTGTGGTCACTCCATGCTGCAAACACTTCTGCCACTCTCTGGCAGCTGATACTTTTGCTGCCCTGTAGAACATAGTCTTCTCCGCAGCTAAAGTGCACCACACTCCCAATGCTATGCAAAATGAAAAAAGCCACACATAACATAGTGTAAGAAAAAAAAGAAACACAGGTATAAAATGTTTATGCTGCAAATATTCTGTACAGATGTGCATTTCTGTTAAAAAGCAACTACGCCAGTGTTTTTCAATTGTACCTGAAGTCATTGCCATGGCGTTTTCCATTCTCTGGCTCTCCTGGGTCTGGGCAGGAGTTAGAAGCCTGTCTCACACCGCCTTCATTTACTACACAGAGAGACAGACAGGTGGAGAGCCGAGGACACACGCTTTAGATAAAGACAGACAGTAAAGAAGTATTTGGTTCGCTGGATTCCACGAGCAATCTTTCTCTGAAGTAAAGGTTTTGTTTTCTGACTGCTGTACATTATGAAACTCTTTCATTTTTATGCTCACATAAATACACTGTAATTCGAAATTTACCATCAAATCAACATGGTACTGCTTCAGTGCGCCCTCGCATCTGTCATTCCTCTGAATGACAGATGCGAGGGTGCCTTTAGTTTTAGCTTAGGAAATCTGCCTGCCTTATCACTCATTCGCTTTACGATCAGCAGTGAAAGACAAAAAAAAAGTTAGACCAGGAGATAGCCTAACAGACAGGCTAGATGGTGGGGTGGGCTGAAAAGGATGACACAGCACTTCAGACACGATCTTAATTCTCTCACAGACGAGCTAATCTTGACAGTAACCCTCCAAACATCACAGAGGTAGAACAGAGACAACAGACAGGACTGCACAAACACTTTCAGACTGCAACATCAGGACAAACGTGGATCTGACAGGATGCATCTTTACTCAGTATCTCTCTTTAATTACAAGACTGCTGTTGCACTGAGTGCTCATTGCTGTTTTTCCTTTATATTCAATCTTTACATTTTTTTCAGTTTTTTAATCATTTTCTTTGGTTTCTTTTGTGTATTTGTGGGCTGAGTTTGTCCCAAAATAAGGGACAAACGTGCCATGGAGCCGCTTCTGGTACGTCGCAACAAAACAAAAAGTATTAGTAGTAATACGGTATCTTAATGAGCTGCATTCCATTGATGTTCTATTTCGACCCACGTGAGAGGATATTTCCTTAATGAGATCAGGGTGAGGGTAAACTTATTCAAATTACCCTTGAGTTTCTTGCAGTTTTTCATTCAGACCAGTGAATACAGAATTAGGCCCCTCTGAGGATTTTTGAGTGATTTTTTTTTCTTCTTCTTCCCAGTCTGTCATCCTTTCCTAATGTCTAGTGTCAGCAGAATATTACTAGAGGCAGAAATCAGCCTGGTGTGCTTATTTATTTCGGCTATAGAGCAAATAAAACAGCCCGTGGTGTATTTTGATATTCAAATGCAAGGACTGATATTCAATTTAGAGGGAATAATAGTTTAGTGTGGTATAATAATCAGCTTATTTTTAAAGCATCAAGTAGACAACAGTGCGGCACTGTTCTCTTGATTACTAATTTCATTAGGATGATTAAATTACGAGTGGAAGAACATAATTCTATTTGTGTTATTTGGATGATGAATATAATATCAAAATAATTATCTTTTTTTAACTTTGCATGTTGTGGTTTTGTTTTTTATTTATGTGGTCTTGTGTGTATATGTGTATATGTTTTGCTGCTCTAATTAGTCAGCATTCCCCTCATCTTAAGAAAGGCTCTTTGCAATAAACACAGGTTAAAAAAAAGAAAATTTCCTGAATTCGCAAGAAATTTAAACAAGCTTTTTTATTGAAGAAGGCTTACAAAGTCGACTAGTCTCACTGTTTTGGAATTAAAACTCCCTTGCCGCGTTGTTTAAGATACTTTCTGGGTTTTTTTTAGTGTTCTGCTCTGACTCTTGTTGTAAGACAATTGCTGGTGAAAACTGATAAAAAAAACCAAACCAAACTTTTCTCTTATCTTAACCCCCCCGCAAAAGCCAGACAACCCAATTAGGTGTGACAAACACTGGCCAAGTGATAATACTGCCCATTTCTGTTTTCACATAAACACCTTCCCACCCAGGCTGTCTGGGCTATCTGGCTAACATGTATGTACATGTGTAGTCTGTATCAACAAACCCAGCAGGTGGTTGGTGTGCGGCTCTGTGTGTGTGGATTTGTTAGAGTAGATACTTTGTTGCTTTGTTGGAGCGGCTAATTTGACCATCTGGACTATTAACAGTACAACAGAGGGACTGGTTACAGTATCAGTTCTGTGTACACACAGACAAACACACAAAGCCCACAAAAGTGAACCCACAAACATATACATACATGCACATACACGCATGTGTACATGGGCACAGACTGACACACAGACAGGCTTAATGCTTCACTGACGAGTTAAACCAGTTAGAGAAGAACAAATTAGCATCTGAACCAGTCAGAGCCAGACTAATTAACATACAGTACACATTCATATGTGTAGAATCAAACCTCGACCATGGCTCTCCAACCTGTCAAGGAAACTGATGGATCCGCGATGTCCCGAGCCACCACGCTGTGCCTAGCTCAGAACATCGCCTCCCCATCAGCTCATACAGTATTTAAGGCAATTACACACAAACATACAATCACATAAACGCAAGCAAATAAGGAAAACGAGCAAAAAAATCAGTGATGTTTAAAAATTTATAATTACCAATCATGCAAACTAATTAACAAGAAGCAAGGCCATCATCTTGGTGTTTTTGCACGTACGGTATTAGTCTCTCGCTCTCGTATTAACACTTATGTGCACTTATATACTCATGTCCTTATACTGTGCAAAAAAATGCATGACTTTGAACCTTCATCTGCATATTTGTGAGTGCATGCGGGGTGTTTAAACTAGGTGGCAAACATAAAAGTATATAACCATCAACACCATTATAGCACACAGATAACTAACCTTCAAAGAGTTGCATAATGTCTGTGCGTACGTGTGTGATGTGAGATGAGAAGACCGAATAGAGACGCTATAGTAAAGAAGTGTGAAAGAAAGTTGGACTTACATAAAAAATAAATCTATGTATCAAGTTAAATGTTGAAAAGTGAAACATAGTTACTGAGCTCTATTTGCTGGTAATAGCTCTGCTTTTTGTGCATATTCATAGAATGTTGAAAGTTATAATTGTAGAGAAAAATGTAATCCATATGGCCAAATTGGTATTACAGTGGATGAAATGACAAAGGAACCACAGTTCCCTTCAGGTTCCCTTCAGGATGCCTATTGTGTTAGTTTCCAAGGTGACTTATTCTTATATGTGGGTATTTCAAGTCAGAAGGAACTGTGGCTGCCCACCAAAAAAGTGCACTACATTAACAGGGAAGCTGTTGTACTTATTATGAGTGCATCCTTGTTATTTTGGAAAGGTTCTAGATATAGACTGAAATATGTA
Organism: Oreochromis niloticus; assembly: GCF_001858045.2. NCBI lineage: Eukaryota > Metazoa > Chordata > Actinopteri > Cichliformes > Cichlidae > Oreochromis > Oreochromis niloticus. The sequence continues at coordinate 19,249,026 of NC_031985.2, read as the reverse complement.
ACGGAAGTTTACTTTCCCACCAAATGTAAAAGGTAATAAGTCATCACACTTTATGACATAATACATTTTATAAAGTGCAGAAATACATGAAATTGTCTTGAGAGATTTTTTATAAACCCAACAATGGGTTTGAGACCTCAATGATTCATTTATAAAGGTTTGCAGGCTGTGAGAGAAGAGAAGAGAAGAGAAGAGAAGAGAAGAGAAGAGAAGAGAAGAGAAGAGAAGAGAAGAGAAGAGAAGAGAAGAGAAGAAGAGGCAGGAGTGGGCGGTAAACAATATTAACTACAGCTGATTCACATTCCTTGAGCCTAAAGCAAGACCAAAACAAACCATGATTAAACTTATCAGAACAAGCAATGATTAACTATATCAAAGCAAGCAATGAAGAAGTGGGACAGCATGACCAAAATGCATATACAAAATATCAAACAACAAAAACACGCAGCAGTCAAGCAGAACACAAAAGCACGGCTCTCGTAAAGGCTTTCCAACACATTTGTGAGTTTAAAAAGGTCTCATTTTCACATCAGTAGTCAATTTCAGCATTATGCTTTTGTAAATTGTTGCAATTAAATGTCATTTAATAAATAAGAGACAACATTAATTTTGGATTACTAATAATAAGAAGCACAAATGTGTTGAACATAATAGCCCTTATTAAGAGACAAACTTAACAAAAGTAAAACCAAATTAAAAACAAACATAAAAAGCCAGTCCAAGCTAACCAAGCCATTGCAAGTTAGTTCATTAGCCAAAGGGACATTAAGATGTGAACTCACATATTGAAAACTTGTTGCTGGAGTCTTTGCCAGGGAATAATTTAACGCCCCGCGATTTAAAATCTACTGATCGCTTCACTGCAGAGGAGAACAGAATACAGAAAAGAGAAGGAAAATCAGAACAGATTGGATAAAGTGGGGAAAAAAATTTTTGACCTAAAAAAATGATTTTTTCTTTCTTTTAAATGGCAGATTCTTCTCCCTCACAAAACTGAGAGAGAGAAGAGCAGAGCAGAAAAGAAAGTTACAAATGCAAAGTAAACTTGAAAAAATGGTGGAAACAGACAGCTAAGGGGGCGCAGAGAAGGCGAGAAGCCGAAAGGGGAAAGAAAGTTGGAGAAATGGGTTCAACAAAAGCACCATTCAGGATTTTTTGTTCATAAGAAGCTTAATCTTTCTCTCTCTCTGTCACTCACATACATCAGAAGTGAGGTTGTTTTTGCTGGAAGCCCCATCATATTTTGAACAAAAGCTGGTAAAGGAAAATTGCAGCTTTAATCAAAAGGACAATGATGCAGCTCTGTAATCAAAGCATTCCGATAATGGCACGTTACAAAATAGATGGTTCCTTTAATCAGAGTAACTCCCAGACAAGAAGGAACAAACCGAGGGATCCCTGTCGGCATGAGCTCTGTTTTCTAACACTGGTGACATCATTCGATTGCAAGGTTGGCGATGTTGTGCGTGTGCATTAGTACATTTTAGAACATATGATTACAAGGTATAGAAGCCAAATTAATGGGTTAATTAGTGATTTTATAAAATAGTAACAAAACGAAAACACTATGCTAATCTAATTTTGACTACTTTCAGAGGTGATTTTTTTCTTTCCTGTTCCACTTTGTTTAAATAAATAAACACATTATCAACATAAATAATGAAAACACAAATACATCTTGTCCTGAATGACAAAGTACAGTGACAAATCACTTTAATGAATGTCTGATAGAGCGGCTGACAGATATTGCTGTCATTAAGACTTGACTAATCCACTGAAGGATGACAAATGGCGACTGAGTTAATGCTCAACAATTATCCGAATGCTATACTGTACAACGATTACACATATGCACATACATCACTGCTATTATATTAAAAGCAGTTCTATTACATCATGTGTATTTTATGTCAGCAATAATCCCAATGTTATCCTCTATGTAGATACATGAACATATCATGCGTTAGTGATACATGTCTGTGTTGTCCATCCTGATTTATGTGCTACAAATCAATGCTCCAGGGATGTATTATTGTGTTACGTTACCAGCAGGTCAATTTCAAGTGGTCCAAATGATAGTGTTGTATCCACACCAAGAGTCAGAGATATCAATCCTTATTTACAATCAATGCTAAGCACTTACTTAATCTTAAAATATGGATAATATGGTCAATACATTCTCTAAGCAGGGCAAAAATAATACTGTATTCATACCGTTATCACATTAACACATTATTACTCTAAGTCTAAACACCAGCAGACAAAAATGGGATGGATGAAATGGTTTAAAATAGTTGTTTAACTTAAACATCTGCCTCACACAGGCCTTAAGACTAGTCAGGGATCCCCATGTAACCACTGGTTGCTAGAGAAAAGTATGTAGTTTGCAACTGGTTGGCAAGAGGTTGCTGGAGGACAGACTTTTAAATTATGTGTCAATTTGTCAAACTGATCACGAACAAATGTCCATTTTCCTTTACATTTTAGAACAATTTGTGCCATAAATTCTCTCATTAATGAGACTTCTCCAAGCAACTGAAGTCTCAGAGCTGCTTAGGGCTGCCTCTGTGCACCACACATACATAAATGCAAAAACACTGACTCCACAGCAATCCACCTACACAAAGAGTTTCATTTATTATTCCTGACAGCAGATTTATAGCTATTTAAGATGGGGGGTGGGGGTGGGAGGGGGTTCTTGATATCTGATATAATAGCAGCTATCACTTAGATAAAAAGCCGATTTTATAGTTTTTATTTATATAATATAATCAGCAGTGTTTTCATGAAACCCCCGCTCTTCCTAATATTTCAAAGTCATTATTTTTTATAAATATTCTGGAACAACAGCTGTATTTTAAAATGAGGCTAGCAAGAAACCATGATGAGAGTGAAGTGAATACATTTTCCATTCCACTGCATACAGACATGACGTCAAAGATTTAACGACTTTTTCTGACATTCGGTGGCTTATTTGATGTAGAAAAGTCGTATAAACAGTATAAAACACAAAAGGGAAAAGAAACAATAAAAGTGCAGAATTGGTGTTGCTGCCTTCACATAAAACTGATGTTTGAAAATGTCCTGATTGTCATGAATTAAGAACATTAACTGGCAAACTCGTGCTGCTTTTGACAACCGGGGAAGTTGCAAAACAGATCAAAGTCTTACAATCAGGCTTGAAATGCATCCTCTTCGGTTTGGCAGCCGAATATAGGAGTCTGGGCCAAAAATAGTTAAAAGTCAAATTTGTTTTTGCCTGTGCAGATTCATTCAGTGTATCAAGCCCTGTTAATATGCATCATAAAACCTGTCCTGTGTGACTATGTATCAAAGTTAAATACGCCCATGTTAATATTCTAGCCTAAAAGCAGCAGCTCTACTGCAAACAACAGATGGAAGGGGCAGATGCATTTATGTAAACCATATTTATGAAGTAAAGTATTTCATATTAAGAAAACTACATTCAACAAGCAAAAGCACAACCAAGAGCTCAGCTTAAGTTTCACAGCAATAAATCAGATGCTGAAGCTACATATACAAAAAAGAGAAGGAAAAAAATCAACTGAACCATGTTGTGTGGGTGTGATGTGGGCCTGATGCTTTTCAGACCCAAGTTAAAATCTGTTTTTTTTATTCCTTGAGCACAACAAAAATAAATACCAAAAGCTACAGCCACCTTGTGCAGAATCCAGCTCAATGAGTCACCATTTTTTTTAACATTACCAGTCTGTTACCTACAACACTGTCTGTTTTTCATACAGTAGTTCTTAAAACTGGTAGTGTGGAGCAGAGAGAGTCTCTGTGCCAATGATTCAGACAGATAGGCATCAAACACTTTGATTGAATTTACCAGCTTTTGGACTAGATGCTCATCTCAGGTATTTTAATGTACCTGCATGGGAAAGCAAACATTTACCGTTGTCTAGACTGAAAGCTAGGATTTATAACATAGATGTATCTGTGCTTGTTTCTCTACTCAAACGTTCCCATGGTTAATGTGAGACTGACATGAGGAATTTTAAATAAAACTCACTGAATAAAAAGTCAAATAGGTGATGTAGCTGACATGTACAAATGAGCCTTTGGAATAGTCTCCAACTCCAACTACGCTTTGCTGACTCTGAGGACTCCTTTAAAAAGCAGTGAAAATAAGTTTTTTTTAATAAAAAATAAAAATTTTTTTAATAAAACGTTGTTTTCTTTTCTGTATCTTGCATTTGTGTCGCTATTAAGCGTATTTTTAAGTTATAATTTAACTCTTTTTTATTCTGTGTTGCTGTACAGAGCTTTGCGCCTGTGAAAAGCACAGCAAATAAACTTTATGCTGCAAGAAAGGTTAAAGTAGTACCTATTATAATTAGAAATTATTAGATTTAATGATGCACTTTATAAGATTTTTAAGTGCTGCGTTTTCATATATGTGAAGAACATATTTGAATTCATATGTTTAATAGCTATAGCAATTGCACAGTAAGTAAAATAGGTGGCCTGCATGTTTGCCTGTATTAGCTGGGCACAAGGAAATAATGGAAATATTGATTTGGCAGAGTTGGTTGGTAATGCTGATTATATTCTTCTTCCTACACCTAGTTAATAATAATTTGAATATGCGCAATTAGGGAGCGTAATTAGAAGACGTGAATGATTATCAGTACAGTAGAATTGCTATTTTGTAACCACAGATGAGCAATACTATAACATCACCAGAGTGTGTCTACGCAAACAACTCACATTAATTCAACAAAGTACATTCCTAGCTAGCCTTACAGTAATGACCCCAGTGCTAACAGCCATTTTGATACAGGAACAGCAGAACACCAACTCAATAATGAAAGCCAGCACTGGTAAAATGCAAGCTCCCACAATAATATAAAAGATGATTAAGGAGTAGTTCATAGATTTATGAGCTCATATGATCCCCCTGAGGCCAGCAGTGTCTCTGTACTCAGTTTGACTAATGGTTCTTAAGCTAAGGCTGACAAGAAAAAGGATTTGGGGATTTATTTACACAAAAACCAAATTGTACGCTTTACATGTGCTAAATGCTCTCCTCTTCCTTGGCTGTAATTATGCAGAACACTTAGAATTTCAAGATGTGTGCACTTGATCACGAGCAGGTTTGAGACACTGTTGAGTTATATCAAAGGTACCATGCAGTCAACAATATCAAATATGTCAACCTCCCTGAGGGGTATACTGTTTCACTGCTAGAGTTGACTAATGTTTCTGCACCACGGGTTGACTGGAGTTTCTTTTGTACTGATTGACTTATTTTGTTGTCATAGCACTGGCTGACTGATAATGCCGTCAGTTGTTCATTAAGGGCCAATCACAGCCCTGCAGACACAGAAACTCATGAATACGTAATGAAGAGAGATGATGGAGGGATGTGATTGGTGGGCTGTGCCGCGGGGAAGGAAACAGATTGCTCGTACCTGACACGTGCACAGACAACGGACAAACGGGCGTGCGCACAAACATATGCTTAAATCTAAGCAGACGCGCAAACTGCCACGAGACGTCGTCATACAACAGACAGATCTGTCAGCTTAAGCTGGACACTTGTACAAACAGGAACGCACACTGGTAAATCCAAAGAATTGTATACAGAGCAGAGGACAACAGAAATGGCGAGAATCCACACACACACATGCACACGCAGAAACCAGACGCACATTTATACTCTTAGCACACACACAGTGCCACACATATTCTCAGCCAGGTGTTGAGGGTGTAAGGTTAGGCATTAAAGCACAGAGCCATGCAGAGAAGAATGTCAACCGAATACTTAATTAATAATGTAACTGTTCAATATTTGTTCAACATCAACTATGCCTGAGGCCTTACTTTCCCTATTGGATTGGGACAGTTTTAATATAGAAAGACTGAACACAGGATCAGAAAGACTTACAAAACAACAGCAAATAATGGAGGGGAAATGCTGGTGAAATAGGGCATATCTTGTGCTTCAACAACAAATTAAACATTTCCAGTAAGCAAAAAGCCAATCAAGTTCGCCTTGCCACAGTATATAGGAATTACGGTGCTGTTTCTAAGCAAGTACACAGACACAATCTCTCTACAGCACAGTACATACAGGAGGAGGCAGAGTAGCTCAAAATTCCTCATTCACTTTAACAGGCCGACAGGGGGCAGACAGGCTAATCGCAAGAAACAAAATAAATAATATGGTAGATGAAGCCTTTGCAGAGTTTCCTTAGATTTAATTTGAATTGAACTGGATTACAATTACATTTTCATTCACGAGGGATCCTGCTAAAATGGATAGCCTTTCTGTTATTGTTTGTACTAAAAAAAAACTGTCACAGGTTGGGGTTGGACTTAAAATCCCAATAAAATGCAGAAACGGGAAGATTGTGTGACATTTTAATTATGCTGATGCAGGAGTTAAAAATGCTTTCTAAACATTAAAATTTTGGATGCAGAATCAGCCTATTGATTTAGAGGTGCTACCTAGAATTCAAACAGCATGACCAGGGAAGGTCAAAGAGAACAGTCACACAAACACTCTCCCTCCGTTATGTCTTGAGGATTCATCTTTATGGATTACTCACGTTATACCTGAAACAAGCTAAACTGGCTAATTCCCAAAAACTTAGGCACGACATTTCCTGCAGACTACAAAGTGGGATAGTCTCTTGTGTTTTGCCATGAATATAGGGGTCTTACTGTTACTGAAAGCTGCACAAGTTCAGAATTAGAGCTGATTAGAGCTTCTAAACCAAATTAACCTTCTACAGACTTTACTGTGGCATCATGGTTTGCCTCCAACAAATATCTCTAGTCTTGGTTAAGCATTTTCATTAGTCTCATTACTAAACAGAGCATCTCGAGGAACAAAGAGAATAAACCCACCTAGCCATATTTTGGCAGAAGTGTATGGAAAGCCAGGTTGTCTGGAAGCCTTTTTATGATTGTCTGGAATCTGTCATTACAAAAATTTGAAAATGCACCAATTAACAGTGTGATACCCCTGGACTCAGAGTCAATTTTATTCTGGCAAAACAGAAAGTACCCTGTGCAATGATGAAAAGAGAGAGGAAAAAAGACCCAAATTCAGAATCAGGGCAGGTGCGAGCATGTCAAAGCAAAATTAGGAGGAAAAATGAAAACTCATGTATGTAACACATTTAGAAACGATGGTATGGTATGGACTCTCAGATCACCTTCCCCGTGAATCAGACCATTTTAGTAATAATTAGCTTGGCCTCTGTTTTGTGTGTACCTACCCATTTTCCTAATATAGTGAACACATTTTCTTGTATGTTTAATATATTTTAAAACGGGAGATTTTGCAGCATTGTCAGGATCTCTCCACCCTCGCTAAAATGTTAATGCTCATTAATAAGAGTCAGGCATTACTTCTCACTGTTCAGACTGAAATTTGTACAGTAAATGGAAACCCTGGCAAGTATTCAATTCACTCGATGGCTTGCCGACGGGCTTGTGATTGGCTGACCGCCGACAATATTAAAAATATGATTGACTGGATATGGATAACTTTGTGAATGACAATTAGTCTACTTGAATCTAGCTAGTTTCTATATCGTGGAAATATAATATAATAATTTGTTTCAATGGGCTACCTGAAGGGCTCCCAGGACTCTTATATGTTTTATAAGTTCTTGCTGCTGTTGGAATTTATTAAGATGAAATTATAAAAACATAAAAATGTTGAATGAGAGTAAATTTCCTGAAAATAGACTAACTAAACAGAACTGCTTTGTCTGCAAAGCCAGTGACAATAGGTAGTCTACTTTCCTTCATTTCCTTAATGTGTCTGTCACACTTGTCACACAGATGGCTTTTGAATGAATGAAGACAAAATACATTCACCTGTTTACTGGTGAGACAGCATGAAGAGTGGGTGAGTCAGGAGTATGTACTGTTTTGCTGGCTGCTTTCCTTTTCTTGCATGTCAACTCCCTTGCTTTGTATAGCTTGCCTTGGAGTAGCTCGGTACGCCAAGGCAATCGTTTGAATGGATTACTGAAGCATGTAAATAAATGATCAAATGCAGCTGTACCTGGAAGCGGGATCGTTTGTTTTTCTAGGAGTGAGCCAACTGTGCAGTCCCCTAGCTTAGCCTCTCAGTGGCTGAAATGGCGCAAAGTCATTGTGGTGCCAATTTTACATATTAGCAAGAAATAAAGAAAACAACATAAAAATAAAACCAATCAATGAATAAACAAAAACCAAAAAAACCAAACCAAAAATCTTGGCTTGTCTATGCCATGGTGAGTTGGTAGACTACATACAGGAATACAAACAGGAATGTATAATAAAAGTATGAAACATTTAAAGGTTGATGTAGAGGTGTGCAATGACTGACTGCTATTATAACACATTAATTGCACAGGTTTATTAGACAATGTTAATAACTATGTCAGCTGGATTTTAAGCCTGAAATCCTCAACACCCATGTCAGCTCCCTTGCTTAAATTTTTAATTTCTATAATGTGTAGAAATTAAAGAGAGCTTGTGTATAAATTAGGCAAATGTACCGTTTTGAGTAATTACAGTTTAATTATTTTAGCACATGTGCTAGGCTCGATACGCAAATTTCACCAGAAATACTAATGACCTTCTACTGTATGTTCTTTAAAATAAGGTAGGCGACTTCAGACCAAACATGCACCTGTGGTTAATGTAAGCAAGCCTGCTGAGAAAATGCAACATCTAGAAAAGTCAACTTGGCAAGGTAATATAAGGTGGACTAATCTGTTAGCTGAGTGGAGAGTCACCCTGTTACTGTGGTGCAGTCCAAACTAGTCCCTGCTGGTCACTCTTCCATTCTATTCTTCATTCATTACATTGTATTGTGCAGTAAGCCAAAAGTTTTAGATGACAAGACCCTTTGCTTTACAGTAGGTTAACACCATGACTTTTGCCAGCTTTTCTTTAAAATTACAATCAAGGACAAAACTTGGAATATATTAAATTTGTATATACTTGGAAAACAACAACATCCTCACTAGTTCATAAATGTAGATGTTAGAAATTGAAGGGCAGCATTGTCATCGTTATTGTTATTTAAATATAGAACTTGTTAGACCTAACACTTTATGTCTATAGACACGTGAAAAGGTGAAACTCTTTGAGCACTGTCTAGTTAAGCAGTTATTATAAGCTCCATATTTTTGTATTTGATGCATTTGTTTGTGGCTGACTGACTGTACCTTAGTGGCTGCATTGCTGAGTAGAAATGTGACTCACTGGTTAACTGAAACCATATGTGGCATCTGGCTCACAAGATGTCCCCATTTTTTTGTACCTTATTATACTGCGAATGTTTTTCTTCAAAACACGTGATCCTGAAAATTCTGAAAGTTAACCTATTTAAATCCTAAATTCTCTGTAACGTTGTTTGGTTATTGCAATTTTTCTTTGGCCACTGACAACTGAGGGTTTAATTGACAACCTGATCCACTCGTCTCTAGCTTCGAGGGAGAAGAGCTGCTCATGTTCTTTTTTTAATTAACAGGGAAGATGACTTTGAACTTCCTATTTTCAGCTTTAGCCTCGGGTGTATTTCTAGGGGGTAAGAACATACTGTAATGCACTCAGTCACATCTAGAAGATGGCATGTTCAACCATAGTCACAATACATAACAGTGGAACAGCTGGGTTTCAGAAAACTTCTTCAACTTAGTCATTCATGCAAACTTGGTTACTCTTCCTCTCAGCAGTAGTCTATTTTCAAAGACGAAAAAAAGAGTTCTATTATTTCTTGTGTGAATCTGAGCGTTTTGTTGTCGTAGAGTTGGCACAGTGCTGCAGTGGTTGGCACTGCATCAGCAATCTGGTTAAGCAAGAATGTCTGGGGGTTTGGGAGTAGGCTATGAGACCCCTGCAATGAAGGGATGTCCTGGGATGTGAATGTTTGTCTTTGCCAGTTTCTTGGTATTGTTGTTTTTTGCTTTTTAATTAATTAAATATGCTATATATGGGGAATAAATAAGACACTGCAAGAAGTTAATAGTAACTCTACTTAAAATCTGCTTAAAAAAATCCACCTTGATTACTTTGTTCACTGTAGCTGTCTTAAGGTTTGAAACTGTAATTGCAGAATTTAGCAAATCTCCTCCCATTTTATCACCATCTATTATGATTTCACCTCACATATTACCCATTGTCTCGAGGTTAAATTAAACACAAATAAGTTACTAAAGTACTAAAATGTAAAGTATTTGCTGTTTCCATATTCTGGACATTGGGTATTGGTGTATTGCATACTGTGATTTCATAAATGTAAACAGAATCTAGTTATTTACAGACCAACTACAAGACCCTTATAATCATGCTGGTTTAAATCTAAATCAGTACCAATGGGACAAACACAGTGGATGTTTTTGGAAAGCTTCACATCCTACAGTCCACAGTAGAGGCCAAAACTATCAAAGCTGGACACTTTAGTGTGCCAACAACTCAGATTAAGACACTTACTGTACATAGCTTGAGTCCCAAGATGACATGTGACATGACATTGGATGCACTTAGAGTACCTCCCATCATGGGAAAAAAACATTAAATTTGAAGTCGTCTTCTACAGTCCAAAAGTCCTATGTTCGGATTGAACAGCGTGTTTAAAACTAACGCCAAAATCACAAATTAGTTTTCTTTATTAGGGGAACTAAATCTCTAAATGCAGTTTGGTCCTGAGGTGAATAGCATTCACATTTACCCAGGGACGCTGTCATAGCTGAATAATTACCAAAGTTCAATTAAACATGCTAATGGATACTTAATGTGCTTGTATTTAGCTGTGAAGGAGACAGTAAGGAGCACACAGATAAACCATGACATGAGCTGTTTTCACTCAGGCACACGCAGCTATGAACTCTTCCTGACAGTACAGAATGTAACTGTATGACTGAGCAGAAATTTAGACCAAATTTTGTTGGATATTACATCGTCTTTAGATCGCAAGCGAGAACAGGTGAGCTGAACTCACAGGTAGAAGGTTGAGGCCGGGTGTTGACCCTCATTCGTGCTCTTCCAAGTACTTTATTGAGTATTTCCAAGTATTTTGAGCTACATCACAAGGACAACTGCAAATGATATCCCAAATGTGTAAATACTAAATAGAATGAAAAAAATATATTAAAGTAAGAACCTATAAAAAAAATGCAAATTATTTGAATAGAAGTGATTTTTCCCTTTAACACGAACACTCTCTACTGAGAGATATGTGAATTGAAATGGTTCATTCCTTTAATTTAGGTCTATCAACATAAAGCCTATGGCATGTTTCAAAACCTTGCCACTGTGAATCATTCTGAAGCATCAATTAAGCATTTAAATGGGTAATTAACTTGGTGCATTTGGTTAAGCCATGCACTGGAGCTGCAGGCTTTGCGTCTCTAAATACACTAATTTATGAATGGGCTTTTCCAGTGTCCAAGAAGCATGAACAAAGCTATCCACACACACACACATACACAATCAAGCACACATGCACTCACACGTACTTCCTCCCTCTGAAGTGGTCTACAATAGCCAGTTATGGCATTATGATATAAAATATTCTTAATTTTAATATTTATACATATTTGATATTTAGCCCCACTGTAATTCCAGACTTTTCCCCTTAAACCTCCGATTCCCCATGGCTCTGTTTCTCTTCTACCTCCCAATTTGTTTTAATAACATCTCTGGATTTCCTCACTGTTTTACCATCCTCACTCTCTGACTTCCTCTTTTCTTCCTTTGTAATGTCTGTTGTTGTTGCTGCCTCTCTAACCCTTCTGTCCCTTTTCTGCAAAGTTGGATATAAATCATTAGGAGATTATTATTAATTCAGAACCTCATAATTTGGCCGCAGCAGAAGGAGAATGCTTCTATGAGCAGAGTCTCTGACCTTACAGACACACAAACGTTCTGTCCAACTGGCTGGCGGCACCCAGAGCCAAATGAGGACCTCTGAGGTCTCATAGCAGTGTCTTATAAACTAAACAAAACCCTGCAAAAGCATATGTGTTGATTAAGTCGTTTAGTGTAATGTTGAACTGCTTTCATACTGTGTTTGCCACTACACTAAACTAACCCTGCCCAAGGGCCTCATAATGTATTCTCCAGGAGAAAAACAGATTTTTGTAGACCTGAAAAACATCTCATTTGGAAAGCTCTGCAGAGCTAAGTAAAAAGACAAAAATACAATAGCATAAAAATATGAGTTGGTAACCACCCCAGGAGTAAATTTAACAACAGTAGAGAAAAATAAATGCAGTAGAACAGAAAAAAAACTACACTATACAAGAAACAAAACAAAATTGCTGAATCAAATATCTACAATCAATTATTGCAGTGATGTGCATAAATATTTTTGCAAGTGCTTCCACAAGACTGTAATCCAACTGGAGGTCATCACTATTGTAGCATTGCCAATCGCTGCCTTTGGCAATGTTGCATTCTCAATATTGGCCTATCTTCATTTTCTAGGGAACAGCAAAACAAATTTAACATACAAAGTAGATAATATGATCAATGCTTTATCGTTTCTTTCTACATGGAGAAATACTATGCTCTATTTCAAAGAAAGAAAAGCCACCTCAGGTAGTGTCTCATGTAGACAGCCTGTGAAGATAATCTGCCAGTGCTTTAGGAACATGGCGTGACTGTAGGTGACTTAACATTTTCAGCCACCCAACCCGTCCTTCTGCTAATATGTTAGAAGCAACAAAGTAATGGGTATGACTGGCAGCTGACAGAGAGTAGCCAATCAATCATAATCTTGTTAAAAAGTCCACTAATTAATCAACTCACTTATCACACTGACACCCCTCATTAACATGTTGATTAACCTTTTCAACTAATTAGGATCAATTAAACCAATTATAGGTAAATCTCAAGTGGAGTGGTCAGGTTGTCAATCAGTCAGTCAAGTAATATGGAAAGAAAACCGATAAGAACGGAAAGAAAAGAGAAGATTCAGGAAGAAATGTGGCAAAAGAGATGTTTTACAGAGACATATTCAAGAAAGGGGTGATAATCACTTGTACTTACTCCATTTAATACCTTGTTATACAATACTTTTGTAATTTAAGAATTTTTAGTTAAATCTTAATGTCTGTTTAAATATACCATTGTCTTTTCTCTTTTTGGCATTTAACCATGTTTGGATTGTTGACTGAGAGGAGGGGTGGGGGGTTGGGGGATGACCACGATGACCCACAGTCACAAACATGCCCCCACCTTTGGCCCACAGTATTGACCATTTTAAAACTAATACAAGCCAGATTTGCAGTAAAGTATCATCTGGGGTCATATGCAGCTTAATGAGCTCATCATACCCACAGATTGTGGATTAATTGAAAATTCAGTTTCACTTTACTCGGTTTAGTTGGCCAGCTGTTAGTTGGGTCTTGCAAATCTTGGAAGCGACCAATACACTACATCAGCCATTCCATTCAAGTCAAGGGTGCTGCAGTCCCCTTAAAGACCAGAAACTCCCATAAATAGCTAATTATGTAATAATAACTTCATAATGAGCAATAGTAATGTGTAATATCACAAAATAACCACCTCCTATTATAAATGTTACAACATTTTTTATATAAATCAATAATGTATACAAATATGTCACTTAAAATTAAGATTAATTTCCAACTGAACTACTTACTTAATTACTGCGACATAGCTGCAGTACTGTCACAGCCCACCAGGGGGCCCTATCCCACACTATGGGAATCACTGCATTACAAAATTCATGCGGTTGTCAGAAATTCAAAAACATTTGTTTTCTTAGATTTAATGTCCAAAGTAAAGTAGTAAATTATTCAATCACTTGGCATTAAAAGCTAAACTGAATTATGATCCTATATTAATGCTTTAGAAAACACAGTAAAATCCATTCAGCAGCCACCTGTATGCACAGATATGCATCTACTTTTTATTAATCATGCTTTGAGCTGATGCAATGAATGTAACATTACAACCTTTTAACCAAGAGTCCTACACTGAGCTGGCTTATGCCACTCTCCAAACACTTTGCTAAACGTCATGCCAGGAAACGTGCACAGAGAGAGCAGAACAAACTCTACATTATCCAAAGAAAGAAAAATACTCGTTCAAAAGCATTCAGAAGGTGACCGGGACTGCTATTCAGAGAAACCACTGTGATTATCAGTGTGTCTAAAAAAACACAGTTGACTGTGGAAAAACGGTGACAAAAATAGTGGGAGGGGAGCGAGGCAGACACAAAGAAGTTCCGTGAAACACATTCGCATTGCGTCACTGAGTGCGTACGAGTGTGTCATTTCAGACACATGCTGATTTTTTTTTTGTTAGTTCTCGCGGCATGAGCGTAAACACAGTTTCCTCAACAAACAAACTCTACAAACACGATCCAGTTAGCACATGGAACAAGCGCTACTCCTGAGAGCTGGCATTTTGGTGAGGCTCACACCTTCTCTTTTCTTGCCTGAGTGTGCTTGGTATTTTGGGGGCTTGTTCTCAACTTGTGCTGAGGAAAGACGCGAGTAGGCAGTGTGTCAGTAATAATCCAGTGTCAAGCATGACCAAGATTTATGCGTGTGCTGGCTGCCCACTCAGATCAGGGCAATGACGCACGGACAAACTATAATGCCACCGTGCGATTAGCTTAAACTAGTTAAACTTTGCATATAAAACATGTAAATAGAATAAAATATGTAAATATCACAAAATACAATTACGTTTCTCAACATTATGGTTGAAATGCATTAGGATTAAATTGTAACCAAAATGAAACAAGTATTGCTTTGTACTTGTGCCACATGTGCACAAAAAATGATAAAATACCAAAGTCTGTGTATCTTTTGATGTTGAATGGACTCTTTTGAAAATGGACTAGCAATTTGAATGCACAAAACACCTTTTTTTGTAAAAGTAGTAGAGGCAATCCAAGACTACAACAGAAGGCTGGAAAGTAAGGAAAGCAATTTTAAATTTAGAAAAAGAAAAGAAAAAACACTATCTACTCCAACCTATGTGTGCAGTTGTTCCACACATTCGGCTCTCATTATCACTGTTGGGGGACATGGACTATGCCAAATGAATTTCCAAGTGTTTTCCACCAGTTAGGGTTTTTGTGTCAAAGAAATCTAGCTGTGCACTTAACTTGAATAGTTACCCAAGAGGGGAAAAAACAGAAAAGAGCAAGCTATACAGGGAAGAGTGAGAGAAAGGCAGTAAGATTGAGACAGTGAGAGAAAATGTAGCAGAGAAAAGGCGAGACGTTTGGAGTCAACAAACGTAATTAGAGGGAATCTGAGGGAGAGATGATGGGGACCAACTGTCAGAGAGAAAAACAAACACAAAAATGCCAAAAAAAAAGGCAAAAGAGGCCAAATCAGAACCTTGAAAATAGCTGTTATTAAAGGCAGAGATATGCACACACTGTACATCCCATTTCATTTTTCAGAAATGAACACGCTGTGCATATACTGTATCTCCATGTGCGTGCGTGTGTGCGTGCAAGCGTGCATTTAAATGATCATCTCCGTGAAGATAATCAGATTTCACCCGTCTTACCTTGATAATGTGCGCTGAATCCACGGTAACGGTGGTTGCCATCAGTCACGAAATGCAGCCGAAGCCAGTTTTTGTTGCTGACGATAGGAGAAGGGACGTTAGTGCCCGACAACCTAAAAAGGAAGACAAAATGAAAATGCTTAATGAAATAAAACATGGATCCATACAAAGACACATTTATAATACCTTCACCTAATCCTATAATAAAAAGAATGACTGTATGACTTAAATTTAAATAGTCATTTTTTAAGAAACAAGTGCAGACACGTGCTTAGCAGTGCATGCACTCTACACAGGAGTAGACTAGGATCAAACCTCTAAGCCTGCGGTCAGTGGAAAACCCACTTTATCACCTGAGCCACGCCTGCTATAGGTTAAACACCATGCGTCACCTGGTTTAGCTTTCTGCCCCCATATTTTGCTGCAGTATAACTGTAATACCAGTGCCTGGCTTTAAGAAAAGGACAAATGTCTGGCCACAGCTGTAGGGTACAAAACCTAATATTTGCCAAGTCTAGTCCACTGTTGGAGCGGATTTGAAAACACAGCCTTCTCCTCCCCATTCTCCAGGCACTAACACCAAACACAGCTTATGCAGAAGATCAGATTTTTAGCTTGATGCTGGACTTAGTGAGCTTTATACTCGCTCATGTGAAAGAACCTGTAATTGTCTACAGTCCCCTGTAAAAACCTGGAAACAGAGCATACCTGAGACACAGAGATCACTGTGATTTCTGTTTAGTCCAATAACACGAATAGTTGCTTCCACCAGCTCTCTTTTCTTTTTCTGTAAATGCACACATATATTTGCTGCATTTATCTGATACTGATTATGGCAATTAGTGGAAATGTAGCGTTATGTTGCTATTCAATGAGTTTAAACACAATAAACTTGGGCGGATGACACATTATTGGAATTGGCACTCTTCATCAAAGCTTTACAACTTCTCATTTTGTTAAAGAAAGATCGTTTGCCTTAAGAATAAAGCTTTTAAGATGTGGTTATATTGTGAGTGGTTGAATGCGATAATATGAGGCATTTCGCTCCAAATATTATGTTTCCAGTATAATATTAAGGGAACAGAAAATACATGTAGCCTGCAACTTCAGTTGCAGTGAATGGAAGCTGGATGGTCAGTCAGCTCCAAAATAGAAAATCTCAACTGAGAGGATGGAGCTCTGCTCTCCAAATAAACACTGCTGCACACCCAAAGCTGATCCAAAACCAGACTGATGATAGTTTCAGAAGGCTGTAAAACCTTCACGTAACAATTTAGAAAACTAAACATTTTTAGTAAATTAACAATTTGCTAATAACTGAAGGATCAGTGCTTGAGACTGCACTTTCACATGATCACAGATATTTTAAAATTCATTCAGTGTTTATAAAGGTCGTGTATGTGTTGCTGTTGTCTTGGATTAAGTGAGAACAAAGCCTATGGTGAGTGTAATGATGCAGAATGAATTACACACAGTCTCTTGCAGAATTTTAAGGGTACCTCACTCGCTCTTAATTAACTGTTCACTGTTTAATTCCCAGGAGGTAGCTGGTGGATATAATGTATGAAAGTCTTGAATCACCCCTAATTTTTTTATATTTTGCTTCCAAGGATGCAGACGTTCTTGTATTTTCTTGCATAAGTGGCCCTGACCAATAGTTCTCCAGGCTTTCTGAAGGTCTTTTCTTTTTTTGGACATTGGCTGCTTTTTCATTCATTTTCAGTTCAGTCCTTGTAGCTGACCATTTTCAGAGGAATATTTCATGTTGCTTGTTAAGCCAGCTTAACACTGGCCTATAAATTATTCATCATTCAAGCTTAAAAAAAGCAATATACAATTTATATGATATTTTTTGCACTAAGTTAACAGCAGCCTGTTCAAAAACACGTCATTTGTTCTCATTCGTTCATTCAATATGTATAAAATGTATAAAAATGTACAAAGACAACAGAGTTATCACAAGTGGCTCATGGAGTGATGCATCCAAATTTGAAGTTTGCGCTTTAATCTGTCATCCGTATGTACAGATGAAGTCAGTGAGGCAACAGTGAGTGTCTACAGCCATCTGTAAAAGACAATGTCATGGTTTGGGGCTGCATTTCGAACAGTGGTGTTGGCGATCTTGTCAAAATGGATGAAATTATGAATAGATCAGATTTTGATCCCGCCCTGCGCTATCTTGAAAGTGTCTGATTGGCAACAGCTTCCCAAACACACTGTCAGTGCAGCAAAAGCATGCCTGGTTAGAAGAAACTCACAATGGAAATGCTATCAGTTATGGACCGGCCTCCGCAGAGTCCAAACCTCAACATTATTGAAGCGGTGACAAAGAATGGAACAAAGTCAGCCAACATCCAAAGAAGAGCTTGTAACGTCCTTCAAGAAGCCTGAAGGATTATTCATAAGGACTGCTTAAAGAAATAGTAAGAAAACTTAAACAGGAGAGTTCAGGCTGTGTAGAAGCAAGCATAGCAAGTATTGACTTTCAAGCTTGTTATAATGGTACAAACATTGTTTTTTCCCAATACAGGTTTTATTAAATGATTGCATCTGTTTCCATTTTTTAGCAAAATATAAATAAAGGATGAGAATGTAATTCAAAAAGTCAGTCATCACGGCACTTCCTGAAACTGAAGTTGGTAGCTGTTGCTATTGTACTGGTTCACATTATCTGCACATTGATTGCTATAATGATGGCAGTCATTTGTCCTTTTTTCTCTCCTAGTATTTACATACAGCCTAACTGACTCATAGTATATGCAAATTTAGATCATCAAATGTCAGACTTCAATGAACCACTTTTAAAAATATTAGCTTTTTTGCATTTAAGCAAGCTGAATCAAGCCTTTCAGGGTACATAGCGCTACCAGATAGGACCCAATTTGCAACACTTTCATCAAGTGGTGAGAATAAGACCACTTAATTGGTTGAGAAGGTGAAGAAGGCTCTTGTGGTTGGCAAAGTGAAGTGTGTTAGGTCACTACTGCATTAGAGGAACTGACTGCTTTTGCAGTTCAGAATAAAACACCCTTGCTTCTGTATGGCTTTAAATATCTAAACCTCAAATAAAATCTCTGTTGGCAATTAACCACCTTCGATGCACCAGTTCTTTGATTTATGGCGCTTTCATCTTGTAGTGTCAAGCAACAGGTGCTGTCTTTCTTTCATTGCATTTTCATTTTTTGAGATATTTTTAGTACTATCACCTTGGCTGTTAGATTTAAGACACAGGTACACACACACACACACACACACACACACACACACACGAATGGTCTTGAAAGAGAAGTGGACCATCCTCTCTCATGTTCACTTGTCCCCTTCTAGAAACCGATGCACTCCATTAATGTCGACACACACACGCACAAAGGCATGGATAGGAGCATTATATTGCATGCACTATTATCCAGTGCCAATACACTCTAATAACAGTGGTAAAAAGTGGAGCACAAGAATGCTGAGCAGGTGTTTTAGAAGGTGTATCTGTTTGTGTGTGTGTGTGTGTGTGTCTGTGCATGTGTGAACAAAGAGAGGGTCACCTTGTGCCCTAGATCAGTAGGATTCCATGATGTCGGCTATTAGTCACATACACACAAAAAAGTGGTCTACAAAGCCACATGTGAAGTACCAGATTTTCATGCATGCCGGCACAACGATACAGTAACAGAGCTGAGGAGGTTGTTAACAGTGGTCACAGTCCTCCAGATAATCAAGCCCTACACAAATGTTTCACCGAAAAGTCAAAACCATCACAAAACCCACGACTCGTCTTTAGATTTCATCATCAACATATGGTGTGACCCTTACATAGCTCTGATCCACACATCCCTGGTTCAGTCTGGCCTTAGATGACTAGAAGAGCAGCTAAAGGTTAAACCCACTTGGACCAAGTTAAAGGCAGCCTGTTCAGACTGTAACCTCTGAGGGCTGGGAGAGTCTCCACCCCCTGTGTTATTGTGTGGGTAGATGGACTTACATGTTTTCGAATGCAACCTCCGTTTACATTTAGTAGCACATTTAGACAGTAAAGTTTAATATGTCCGCAGCTAAATGGACTTCACTTCAGGGAAAAGTAACTCCTGCTACTACTGCACGTTATTTAAACTATGCATGTAAGGACTTTGCTTGGATGCATCTATTTTACACTTGCTGAATCGCATAACTCGTGCTTTTATTTGATTCTTTTCTGCAACCGTACATGCATCCTAGACAGCTGCAAAGATTTGTGAGGTGTGTACATCGACTTCTCTAAGAGCCGCCACTGCGACTAATGGTTACTCGTGGTATCCTTTCAGTATCTCTGACAAGAAATACAGACATGCCCTTAGTAGGTTGTTACCACCTCATTAAATAGTTGTGCTGGCATAGCTCATGCATATATTAAGGTTTCTAGAAATAGATATAAAGTATCAGTTAAGCAGTGGTAAGATTGGTGGCAACTAATATCCCTGATCCTCAGGAGACTCGGATTTAGATTTAGACTGAACAGTTTAAATTTTTGTCTTTTAATCTGAATGGGTAGCTTAACTTAGTTACGCTTCGGGAAGGAATTGTTGCTTGGGTTAAATTTTACAGACAAAACCTCACATTTGGTGCCTGATGTGGTATCTTGTAGTGGAATTGTGCACTATTAGATTTTTTTTAGCTTTTATCCATAAAACCAGAGGAGGATACCTATGTGCTGTAGTATAAATTAGGACTTTTTGTTAATCAGTAATTCTTCTTTAAACCTTATATCCTAATAGTGGTTGGAGCGTTAATATTATTGAAAGCATTACAGCATATAGGTTACTTTTTATTATTAATAAATAATACTTTTATGTATTATTACTTATTATTTATTAAATAAATATGGTTATTTGGCCATGAGAACTCTTCACACTCCTCTATGTGTCCTCTTCATGTTTACAGCTGTTTACAGCTTTTCGGTCTCTTGTTCCCATGACATCATAGCACAGTGTGTGTATTCTCATTGTTTCATATTAAAACAGGAATTGAATTAGAGCAAGCCCATGTGTGTGACATTAAACCATTTAATCAAATGCTCAAGAGTCACTTAACAACTCCAAGCTGAGATTAAGCCATAATTAGAAAAACTCTTTCTGCAGCAGTGAATGGGATCTTAAAAAGGTCATTGTATCCCCACAACAGCAGGAAGCACCTCCTCCTACCAGTGCTTTTGAGATGCATTACTGCTGCTCCATAGGTCCCGAGCATGACTGTATGTGAAAAATGAAAAACGACCATGTGTGCTCACCAACTACTTACATGCATAATTAAGGGTTAAGACATAGCTTGTAGCAAAAGCCGAATACATGAATAAATAAATATATGAAACACGTCAGCTGAGAAGCTAGCTGATCTGATCTTCCCCATGTGGACAATTTGTAATGCATTATTAAACCATTCATCTATCGAGATGGATTATGTCTGTGACTATTAAGTGTTCTCCCAAGATATCTGCTATAAAAGTACTTCAGAGCAGCCCTGAGTTATTATAGACCGTCTTCTTCAAATATCGCGGTCTGACAGGGTATCCCAGTCAGTATTGTGACAGTGATGTGGGAGTAAAATCCACAGGATAAATACAGGCTTGTTACAAAGGTCTACTGCCATTTTCAAAAGCACAAGAGTAGTAGTGTGATAACATTTTAAGTTGCATAAAGATCAAAAGGCATCACCAAATCAGCAGATGTATAGAAACACAGTTAAAGAAGTCTAAACCTGCACACTTGCTACTGTATACAGGTCTGAACGTAGATTACTGTGACAAATGTTTCCAAACACTGGATGTTAAACTCAAAGAGTAAGTGTGAGATAGCCCCTTATTTCTGCTCTGAAATCAAGTCTTCTGTGAAAGAAAATTGGTAACTTAAAAGAATTACTCCTTCTGCCTGCTATTAGTATTTTATTCATATATGACATTTCTGTGTAAGTAATAACAGATCAAACATGTAGCAGCATGTTTTACAATTAGTCCTATATATTATTGGTCAAAAACATAATATAATTATGATTTTGTTGATATCTCATTTCTTTACATTGATAAACTTAGAGTGTAGGTTGTTTTGGCAGTATACTGTTGTTGGGGTCATTATCCATTTGCGCTGTTAACTGCTGTCTTTACAGAGTATAGCCCTGCACCCTGCTACTTCTATCAGCAGTCACATCATCAGTCCACAGGTAAGCATAGATGCCCATGCCATGAAATCGCCTCTGTCATGATTGACAGTTATGCTTCAGATCATGAGCTGTTTCGGTGCTTCTCCATACATTTTTCTGTCCATCAGTCTAATAGAAGTTAATCTATGTTTCATCTGTCCAAATATTTTATGGTGTGTTTAAGTGTGCGAGCTATTTTTACGTCTTCCGGTAAATTCTAAACATGTTCTCGAGTGTAATGAGTGGTTTGCACCTTGTTGTAAACCCTCTCTAGTTCCATTCATTAAATCACAGTTAACCCTTTCATGAATTATGACAACCTCAATCAGGATTTTTTTCTTAAGTATTTTTATTCATCTTTAGGCATGAAAAAAAAGATATTTGAACTTAATTTTTTTTAAACATGTACTTTTTGAAGAGTTTTTTACATGTCCGCTTGGACACTCCATATACATCAGTTGTCCACTGATGTATATGGAGGGGCACATCAGTGTCCAATGTCGTGGTTCATGTGCAAGTATACCATCAACACTGACACAAATACAAGAACTGACTTTTTCTGTAGGAGCAGGTGAAGGATTATGACATGCCTACCTTCTCAAGAGTGTTCTTAACTTGGTTAGGTATTATATTAAATACAGCTACAAAAAAACAATGTCAACACTTTGAATCAACTTCAGATATTAAAGCTATAAATAAAGAATCCACTGTAGTAGCAAAACTATGTAATCCAAAAAATATGGCACTAACTATATTTGATTTTGAAAGGGATCAATCTTGCCAAGTAGGCATACTAAAAAAAATAGGACACATGTTTGTGTTTGAGCTCTAATCACTGTAGGTACAAATTTTTAAAAAGAAAAAAATATACTGGGATAGTAAGAGTCAGTATGTGACCGCTTATGCAGTTTTGTGTCTGTGTGTGCGTGTGTGTGTGTGTGTGTCTGCAAGAGAGAAAATATCAAGTGGAGAGTTGCCAGAGGGAGCGAGAGAACATAATTGATTAAATACACTAGACCAAAAGAGCATCTCTCCCTCTCTACATCTCAGGGTCTACCACCGTCCCATCCATCCTCTGTGCCTCCTTCCTCAACAAAAACACAAACCAGCTATTCCGCTCACAGTATGGCAATGAAAGAGAAGGAGAGGGAGGAAATAAAGAAGCACTGGGTGGAAAGAGGGCGGAAAGAGGCTAAGATCGATGGCCGAAAGACAGAAAGACAGTGAGTCAGAGACAGAGGGAGTGGAAGAGAGAGGGAGACAGCGAGAACAATAGAAGAAGGGAGGAGAGGGAGAAGGAAGCCACAGGCTCACAAAAGAATGATGTTAGATTTAAAATGATTCATCTTCACAGTTAAAGGTAAATTAAAAAAAAGAATTTATGTAGAGCAGGTTATAAGGGTAATGTAGAATAAAACAGGAAACAAATAAAAAATACGAATAAAAGTATTTTTTTGCCGTGTTAAACACACATTTTAATCAAATAAAAAGCGGGATACTTCTGCACTTCAGAGGTTCATTTTGGAAATTGCAGCTACTAATCTACACAAAGTGAACCTGTTTTCAAACTACCCAAAAAAGTGTGAAGTGCAAAATGGAGCAACATTGTTTTCATTTGCACATATTTCCCATGCTGAATCATAAAAATTTAATCCTAAGACATTTCTTTTATTCCTTTTCTTTCAAATACACTGTTAAAGACAATAAGCTGCTTTGTTACTACCTGTTGTGATGTACTGTACTAACACATAAAGTTTAATATGAAGATAAGATTTTAATAGATTTAGAAATAAAATGAATCCTTAATTAATGGAAGCTTTCACTGTGGGGTTTATTTCAGCCACTCTGGGACAGAATTGAGTTTTATATATATATTGGCACCTCAATGTGTGATGTAACCAACACACATTGAAAGATCATTGACCATTTCAGTTACAGTTTGTGTTTTCATATATAATATATGTGCTTGTACACATGTGAGTGTGATTATTGATCAGATAGAAGGGGAGTGCTACTTAATCAGACTAGCCGTCTCAATAGGCTCCCCCAATTAGGACACACGAAATCTCAAATACATATGAGCTTTCTAGGAGAGTGAAAATGCACTTTCACACATATAATGCAGAAATTTTGGGATGGATGCGGTTTTGGCGAAGTCATCATCAATCAGTGCACAGACGCAGAGAAGTTCTCGTTGTGCACAAGACTGTTTATATACATTGTGTATTTATGCTTCTGTGCATGCGCGTGTGTGGGTGTGTAGGGGCTCGCGCTTGCGTTAGCACGCCTGCTGTGTCGCTCTCCATCAATTTCAAGTGGGCAGAGAGTAATCAGTGTTCACAACAGGACCCTGCTCTGTCTCTCCCTCCCTTTCCTTTATCTCATCTAAATTTTTCTCCTCCTCCTTGCTCCCCACTTCACGGAGCAGCAAGGTGTTTGTTAAATTGGCTCGTTCAAGTAAAGAGTGGAGGGCTGAAAAAAAAAAGAGAGTGGGTGGCTCTGCACCATATTGCAAAATCCACTGTTAGTTTAATTATTTATCCATTTAGCAAGTAGGAGCTAAACTGCGAGAGTGTTAAAGTGATAAAATCACTTGTTGAGAACACTTTTGAGGATGGTTTCATTGCTTGGTTTATGCCCCTTATCTCCTGATAGAGGGATTTTTAATACAGCAGCATGTAATTATTATGCTCCAAATTTGTGGCACCAATTTGGGTGAGCCACTTCAGTCAGCACCGACTTTGGAGCTGAGGAAAAGCCTCGACCTTAGCTCCATCAAACCCATTTTGGATAAACCGGAACATCGATGACAAGCCACGTGTCAGCACTCAAAAGCAGCAGCAGCACTTTCTCGCAGCCAGGCTCATAAATCTTGTGAAAAGCCTTCCCGAAAGTGGTGTAATAACAGATTAATGACTATAAAATTTTCAAATATAGGGCCGGTATCCATGTGTCGACACGCTTGCACAAACAAATGTCTTTGTACTTATCAAAATTATGCAAATAATTATATTAAGCGACTGACAGAGCCACTTATAACAGTTGATAACCACCTGACTGCTAACTACATATAATCTTACCTAAACAATGATATCTTTGTTGGCACAAACAGCAGAGATTTGTTTAGAGGAAAGCACAGGTTGTAAAATAGTTTATACCATCTGCCGGGTAATTTATGCCTGTGTTGGCAGGGTGAGCAGGCTGCAAATCTAGGTAGCTTCTTTTGTTTGTTGATGTGGTTTAAAACACACAATCAAACACAGTCCTACCCCGGATAAAATGAGTGAGGCATCTTATCGAAGATTTGGGGGTTTTTGTTGTTTTTTGTTCTGTGTAACTGCCGTCTGCCGTTTTTTTTTAAAAAACATGATCACTTCATCTATTTTTTCCCCCTCTGTTTGTCTTACCATGTTGGATATGTAGCCCTTGTGTCTACAAGTTAAAAACAGACTCCACCAGGTATTTTAAAAGGGCAACAACGAAATGGATGAAAAGCCCGGAATACCCATTAAATTAAATAAAATTAATTTCTTTATCATCCCCCTCCTTCTACCCTCTGCTCTTCTGTCCCTCGTCTCTTTTCTTCCTCTTGTTCTCGCCAGAGTTTGTGTCATTTTGTGTGTTCCCTCCTTTCTTTAAGCCCAGACTTTTCCCAGAGGCCATTGCAATCTTGGGCTGCTGCCTCTTTTCAAACTCTGTGTGTGTGTGTGTGTGTGTGTGTGTGTGTGTATGTGTGTGTGTAGCCTGCAGGACACCACAGTAATCAGAGCAAAGACACACAATGAGAAAAAAGGGGGACAGAGACAAGGAGTTGGTGTCATTATCTCATTATAATTTTAGCTCTGAAACTACTAGTGGCTATTCAGCCGCTGACTATCCAGTGCACGGCACTTCCAGACGCACACGCCAAGCTACAGCAATGAATAACATTGATCATATCGCTGTTTCTTGAAATGACATTCATCTGGATGTTTTTTGACTGCAAACTACAAAATGAAGCATTACTGTGGACTAATCACACCTCTCCATAGTAACAATCATCCACATAATGTCTTGAAACACCACAGAAACTACTCAAGAGCATCTAGAAACCCTCAACAAAGACCTCAAAGCACTGGCCTAAATTTCAAAACCAGAGATGCCAATCTAATTGAGAATCCAGCAGAAGAAGCCTAATTGATATAGGATCCCAACTCCTGCAAACCAAAAGAGTCAAATAGTCTGACAGCATAACAGGACAGCTGTCTCGTGGCCATGCCCCAAAGAATCACAGCTATTATTAAGCAGATGGGTTTTATGTTATGCCAATTAAAAACAAGCACAATCAAGTAAGGACATAAATATGCTCTCATCAGCACAGACTGGCAGACTGTGGTGATGACGGTAGAATTAAAAAGTATTTATGATAGAATTAATTTGCAGCGTCCTGGCCCAGTTATACATCACGCTCCAGTGGTCCTCGACCTCTGGTCTGCTCCCTTAGGTTTAGCTTCACAATACCTGAAAAGGTTATTTGCTGTGGAAATGGTAAATGTCAAGCATTCACCGGCTAGTATTGCTGAAAAAAACAACAAAAACAAAAAACCGTCCCTGCTCTGATGACGCATGTTTGCTGTAATTAATGTCCAACCAATTTTTAATATTAACTTCATTTCTTATTTCGTGGTGCAAATGAAGGTGCGCTCAAGGACAAGGGCGAGCTGCAATGTTAGCCTTTTCTTTGCTAGAGTTACCAAAGGCAGATGAAGCTAGATGCATTAAAAAAATTTAACACAGCACTCTATTTTGTGCATTTGTTATATTTTAATATTAAAAACTGAATGAAAAAGTAACCAAGAACATCGGAAGGGTTCAGCTGTTTCTCCAGAGCAGTGTATTTTCAAATATCTGCCAGCCATAGGCAATACCTGAAGGATGACTGGAAAAAAAAACTAAAGCATTGTTTAAGTTAAACTTGTACCAAGCAATCTTAAGAAACATATTAGACAGCCAATGAACAGAGAAATGTGCCAAACTGTAGGTAATCCATGTGGGTGGCAATTAGTTAATCAGGCGATATGAGCAGTGAATCTCCCTCGAGTCTGTGAGTAAAAGGGTACCTGAATCCCAAAGTACAGTTTGTGCCAGTGGTGGTGGCTTATAAACCCAGGCAGCAGGAACTAATGGCCAGCAAATATGATATGACCTTGTGTTGCTCCTGTGGATGGTATATGGGATTAGTGTAGCTGTGTGCTTGATGCTGTATTTCACTATTGTCAGTTCTCTAGAAGCTCTCCTGATGCTGCATGCAATTTTTCCCTGTGTAATTTTCTACTATGACCTAATACCTATCATGACGCACAATGCCTTCAACTGCATATAAAAAATACACTCACCAGCCACTTTTTTAGGTACACCATTTCAACTGTTCATTAACATGAATAACTAATAAGCCATTCGCAGCAGATCCTGGCATGTAGAAATTGTCATGATGACCTGCTGAGGTTCAAATTGGGCAGAAAGGGGGTTTAAGTGATTTTGAATGTGGCTTGGTTGTTGAAGTCAGAGGACAGCAGCTGCATTTCTCTGAGCTACATATGAAGCAACCAACAAAACAACACCAATAATCACTCGTTACAACCAAGGTAGCCAGAAGAGTATTGCTGAATGGGCAATCAAAACCCTAACCTTTAATTAGATGGCCTATAGCAGCAGAAGACCACACCAGCTGCTACTCCTCTCAGGTCAAACCAGGAAACTGAAGCTACAGTTCATAAAAGCTCAGTAAAGTTGGAAGAACGCTGAGTGGTCTTTTAAGTCTCAATTTCTGCTGAAACATTCAGCTATCACGGTCAGAATTTGGCATGAATAACATTAAAGCATGGATCACGCTCAAATCATCTCAAACTTATTTCTTGAACATGACAGTGAGTTCACTGCGCTCAAATGGCCTCCACAGTCACCAGATCTCAATCCAACAGAGCACGTTTGGGATGTGGTGGAACGGGGGATTCACATCACGGACGAGCAGCAACTATGTGACGTTATCATGTCAAAATAGACCAAAATCTCTGAATAACTTTTCCAGTACATTACTGAATACATGCCACGAAGAACTAATGACATTCTAGGGTCAAAGGGAGTAAAACCCAGCACATATATGTTATATGTGTTGTTAAATCCATCCACTACTTATTCATTACTCTTTAGCATAGCTGTAAAATGCTTGTTATAAATAATAAAATAAATCCAAACAGAAAAAAACCTTCAACATTTGGATCTGTCATGATGTTCTGTATAACAAAGTGTGAAAGTTGAAGATGCCTCAGAGCCCTGGAGAGGAAATGACCTATTTTGAGTGTTTCTTAATCCTGCGTGAATGTGTATAACGTGACTTTGTTTGCATAAACACTATAATCTAATTATCATACACTAATCTAATTATAGACCTTACTTTGATTCTAAGAGTAATTTGATTAAGCTGTTTACATGCACAGCAGAGGAAGATTTATCTTAATATATCCATCTTAATGCAATCTTGCATAGTGTCTCTTGACTGAATTACTTTTCCCTTGTCAACTTTCAGAAATTCACAAACTGCCCTCACAAAATGGGAAATGCATGTCTCATTGGCTGGCTTTTTCTCCAGCTACTATATAAGAGTCCTGCAGTTTGTCCCGATTTTGAGACACTATGGAAAAAAAAGACAGCAGCTCTAAAAATTAATGCCTCCATATAGTCTGCACACTGCACAGACTGGCAG
The DNA here is from genome assembly GCF_001858045.2 of Oreochromis niloticus. Classification (NCBI taxonomy): domain Eukaryota; kingdom Metazoa; phylum Chordata; class Actinopteri; order Cichliformes; family Cichlidae; genus Oreochromis; species Oreochromis niloticus. Next base: position 19,220,585 of record NC_031985.2, on the reverse strand, counting down.
AACTCAGATGGACAGATTTAGTCGGCGTATGGTGTTTACGTCTCTGAACAATCTTCCTATAATGAAATTAATTTCACAGTTCCACACACATTTTAATCCCACGGTGAACCTGCTGCACGTGACCCAAGTCAAAGAAACCAGCGACTTAGTTAAATTGCACTGCTCTCATGATCATATTTGGCTTTGTGTACAGGCAGCAACTGTCATATGAATTTAGTTTTTACACGTCTTCCTCCGTCTGTCCTTTTCTGCCTCTCTCAGCCCCGCTTGGTGTCCATCTCTTTCTGGCTACAACCTCTTTCCTCCCCCATGAGCCCCTCTGATGGCTTTATCTTCCTGTGTCTCCCCCTCCATTCCTCTTATTCTTCTTTCCACCTCTCTTCTCCTGTCAACTCTCATCTCCCCACTCCTTGTCCCTGATTCTGCACCTATGCTTTTGTCTCCTCTCTACCTCACCTTCTTACCTTTCATCTCCACTCCTTCTCTCCTGGCTCTTCATGTCACCCCAATTGCCCTTTTTGACTCCTCTTTTCTACCAATTCGTCTCTTGTCTCCTGTCTCTTTTCCTTTCTTGTCTTCTTCTACGTGACCTGACACCGCCTCACTAAAACACCATGACAAGTCCCTCACTCTACTCTGTTTTTTTTTTTATTTGCATCTCCTCTATTCTCCTGCTGTGCGGGTCCAACAAATAAGATGTGTTTTCCCAAAAGATTTCGGTAATTTGTTTCAAAGCCCATCAAAGGTGTGGGTTAATAATGGAGTGAATTTGCCTTGACATGCCTAGACAATAGCCTTGTACACCTAAATTATGCTTTGGGCCACCAGAAATTGGATTTAAAAATTGATGCCCTCAGAGGAAGAGTGTGAAGGTCACTACTATAACCTATAAGCTCTGTTGCAAATAGATTCAGTGGAAAATAGTCTGCATCATGAACTTGTTTACCAGCTCTCCAAGAGAGTAATTTTGGTGCATGAATTTGGCTGATAATGGACTCTTTCAAATAAGTTGCTGATGTGATTTCAGATCATTTTGGGCAAGAAAAAAACCCCAAACCAATATGGAGATGCACCAATCCAGTTCTGAAATTTGTTCGAATCGATTGTAGATTTTTTTTCCTGTTTTTACTTTTTATTTAAGTTTTTCCCTCCATGATTTTATTTTGTTTTGTTGTTATTTTTTCCACATCACAAATGCATCTTGGTCTTGGAGTCATAGTCATTACAGACAGCACGGGGCTAATCTGAAATACTGAGCTCTGTCAACACCGGCTTGTGGAGTTTGATTCAAACGCCTGGAACCAGAGTAGCATGGCTCCCTGTTCCTCTGTATTGATATGCTTGTGTGTTCCTGTATCTTTAGATACATATTTGGAAAGATCTGATATGTGTGTTTGTTTGCTGAGTGTGTGAGAAAAACAGAGAAGGTGTGTGTTTGCGTTCAAGGTCACTGTTCCATTTCCGATTCGGGATGCTGCCGCTATCCCAGCATCCTCTCTGCCAGGAGCATTGATTAGCACTCGGCAAGCATAACATCACTCACACACACACACACACACACACACACTCACAGAGCTTCTTTTTCTATATTTCAAACGAATGCTAATGCTACGAGAACAGCAGAGCCCTCCTGTAACATGTGATGTGCTATGCCGACTACGAACAGACAGAACGATATAAGGCTGAGCCATGTAAAAGAACAGAGCAATTTCATCACTGTACAGAATGAGTAAATTTTGATTGATGATGTGGGAGAAACGTGGTTCATATCTCTGTGACTAACCTGGACTTGTTCCAGTCACACAGTACTTAGCTGTTACTCTCCATTAAATCAAACATTGTCAGCAGGTTGGCCCTATTTGCCAGAGTAAAGCCTGTAAAAGCTATTTCTGTTATATTAAAAAAAAGTCATCACAGGCAACAAAGAAGCATAACAAGCATGTTATAAACTATGGTGTGTGGATCTTGGATGTATATGGTTTTAAAGGCTTTTGTTATCAGTGAGCAAAGCTGATGCCGGCCTTGTTGATCTAAATATGCAAAGTTAAATATTTATAATATGCAACCATTAACTATTAAAATATGCAACAACGACATGTATAACTTCAAACGCTATAAAGAAAAAATGAATTGTATTCCAATATAGGCAAAACAAGTGACTAATGAGAACAAGAACAAGAAAACAATGTTTGCTTTGGTGATTTTCACCTAACACCCCTATAATCTAGTGGGCACATCATGCACTTCTGAGATGCTCTGACTTTACAGACAATCACTAAGGTCTGTTTTTGCAGTTGTGATGTTGAATGCATACTGCCCCATTAAATGTGTTGCTGTTTCAGATGTGATGATAGGTCTGACAGTACTGTTACATCGGGTTATGAGGGCTGATTGTAAACTGAAGTTTGTTTTTTAATGCCATAGTGTTAGCTGTTCAAAAAACAAGCACACACTGAAATGAAAGCTTCTATAACAGAAAGTAGTGTGAATTTGCATAGTGATAGAGCAGCTTTAGCTGTATTTTTGTACATCTGTATACTGTGTGTGTGAATTGCAAAATGAATCTTAGGCCTATTGTATAATAGCTCTATGAGAATATCTGTATCATACTGTGGTGTCAGAGCACAATTAACTGTCTGTTAAATCAACCTGCCTACAGTGATTCGACGCCAAGCACTTGGCAACAGGGTTTCGACTCCATCTCGAAGCTGACAAAAATTAAGTTTTAGTGGCCCTAAAAAGTGTTTCTAGACAAGCAGGGAATTGATAAATGACAGAGTTTGAATAGCCGAGTCCACCATTACCATGGATTTTGTGACGAGCTGTCAAGTAGGTGTACCTAAGTGCACTAAACAGTGTGCTATTTTCTGTAGTCAGGTAGACAGATATGAAAGAATGAAGTGACAGAAAGAGAGAGACAGAGACAGAAAGAAGAAGCAAGGCAGAGAGAGAGAGAGAGAGATCCTTCTATTTAAGATGCTCTACTTGGTTTCAAGGGCAACTGACTCTGAAACAACAAAAAATAATAAGTGTGTGCTTGTGTGTATGAGTGTGTGTTAGATTGTGTAGTGTTAGGCTGGGATTACAGACATTTAGTTTGCAGTGATATACTTCTCTCATAGGCACAAGCAAACCTCTCTGCATACTGATTAGACACAAGTGTCTGAAAAGGAGAAGGTCTCGGTGGATGTGCACGTTTGTGAATGTGTGTGAGAAGTGACAGTGTGTATGAACATGGATGTAGGCTGTATCTGAGTACGGCGGCGTGTGTGAAAACGCCGCTGATAGCCCCAAAGCAACTGATAAACACATAGCAAATTATTCCAAGCGCTCACTATTACTGGAAAATTAGCCATTACCTTTCTGTTCTAATTGCAATGAAAATTAGCATTTTAGCTATTAGCTTCTTCCCTAAATTGTCTATGGAAATTAGTGTATTAGTACTTGGTGTTGTGAGTCAATTTTTGAGGAAATCAGGTATCAAGGGCTGGTATTTATAAGAAATATCATGCAGCAAAAGAGTCAATAGCTTACGTTCTGCCACTGCTAATGATGTGATTTAAAGTGAACTACGCCTTTGCTTGTACATGCCAAATGTTTATTTAATAACTTCTAGAGAAAAAATAGCACATATCAAGCCAACTTTCAGGATAATTTTTTTACCAGTTTAGGGATGCAAAAACACCTACACTGATACTGATATCTGTTAGATACCCAAATATTCTTTGAACCTATTTTAAAAGCACGCTTCCTTTGATGTCAAATCAGCTGGTTGTTTATTTTGCCCACAGTAAATAATAAGGATCTCATTTGCACCCTTCCACATGAGCTATAATGCTGGTATGAGTCCCGGGACTTCCCAGGGACACTCTGATTAGTTAAGACACCTTCCAATGTATCTGTAACTTGGCTTCTGGATATTTACCTGTCTTAAATTGTTTCATCATAGAACTGTGTTACGGTTGTACGATGTGACATTAAATTCAGTCAGTGTATCATAACAAAAAAGCACTATAGCTGAACAAAAACTCAAATTGAAGAAAAAGATAGATTTCTAATAATCCAGGCCTATTTTTTTTTCTTTTTAAAGCAATGGTAATAACAATAACAGTGATTTAAAGAATTGAGGAAAAAGGAAGCAAAAGATGCATTTCAGCTATGAAACAAATGTGAAATGTGCACATAGAAACACAATTTTATACAATCCTAGAAAATAGGGCATGTCCATCCAAGTCTGTCTATTTGTAACAGCTCCAAGAGCCAATTACATATAATAGGTCAGCTCTTAAAGGGACTGCAACCTTTTTTAACACAGGTACACACACACACACACACACACATATATATATATATATATATATATATATAAATGAAAAAAAGAAACGCCTTCAGATCAAAATACTTTCCACTGGATATATAATAGCAGTAATACAGTGAGTGATAATACAAACCTCTTCAGAGTAACAAAATCTAATAAATTCTTGTCACTGGCTTTAACCACTGCTGTATGAATTCAAAAGCGAGCAAAAGTAATGCCTCTTTTTCTTATTTTTACAAAGCATCTGGGCATGTTTTGCAATCTGGATGTGTTACCTCAAATAGGCTTTGGGAAAACACCATTTACAAAGAAAAAACAACTGTCAACAGGCTCCTGTCAATTTAACCAGAAACAGCTGGCCTGATTTTCCTTCTGCTGAATGCTAACGGTGCTAATGGCATTCACATTGTCAAGATCACTTCAAAAGAATGTCTGTGTAATCCGTTCCCACAAATGCTCTGATAAGATCGCCTTCTTTGGACTCCTAATGCAGTGCATAAACAGAAATCTCTTATAACAGAAATTGCCTTTAGGTGTTGCTGAGATCAAATATAAAGCATGCTACCTGCTCAACTGTTTTAATGTTATTTTAATGTGTTCCTCCCTTCCATAATTATAATCGTTCTGATAAGACAGTGTTTACAGAGTGGGGACATGGGAACAGTGTTGTTGACAGAGTGACTTTTTGTCAATATCAAGTTTCAAGAATTTCTATGAGGACAGAGAGGACTCTGTTCTACAGAGACAGTCAATGAAAAAAGAATCTACTCGCATGCAAACCAGCATGGATACTTAAACAAAAAACAAAACACAAACACATGAATGGATGTGATTTGTATCTGTTCTTTGAATTGAAGCTAACTGGAAAATCTATTTTGTTTGGGCTCAATAACTTATTGGAAAAATAACCTTGCATTAAACAAAGAGCAAAGTGACAAACTGAAATTGTTACTTTTTCAAGCCACGAGGCAAACAATGTTAGACGGTAAGACTTATATGTATAGTACTCTGCAAAAGTCGTGAGTCACCAATTAATTCTTTGTATACTTTCCTGCCTTTTAAGTGCTCTTTGAAGGTCTTTCAGAGGTTTTCTTTGGACATTGGTTGCTTTTTGACTCATGTTCACTCCGGTCCTTGCACCTGACCATTTTCACTGTATCTTTAGGCTCTTTGTTACTAGCAGCCTGTCACCAAAACACACAATAAGATTGCATTTCTAGAGCTGAATCTATGGAAAATAAAATACAACACAGATTGACAGGCTTAAAATAATATTTTTGCAACAATAAAATGATTCCCAAAGAGCTATTCGTCACAAAATTAGCATTTATCAGCATGGTCTATCTATCACTGTTTCCCAACCACTGCACGGCACATAGGTGTGCTGTGAGAAATGATCAGGTTTGCTCTGGAAGATTATCTGGTTCCACCTGATTAGTACACCAAGCGACCGGCCTGAGTAACAGGAAGAACAACTACATTCTCATCCACTAGAGGGCAGTACAACTACCTGCTCTAATTAAATGGGTTGCCAACTTAAAGTAAAGCAGAAGAAGACAAAGAAGAAATTACATAATAGTCCTGCTGTGAGTGAGACAACACAGCGTGTAATAGCAATCGATAAATATTTGGAAAGAAAAAGTAGTCAGTCTGACCTGGGTCGTGGAGAAAATCCAGTCCAGATTGAGGCCCTAGCATGAGTAGTGGTCAGAAGAAAGCAAAAATGCTATACTAGGAACAAACAGAGCCAATTTCGCTATGCGTGGTGTGCGGGGAAAAATGATCAATATGCTTTTTGTGACATTTTTGTTTGGTGGTGTGCCGTGTGATTTTTCTAATGTGAAATATGTGCCGTGGCTCCAAAAGGTCAGGAAACACTGCTCTATCTAATGGGTCCTAAAAAGGAGAACACTGGACAAGTAAAGAACAAAAGAAGACATGGAAGGCCTAAAAAATAATCTGAAGCAGATGAACAGAAGCTGAAAGCAATGTCAAGGAACTGGGAGATGCATCTGCCCTTTCAGTTGATCCATCTACTGTTCACTAAAGCCTTATCAGAAATGGTCTCAGTGGAAGTGGCTCTCAAGAAGCCATTCATAAGGAAGGAAACCATGGAAGAAAAGGCTGCAATAGTTTGTTTGTTTTTTTTTTTTTTAGCATGACAATGATCCCAAACACATCACCAATACACTAAAAGCATATTGGATAGAAAAACACACAATTGGCCTCCCTCAGAGCCCAGACCCCAATATTATTGAAGCAATGTGGGGTCATCTTGATAGAGAGCAGAATACAAGGACGCCAACATCCAGAGTGCATCGAAATGTCCTCCAAGAAGCTTGGAGAACTATTCCATGAAGACTACTTCAAGAAATTACAAGAAAGCTGCCTAAGAAATTTCCGGCTGTGCTGAAGAATAAATAAAATAAATAAGTGTGCTGCACCTGTTTCCCATTTTCAAGGCAAAAAAATAAAGAAATGAGGAGTGCCTCAAGACCTTTGCACAGCAATATACGATACTTTGTTTGAAATGCAGACCTAGAACCGACATGCTAAGTCCCTCATGGTTTTCAACCATACATTTATCTACCGGACTGACAGATATTTTTAAACATGTGCTAAATGTAATGCATCAAAACTTCTTGGGCTGTCAGAAAACAATGACCTCAAAGAAAACCTCAACTGTAAATGTTTAGCAGGTGTTTCTGTTGGCATCGAGACAGGTTGGTAACAGTTTTGTTCCAGGCTGTACACCAGATTGTCTCTGTTTTTCTCTCAGTAGAAAACTATAACCGCATGACCAACCCGACTGCCAGAGAAGACCCATGATATGAGAAAATCAACCTATGCAGCGACCTTAGTATGCTGTATGTGACTCCAGAGTTAATTCAGCAAGTAAATAACTAAACAGTAATATATTACATGGGCCAAGACAGCAGTCAGACTAAATCACACACTACCAGCCAGCATCACATTTTCCCCCAAAGGCCAACAAGCTAACTGAGCCATAAATATTGGTTGTAAATATTCCTAAGAAGGTGAGTTTTTACAGCAGTAAGGTTTTGTATTTGACCCCGGTTCAAAGTGAAAGCAAGATACAAATTATCTAAATGGCTTTATGCTTGCTGAAAATTTGTTACAAATTATTTAATTGTATTTGAAAATATTAGTGTTCTTTTTTTTCCTCATTGTGAATTTGTGGCCATCGGGCATGATAACATAAGTACATCAATGCAGATTTCATTCTATAGTACACGAAAGTAAACTGGCAGAACACATTACTGGAGACTTCTTATGGCTTTTGTAAAGCCAGTTTTTACTGGCTAATATTTGTATGTTATTATTTTGCTTTTAATGTATTCTTAAATCTACTGTAACTTGTAGTTATTATACCATCCAACTGTTATTTCAGTTGTTTTAAATGTGCCATCTTAAAAGTTATACATAGCAACTATCACAATGTGGGATATGTGTGAAATGTGACCAGCATAGCTTGACTCCATTTAACATAATTCCAAGTATCACACAAGTGAGCACCTGTCTAGATACACCTACACTTTCCTAAAAGCAGGTAGCTGGCCATTATTACTTCCTTCCAACAACACAGGCATGCCTACACTCCAATCCGAGGCCATGATTAGATTCAAATTGGTTACAGCAAAGGCAATGGTTGATCAATACTCTAATTTAACAACAATCAATAAACAGCCAGAGCGATAAAATATTGTTATGAGTGAACCATCTGAAAACACGGGGTTATAAAACTACCACAGATCGGTTAATTCCTGTGAGGTACACAAGAATCATGCAGAAATACTGTACATGAAACTGATGCCCACACACTTACACAGGTCACAGGTCAAAACTGTTATACCTCCAAAACAAGCAATAAAATCTGTACTTTTATATCTATAATAATGTTTTCTTTTTATTACCTGTTCTTACTTGAGTTCTAACTTATTTTTATCACCCTTTCTAACTTTTTATTACCGTACTCCAAGTGTGGTTGAATTGAACCATAAACTCAGCAACTACATGTCTACACCTGCTTTTGCAGAAATGTCAGATCTCAAATGTCAACCAAATCTTTTTTTTTTTAAAGTTCAATTTTTAACCAGCACCACTGTTATACTTCATACAAGACAACAAATATACCAGGAACTTGTAACCGCTATACTCTTTATTTTACTGGCCAGCTGCGGGTTCTATGAGGCTATACTGGTAAGTATTTGAGCCACCATTTACTGCTTGTCATAAAAGGCATTTTTTGCAATAAGAGCATCTACAGCTTGCTTTCATTTTGATCACAGGAATGATTGCATGCATCTCTTTTTCTCAGAATTTAACACTAAATTGTAGGTCGTTCATTCTGCAATTAACGACTGCAACGTAACAAGTCAGCAGTTCTATTTCCCAGCAATACCTTGATGGGGACATAAACACATGCATGGCAAAGTAAATACAACGACTCACCAAATGGTTGGTGGTTCAGATCCCTCCACTTCCAGGTAGTCATACTTTTCCTCTGTCTGGAAGTCTGTAAAGATGACAGAGATGGTGTCTCCAGGTTCGGCCAATAGGATCCAAGTACAGTCGGCTTGGTTACCATAGTTGCCGGGGTAACCGGGACTGGTCACCACCCCACTGCCGCCCCTCACAGTGCCCCCACATGTGTCCTCAGCTGTCAATCAAATCAGAGTGACAAATAGAAAACCTGGATTAGGGAGAGGAGGAGGGACCGAGGGGCGGACTTTTTTTTTTTTTTTTAATTAAATTTCTTGCTTTTGGAATAAATTGTTTTAATTTTCACAGCTATATTAGACTGGGTGAGTCAATGGACAATTTAGTATAATAGATTCTGTCTGTTTACCAAATTAGCAATTAAGATCTCATTCTCAATACAGCTAACATTATTTCTTAATCACTCTTAAAGATTAAAGTTCAGCCAGCCCAACTCCCCAACTCTCTCCCTCTAAGAAGTGATTTTTCTCAGTTACTGTAATTTTTAGTCTTACAGGTTCACTCTTTTCTCTACAGTGTGATTGTTATGCTGTGTCTTGATTGTTAGAGATGGATAACTTTCTCATGACACATCAACTGTAAAGTCATATTAGCAAACCATATTTTGGAAATATGGAGCTCACATAGCATTTCAGATATGAAAATTAGCACGTACAGTAGATACTCTGAACAGCCCTTTATGGACTATAAGTTATCTGCCTTTAAGTCTGTACATGTCATAGAAAATTATTGCTTTTTTTTAGCCAGTTAGAATTAGAAGTGGGGTTTAAGGGTTAGGCTGCAGTTCCTGTCACACCCAGAGCTGCTGTCCTCTCCTCCAATAATAGGGTAAGTTTCCAGTTTCTCCAATTCCTGAGCTCCGCTCTCGTCTCCTCCAATCACCACCTAGGAACTTTAGATTCAAATGTTTCCAATTGGCTGTTTTAAAGTTAATCTTTCAATTAAACCTTGATTTGGTTCAAAACATATGGAACAGATGTGAAAATCGATTTGCCTGATTTTCTTTAATTGGTGATCACATCTGATTTCGAGCATTGTCAAATTGACAGTAGTACTGATTATTGTATAACAGATAAAGACACATGGATTGCGCTGTGCACACGGCATAAATTATACACATATAATTTATACAGATACACTCAGTGAGAAAAAAACATACTACATTGGACCTTGTTGTGTCACTGGGACACTGGCTGTACGGGAGGTTATTTCAGAGGAGTGTGCTCAATTCACTTTTTCAAAATACTTTTATTTACACTTATGTTTTAAATACCCAATTCATTTCTGGATATTAAAAAGAAAATGCTTATTTTTTGCATTTTAAACAGTATTTATCAAAAGCAAATTGAGCCTTGCCAGTCTCACAGTGAGAAAAGATACAATGTTGAACCTTTTTTTCAGAGAGCGTCCAACTTTAAACATGGTATAAATTATACCTGTATAATTTATAGTTATATACATAAAAGAGGCAATACTGCATGTAGCACACTCTTAAAGCAGACATGCATTTTCATACACACCAGCAAGTGCAATTTGGGATGACACTCAATTAAAAGGAATTCCCATGTTGACATAATTCAGTTTCAGACATGACAGAGGAATACCAAATACGTGTCCCTTAAACTGCACTCACTGATATAGTGAAAAAGACATATCCTTTACAAGAGTGTAGACAGGCACTGTCAGGTATACATGCACGCTTTTTCTGGCTCATCCAGGCAGTGCTGCCCCGGGGGAATGCATGTACAGATGACAGAGATAAGGTAGGGACCAAACCACGCTCCACCCACAGGACGGGTGAAGAGTATAACTTTGGTCAAAGACTCACAGACTCTAGCAACAGATGATAACCCATAGAAATGAATAGAAACGTTACTAAAAGATACTAGAAATCGGACAGAACACTGAGTAGAGACAGGAAATACAAAGAGGCTAACAGGGGAACATAAATAGATAGGAACAAATAGAGACAAACAGAAATATAGTGAAACAAACAAGCAAACAAAAAATAGAGATCAGATTGAATTAGGCAAAGTGTTTGTGCAAACAGCACCAGATAGGAAATGAGAAACAGAATGAATCAAGTAAGTGGATTAAAATGGATTTTAAAATAGACCAAGACTCCTTTTTTTAATAGATCAGAGTATGAAGTTAGGAACAATACACATTTCCACTGATTCTGTGTCATTAGTAATGGTGCCTGTGTCAAAACATTAAGCGGTGTTCCACATTTGCTGGATGGAAAAAAAATGTTGTGCATTGTCCCGAACTACAGGTGCTGATGTCCTGACAATGAAGCACAGACATGCATTATTAATTTGTTAACAGTTTATTAATTTAACACAATTCACACAGGCCCTTGAACCTGTCAGTCATACAAATAGACAGACAGACAGACAAGCAGGCAGGCAAGCAGGGCAGGCACTGACAGACAGACCATTCAGTTATCCAGGCAGACTCTCATTCCTCAGCTCGACAGGTAAGGAGATTTGTGTAAATGACCCAACACACCGAACCAAGACCTGCTGAGACCCCATCACATTTGCAGGAGTGCAATGAACAGTGGTCTGTTTGTGTATGCGTATGCTTGTGTGTGTGTGTGTGTGTGCCTGTGTCCACACCATGGGAATGAGCTGCTTGCAGGATGACAGCTGTCACTGGTTTATCATGACAACAGCAGGGCGTCCACAAGCACCGGTGGACACACACCTGCAGCCACGCACACATACAGGGAGACGTGCACGCCCATGCACACACCTCCACCAGCCCTCCAGCTTAGTGATGTGACGGCTGAGAGACAGGTGGAATATCCTCAAGGTGCACTGATGTGTGTTTTATTGAGCAAAAGGAAATTAACTTGTAAAAGGAGAAAAAAAAGCTTGCATTGATCTGCAGAATATAAAATTACGTGCTTTAATTTAAATGCTCGATTTAAATGAATGCAGTAAATGTTAACTAAACTAGGATGTATCAGATATATTTTTCCGATGTGTCTGATTTCTTTAAAATAATAAAAATTTGGATATTAAAGAACAATTGTTTTAAGATAGCAAGACAATATTTTCCTGTTTGTGTCCCCTGTGTATGAGTCGCACAGCCTCTCTTATTAGTATCTCCTGAGCTTATTATTAGGCATCCAGAAGTAGCTCGCTGGCTAGTTTCAGTACCAAAGCAATGTAAGATACATCAAACATCTACAGTTTGCAAAACATATCCCACACCCCTGTATACTGGAAATAGCAAAAACTTTATAACTCACTTTTAAAAGAGACACCTTGTCAAAACAAAGATAAATGGCACTCACAGTCACAGTAAAGGAAGGTGCACAAGCAGTCAATTTAAGACCAGTAACAACAACGCTAATCTTCAGAGCACATGAGCTGATAACTCCACAGAGTCAAACGCAATAACCAAAACCATAAGTTATCTTATTTGCAAGAACACGTGTCCATATAGAGATGTTAAAAACGCAGGATTCAGACAAATTAAACTGAATCTAGAATTGATGAGTTTGCAGCACTCCGTGAAAAACATCCCAGCAGTGTGCTGTGTGATGATGGGAGGCAGCAGCTCACATCAAATAAAGTTTTGCTGCTGCAGCACTTCACAAACCACAGACAAGAAAGTGATTTAAAAGAGCTGGAAGCTGTCTGCCAGTTAGCACCCGAACGAAAACTATAGTATTATTGACTACAAATAACAAAAGACAGTGTCATTTCATACAGTGCTGTGCTGTATTTTCAGGTTTCAGATCATCTAAGCAACTAATTTTCATATTGAACAAAGATAATCCGAGTAAATACAAATTGCAATTTGTAAGTTATGATTTCTCAGATGGGAAACGGTTATCCAAACCTATCTGGCCCAATGTAAAAAAGTAATTGCCCCCTAAACCTAATGACTGGTTGCGCTACACTTGGCTGGAAGAACTGCAATCAAGCGTCTGTGGCAACTGGCAATACGTCTGTCACGTTGTTGTGGAGAATTTTTGTCCCACTCTTCTTTGCAGAATTGTTATAATTAAGCCACACTGGAGGGTTTTCAAGCACGGCCGAACTGTTTAAAGTCATACCAAATCATCTCGATCTGATTTAATTCTGGATTTTGAGTACGACACTTCAAAACCTTCATTTTGTTTATTTTAAGACACTCAAAGGTAGAGTCGCTGATGTGTTTCAGATCATTGCCCTGCTGCATAACTCAAGTGAGCCTGAGCTTTAGGACACAAACTGATGGCTGCAAATTCTCCTTCAGGAGAATTATGAAATGCTGTGTTAGTTTCACATCAGGTGTAACGGGACTCAAACCTTCTAAAAAGTTCAAATTTTTTCCTGTCAGTCCACATAATACTTTTACAAAAGTTTTGGAGATCATCAAGATGTTTTTTGCCAAATGTGAGACAACCCTTTGTGTTCTTTTTGGTCCAACTCTCCCATGGATGCCATTTATGCCGAGTCTCTTTCTTATTGTTGAACCATGAACTCTGACCTTAACTGAGGCAAGTGAGGCCTGAAGTTCTTTAGATGTTGTTCTGGGGTCTTTTGGGACTTCTTGGATGAGCCATCGATTCACTGTTAGAGTAATTTTGCAAGGCTGGCTGCTCCTGGGAAGGTTCACCAGTTTCACATTTCCTCCATTTGTGAATAATGCCTCTCAGTGTGATTCAGTAGAGTCCCAAAGCCTTAGAAATTGCTCTGGAGCCCTTTACAGACCGATAGATGTCTCATCTGTTTATTTAGATAGTGCATTATGTGTTCCTTTTTGAGCTCTTTTAGGCTACTTCACTTTGTCAGACAGTTTCTGTTTAAGTGGTTTCTTGATTAAACAGGTCTGGCAGTAATCAGACCTGGGAGTGGCTCATGAAGCTGGACTCAGTTTTTTCAAAAAATGTGTCTCATCACAGTTAATTCATGACTGAACAACAGAGGACATTTACTTTTTCACACAGAACCAGGTAGATTTGGATAGAAAAACTGCACATCTTGGTCTAATATAATTTTTTTGATGATCTGAACATGTAAGTGTGACAAATAAGAAGTCAGAGAGGAGCAAACACATTTTTCAGAGCACTGCATATTTTATGAAATAATATTGTTTATTGTCAAAGCTTGCTGTTACATGCTTTGACAAAAGCCTTTTTACAAATTTATCATTATTGTATGAAAATATGGAGCCTGTAACTCATTATGAAAGCCATCATTTTAGCTGACACATGATGCAATTAGGATCCTCGCTAATTCTGTTGTGTGTCATCTAGTAATGGCAGGCCTGGTCAGAGACCGCTTCAGGAGCAGCTGCTCTAATAAAAAGAGACATTTGTTGCGTGTTCACAGGGGAGGGTGTGATACCTATAGCCAACTCTGATTACCTTCTGTTAGTGTGCAGCAGACATGGCATGAAACTAGTCAGATTTCCTTGTTGCACCTGCTAATTTTGGATACTGCTTGCTCCTGCCTGATCAATCATAATGACACATCTGTGTGACAGTGTTAAATATTACCATGCCTAACCTTACATCTCCTATTGCTTGCCGGTCTGTCTCAGCTGCAGTATAAAAGGAATGCAGCATAATTAATGTAACTTTTTCTAATTTTAACCCTTTAATTGACTAAAAAAATGCCTGATACGTTAGTCTGCTTTACCCATTGAGCTGTCTTGGCCTGCTCTCTTTATTTCCCTGTAAGCTCCAACAGTAGCTCAACAATCCTGTTGTCCAGATTACAATGAGACACTGGCTTAAACTGTATTTACTTAATTATCAATATGCACAAAACTCCCATCTTATCATGTCTTCCCAGATAAAGGTAGCATATAATTATTTTCACTTTCAGAAATTACATAATGTTCTTCAAAGACCTGCAATGATTCATTTATTTCGTTTAATACCCCGGGTCAAAAAAAGTTTAACATCATTCAATCACATTTTTTCCTATACTTGCAGGCTCAACACTTTGTCATGAAACGTTATCAAACATTTCCATTTCCCTCATCAAACAGCTCTCTTGAGAATGTTGAGCCTTAAAGGTTGTGCTTCAGGATTATGTGATGCAATCTAGCACATCAATCCTCCAACACTGACCAAGACAAAAGATGCCTTGGGTGACTACACCAGACACCACTTGGGATCTCATTATTAGCTGCCATAGCGTCTCTCCTCCGTTTGCATTTGCCTTGGCTTACTGCAGTTAAAAGTTACTCATCGCCTGTATTGTACTGCTGCGAAATTGTCAAAAAATGTTCTTGACCTTCGCGCCAGCTGATGATACAAGCGGCTGTGTCATCAATCACCAGTGATAAAGGGCCATATGTTCTGGTTAGGCAACTCTGTTCTGTACAATGCTCAAAACGAACTAGCTTTATTATTTCATTTTGGAGACCACAACTTCAGTGAGATCGAAAATGGAATTTTATTACAAATGAGTCTGATCAAGATTGTAAATCAGTTAAGCTTTTAATTTAATATTTGCCTGATAATGAAGGAACACAGAGATTGCTGCACCTACAGGCAACACATAAGCTCACTTGAACACACAAAAATAAATCTGGTTGATTATTACATTATTACAAAATGACTGATAATGATTATTTTTAAAATATCAATTAAAACTGCTGTTAAGATTGGACCAACAACTGTCTGTAACGGTCAGCCTAAAGCTATTATATCAAGAGCAATGGTTATTTCCAGATCATATCTTATCTATCCATCCATTTTCTTCAGCTTATCCAAACCAGGGTCACAGGAGCCTATTCCAGCTGTCATGGGGCGAGAGGTAGAGTACACCCTGGACAGGTCATCAGTCTGTTGCAGGGTTAACACAGACAAATAGCCATTCACGCTCACATTTACACCTATGGTCAATTTAGAATCACCAACAAATCTAACCCCATGCATGCCTGGACTGTGGCAGGAAGCTGGAGAACCCGGAGAGAAACTGCGCAGATACATGGGTGAACATGCACATTCCACACAGAAAGACCCCAGGCTGGATTTGAACCCCTTGCTGTGAGGCAACAGCCGTAACTACTGTGGGGATAGCTGTGGCTCAGGAGGTAGTATGGGTTAGTGGATCAATTCTCCAGGTTCTCCAGTCTGCATGTCGAAGTATCCTCGGGCAAGATCCTGAACCCCGAGTTGCCTCCAATGAAATAGTGTGCGTGTGAATGTTAGACAAAAGGCTTATGTATAGAAAAAAAGTGCTTGTGTGAATGTGTGTGTGATTGTGTAAATGAGGATTGTAGTAAAAAGTGTTTTGAGTGCTCATCTAAAGTACATAAGCACCATATAAGTACACATTTAAGACTGTGCCACCATGCTGCTCACTTATCTAAAGAAAAATAAATGGATGAATCAGCATCCATGAATAGATCTGCATATAGCTAATAATTAGCAATAAGTATATAATTTGATGCACTTTGCACATCACGAGTATATCATGACACTGGTTTCGCTTTAGGTGATGTGTACACTACAACATTCAGACCCATGGACTTCCAAAAAACTGCCCATTTTTTCAGCCAGTACCAATTCAAGCCAAAATAAATGAGGGTAGAAACAAGATCCACATAAAATCATCAAATTACCTGTGCTAACACTGTAAAATATAAGTGGCGTGATGTGCAACAGTAAGCCCCCAAGACTGAGGTTGGGTGCATATTTTAGCCTGTTGTGTTTTTAAGACATCTGATGTTTGATTAATTAACACTTGCTGGTGAACTTTGTTTCAAATGACACACTACAGGTGAGAGACTCACAAAGAACCATGAAGAAATGTCTTATGATCCCATCATGGAGGATCAACCTTAATAAATCTATAGGCAGAGACTGCTTCGCTGTCTGTGTGCACTGCTGTGATCTCTTCTCTGCTTTTATTTCAGACAGTAACCTGGGGAGGCGCAACACATACTCATGCCCCAGTGCACTGACCCACAGGAGGAGGGAAAGTGTGCATGTGTGTGTGTGTATGGAAGAGGGTGCTTTATGTGTTAGCGTGTGAGAGGGAAAGAGAGGTAGTGTTTGCCATGTTGCCTTCATTTCTTATCACATCAGTGAGTTGGTGCTGGCCTTTTCTTTGCCTTTCCGCCTCTCGCTCCCTCTCTGGTTGATGTTGTAACACCATCTCTCTTTTCTTCCCTACTGGTCTCCGCTTGCTACACCCCTCCTCTTCCCTTTGCTGCATGAAGATTATTTTTCGTAGTAAAACAGTGCATGTCCTCCACTGCCCTCCGCTCATTTAAGCTGTTTCTCCCACGCGCTGCAGTCCCAAACTTGTCCAGACATTATACATCAGCAGTGCATGTGAGAACACAAATGTCTAATGCAGTCAGATCAGACATTCAACAGTCTTTAACCGTCTAGCTCTCTAGTGTGATGTCCAATAGTGTCCAAGTGAGAACAGCACGAGTAATGTCCGATGATTTTACAGCGAGGGAGTGTTCAGTCTGCGTCCTTCGAAACCAGTACAGCAACACATCAGAAGGGTTTCTGAGAAAGGACATTTTCAGACAATGTCCCAACCTGATTTTCCAGTTCATATGTGAAAACAGCTTAAGCCCCCACCCACCAACCCAGACACACGCACACACACTTTATACTTCATTCTCTTTTTCAAATTCATCCCCACTCACTCTACCATCTCCTTCCTCATCATCCCCCTCACCCCCCAACTCTCCATCTCACTCTCTCTCTCGCTCCTTCTCTCACATGGCCCGGGGTGCTTTGATCACTCGTTCTTAGCCTCCTTATCCTGCTTCCCTCTCTCCCATCCGTTCATCCCGTCTTCCCTACTGTGCTGTCATCAATATCGCAGTCATCTGAGGATTCCTTCTTTATCCCTCTCTGTCTCCCTGTGTCTTTCTTTAAGATCTTACTCTCTTTGCATTTCACTCTCCATCTCTTACTCTCTCGCGCTGTCTTTCTGCTGATTGATTTTATGTTTAATGGCTTTTCTGGCCTCATCTCTTTCTCTCCTCTCCTTTCACTGTCTGTCCCACCTCCCCCACACCACCCCTGCAACCCCTCCACCCCCTTTCCTTCCTTCTGTCCCATAACTCCATCTCCTTTCCTGCATCACTTTGATAGGCAGATCACTATCACCATCAGATTTGCGCGCACACACACACACACACACACACACACACACACACACACACACACACAGACTTCAATCACGGAAGACCCCGTGTGCTGTCAGCCTCTAAGGATTATGGGCCATCTACATCATCCTCTCTTCCCCTCTGTCTTCAGGCTGTAGCCATCCATCCCTTCTGCTCTCTTATCTTCATCCATCCACCCATCCATCAACCTCTTGCCCCCACCCTTGTACTGTAAAGTTGAATATATATTGCCACCCCTCTTTCTCCCTCACCACCCCTACTATACCTTTCATACCTAAGCTTACCTACTATCAATGACTGAATACACATGAAATATACAGGAAGACGTCCACATAAACGGGTAAGGGTTAGGTAGTTATATATAAGTAATTAGCCTCTGCTCTGAAACATTACCAGATGATCTTCATCACACAGCTGTACTCTGTGTGTCCTGTTGCCTAACTATACAGAGGACGCAATTTCACTTGCGGTCTCAATGTCACTTTCACAATTCAGTCATGCCAGAGCCCGTTAAGTGGATATGGATGTATAAGAATAAGACCTTTCAGGCAATGCCATTGCGTCTGCCAAACTAAGGGAAACTTTGGCATTGTGAACGGAATTCAACTTAGCTTTTGGATACAGTCCAGCATCAATGTGCATATAAGCTTTGCAATGAAAATAACTGGGAAAATATATAAATGCGACTTTAAACTCATACAATCTCATTTGAAAATTTAAAAAAAACATTCCAATGCAACCTATTTTTACTGAGGATCTACAAAATAAAATGCAACTTGCCCCCTCCCTTTATTTTAAGCACTAAGTCTCATATTCAGTTTTCCACCCAAATCCATCACAAATTAGCTAAGGATGGGCTAAAAACAGGTTGTTGAGAAGGGTTGAGGTCAGGTATCTGTAGAGGGAACTCCATCAAAGTGAGAAGGATGTGCAGGTGGCATTATTATAACCACCATTTGTGGGTTTGATGCAGTATCACATTTCCTCCCTCTCTTCCCTACACCCTCAACAAACCATGTTTTGGATCGATCAGTAAACAGGACTATTGTTCATCTACTTAGAAAAGCCAGTGTGTCTCCATCCACCTCAAATGACCGGCCTTGTCCCCCTCTCCCAGGTTAAGTGGTTTAGAGATCATTGCCCCTTTACTTACAGCCTTCTTTAGACAACAGCTTTGCTGATTGCAGTCCTGTATTACTTACTTAGCAAATCCTCTGTGAGAAAGTTGCTTTTTTATCTCCATTTATTGATTAAATAGATTGATTGTACTGCTTTAACTGCCCAATTTCGCTTGCCTGAACATGCTTGGGATACAACTGATCCAGTGATTCCGCTGACATATACCTCCTAAAATCCTTTAGTTTAGCAGACAGTCTATAATTAATGTAACATGTGACTTCTGACGTTTTAATTTCTCATCCTACTTTTTAAGTAATGTTCTGTGGAAACCTGGGGAACAGCCAAATTTAACAATGAACAATGGCTGCAAGCTAATTAACTTTATAATTCTCTAGTAGATCTAATCTATCTAAGTGCTATTTGAATATGTGCTTCAGTAGAAGTGATACAACTCAAGGGAATATGACTTCCAGTGCAAAAAAGGTTAACATGGACAGTGCCACAAATTTGCTTATGTTTGATTTTCTGTGTTTACCTGTTGCAGGATCTTAACCATTTGTTTAATTTCACATAACAGAGCTGATTATTTTTCAGGCTTACCTAAAAATGGAGCAGATGTTCTATGTTTGCACTTTTTGTTTTATTCTTATTTTCTTTTCTCTCGACAAGAAGTATGACCATCGTTTGCCTTTGACGATGCTTCAGCATTGCAGCATGTGTAATAGGATACGGGATTATTCTTAAAGGGTAACCTTCAGTTCACTGAAGCAC
The DNA here is from genome assembly GCF_001858045.2 of Oreochromis niloticus. Taxonomy (NCBI): domain Eukaryota; kingdom Metazoa; phylum Chordata; class Actinopteri; order Cichliformes; family Cichlidae; genus Oreochromis; species Oreochromis niloticus. The sequence goes on along the minus strand of NC_031985.2, from coordinate 19,200,742 downwards.
AAAGGAACTAGATATTAACCTTTAAAACTTCCAGGAACAATGCCTGTCTTAATGTACTCTTTGAGTAAATTATTTTTGCGTTGATTTATAAGTAGATATGCAAAGTGATGCATAAAAAAAGAACAGCGTTTGCACCATCTGGCCACATGTTATTTGGCAGCTATTATGCAATGCAGCAAACAGGTGGACCAAAGGCATTTTATTTTTGTCAAATGCAAACCAGCCTGGATAAAAGACTTTGTTTTTTTTTCTTATTTAGAGAATGTATCCTGCTCACACCTAGAATCTGCCATTTCTGTCATACAAACACCAGCTTTGCTTTTGAGACGGTCACTAAGATGTTGAATCATTTCTTTACTTATGTTCTAGGAGAGGTTTTTGGGGTTTACATTTATGTTGCTTTGATTCTGTTTGATTCTGTATAAGCTGAAGCTTGTGACCATGAGGTGCAGGAGTGTTTTTAAAGCACTCAGGTAGAATTATGTTTATGTCTACACTGAGCTAGCAGCTCTCTTTGTAACTTGGCTTTAGTAACTTCAAATTCAGTCCTTTGTATGTGTGGGTTCCACTACTCCTTTTTACACCCGCTTATGTCTGTCAGATTTTTCTGTAACCCTTTAAAAACTTGTTGTAAACATATTGGTTGCTGTGCTCTTCTTGGCAGCATTACATTTTCGATGAACAGTTACAGCGATTAGGTCGCACACCCACCCACACACAACCAGTAACCACGCTGACCTTCAACTCCTCCCACCATCTGTCCACAAATCAGAGAACAGATGCTGTCTGCCAGTCAACTAACACCCTGACATTTAGACCAATTAGGCCAGAAGAGTGATAAAACGGTAAATCAACAGATTGAGACATAAAAAGAGACGGCACTGATTGATAGATAGATTGCTATCATAATTATCATTCTTACAGTCGTCGTGTGACCCTGACTTACTGAATCACATTTGGAGTCCTGGTAACAAATAAAGTTAACTCATTATTTTGTGATCACCTCTTCCTGTAACTGTTACTCTTTGACCCCTGTTACTTACCCCACTTAGCTTCTACCTCAGATTGATGATATCACATAACTTGGCTTTTGCTGAATATACGTGAGCATTTTTCACTCCGAGAACCAAGCAGATGAAGTTAAAATGATATTCCGACAAAATGACAATGATAAATGGCAGGATCGCCTACATTTCAGTGTTTTACTGCAGAACGCTTCACGAGGACTTTTGGGAGCTTAGAAGTCTGAATAAAAGCAAAATGCAAGGTCACAGAAGTTAAAGATTTGTTGAAGTAAATGACAACAGCATGGGTGAATAAAAAGAGTGAGACTGGATGATACTTTGCAGCAGTATTGAGATGGATGAATCTGTCTTATCCATTTTCTCATCCGGTAATTAAACAGAGTTTATAAATTATTAACTGTAATGACAAACTCCTAAAGTTTTGACGTATTCGGTGTTACCACTCAATCATTCACATCTTATTTCTTTCGCTCTTTTATTGAGTGTGAATATATCTATTTTTTCTATGCATGTTAGAAAGTGTGGATGACTATATTCACCTGTCTCTGGCTCATGTGCTTGACTGTTTGACTGTGCCTTCATCCATGTACGCAGGAGAGACCCTGGTGAGTAGGTGTTGGTGAGTGTTAAATGTCAATCCTGACATCTTAAACAAATAGCTGCATATGGAGAATTTAACGCATCACAGCCCTGACGATATACATTCGGCTTTTCAGTCTCTTCACTCCAATCATATTCGCTTCCCTCCTCCTGTCCCCTTTTCCTCTCATATCCTTTCCTGATTTTAGGAGGTCAGTGATGGTGTTTCTTTTATCTATTGGTTTTTTAAACACAGTTAAACACACAGCCTAATTATGACTAAATGACTCATACGTCTCGATGATTAGCAGTTTAACAGTCGTGCTGAAAATGTATGGTAAGCCAAGGGTGCTTCTTGCTTTAGCGTCATGCTAAAAGGTTCTCGCAAAACTTGTTAGTCAGTGTGGTTAAAGCTGTCATCGAGTGTCGTTGCTCAGCTTTATATATGATACAGAGAGAGAGAGTTGATGCAAGTTTCTTTGCACTGAGAAGGAGGACAATAATGCAAATGTGTACAGTACTTTAGCCAAAGTTGCATCTAATTGGTGAAAACATATTATTGTGAGCTCAATCAAAGTGGAAACAAATCCAATCATTACAGCTTAATTAAATAATAACATCAAGAAGGGTTGCGGTTTGGCAATAAGCTGACTGGCATCACATTTAGATTGACCCACTTGCATGAATGTGCTTGGATTCATACAAGATAACTTTATAGGTTACCCTTAAACTTTCAGTGGGTGAACAAAAATGGTCTCTGAGATAATAGATGGATTAGAGAGGACATATACAAGTATGAAACAAATAAAACCATAAAATGAAATAAAAATGACAAACTATGAAAAGTGATGTGTCTTTCTAAAAAGACTTATTAGATTACTGTCACCAACTATAGTCACTGTAATAAGGTACTGTCACAAAGAATTTGATAGCAAAATGCCACATGTCTCTAGTGTTGACAGTCTCTCAAAAATGCTTATGAGACAAAACCTCAAGTAGCCACTTCCAAATAGTTTCTGGCAGTCCGTCTATAGTCTAAACAGGCTTTAACAAAAAGGTGACTGCAACATGTCCTTTCATAGATCTATCACATCCATAAAGGCTCAGCGGACTACTCTAAAGTTGATACTTAGCCCTATGTGATCAATACATACACTCATCATATGTAAGGACTACCAGTAAATCACATCAGTAATTCTCAATGTGTTTCTGACCTTTTTTGGTTCACTGCTAATGGATCTTACTCATTACATAACATGCAATCGGCATGATGGATAGAAAAGGTGAAGTATAAACCGACTAATGAAAAAAAAAAGATATAACCATAAATTTCCAATTGGTGAGATTTTAAAAGACTGTAGTTGTTTATGTGTGTGTTTTTGTGAAAAGTGAAAAAAGCCTTCCACACAAGAAACATCAAGTGTTTCATCAAAAAGCAAAAGGAAAAGAAGAAACTAGAGAAAGGTCAAAGACTGATCAGAAGAGATAAAGATAGACAAAGATAGGAAGCAAAGACAAGAGGAGAGTGAAAAGTCTAGCATCTAAGCTTTGACATTTTCACTCAGTAAATATTTGACTGGTATAAATGGAATGAAATCCCTGTGGTTTGTCTGTGAAGGTTTAGCTTTTATGTGCATTTATGTATTTATTTTGGTTTCTTTTTAAACCAATATCATAAAGCTCTTTATTCAGTTTCAGGAACTCAGTTTATTTAACCAGAACCACTAGGAAAAAACTCAAACGGCAAAGACACACATAATGATTTGATTTGATACGATTTATATAAATTTATAATAATGTGATGAGTCGTTAACCCACGGTTTAGAGTTTACGTTGTGGACTCATGATGTCTTTTTCCGATTTAAGGTACAATTTCTGTTCAAGTCCTATATTTAGTCCTCTTGGTATGAATGTATTTCTTAGTGTTTCTACATCTGTTATCTTTGGTTGTAGTTCTTGGTAAGATGATGTTAATTCCCGTCAGTGTCCAGTCTGTCTCAGTCTTGTCTGTGTTTTGTCCTTAGCGTTAAGTCGATCTTGTCTGTGAGATAGGCAGACTACTCTCTGTGTCAAGTGTCTTAGTCCAAGTCAGTGTTAGTCATTTCCTGTTTTATTTTGGTGACCTCTTGTCGCCTGTGCTTTCCCCTGCCTAATTATCTCTGATTAGTTTCAGCTATCCTTGCACCTGTTGCCTGTTCCCTCATTATCCTCTGTGTATATGTTGTCTCAGTCTTCTCTTGCCCTGTATTGTGTCCTCCCTTCTGGTCCAGCTTATCTTTGTATATTTGTCGGAGTTTAGCAATAGGGCATTTTTTTGAGTTGTACTCCTGGTCTTCTGAGTCCTGCACTGGGTCACACACTGCCTGACACACAGTTCACACTGACACAATGCAGTGATCTGCAAATCTCAAAAAGCCATATTTCATTCAAAATAAAATACAGAAAATGAGTGAATTTCATGGCAAAAAGGTTAGGACAGGGGCAACCAAAGGCTGCAAAAGTAAGTGGTAATAAAAAGAAACAGCTTGAGGAGGAACATTTTACAACTAATTAGGTTGACTGGCAATAGGGCAGTAAAATGATTAGTTATACAATGAGCATCTTGGAGTGGCACGGTTTCTGAAAATATGGTCAGAGGTTCACCTATTTGAAAAAACAAAGATTTCTGAAGACATCTATATGTATATAATTTGATCTAAATATTCTCCAATACTTAAGAAATCTCTGTGCACAATGGACAATGATGAAAATCAATATTGGTTGCTTGGGGTCTTCAGGACCTTAGGCATCGGCGAATCAAAAACAGGCATGAACCTGTCATAGAAATCACTGCATGGGCTGAGGAACACTTATAGAAATCACTGTGGACACAATTCACCGTGCCATCCACAAATGAAAGTCAAAGCTCTAACATATAAAGAAAAAGCCATATGTGAACATCACTAGGTTCTCATGGCCAAAGCTCATTTAAAAGTGATTGAAGTGAAATGGAAAGCTCTTTTGTTGTGAGACAAAATAAAACTTGAAATTTGTTATTGAAAATATGGACAGCGGTCCTCCGGACAAAAGAGCTGAGGGACCATCCAGCTTGTTCAAAAGCTTGGATCTCTGTTATTATGGAGGTGCATCAGTGCTTATGGAACTGGAAGCTTACACATCTGAAAAGAAGCCATCAAAGCTGAACAGTGGAGACAAATTTTAAAGCAACATATGCTCCCATCTTTTTGAGGGAATGCCTTGCAAGAACCCACATATTGCACCTATTACAACAGCATAGCTTCAAAGTAGAAGAGTCTGGGTACTGAACTGACCTGGCTCCCGTCCAGACCCTTCGCCAACTAAAAACATTTGGTGTATCATGAAATCAAGAAGTTAGAAGCTTATATCAGACAAGAAGGGAGAAACACTCTTCTCCAAAAAGTCCAGAAGCTGGTCTCCATAGATCCCAGATGTTTATGGGCTATTGTTAAAAAAAGAGGGGATTCTGCACAGTGGTAACCATGGCCCTGTCCCATCTTTTTTGAGATGTGCCATGAAATTAAAAATGAATCAAGACTTTTGTTCTGTGATTTGAGTTTTTACCTGCTACCGAACATGATGAAGTCTTAATATGTCATGCATAATTCAGATTTTGTGGTTAGAAATTGTCATTGTTGACATTGCTGTCATTAAGTTCAAATGATACAATGCGTTGATAAGGTTTTTTAGGTGTATACATGATAGAGATTGGTCACTTCAGCTCATTGGTAGGTGGTTGCAACAAGATGACATTGACATATCTGATACATATACCTGTAGGAACTTCAAGGGGCCTAAAATGGACCTGAACCTCAACTCCTAATCGTGTAGGAGCAGTTGGCAGACAGACTGATTTTGTGTGTTACAGCGGGATGTATGTTTAAACACACCGAAACAACTGTTGGAGTGATGTAAATAAAACAATTTAAGAAATATGAGGCCCTGATAAGAACAGAGTATGCCATAAGAGAGTTGGAGAGTTCTCTAATGGAGTTAGAGAGTAACAACATTCTCATCTATCCGCATCACCAGATACTGCAGAAGAAACAATAGAGCTTTTTCAGGACAGACAAATCTATATAGATGCATTAAGTTACATTTGAGATGTAGTATCTATCAAACAGCTGTCATGAAATTCTGATGAGTCTCGATAAAGGCGTGAGAGGCAGAGGGTGAGTGTGATAGCCAGATATAGAGAGAGAGATGTTAGCTGAGGGAAAGACAGATCACAGACATAACCATGATGATGACAGATTATTTAATGAAGAACTGACTGGCTGGAAGGAAAGAAAACCAATTAGAAGACACGACATGAGCACTGGGTGCAGGAGAAAGAGATGGAAAGAAAGAAAGATGGATGAATATTGGATAGAAGAGATGGATCAAGACAACGGTTGAGAGCATTAGTGAGAACAATGGTGAGATAAGCAGAAAGATAGAGAAATATGAATACAGATAATGACCAAAGACGGAGGTAGAGATGTGCAGAAAGGCAAAACTGTTAAACAGACAGAGTCAGGAAAGGAGGAAAAATGATCGACACAGAGAATGATTTATAAGAATAAGAATTTTTGATTACATTACTGGGAGACATACAGAGATTTGAGTGTTACTGTGTGTTAGTGATGGATGTGGGCAGGGAGCTCTTAAGGACTGAAAGATGAAGAAATGTCTTTCAAGGATAGAGCTTAAAGGAAACCTTAAAACTGGGGACATTCTTCCAGTGCTTACTTTGCTAAGAAGGAAGTTTTTGTCTAGGGAATAATGATATCACTTACCGAAAATAACTGACACAGCTGCAAAATTTGTGACAGAATGCGACATTAGCATTCAAAAATGAAGAGGAGCATATATAATGGAAACCCAAGGATTAAGTGTGTGAAATTGTAGGTCTGCCTCTGTATGCATTTGTGCATGTGTGTATCTGGTTGATACCCCATTTTGAAATCTTCCTCACTTGTGGTTTTGTCTCATTCTGTCTCTCTTCAATGTTTAATGGAAGGAGGGAGAACAAAGTGCTGGAAGCCTTCTTTCTACAGCTGCCTGAAGCACCTTGTTTTTCTGATTTCCCATGACTTTTCGCGGTTTTGTTTTTCCTCCCTGTTTTTGCCTTCTCTGACCATGAATTTTACCCTGAATCAGTGTAGTTTCTCACACGAATATTGCAAGTTTGCCTTTCTACTTTACAACCTTTTCTGCTCATTCCTCCTTTTGTTTTCTGTCTCTATCACTTTTTTCCAACCGCTGATTACTAATCCACCCTCTTACAGGAACAATACATTTCAAGCAGTTTAAATAACCAGTGATCAATACAGGAAGTGCCTTTTGTTTGTGTGTGTATGTGTGTGTGGGTGTGTGCACGCAAAACCCTGCATGGGCAAGTGCATCTGTGCTGTTAGTGGGTAGTGTGCATTCATGAGAGACTGTGTTATTGTGAATTATTTATGAGGCTAAAGTTCTCCTCTGGGAGAAATGCAATGCAACATGCTTCTAATATCTTATTCACAACATGTCTGTCTGTGTTTAAAACATGCATTGCCTCGGGAAGTTCACGTTTTCAAACCCTCCAGTAAAAGAGATAAAGAATACAGACACTTGATATATCCAACATATAGCCCACTGCTACATATATGTGACATGCTTTCACATATATGTAGCAGTCTATCATTTGCAGTGTTGCACATACAATTTGAATAAGCAACTTCAGGTGCAATGCATGCATTAGTGCCATTCACTGCTAAATGTTAAGTACAGCTATTAATTCAATTTCAACAATATATGTGACATCCTATGTTATATAGAAAGAATCACTTGTCCGTATGTTTGGTTACTAGCGTAACCCCTGTTTTCTGAAAACATAATGAGGAATCTCACTATGGAAGGTGCCTTCTATTGAGACGAATGACAGAAGTTCTACTACCACCACATCTGGTTAACACAGATCAGTTCCTTCAAAGACACAGGTTTCCTGTGGGACCCCCTGGCCCCACACCAGGTGTTCTCACTCTCAGCTTCTCAGTAGCCGAGAATTATCCATTCATATGTAATATAAAAGAATCATGCGTCTGCTGTCTGTATCTACATCCACGTCGGTACTGGAGTTTATCTGGTCAGATAATGATTAACAGCATTAAAAAATAACATCTATGAAATACCGAGAAGCAGTTTACTGTATGTATATGGAGTTGCAAGCCATAAACAAGAGCTATATATATTGTTGGCATTACAACAAAACATAGCAAAAGGTAAATGAATAAACAGAGACAGGTGGCGAGGCAATCCTGATGTAAGCATTCTTAACACTTTCCCTGCCAGAGTACTGTTTTGAACTTACCAGTGACTAATGAATCGCTAGTCTTTCAAGATCTACCAGAATATTTTTGTTTTGTTCAAAAGAAAGAGCAGAAAGATAGACTTTTAACGCTATTGCATGATATGAAAGCACTGATTGCTGGAATATTTCATCATTGGCGGGGATAGTGTTAACCATGTGTTTCATCTAGCCTCGTCTGCGTAGCATTGTTTTATTTGTATGCGTGCAATTATTTGATCCGATGTCCTTTTCATAAACACGGGCAGTCGTGAGCATTTGTGTGCATTAAATTGTATTTCTGTGAGCATGAGTGCGGCTGCGATTGTGACTTTGTTTTATAAACACACAGCTGTATTTGTATGGAAAATAATGTATGTGTATGTGTGTGTGACAGAGGGCGTGTATCTCAGAGTCATGCATAGGTGAACAGCCTGATTGAGAATGAGCCAGTCATGCATGTTGACTACTGATACAAATACCCAGTGTGCGGTTGTGTGTATATATCTAAGAGACATACAGCAGTAACTGTATGCTTATATGCTCTTGTACAGGCACGTAAATGCGTGTTTTTGTGTAACAGCATGATTGTGCATATCTACCAGATTTTTGTGAGTATAAACAGGACTGTGCAAAAGTTGCAGGCATTATGGTTGTTTAAATTCTTCTCCATCACAGAATACCACTGGGAAGGCGTCTGATTGGTCCAAAATACTGCATGCATATGTCTCCCAAACATACAACCAGAGCTCTATCTTTAGGGACAACAAGAACACAGAGTTTTGCAGCAGATGGTATGGCCCCCTTTAGAGCCAGGATTTTTGACATCATGGAGTCAATCTGGGATTTATGTACATAAAGTGACTGAAGCAACTGAAACACCCTGAGTCCAAGATCTGAGGCAAGATTGCCAAGATGCTTACAAACAACCAACCAGCCAAATCTCTTGAAAACTGTGCATAAATGCACATAGGAGAATTGATTGTGTTTTAAAGTAAAATGGTAAAAGTTCAGAAATGCTGCCTTTGATGCTCTTTGCATGACGCTAACTGATAAATGAAATGGTCTTTTTAATAGTTTTGGTAACACCTGCATAGACCACATAGTAAGCAGATGCCGATGTGCCTGGTAGTCTTGAAGGTACACTAAATAAGGAAATATTGAATGTATAGTAAATGGACATTCTTAATGACCACTGAAAGTGCTTTTTACACTGCAAGTCAAATTTACCCACACACAAAGATTCTCGAGAATGAATGTGCAGTTCAGTGTTTGGCCCAAAGACAGTTTGACACAGAGCCACAGCTCCCCATAGTAGCATATCCCTAGGTGTTATTTTTCTGTGTGATCTATATGCAGCATATTCATACCTAATTGGCAGAATAGGTCAACTGCCAATGAGCCTCCAGTAAGGCAGTACAAGACCACGTTTAAACCAACAGATGGAGCTTGATATCCTATGTTAGAAAAACTGCTTTTAGATGTAGATCACTTTGGATTTTTTTTTTTTAACTTTTATCTACAGTTGCTTTGATTTGGTTTAAATATTAAACAACCAGTGATGTTGCCTACCTGGGTTTACATTTGAGTTGCTGTTGGTCTTTTAACTTGGCACCTGACCCAGGAGGTGAGACATAACAATATTATGTATAACTTTCAGATATATGGTCTTTACTTCAGTGCTTCTTCTTATGGTAGGTTTTTACTGTTACACCCGACAAGACAGCCTCGTTACTTTAGGTTTAGAACATTTGAGGGACGTAGTTATTTTAATTCAATGCGTGACTTCCCGATATTAAACCGATTCAAACTTAAATGGAGGAACAATAACATATAAAAAGTAGGGGTGCAACGATACACAAAATTCACGGTTCGGTTCGGTTTGATATTTCTTCGATACAAAAAAATGTTCATGCCTTTTTAATTTGTCATTTATTAAAATTATAAATATATATTTTAACTCAAAAGTACAGTTTTTAAATTTAATGTTGCTGAAACAACAAAATAATTAAAAAAATTAATCTATCTGATCGAGAAATCACTCATCTTTGGGAAAGAGAGTTTATTACAGAGAAAGGGCTCTTTCCAAAATAAAAGCTATACTATACGCTTTTTCTGGGGTATATTCTCAGCAGCATATTAAACATATCAGGTCCCCATAAGGAGAATCATGTGCTGATGGCCGTCTAAATGACTCGGGTAAAGTTTGTAGCATGCGTGCTTGTTGTTTTTGTCTGCTTCCACTTGTCTTTGCACTAGGATGATGTCAGCGTAAATGTGCAGTCATATTCGTTGTGTTCCCACTAGTGCTGTCAGCGTTGATCTCGTTAAAATGACATTAACGCCATAACACGGCAAATCTCCGTTAACGAGTTACAGCGGATCGCCCCGTGCGTGGGGCTGGACGGTGTCAACACGTTGCTAACTGCACTAACGCACTAGTTCCCACCAATTGAGCATTGCGTGGCACATCCGACATACTGTTTTACTTTTGTCCATGACGCGCTTACCATCAGGGTCATGCTTCACATGAAAACCAAGATATTTCCAAACGCCAGATCTGAATGAGGGTGGGGGAGGTTCAATTGCCATGTTGCAACGAGCTTAGCTTCTGTCTTGCTAGCTTGTCCTGAGCTCAGTGGATCTGCACTCGACAGTGCAGCCTAGGCGGAGTAGTAGAACGCAGATCCACTGAGCGCTCAACACAGACAGCATCGTCAGAAGAAAAGTTGATAAAATAAATTAAACGTTTTGTATTGTTCGATACATATGCGTACCGAACCGAAAGCACTGTATCGAACGGTTCAATATCGATACGAGTATTGTTGCACCCCTAATAAAAAGCAATCCTATTGGTGCATCCATCACCGGTGCTTAACATACATGAAGAGATCACAGAGGCAAAACCCCCCCAAAAAACAAAACATTTTATTCATCATTTATAGTACTACAGTTAAGGACTAAAATGCGCCTGAGTGATCCGAAAGACCTTTTTTGGTGATCGTAAATTGTCCATAAGTTGTCCTGTTCATGGTATTTTAACATATAGCCGAGACTACAGAAGAGATTGAGGTTGAGATTTTTAAGTGACATATAATTTCAAATGTAACGTTTCTATGTGCTCAGTAAATACCAGCAAACACACAAATTGTTTATGTCACAGTGTGTGTCAGCTAGTAAAATGTACAGCTGCTGTACTTCCCAGGGAGAGGAAAGAGCGTGAGATAACTTCACTCACAGACTGCAGGAGATGTAAGAAAGACAGAGAAGGATAAATTGGAAACTTAAAGCTTACATATAATGTCCTCATTCATTTTAAAGAGTTTCTGTTTTGTAGTTTTTGGAACAATAAACAATGTTATAGGTTACATAAAGAAAACATAACAAACATCAAGTTAAATTTAAACTGATGATACTGATTAGATTCACTCCCTGAATTCCATCTTTATACTAGTTTTATGCTGTCTAGCTGTTGGAAATCATCCATGACAGCTCATCTAACATCAGCTTATATCTCGATGAACTTTCTTTCTCCCCACACAGCACCACTACAACCAATCTCAGGGTTCCTACACTGCCGAACCCCACTTCAACCCCTTATTACACCCATTTTTCTACTTATTGGTGGAGGTATAGTCACCCATCTGCAATGTAGACAACAGCTAATACAGCTATTTTTTTGCTTTTGTTTTTTTTCATTCCTTTTGTTTTTCCTCTGCGTGTGTTTTGCAAAACAGACGTTCAAGCTGAGTACACCGATAAAGTTAGAATTTAGGTTGAAATGAAGCTTGCATTCCCATTTATTATTGTTATTTTAATGTTATTTTAATGGGGCTACTATGGCTGAATGTCATCCAAAGAATTTTATATTCTTAGTACATTCTTTTAAAAGAAGTTGTATCAACAGGTCAACTTAATCAGAGGATTTTTTTCTAAACACAAGTATCTGTACTTAAATGAAGAATGCATGTTCTTTAGCCTTCTCTGTCTGACCCTGAGAAAACAGAACTTGTTAACATACACAAAGAGCTTTATTATAGAAAAGTGAAACCATGTTAAAAGCAATTAAACTGCCCACTGCAGCTGTTGTCTGTGCTTCTCATTCATGCTTTTTTGATCGCTGACATTTTCCCCCTGTGTATCCGCTCCTTAGTGAACCACAGAGGAACTTCCTGCTCTTTTTGACCGACAAATAGAGTCATAATAATAGCTTTTTTTGAGGGCAGCACAGAAGTGCTTCCGTAGCTCCTGCAGTAGTTGAGTTCCCATTATCTCTCTCTCTGCAGAGCGACAATGAAGTGAGAAAATGAACACAAATTTGGGATAATAAGTACGGCTTTACGAGCCAAACTTTCCCCAGTTTTCTCATGGCATGGTGAATCCTGCTAAGTCTGCGCTGACACAGCCACATTTTACATGCAGTTACTCACATAACCACAAGAGGTCATGTACTAGTACTAGTAGATAATTCACATGTGTAGTTGGGAATACAAGAGTGCTTTCGGAGCAAAACATAATGAAACAACGTCATTCACCTCACAATATATATAATTTGTAGGTTTTTGTGATATTCTACAAATCCACACTGTGTACCCATTACTCAAAAAAGAGAACCTCACTCATACTTTAAATAATCTGAAAGAGAAGGAACAATGGTTCTGTTTTTAGTAAGCCATAAGCATAGCCCTGAGAAGTGCTTGTAAGTTTTTTTGGGGGGAAAACACATTCTTACACATCTCATGCCTCTGAACCCACCAGGGGTCGGATCTTTTTCTATGCTTTCACTGTAAAAGTAAAAACTTTGTGACAGAACTTCTGCAGATGAAGGTGTTAAAAATTCAGCACTGCAGGTGCAGGATAGTTAAAGTTGTATAATTCCATAGTACAAACTCTTTCATCTTTATCAGAGGACGTGAACTGTTTTTAACACCGACTCGCCCATCTCCCTGTCAGCCTGTGTTATCTCTCTATCTGCAAATAGGCTTCATCCAGCCCAAAAAACCCTATTCCCATTTATTGTGTGATCCTTGAGAAAGCTGTGATTGTAAATGTTTACAGCGTATGTGTTACACCAGCTACAAGGAGCAAACTCTGCCAGTTAAGTTATTTCTGGTTACCATAGCGCCTGTTATCTATCTTTCTGTCAGCTACAGCATCTCTTCATGCTAAAACTATATTATGCATGCAGATAGACCGCCTAAACAGTGGTCTCCCTGGTAACCCAAAACACATCCATCATCATCACCATGACAACCACGGATAGAACTGTCAGTCAGCACTGCACTGTCCCAAGGGGAGCTGGGATAAGCCTACACACCCACATCTGCACAGACAAATACAGGTGAACAAACACACCTGCAGACATGCACGCGCAGACAAATGCCCCCGGAACGACGCACATATACACATAGGACCTATGTTGTCTGGGTATTTACCATCACACTCGATGAGCTGTGAGATTATACACAACTTTGTGCACACGCTCACACATTGTCACACACAGATAATAAATCTGGGCATGGGCAGATCCATCATAAACTGACATAAAGCAGGCTGGTGTACAAGGGCCTTTTACCACCAGATGTCCCCTGAGCAGATGGCTTAAAAAACAAAGACAGGGACATAATCACAGTCAAAGAGCATGCACGTTATATTAAACCTAACATTCTTCTAACTTTCTAAGCTGACTGAGTGATTATTTAGCTGGTTCCACATCGAGTACATTTGGAAAGTATTTACAGCACTTCAATTATTCCACGTTTTGCCAGCTTTCAGTCTTATTCTAAAATGTGTTAAATTAATTTTTCACCCCAAAAATATACACACAGTACCCCACAATGACAAAGTAAAAAAAAGTTTGTGTGAAATTGTTGCAAGTTTAATAAAGTTAAAACAAAAATATGACATGAGAAACAAAGTTTTCTGCCAATACCATCCCTACAGTGAAGCATGGTAGTGGCAGCATCGTGCTCTGGGGATGTTCTTTAGACATAAGTCAGAATCAAGGATAAGATGAATGAAGCAATGCTTCAACAAATTATCATGCGAAAGCTTTGAATATTTAGAGTTGTAAATATGTTATGTATATATTTTTTAAATTTAACACATTTGCAAGAATTTCTAGCAAACATTCCATCATTAGAGATGAGATTCAAGAATCGGTTCTTGTAGAAAACTGTGGTTCCAGTGGTCCAATTCCTTGGAAATGTTAGTCTACCTATCGATCCTGTTTATCGGTGGTTACAATCGGCTCATAAGAGGAGGAAAATAGTGACGCAGTCTCAAATAAGGACAATGGTTTTTAATTGCACAAAAGGACGAGTTAAATGGTGAAGTGGAATTACGCTGGTTCTTTGCAAACATCTGCAAAGACAGCACGCTAACGCTAAGCTAGCCAAGAATCCAGAGTGAAAGCTGAGAGAATGCCGACCTCAGCAGTCAGACCCTTAACCTAACAAGCAGATGAGCAGTCAGGGCACAGCTTTCCTTTCTACATGTTCCCATTTCTAAAGCAGAACCACTGTGGCTGTTGCTTCTTTGTGCTGGTTTTCATCTTTACTGTGTGTGGTCAGCTTTCTATTTTACTAAGAGAAAGATCTTAGAGATGCGTGTCCTCATTAGGGATTTGTGTCAGTGTGTGGGTTTGTAGCCTGTTATTATTGTTGTAATGGTGATTACGACACAGTGTGTTTCTACTGTTTTACAAAGTAACATGACAATAATATAACAAGTAGTATAGCAAATTACTTTTCCCGGGAAGAATTTAGTAACATACTGCATTACTTTTAACAAAGGTGTTCTGCGTCATATGTGTAATAATGACCTTGTTGAGTAACTACTCCAACACTGGTTGCAACAAAGAGGGGAAATACCTTAACAAACATACACAAACATTTGACCCACAGCATGCAATTAATTTGCATGAATAGAATTTCTTTATTGCTGCTTAGCAACAATGGTTACTCAATGAAAATCGATAAGAGAATCAACAAGGAATCTTAATCACTAAATTCTTATCAATTTTTCATCCCTATCTGTCATCAAAAGTTGAGATAAAAAAAGTGAATGCATTCTGGATGCACTCTAGTATTTAGACTACACAATATGACCACATAACCCTAATTTGTGAATTATGCTCCAAATAAAATGCCGACTGAAGCAAAACTTTTTCTAACTTCTTGACACTCATTTTCTCTTTTTCTCACTCCCTCCATGTTTCTCACAGAGATGTCCTGACCATAACCTTTACCCCCCTTTGTGTCTCTTCTGCTCACTCTATCTGTCAGCATCTCCCTCTCCCTCTTGCTTTCTCACCAACCGCCCTCCCTCTCAGATTAAACTGTCTATCCCGCTGTCCCCCTTGAAATCCCCTGTTACACATCACCTCAGGCTGTGTGAGTGCATGTGTGTGTGCGCATAAGCCAGATATGCTAGCTGAGCATTAACCTGTCAAAGTATCAAGAGACACAAGGGGAAAAAAAAGCAACAATGAAAAGATGGGGAGGGTAGTGACGGAGGGGGGGGGGGGGGAAATCTGGTCAGCAGATCCAGAACTTTACATGTTGCTTGATAGTGAAGGTCTGTATTCTGTCTCACACACAAACTACTAAACATACACAAAAAACCTTGGTCGTCTACAATGCAGACCTCCATGTAGTTTGAAAATAAATAGTTCCTACAATTATTATAATTAAGTAATGCACCAGGACAACAATGACCAAGTACTCCAGAATATTAGGCAACTTTTTCTTTCCCCTGAAAATTAAGCTCAGTTAAACCTTTCAATTTCTCTAGGCTTGTACCAATTCATAATTACTGAGAATGAGTTAATAGCATCTTTCACTCTCATACAATAGCAGAAATGAGAGAAAATATGAAAAGCCAAGAAATACGGCTATCATGTGTCAGTGTCTTAAAAAACGATTCTGATCACTTTCAAAGCCTGACAGGAGAAAATGTGAATGTGACAAATAGATTTTTGTATCACTGTTTTTCATGTTTTCAGGTTTTGCTGACATGCTTTCTCTCTTCCTTGGGTCAAATAAAATTAGCAGGGAAACTTTAAGACTAGATAGAAGATTCTTCTGCCGCTCTTGTCTCACGGTTGGGAGCATCATAGATTCATATCAATGTTTATACTACAAAAAGACCACTAATATATATAATATTATAGGCAGAATTTGCCATATTTCATTAAATGTCTTTCTTTCTTTTTTTTGATTATTGAATGGCTCCAGCAAACCTCTCCTGTCGTGACAATAAAATCTCTGAAAATGCCAGTATAAACAGCAGCTTTTTTGTGTCACTGTGACAACCGTGATTATTGTCCTATTGTCCGTGCACAGAGACTGTCTCGCTTGTCACAGCAGCCATGAGTATGTTATGTATCTTACAAAGCAGCCATGACTAATCTTAATTCTCTTTAACCATCACTGAAGTATATAAACACAGGTTCATCCATAACCTAACACACATTTACTATCGAACAGAAATACTGCGACTCTCGAGGAACTCAGATGTCGAACCCCCGGGCTTGAGTTTTAGTGAGAGTTTTTGTTTTTTGAGGTTTTGAGAAGCAGTTTATGTTCGAGTTTGGTATTACTTATAGTTTTCTGTTAATAGTGTTATTTTTTATTTCCTTGTGTCTATGAGTTTTGTTATTGTCAAACTATTTCTATTGGCTTTAATCTTTTTCTGATTTGTGCCTTTGGATTCAGCTGTGTTGGCTTCCCCACTTGTTTCCCTTTCCCTCGGTACCCCATGGATTTAAACCCTCAGCTTATCTCTGTTTGTTGTAATGTCATACTGTTTCTCTGTTTCCTTGTGTAACTGGTTTTCCTGGTTGCCCCTAGCCTTTCCCTAGTTTAAATTTCGGTTTTGTTTATCATACTTGGACGTCCTGTGCCTGCATTTGGGTCGACACAGCCACACTTTCCAAAAATTTCAGCTCCCATTATTTGCGTTGCTTTAAACCAAAAAGACTGAACACAGACTACTTTTTCATGAAACAATTCCAAATACCCTGATTACAGGACAAACTCACACTGCAGAACCCTATAACAAAGCAAATTTATTCAAATATCAATAACCATGTATGTTTGTCCATCGCAGCCAGTTGCAACACTGCAACAGCTGTGAAAAATCCAAGCACATGTACTGCTGGTGTGCTAAGATGTGGAAAATCATGTGGATGCTCCAGACTAGGCCTGTGTGTGGTGAGGGCTACATTAGTAGACTAGTAGGTTTCAGAGATTAGAGCTCCTAACGGGGGGGATTTCCTTGCTTTTTTTCTTGCATCCTGCTGAGATGATATTGCTTAACGTATGACAGGTAAGTCATTTTGTCTAATCTGATACCCCTTTCACAAAATCACTAAGAACCCCAGGAGAACCCTTGCTTAAAAGTTTATGGTGGCTTTTTGTCTTTTTGAGATTAGTGAACTGAAATGATGATGTTGGTAGGGAGTGTTTTTGAAATCGTTTTTTTCTTTAAAGAGAACTATGGTAACGATAAGGTTGTTGGAAAGTCAACCAGTACTGGGTTGAAAACAAGAAGAGAAACCTGCTGTCCTGAAAATCTCTGTCACTGTTTGCCACAAGCCTTCACACACATGGCACATGCAGACGCACACATCCACACACTCACACTCACACTTAGACAATGTGAAGATCCTGAATCGTTTAGTGGCTAAATGAGCCCCTGCTGACTACAGCACTGTGTGTTTTTGTGTCTGCCTGTGTGTGTGTCTCTTGCACCTTGGCTGAATGAACATGCATATGCGTGTTTGGTTGCTTGTAGTGTGCAGTATCTGTTATAGTGTCAGCAGACTAACAGGGGAAAAGCCATCACGATAAATATATATTTTAAACCAATCACATTAGAGTTATTGGAGTAACTGACATAAATGTTCTGCTGGCTGCATAAACATGTAAAAGGTGGCCATAGTTACTGATACATCATCCCCTGGTTTCTAAATTATTTTTGAAAGACTCAAAATTAGTGTATTTACAGTCCTATCTTAGTTTCCAAAAAATGGATGTGACAATAACAAGTCATTAGCCAATGAGAATAACATGGATAGTCTTCTATTTGAAAACATAATATGAAGAAGATTTGCCAAGTAGACCTTTTTCTAAAAAAAACATTCCATATGACTTACAGAGGTCAAGAGAGAAAACCATTTTTCCAAAGTCGACCACCGGTATTCATGAGGGTTAGGGACCACACTCGCCTGCAAATAGCTGAAATCCACAAATACTTGAGACCCCCTCTAAAAATGTTTATAACTGCCTATTTTAATAGTTGAAACACCAAATATACATTAAATTATCATCCTAAAACACTTTAATATCATTTCAAAGTCATCTTGCAACAGGTCTCTCTTGAAGGTCTCAGGATTTTTTGCAGACAGTTCCTTGTCTTTCAATGCAATTTTCCCCATTTAATCATAAAAAATGCATTTAGTCATGAAAATAAAATGAAAATAATTGGCAAATATTTTAGATGTGCTCTATGAAAAAACTGGTGTATAGGCAAATTTTCCAGGAATAATCTGGAGTTAAGTCCCACAGAAAAATCCACGAATACTGATCCGCGAACAGCTATCGCCATCTGGTGGCCTTCAGATGAAAAAACAGGTTTACGCCACTTCAGCACTGGCTTGATTTTTGTGATCCGGAAGCTTTGTCCATCTTTTATACTGTCTGTAGTTGGCTGCTAAATATTAGGTATGAATACATCTGGGATTATAAATAAAACAAGCAAATGAAACTGTCTTTAATTTGAAAAGAAATGTTAGCATTTGCATGTTGCGTAACCCTTTTAGCCAATAAAGAGCTATAGTCTGAAGCAAACAAGGCCAATACTGAAGGTGCAGTGAAGAAGCTGATCAAAATACTCATAATTGCTGTGGCCAACTTCTTTGAGGAAAAAAAAACAGTAAAAGAAAATCCAGGTGATTCCTATTTGGGTTCACATGCTAGCAACCAAAACTGACTGTTAAATCAAAGCTGTCTGGAGGTTTGGAGCAAAAGTGCTTTCAAAGTTGCAAATTCATTATTCCTTACTTGCTGAAACACTGACTGTTGTTGCTTACCATTCTTACATTCTTATCAAAAAGTAATATAATGGTAAACCAGTGTTACTAGTACACGTCCATTTTACTGTACTGTTTGAAAAATTAAAACAAAAGTTTATATGCTAAAGACAAGTCATTTTTGACCTCTTGCTAGGTGATTGCTAGGTGGTTGAATTATGTGATGCATAATTCATGACAGTACGCTTTTAAAAAGTGTTGCAGGTGCTTAAATGCTAAAAACAGGCAATTTTATCAGACCAAAGGTGTTTGGTAAATGTTTGCAAGGCAACACTATGATCCTACATGGATCTCACATGTACCCCTGGGCCAAGTTTGGTTGCTCCACTCCTGATATTTCATGTATTGGAGTAAGATGCTGTTGCACTGGATGGCATAATTGTTTTTGCTGAGATTTCAGGCCGTGTGCACTGGAGTCTGGCATTACTTTTACACTTTGGCTTCTGTTCATTATTAGTGCAACTGGGAAATCTGGAAGAAAAGCATGACAGGACTTTAGGAAGACTAAATTTCTAAATGCAAGGTCATATTACATTTAAATCATTAGTGAATAATTGCTGTGACTGGTGCACAGACTTTTTAATGTAATTTTGGGGCTTTTTAGCCTCTACTGTGATAATATAGTGGAGAGAACACAGGAAAGCTCAGAGAAAGACCAGAGGGAAGACACGCAGTGAAGGGCTTTAGGGCAGATTCAAATCCAGGCCTCTGCATTATCCTTACACCATTTAGGTCACCTTCTCAATCCAGTGAGCTAAACTGGCACCCGCATATTTCTTTTGTTGAGAAGAAAATGCGAAGGCATATTTGATCATGCAGAAATTATGTTTCTCCATTGCATGTTTTGGTTTGTTTTTTTGTTTTTTTATAATGCTCACATTTGTTCAGAGATCAGCTACTTTGTACCTTTTAGGCAATGACATAATTTTCCTCCAGCTAAATTTAAATACTTTTACAGCTAAGATATTGTGCAGGAGTGTCATTGTTCTAAAAGCATCTGTAGTGTCTTATGGTTAAATAAATACCCGTTATTTCTGCACATTACATATCCAAACAGCGATGTGGTGTTTACAGCACTGATGCTTAAATGAGCGTCCTGATGAATAAATTAACAGGTTGTATTAATAAATCAGGAGTGTGTCAGTGAAATTGTTTTCTGCTGAAGCTGCAGGTTTTTGTGATGTTTTGATAAGGTTAAGTTGGGGTAGTTAAGTGTAGTCAAATGTAAAAACTAGTGATTAAACACACAAAATATGTCACATGTACAGTATGTGGAAGAGAACTTGCATAAGAGAAAGATTAGAAACACAAAGAGAAAAAGGATGTGACAGAAAGCAAAGGAGACACTGCACTCACTGCAGTCTTGCTTGAGAAAATGTCAGCAAAGCAGAGTACTTGCAGATGACCTGCAAGAGAGGGCTCATATGTCATTGTTAACCCAAGTTTAGGTAGCAGCCATCATCAGCATCAATGAGAGGAGGGAAGTGCAGAGGAAAGGAACAGAGGGGGAGAGGAGAGATGCAGTTGGTGCAAAGCAAAAAGAAGGGGGCAGGGAGGAAAAAGAGGGGGGGAGAGAGAAGTGGAGGGGTGAAGAGAGGTACCAAGAACTGAGTAGGTCTGCAGAGGAGAGATAAGAGTACTTCAAGTGTCACTACAAGACTGGTACATTGATCTGTGAGAGAGAGGCAGAGCGGTGCAGAGGGAGAGTTTTATTGCTGCGAACAGTGTTTTGAATATAATTTCAAATGTCAAAATATGATGCCATAAATAAAACAGACCTTTAACTACTTGCAACATAAAAATGTTAATATACCAAGAGTCTATATTTCTTCGTAATCTGCATTTTGGGGCTTCTAGAAATCATCGGCCTTAATGTCTGGCCCTAAGTGAAAAGTCTTGAAAATGAGGAAAATGAACTTCTAAAAAACTAAATTAAATTCTGTGAGCCAAACGCTCCGCCTGCGTCCAGAACCAATTTTTAAAATCAGTCACTCTTTTGGCAAAACCTTAAACAGTTTTCACCTAGTTAGATGCAATTTGTAGATCTCATTTCCTCTGCAAAGAACTGTAAACGGGCTCTTACTGAAGGAAACACATTTTCTGTGTGATGCACTTGTGGTGATTAATGGTAACCACAGGTGGCATTTAAAGCCAGTTCACTTACCAAGTGCGGCGAACTGAATGCATGTTTTCTGGTTTACACTTATTTTCTAATTACAGTTTTTGCAAAAAAACAAAACAAAAAACTGCTGCTTTACACTCACATATGGCACTCCAGGCGATACATTTCACTCTGCCCACTTAAAAAGAACCCCGCAAGTGACATGAATGAAGTCTTACGGCTTCACACTCAGAAATTATATTTTAACAAGACTCTCCTTCCATCACAACACAAATGTGCTGTTTTCCTCTACTGCATGCTTGTTTTTAGAGCAGTTGTTAGCACATCCATTGTTCAGATCAAATCTTTTATATTCAAAGTACATATCCATACTAGAGATGGACCGATCCGATATTACGTATCGGTATCGGACATAAAAAAGTGGTATCGTGCCATCTCTAATCCATACTGTACACATTTGGTATGTTTGTGTAAGTCTGTCTACTACATGTATGGCAACATTTGTTACAAATAAAAAAGCAAAAGCTAGAAGTGTTATATAGCAGCGGTCCCCAACCCCCGGGCCACGGACCAGTACAAATACATGAGTCATTTGGTACCGGGTCACGAGAGTTGAGGCCCGGTTGTGAAATTTATGGTTTTCAGGGTTTTTATTGTTATTTTTTTATCGGGTTTTTTCTGTTAACTCGGTTTCCCTGGGTGTTTTCCTGTGTGTTATGAATAAATTTTCTTTTTTTTGGTACCAGTACTGGTTTTATTTTGTTGTATTTATCCGTGACACCTTCAAGGCCGGTCCATGAAAATATTGTCGGACATAAACCGGTCCGTGGGGCAAAAAAGGGGACCGCTGTTGTACAGTATGCCCTCACAAAGTCGCAGTTCAAAATTAGCGGACTCAGTCGTTTACGGATTTTTTTAACCAATAATTGTTTGAGGAAACCCCTGCAGTTTTGCAGAAACCTCAAATATCCTTCGCATTTTTTATTTTTTTTGGAGAAAAACACGTCTTGGGATGGTGAAATAAACCCTGTATTCAGAGATTAGCCAATTAGAGAGTGTTATTCATCTCTTCTTATTGCATCTCAGGCAGCATTTCGGTATCACCACAGTTTACCTTGTGCAGCTATATCAAGTGTTTCACTGATCTATCTATCTATCTATCTATATATATATATACAAAAACTAGTCACCAGTCACTACATATATATATATATATACGTATATATATATATATATATATATATATATATATATATATATATATATATATATATATAGTGACTGGTGACTAGTTTTTGTGACCAACTGGTCTCTGAGATCGTGAATGTACAATACCCCCAATATCTAGATGACCACTTTCAATTGCTGCATATGTCACATAGTGGGAAGCAGCCTGTCCCCAAAAAATCATGGTCCAATGGTGAAGGTTTGCAAATAGTTGCCATGTAACTTATAAATGGAGACAGATTGCCAACACACTGCAATCAATTGGAGTCAATCTGCACAGATGGGAGCAACGCATCTCTTTGCAAAAGGTTATATTCCTACATACAGTAAAAGCAACGTTGCAAATTGCCTATGTCATTTTGGTGTCTCCAACCACCCTTTCCTTAGTGCATAAGAAATCTTTAAAGATTGAAGATTACTTCAATTTTCCTGAACAATCTGTGGGTTCAAGTTGCAACTTTTAGAAATTGTAAATAACAACATGTAGTTAAGTGGTTATCATAATCAGGACGACTGTGATTAATTAAAAAGCCTCCATTTTTTTAAAGTTTGGAAATTGTTGCATATTGGGATGTAAAAAATGGCAATACATTTTGAGAAATGAATGCTTTTGATCCTGCTGTGTCTGCAAAGTGTTTTGCAACAGACTTCCAAGCTTTTCATGTTCCTTTTCATGTTTTTCATGTTTCTGATTCAATCATTGTCATCTCTGTAGTCAGTGATGTCTGCTCTGATCTGTACTGGGGGTCTGGATGCTGCTGGGTGGGTAGGTCCAGAGAACAAAACCAGACTGCCATGGCTGCAAATGAAATGACCTTTTTCTTTTTGAATAAAATAGTCCTGACTGAACTTTTTTTGAAGAAAAAAACTCCTAAACTAGCTATGGGGCACTCTACTTAAGTTTTAAGAAATTAAATGTAAAATATGCCCACAGGGTTTCGGCCAATTTAATAGTCTATAAATTGCTGTTTCAGTACTTTAGGATATACAGTATCAGTACAGGACATATTACAGAATTAAATCCCCGTACTTCCACAGAGATGGATTAGCAGTATGCTCAAAATGAATCTGCGTTTGTGTGTGGTGAGAGGTAAGGAAGGGCATTAAATTATTAAATGTGTCAAATTTTTTGCACTGCTGGGTACATATGGTCCTGGATTAACTTACTCTCTACCTGGGCATGCACAATATACAATGGGCATGTGTGTCTGTTTGGCATATGTGTGTGCGTCTGTGTGTGTGTGTCTCCAGCTGCTTGGATCAGCAGAGCTTTACATCCACAGGGAACCATTAGCAAGATAATGAGACCATGGAGAAGCTGAAAGAGATGTGTGTGTGTGTGTGTGTGTGTGTGTGTGTGTGCATGGGTATATGAGTGTGAAAGAAAGGGACAGAGAGACAGGAAGAAGGAGAAACAAACATGTTCCAAGTCAATGATGTAAACATCATGGGCAAAGGATTTTTTCCAGGTTTGATTTATCCTGCTTACTTAGTCATTAGAGTTGTTGTCACAGTCAAAACTAAACTGTGTCAGGATGTGTGAAAGAATCTACATGAAAAAGTTAAATACGCCTTTTTTTCTTCAGATACTGTCTCTTGGTCACTGCTTTTTTATTTGATTTCTTAATTTTTGGAAAGATAATGTCTTTAATTTGGGTCTTATATGCAAACTCATCTATACCCACCTCTAGGATAGTCATTTATTTTCAGTGTTATATTGCCTCGCCTTCCAGATACATGAAACTGGCTTCATAAATTCTAATTTATGTTTTCAATGCATGTATAAATAAGTTTGCTGTGAAATAACTAGCTGGAGTGACAAGAATGATGACCAGACGCTTAACAGACACTGATCCGGCCGTAGCATGGAAACCATTGCTCTGATCATTTCTCTAAGTCTCCCTTATGCAGCCAGAAGAGCTCTAACCTATTGGGGCATGGGCATGGGACCTCTGTCCTGTGGTGTCTGGCACAATATGTTGGCAGCAGATGCTTAGGGCCCTGTGGGCCACAGTGTTTGGCCTCTGTGGATCAGGCCTGCTCCAGTACATCCCAGGAATGCTTGTTTGAATTGGAATGTAGGGAGTTAGGAGGCTGGCTGAATGCCTCGAGCTCTTTTCATGTTCCTCAAGTTGCTGCTGAGCAGAGTGTGCAGAGTGGCAGGCTGCACTGTCCTAACAGGGGAGGCCTCTGATATTAGAAAGAGCTGTTGCCATGGAGGTGGGGGTGTGTGAAATTAGCACCAACATGAATATTAGGATCCAAAGTTTCCCAGAAGACCACTGATGTAACAAGATTATCGATTAGGTTAATCATGTCTGCGGTTTTAATTGTAGCTAATTAGAGCTAGAATTTGTATTAGATTTGATTATCTTAATTATATTGGGTTTTATACTTTGACTATTGCTTTTTCAGCTGAAACCTTCTCCTTGTTATTGGTTATGTTCACCACAATGTCTTTCTTTTGCCACTTTATTGGTTTTTAGTAGGGAAAATCACGTTCTTTCTTTAAAGTTCGTGGAAGTTCAACTCGTTAGCCAAAGGGATATTTCTTGTGTAAATTTGTCAAAGTAAACTTGAAAGTCTTAGAACTTTTAGATATTCCACAGTATAGAGATGTAGCACAATTATACACACACAAACACCAGTGTGCAGAATGCAATACGTCTCAGTGAGTGTGTGCGTATGTTTGAATCCATATGACAGCTCAGCTTGAAGCTTCTGTGCTGGAAGGGGGAGTCTGAATGTGCCCGAGTGAATTTAAATCTGTGTCTTAGGCTGGAGAAAACTACCTGTGTAAACACTGTAATCTGTCAGCACTCACTTGAACTTGCTCATGCTAGCTAGTGAACATGCAGATAGAAATATAAGGTACAGGGTTGAATCATCCTTTATCTCCTGCTCTGAGATGAAATTTTTCACAGGTGGAAACAAAGACAAACAGCAAAGGTTTAAGAGAAAAGTAAATTTTCTTAAATATTAGAACAATGAATAAATCATCAACACAATTATTTATCCAGCCATATCTATATAATACAGTTACATTTCTTTTACCCTTTAACATATAGGTTATATTTCCAGCCAATCCCAGTCTAAGTCTTGGATCTATACAATAAAAAGTACTTGAAAGCATGCCATCTATTACATTGCTGGATAACAAAGCCAATTCTCATTGCTAAGCTCAGAATTTGTGTCAGACTGCTATGTGGCACGAAGAAGAGAGAGAGCAAGAAAAAGAAAGAAGATGAAAAAAGAGGGAGAAAGCATAAAAACATGCTACCTAGGAGCTAACACTGTAATGAAGATGGCAGTACTACTGTGACAGTGTAACCACTTAACAACAATTCTAGTAAGCCTTGAGCAAAGCGCACACACACGCACACAGTATACACTCGATAGCACAAACACTGAGATGCACACTGTGGGAAGCAGTCACACTTTGTCCCACTCTGACACAAGCCACCGCACTGAAAGTCAGAGAAAGTTTATGTGGAAGTCAAACAACCAACTTCAGCAGAGTTTAAAGTACTGACGGTGGCAGAGTGTTATGGCAAAAAAGCATCTTCAATAAGCTTATGATGATGAAATAATGTAAATAGTGTAAATTGAATATCACCTGCTCAACACCTGTTTTTTTTAAATGTTTTTAGGTGAAAGATTTAAGCACCGTTTGGTGCAGAACCTATACAGTCCTGTGGAAACTATTTTCAAAGGACTCATTGCAGTTCTAAGAAAACTTTCAAAATCCCAAGAGCTGCATCTCAGATTCTAAGGGCCTGAGTTCGCGTGTTACATGTTAAACTTCAAGACACTAGAACTAGAAAAGGGCTGAACAAGAATGATGTCTTTGGAAGGGTTGCCAGGAGAAACTCTGCTCTCTATGTCAGAGCAGCTTAGGTTTGCAAAGTTTTATCTGAACAAACCACAAGACTTCTGTTCTTTGGACAGATGAGACCAAAGTTCATTATGTTGCGCGCTACAACATTTGTAGAACACCAATCACAGCATATCTGCAGAGACATACCAACTGTCAAGCACGGTGGTGAAGGGTTGTTGATTTGGGCTTGTTTTGTAGCCACAGTACCTTTGCGTCTTGCAGTAATTCTGTAATTCGTCTGTGCAGTAAACATTGTGAGACTTGTTTAGCTAATTTTGTCTCTAGGTGTTGTGTCTATCTGTACATATGGAAACGAACCCACCTAGAATTTCAACAACTTCAGAAAGAATTATGTTGCTGATTTCTTTTTAACTTGCAAACCCTCATTCTCTCCCAGACACATGTTAAATGATGGCCAGTGTTATCACACCTGATGTCCTTGTCGTGGTCTTTTAGGCCTGGTATTCTGCTGACTGTTTATGTCACTAATATATCTAGAGGTTTTATAACTATAGCTGAGTAGTAGACTGTAGCTTTCATGTGATGCTTTTGGTTTGATCTATTGGTTTCATTTTATGCTTTATGACCATGATTCTGTGGGTCAAATTGAAATTTCTCCCCTGTGCTTCTGTTGTCCAGTTTGAGGCCACAGTAAGTACTTCAGTGATTGCTGTTGCTTGAGCACTGTCTTTGAAACTACAGGCTAGTTTTTGCAATGATGACTGTAAAATTCCCACATCAATCTAGCAAAACAACAACAACAACACAAAAAAAATCTCTGTGTAATTTTCACCAAAATGCCTAAAATGACTAAAAATACAGACACAAAAAACCCATAAAAAACCAAAAAACCAAAAAAAACAGTTTCAGTTCAAATGCTGGTTAGAACAACATGTCTACAACGCAAAGCAACACTCTAAACTAATAATATGCTGAGAATCTATCAGCTTTTGGGAGTCACTGCACGTCTTTCTTTTTCTCTAACCATGGCCAAAATATTACAATATTTTCCAGGACAATGCACACTGTCGAGATCCTCTGGCTTCCCAAATTGGAAATAAGGCCTGAAAAACTACTTGTGTATGTAAAGGAGGTTGTTGAGGTTGTTTTGCTTTGAATCACTATGCCATTTTCTAGTTCTGCTTTTAAATGATCTGATTCCTGAATGGCACAAAACTAATTCCTCATCATCAGTAGTCTCATTTGCAGAGCTTTTGTCATTAAAAACACTCCAGTGTCAAAGAAAAGCTAAAGGGTTTGTTCTTCTTCTCTCACTTAAAATGCTGCTCTGCACTAAATCTCTAATTCAGCTGGAAAACCATTATGTTAACGAAAAAATACACCCAGCAGACACATTACTATATCATTATGTGTGGTTTAGTCTTTGTTGCACTGCCAGCATAAAGTAAAGAAAGTAAGGAAACACTTTTAAACAGAGTATAACATCATCTCAGTTAAACCACTGGGGTATTGATCTGGTCAGTTAAGTAACAGAAGGGGTTGTTAATCAGGTTTTTTGCTGCTTTGTTATCAATGAAATTAACAACAGGTGCAGTAGAGGGGCAACAGCCCCCAAAACAGGAGTAGGTAGGTTACAGGTTTAGGCCACTGTTTTTTTCCCTGCTCATTTTCGAACTGTTTTTCCAGTAGTTTTGCATTTGTCTAGGGTAGGAACCTACCTGGACCTGGACCTTACAGAGGTTGCACAGGTATCCTCCAGGATGGCACATCAGCATGTTCTATTGCCAGAAGATTTGCTGTGTCTCCTCAGCACAGTCTCGGGAGTACGGAGGAATATTATAGGAGACAATTACTCTAGGAGAGTTGGACAGGGCTGTAGAAGGTCCTTAACCCATCACCAGGACCAGTATTTGGTTCTTTGTGCAAGGAGGAGCAGGATAAACACTGCCAGAGCTACAAAATTACCTCCAACAGGCCACTATTGTGAATGTCTCTGACCAAACAATCAGAAACAGACTTCATGAAGGTGGCCCAAGGGCCCAGAGTCCTCTAGTGGGCCCTGTGCTCATTGCTTAGCATCAGAGAGCCAGATTGGCATTTGCCATAGAATACCAGAATTGGCAGGTCCAACACTGGTGCCCTGTGCTTTTCACAGATGAGAGTAGGTTCACCCTGGCCATATGTGACAGACATGAAAGGGTCTGGAGAAGCCGTTATGCTGCCTGCAACATTGTTCAGCATTACTGGTTTGGTGGTGGGTCAGTGATGGTCTGGGGAAGAATATCTACAGAGACCTTTAAAGGCTGGTATAGACTGCCATTAGGCATCAAAATGAAATACCTGGACTAGTGCAACCTCATAAATAACCTTTAAATTGTGTCTGAACACACCATAGAGGCACAGAGTAAAGCTAAAGCCTAACCACTGAATGCATTTTCCTTGGTGAACATTCATTTTTATTTTCCTCCACAAGAAAAAACAAGTACCTGATCAGACTTCAGCAGAATTAGTACTATGAGCTCAACCAGTAATCACCACTCTCCTGTTAGCACACAAAACATGGACACAAGCTGTAGCAACAGCAGCAGCAGCACTAGCAGCATCAGTCTCGTTATGCTGACTGCACACACTCACAAACAAACACACACCCCCCACACACACTCATTTCATTTCCGTTTCTCAGCCAGTCTAATTTCAAGTTTTGTCACATTATTACTTTTTCAATTCCAACAACAACCCCCTACTTCCGTTCCTTCTGGCTCTTCCCTTCTGCTTTGCCCTCTGTGTCTCTCTCTCTCACTCTTTCTCTCACTCTGTGTGTGTGTGTGTACATGTGTACGTGTGTGTTTAAGTTATACTTGCAGACATTGAACCATCATGGCAAACATGCACAGGACCAATTTCTCTTAAATTCCCACATTTTCACCACAGAGAATCTTTGTAACATAGAGGTGTACCCTCTTCTCACTGATGATCTTTCACTTTAACCACCCCACAAGAGACAAACAATCTCCCAAAACGTGAATATTCATACACATTTTCTTTTTTTTTCTGTGAGATCATGATTAAATTTTCTCAAGGGCAGCTTTGCTCATGTGTATATGTGTGTGTTTGTGTGAAGGTGTATGCCTTGGATGCCCATGGATGCTTCTATCCTCTAAATAATTCTACACAAACAAAGTATGCATACTGACAAAGCCCCAACTCAAATGCCCCAACACTTGCAATAGCACACATACAATATAAACTTACATGCTGTTCTACAGTGTTTGTTTACAATACTATGACTGAGCAATATATTGTTATATTTTTGTTCATGGTATTAACTAACATAGCCTCTGTACATTAAAAGCGCATTATGAGAAGGAATAAGAATGTACTTCTACACTTCTTATTCAGCATAAGTGTTATACTTGAGTTCATGCAACTAAGAAATGTACTAATATTACTAATGTAAAAGCATATAAACTCCAGCTGGTGCAGCTGGGATAGGCTACAGCGTTTAATAGTACAGTGGAAGGAGATGGATGGATGGATGGATGGATGAGATCTGATGTTATTTTAAGTACGTATGACTTCTGAATGTCGCCTATCTGTCTGGAACTTGAATTCCCAAAGGACCTTAACCCTCTTGTTCTAAACCGCCTTCGTAAGTATCACCTGTTGGGACTTGGGGACTTCTAATCCATATGCAGCACAGATGTTCCTGTACACTATGCCAACCACTTGGTTGTACCTGTCAGTGTAGACTGTCCTAACTTGCAGATTGCATCTTGTAATAATGTGCTGGACTATCTCCAGGGCACCTTTGCAAAGTTTACAACTTGGATCCTGTCAATAGTTGTAGACTCCTGCTTCTATGGATCTGGTGCTTAGGGCCTGATTTTATGCTCCCATGATCAGAGCCTCTGAGCTGTCGTTCAGCCTGGTCTTTTCGAGCCACAGGTAGTATTTCTTGATATCAACCACTTCCTCTGTGTGTTGTTGATAGCATGTACTGTGCAGGGGCTCAGTACATGCTATATATATATATATATATATATATATATATATATATATATATATATATATATATATATATATATATAACACTAAGATTGAGCCCCTGCACAGTACATACTAGCTAATGTAAATTGGAGTTATGTCAGGAAGTGCATCCAGCACTAAATCTTAGCCATGTACATCATTCAGAATGAGATTTTAGTACCAGATTAGTCAGAGCTCATGTTAACAACAAGTGCCTCCAATGCAATTGGCACACAGGGTACAGGTGCAAACTGTGCTACTGGTGCCTGAAAAGGATAGAATAGAAGATGGGAGAGGCAGGGATGTCTGGTAAAGGCAATGAGCTGGTTGATATGAAGGACAGAAAAAAGGTAGATATATTATGTGTGCAGGAGACCAGGTGAAAGGGAAACAAAGTCAAGCACACTGGAGGTGGATTCAAGCTGTTCTATCACAGTGTAGATAGGAAAACTAATGGAGCAGGAGTCTTAAAGGAAGAGCATGTAAGCAATCTTGTGGAGAATGACAATTGTCAGACAGATTCATGATTTTGTAGCTGGAAATCGAAGAGGTGATGCTGAATGTTGACATCGCATATACCCCACAAATTGGATGGGTCTTCAGTTAGAAGAGAAAGACATGCTCTGGGTGGTAGGGAGGAGTTACCAGATGACTGGGACAGTGCAGCTGAATGATCAGGGAACTGAGGAGATGACTTGGTGGTGGAATGAGAATGCACAGCAAAGTATTCAATAAGGAATAAGTTGGCAAAGGCAATTATGGTGATGGACAGGTCGACAGATGAGGTCAAGCTGGCGTCTCTGTGAACTATGATGCTTGGAGATGACACTGTTGATCTGTAGAGCGAGTGGGAACAGGTGGAAGAAAGTCTGGAGAGGTGGAGGTATGCACCAGAGAAGATGAATGAAAGAAAGAGAAAGAAAGAGAAAGAGTGTGTGGGGGATTTGTGACAGAATGATAGCAACAATAGTGAAAGGGAAGGTTTACAAGATGGTAGTGAGACCTGCTATGATGTGTGGTTTGGAGGGGTTGGCAGGGGGGTGTAGGCATGTATGCATGTGTGTGTGTGAGACAGAGAGGTAGAGAAGTATAAGCTAAAAGCAAAGTTGTATAGTTGTGTATCTGTGTGCTTCAAACTTGGTGTGAACATATTAATAGCTTAGCTCCTCTTAGCCTCACTGACAGAGTGACAGAGACATTACTAATCCAGCAATGACAAGTTACTATTTCCCCTGCTCCCCTCTCACTCCCTTTCTATCTATGCTTCCTTCTTCCCCAAGACTCAAATCATAGTTTACTGTGCACTGAGGTATGTTGTGCAACAATTCAGCATATTGTTGGAGGTATTTGACTTGCTTTGATGGCGAGTAGAGCACAAAGGCAGTGCTAATATGGAAAACTGCACAAACATGACACATCTTTGCAATGCTCCATTCTTAAACAGATGGTAAATGTCTATTTATTTATTTATTTTGTTTCCATTATATCATAAATACAGACGTTGGGCACTAAAAGTTTAAGAATAAAGCCAACTAAATTGTCATATAATCATTCAATAGCAATCTTATGAAAGTAATTAAAGTCCACCATGTTCTTATTATAATGAATTGTCTCAGAGCTGGAAAGGCGACATGTTTCTTGTAGCTGGTGTAAATATAGTCTGACAGTGCTTCGTTTCTGCTTTACTTGATGGTAATTACTCTGTTAGTCTTTTTAATGGGTTTCTTAAATGTTTCTGCTGTAAAAAAAAATAGCATGTAAACCTGTTGTAAGGAATGTTTTATTCCTTCAGTATATGTGTTGATTAAAATTTAATAAAACTCAACTTTTCTATCCTATCATCCCTTTTCAAAGAATATGTTTACTTTTGCAAATGCACAAACCTATAACTCCATAATCCAGTTATTATTATTATTAAATCATTTTCTACTTCATGACTCCCTGAAGTCTAGAACCCACAAACAAAATATTTGTGCATATTTCTATTTTCAGTTTTGACTTAGTTTCAGTAGCTAAACATCATGTTATGTTGGCTTCGATCAGGTTACCGACTTGGTGATTGAAGAATATCACATTTCTTCGCCTTGAGAAACTTTATGGTTGCTTTTGTAGTACGCTTACGGTCATTATCTATTTGGACAGTGAACTGCTGTAGGATCTGTTTTGCACCATTTGACTGAATCTCAGTAGAATTCATCACGCTACACCTATTAGCAGTCACCAATAGTATCAAGCATCATCATCAGTAAACACTATTGACCCAGTTCCACTTGTAGCCATACATGCCCCTGCCATAATGTTGCCTCTATTATGTGGTAGATGTCCTGATCCTGACCTGCGTCTCTGTTTTTCTATGCTTTTTTCTTCCCATCATTCTGGTACAAGCTCATCTTGGTCTCATATTCCAAAAGAAGTGTCTTCAGAATTGTGCAGACTCTTTAAGATGTTATCTGGCCACCTAGCCTTCTTGTTCATGAGTGTAATCAGAAGTTAGCACCATCTTTTAAACCCTTTCCATTAATTCATAAAGGTGCCAGTTAATTAAAGACATGTAGACAATGATACACCTACCTCGTTGAGAGTGTTCTTGGTTAGACGTTAGAAAATGAATTCTCTTAATCATAGAAATAATTCTGCGATCATCCACTTCAGTTGTCTTCTGTGGTCTTTCAGGGTTTTTGGTGTTTCTGAGCTGGCCAGTGTATACTGTATCAGATGTATCAGATTGTAGATTTTTACTGACATTACTTTACTGAAAGCTTAAATCCCACACTTCAATCACATCTTAAGAGATTACTTAAAATGCATTGTAGCGGTGTACAAAGCAAAAACTACAGAAGTTGTGTCTTTGTCCAACAATGCCATATAAGGAAATGCATTTTTATTATGTTTTTGGAGGATGTTTACATATCATATAATAGCATGGATTGATCCAGGCTCCATACTGGACAAATCCCAAACCTCGATAATGGTATACCTTCTGTTCTTTTAGTGCTTCTAAGTAACTAATTGCCTTCTTTCCTTGTAGCGCACGGTGGTACAACCTTTATCTCACCTAGTTTATATTGTGGCTGCATTTCTAAAGAGGTCTTTTACCATGAACTGATAGTTATTTGTGCTGAACACGGTGAACCCACCCACTTTCTCATGGGAGGATGATGATGTCTGGGTCCTTCATGAGAAGTGTAAGCGATTTCTCCTATGGTTTCTTCTTATGGATGACTGACTCTGTATTGCTTATCAGATCTACAACCAGAAAGCATTCAGGTGGAACAGCAAAGTTCAGTTTTATAATTAAGTTTGTGCCTGTGGAAGTTCAGGTCACCGATGTCACTTGGCAGTCATGAGTATTATTGGACTACATTGAACACAGAAGGTGTAAAGAGTCACTGATTAAACAGCTTGAAATGAACTGAAATGAACTTTACTTTTTAAAAATTAAGTTCATGGTAGAGCTGTATTTATGGGGAAATCCCTGTATTATCTCTGTGTATATCAAAGTGAAATTTATTTATACAGTTAATTTAAAAGTGTCAAAGGCTGGAAAGCAAATTGCTTTATAGAGCCAGAAAATGAGAAGATACTTAAACTAGTCAAAACAATGCAATGACCAAATAAAACAATGGCATAATGAGAGAAACAACATCAATAAAAGCAGTAAATAAGTACATAAAATTGCAACATAAACATACATAAATGCACAGGCTAAAAAGAAAAAAGAAAAAGTCATTAAATAAAATCCTCTCTCAGATATATTTATGAGGATTATTAGAAAGGAAAAAAAACTCCTGATGCCTTTGGATGTTAACAGTGGAGAAGAGTGACGAGTCAGCATAAGTAATAGATGTGATAGTGGAATAATGGATCATTTCAGAGATGTCACCTGCTGCTAGTTTTTCAAGCACCTTAAAAAATAATTTAAAAAACCTTAAAATTATCTCTGTATATTAGAAGAATAGAACCCAGTAACATGGGAGGGCATGTCTTCCCTGTACTACTAGTGAAGGGTGTTTCTGCTGCACTTTGAACCATTACAGGCAAGCTAAGGCAACCAACTGATTCATAAACAGACAGAACTGAACTAGTCAAAGGACACAAAGCAAAATCCAAATCTAAGCCTTTAAGTCTTTAACAGTGACTAAAATTTTTAATGTGTAATTGGTCCAAGGAAGTCAGAGCTAGACTAAAACAGAGTAGATTTGTTCATCACAATAAGATAATGCTGACATTTCCTGGATTGTTTTTAAAATTCAGTCGCAGAGGGTTGGCTGCATTGATTGCATCTACTGGGTGTTCTTGCCAATTGAAAAGACATTTATTTCAAAAGCATTAATTTTTAAAAAATATAACTTTCCTCTGACAAATTAATCATACACATAAGGCTACACTGTAATGTAAAAGGTACAACAATGTACAATATGACTTAAATGTCAAATAATTATAATGGTATTATCTCCCTATAATTAAGCTGACACACTGAATGTTTCCTCTCGTGAATAATCAAAAAAGCATGTCGTTAAGACTGGACTATATGGAAATACAGACCATAGGCCCTTGATTGAGGACTATATCTGTCAGTTGTCTATCAAAATAAAAACTGTATAATTGTAATCATTTTCTTTTTTAAAAAAAAAGAAGCCTGATGAAAACTGGAGATATATTATCTGATTGGATAAAACCAATATTAGTAGTATTACCACAGTGAATGCATATTTTCAACAGTGAAGGAAAGAGAAAGTGTGATGATGTTGGGCTGTGTGAACGCAAAAAAAATTGAAATATATAGCAAAATATAACTTCTCCTGTGCAGCTAAATCTCTGAAAAATGACAGGTCTTTCTGGATGGGGATTATATCTGTCACTGAAAATATCGGGGCCTATATAGAGTTTGAAAATAAA
The DNA here is from genome assembly GCF_001858045.2 of Oreochromis niloticus. Lineage (NCBI taxonomy): Eukaryota > Metazoa > Chordata > Actinopteri > Cichliformes > Cichlidae > Oreochromis > Oreochromis niloticus. Next base: position 19,165,603 of record NC_031985.2, on the reverse strand, counting down.
CAAATAATAGATTTTAATCTCAGTAATGAAAGGTGGAGTGACTTTTACTGCAGTGAGTTACTGTTGTGCCTACATTACCCTGATTATCAACGTCAAAATAATGTATTTTTTATTAAAACGTTGTCAGGGTTCCTGGGTTGTTGACCCAGTGTTTTCAGTTCTTACTTTGACACGGTTTAGTTTTCACGTTTTCTGCTTTATTATGTTAGCTTCGATCTGTGTGCATTATGTTCTGTTCCACTTCCTGTGTGTGATTAGCCAGATTCAGTTCAGCTGTGTTCTCACCTCTCTCTTATCATCAACATTAGCCAGTGTGTTTAAACCCTCAGTTTCTCTCAGTTCACTGTCTTGTCACAGTCCGTCCGTCCGTCCGTCTCATCTTATGTTCATCCTACATTTATAATAAACACCATCCGCATCCTCAATCTGCCTGCAAGTCCTGCATTTGGGTTCTCTTTCCACACCGCGACACCCTCACAAAAGTAAGTGGCCTTATACTTACTTTTATACTCATACTTACGTATTCATGTAGCCAATTAACCAATATCTAAATATTATATCGATAACAGAACTTAGTTTCAGTCCCCTGTTAAAATAAAGACTGAATAACTTTTTAAATTTGAAAAACATTTTTATATAGAGCCACGAACACCATACACCACAAGAAGTTATAACACCCAATTTAGCGCATGCTATGCTCACTGTGTATTGGCATGCCTGTGCCTGGGTCCTTTAAAATGAGTGACAGAGTGCCCCTGCCTCAATGATGGTGTGTGATATTTTTAATTAGGACCCACGGCAAACATGAACTCAGTAGATAACTCCAGCAATAAATGACACAAACAGAGTGCTTTTGATTCAGGTCCCCTAAGGCTGCACATATATGGAAACATCTTTGAACTGTCAATTGTACCTCAGATATACTATTGCCTTAGTTCCTCAAACTGCCAAGAAAAGTCTGTCTATGTTGCCTTTTCCATGAACTTTCAACACAAAGTTTTATAAATGAGGGACAACAAGAGCCGTTGGGACTCAACAACATTGATTGGCAAAGTAAAATAATGAGCTGTCAGCAGCTAGGGATCTGCAGATTCTACACAATTTACAGCAACAGTGTCCACTGTACATTTTAAGAAGGGACAAAGAACACTGAGAAACATAAAAACCTGGATCATGTTAATGTGCCAGATGTAGCCACACATGCTCTTCCTGGAATCCCTGGCAGGTTAACATAGATATTATTACCTCCCTATATGATTTGATCAAGTTTAAAACAATCTGAGATGTTTAATTATAAATTGGACCTTGAAGGAAATATTCAAAAGCTTTTTTGTGTCATTTCTCGAGTCAACCAAAGTCATCAACCCTAAGAGGATTGCATTCAAAATCACACCTAAACTCCAAACTAAGATTTTTCCAGTTGTTCCCTTAATTTTTTATGTTTAAAGCAAACTGTGGATGTCTGCTATAAATTCACATAAATGCTGCAGTGTGGCATACAGCAATAATTAAAACATTTTAAAAATAGAAAGAACCAAACTTTAGTAAACTTTTGCTTCTGTTCCACACACATATCCGACACGCGCACACACACGCACTATAAGCGCACTTTACACACCCTTGCCTGTGTCGCCCTGTGCCTGCACACATGCATGCACACAAGCCTTGTTCTGCCCACATGCAGTCTGTCTGTCTTCCTGTTTCTCTCAGGGACACTTAAACACAGTACACATAAATATATGAAGAGTTTTTTTTTTTTTTCCATAAAATTCCACATAGAGGTCAACCTTTCTTGAAGATTGCTTAAATCTTTTTGAACATTTTCAGCATTTTTTTTCTCGTTTGGCACATGTATAGTAGTAAAGATCTCGAAAACAGATCTTTACTATTTTGTCAATTTGGACAAAAACTCTTCACATCTAGTCATGCACACACATAAACACGCGCCTGCACACGCACAACACAAAAACATGTGGAGTCCGTACCTCGACAAATGGGAGCAGGAAAGTCCCAGACGGCGGCATTTCCGGCATTGGTGATGCATGTGAGTGTCGCATGACCATCTAAGACGTAACCAGGGACACAGCTGTACCGCACACTGTCTCCCACAGCAAATCTTCCTCCACCACTTAGCACCGCTTTGGGTGGGACACCAGGGTTTCCACAAGATGAACTGTGCAGTTCTGCAAAAGATGACAGAAAAAGAGAAAGATGAAGGCTTTTATCAGTTTTGTTCTGGGATTACTTCGATTAAAATATTAAAATATACATTTTTCTATCTCAGCCATCACTCAGATAATATGCCCAGCCCCTTTTTTATAGTGATGCATGTAATTCAGTCTGTCAGATCACACACACATCTGACTAAACAGACGATCAATTTCAATCAATCCGGGTGAACCTTTTAGTTATGCTTACCCCCATAATCCAAACAGGTTTTTTCTGCTTCTAGTCTGCTTCTATATTAAACACACACGGTCTCACCAATGCTTATTTTATTTTGTGTTGTGCTCTGAGGGCTTTCAAAACACAGGTGACCCACAGCTCAATACTGTGACTGAATCAGAGCTGCTGCTGCTCTGCTAATGTGCGGCTCACACTGTGTCTTCTGTGTAGACATGGTGTTACAGCCAGGTCCCAGTGCGTCTGTCATTAAAAACAGTTCTGGGGTCAGAAAAGCAAGACACTTGCATTGTGGTGATGCAGTTTAAATACCTCCATTACAGCCTATTCCGGAGTATTGCTCCAAGCGCAGACATAGCTGGGAGCCTACTGGTCTTTACAAATACATACTGCTGAGCGTGATGGCTGTAAATGGGCAGTTGGATTGCCTTTGCAGTTAAAGAAGAGAAAATTCCGCCTCGGAGAAAAGGCGGAAATGCAAAAGTTTCTTTTCAATCCCCCCTCTTCCCGCTAGATTAATTTGCAGTTCTGTGCCAAAGACGTATGCACAATTGTAGGCTTATAAACATCCGCCAACACAGACGCACAAACAAGCGCGAGAGGGAGTGAGAGAGCGAGACAGGGGGAGAAGGGGTATTACAAGCCATAAAACAGGAAGTAGATGGGCGCACAGGGAGCAACTCTGGTCTTATTGTTTGAACTTGATTGATACAACTATGAAGCAGTTCAGACAGATGCGGGGTTAGGGAGGGGGAGCAGGAACTAGACAGATAGGGGCGAGAGGGAACTGTGGATTGGTGAGGGTGGTGGGGCAGAGAGGAAAAGGAGCAGGATGCCCGGTATGATAGATACAACTATGAAACTACTAAGACACAGGGAGCGAAAGAGGTAAGAAAGGAAAATGTTAAAGGAAGAGAGAAAAGATTAGAAAAACAGAAATCAACAGCGGTGGTGAGGAAGAGTATGCTCCCAAATGAGAGGTGGCGGTATAGCAACACATATTCTTTAAATGTCACGAGAAACTCTGGAAATCTTTCACTTTACTCCTCAAACTGCAAAAATATACAGAATAAGTTTGTAAAAAGCTCTAGTACAGCTGCAGGGAGCTCTCTGTCATACTAACTGCAATAATTTGTAATTACTATTCACAAAGCAGGTAGAGAAGATTTAATGTCAGTAAATGAACGGATGATATGACTCTTAAATTGGCCGGCTGATAGATTCATTTATAAAATGACTTTACTATCATACCTTTTCAATTACATCCCATTCCTTCCCCTTTAGCCACAGTGCGGGTGATTATGTGGACATTTATATTTGGAATTTTTATGTGGCCACAATCAACCTCTCTTTTCATTTTCCTTTAAAATAAACCTGTCAGCTTTCTTTTTGTTATTATCATATCTCTTAAACGCGTATATGCATGTGTATATGTCATTAAGTCTTGTGCCCAGCCCCCCGACACACACACACCTCAAACTGCCATTCTCCTTATCTCCACGCACACAGTGACAGGGAAACACACACTGACAAGACACACTTGGACATTAGCACACATGCGCACACACACACACAACCATGGTCATCCATCACTGTGGCAAACCCCTGCGCTGTATTGTGATTGGATGTCAGGTTGGCCTAGTGTTGCGACCTGTTGGCCTATCGATTTTACCAGTCAGCGTGGCCCCACTTGGTGTCAGGATGTTTGTTGTTGTTGAGCATCCTATCAGGCACACATTTACTCTCATCCACACACAAACACAAACATTAACATTGGTGGTCCAGAGTGCAATCCAGGGCACACGCTAACCAACAGTTTCCCATTTTAGCCACTTGGAGTTTGACTGGTGTCTCCATCACTTTTTCCATTTATCTATCTTTTTGCACTGTTTCCCCCTTTTTCATTTTCACTATTACTATTTTCTGTCCAGCTTCTTTACTCCATCTGTTTCTGCTGCCTTGTTAGGCTTTCATTCCCACTTCTGCTGTTTTTACCCCTCTCCTTCTCTGCACCTCCATCCACAGATCCCCCCCTTCTCTTCCCTTACTACCTTATCCTCAACAAAAAGCCTTTGACAACATCTCCCTCCCTTCTATTTCTCCCTTGTTTTATCCATACTAATATATCAGCCCTTATGTCCATCTCTTTGTTCCTCCTTTCAGTCTTTCCTACCTAGTTTATTGTGAACATCACATACTTTCATTACACTAGTTTATTCAGTAGCCAGCAGCTATGCCACGCTCTTCTCCGTGGTTTATTGCTGCCTGCCCTCTCTTATTTATTCTCTCATACCCTCACTTCTTCTTCCTCTCATTTCTCTCTCTTTATCTATCTATCTCTGCCTCTCTTTCGCTATCTCAGTCTCTCCCCAGTTTACCATAACCATGATTTCAGTCTCAGTTGCTTCATTACAAGCTGCTGCTTTTATGGGCCATCTGTAGAACTATCTGCATTTGTCACACATACATATACACACACACACACATTCAAAGGCCTGCATGTAAAGGACTATACAGTTTCTCTCTTTCTACCGCACATACACACACATTCTCACACATGTAACCATTTACCTAGCTTTTATTTCTCCCTAGATAAGCAATTACAGCCGAGTCCAAGTATAGAGAGCACAAGAAAGAGGGGAAGAGGTGGGGAGGAAAGAACAGAGCAGAGAGTAAAAAGCACGAGAGGATGCTGCCATGCTTTTAGACTTTTTAGTGAGACAAATGGCACTGCAGACTGGAAGACTGGCGAGGGGGAGTGAAGGACAGTGAAGTGGGCGAGGGGGACAGAGAGCAAGACAGGAAAACAGAGGCACAGAGACGGGGGGGATGATTCATGGAGTTCAGAGGTTTTACACCTCAGTCAGCAGTAATGTTTTTAAAAGATGAACTGAGTTTCAGACCTGAACAGAGTACAGTAGAAGGTAAAATGCTTGAATACAAAACATAGAATATGTGGTAAGAAATCATATACATAGATTAAAGGGCAAAAAATAAAAAAATAAACCAAAAAGTGATTTTGAAGTTACTTTTTAAGATGTATAACACAAAAAGATTTAAAGTTTTTAGGGAGTTCTGTAACAATCAGGTGTCTCTCCTGGGGCACTTAGATTTACCGCCTGTCAACTTCCGAGTCAGTTGCCTGTCAGCTTGATTCATTTATCACTGTGACCAACTCTTTTTATAGACTTGTGAAGGACTTGTATCATAAAACACTTTTTGTCTAATAAGTTAACACCACTTTACAGCCTTAGTTGTACATCATAAACCATACTGTATGATACAGCGTGCCTCTCCTGACAGTGCAATCATACTGCCATTTTACACAACAAACATATTTTATCTGTTTAATCTATTTCTCTAATCTAAGCAAAGGCACTATGAAGTCATCATAAATAAATAAAAAAATTATAAGAAAATAGTTTTATATAACAAGCCCAGAATAAACATGTTACTGCTTTTAAAGATCAGCCTGAATGTTTTGCACATTTATTTTCCAAACCTTTGTTTTGCAGAGGGTGTCGTTCTGAATACATCCTTTTTTTCTTGTCAAATCAGTTTTCTGTAACATGTGCACGTGAGCCGGACATTAGCATTCTGATACAGCTTGGCCAAATGTGATTGGCAGTTTCCTGTCTGCAGCAATAGGTTGCCATTACCAAATAAATGAGACGGGTTTAGAATTGCTGGAGTTAAATGTCATTTCAGATTAGATGTAAACCAGTTGGGGGGAAAAAAGATTTCAAGATAACACTTCTGTGAAACTGCCCTTGCTACTGAAGGAAGGGGATTTGAAAATAAAATAAAGAAATAAAAAATTATGTCTTATTAAACGACACTTGTTATCCATTCAATTTTAGATTATTTTATAATCTACAATAGCATGCAAAGATCATGAGTCGTCCCTCGTTTTTGTATATGTAATCCTCATAATCATTGTCAGTTTGTACAGAGGAGGCCAGTAGAAAGGTACATCAGTGATACGGTCATCAGTAAAACACGGTGGCGGCTCTTTCAAGGTTTGGTGCTGTATTTCAGCAAATGGTGTTGGGGACCTTGTCAAAATTATGGAATTATGAACACAGAAAAGTACGGTTAGATTTTAATATACCATCTGAAAAGCATCTAATTGGCAACAGCTTCATTTTTCAACATTTATCCCAAACACAGTGCCAATGCAATTAGGTGTACCTGGACAAAAATTTTAAAAAGCGCACAATGGAAAACTCTCAATGGACTGACCTCGACAGAGCTTGGACCTCAACATTACTGAAGCAGAGTGGGGTCATCTTGACAGAGAATGGAACAAAAGGCAGCCAACATCCAAAAAATCCTTTTAGAGCTTTGTATGTTCCCCAGGAAGCCTGGAGAACTATTCCTAAAGATTTCTTAAGGAGATTGCAAGAAACCTTGCTTAACAGAGATCAGGCTGTGTGCGCATTATGTTTTCATAAATAACTGCACCTTATTTAGAAATGACAGGTTGCTCAAGACTTTTGACAGTACTCCATGTAGAGCTATGTGGATTAATTAAAAGATTAAAATCTTGATTCTAAAATAAAATGCTGCTTGTGGTGGCGTGCATCAGAGTCGCAAGCAGGTATGTGATCGAAATTGTTATTGTGTCCTTGATTGCACAAAAAAACCTTTAAGTGGTTATGTGGTAGTTTTGGAAATACTCCAATGTTGTGGTTGAAAAATGTCAGACGTGTTTTTGCCCATTTTGTTCAACCATAATACATCCATATATTTATAATATTGACAGTGGAACTTTTCCCCCCAAACAATCCCTGTATTGTTAGAAAGTTGCTGCAGAGCTGTCAAGTAACTGTCATACTAGGATTCGAGTTATTTTCTGAAATTCTAACTATGACAGCTTAACAATCACGAATGGGATAATATGAAATTATTCTACATGGCTTTGTGCTTTTTAATATGAAAAGATTAATGCCAAGATGAGATATCCACCATTTGAAAAATGTGACACCTTTCTCTACAAAAGCATTAAAAGAATGAAAAAAAAAAGCAGTTAAAAGAATCGTGCTGAGCAGAAGCTGAGCAAATACAAAGAGTGATGGGATGAATGGTAAAAGTTTTCTCCTTGATGTGGTTATACACCAAGAAGAAAACTTTTCTGTTTATGTGACTATATGTATATGTAGGTATCAACTACATTTATTTCTATACAGTGTGTGTGTGTGTGTGTGTGTGTGTGACAGGAATCAGCAGTTAAAGAAGAACATTGGAACTGCTATGTAGCTCCTTGTAATAAAATCTTACAGCGTGTGATAAACAAAAGGAGCTAAAGTGAAGTTCACAGCTGGGCACTGCTTTAAAAGAGTAGTTAAGGTAACCCCATCAGCTCCACCCTCCACCCCCCACCACACACACTTCTATATAACGTCTGTGATGGCGAAGAGAAGAGAATTGACATGATATATGATAATGGAAATGGCACAAGTACTAGCAGTTCTGGCCTCTTCCAGCTATTACCAGCCACAGTCCAAAATGAGGAACAGCAGGGGGTAGGACTAAGATCTTTTCCAGACAAATTCCCTTTTCAGCCTCAAACTGACTCTCCGTGGCGAACCACTAGCAACATAACGAGCCATTCATTTTCACATTCATTCACTTCCTGATCAAAATGACAAGCTGTGAGCCTAGATTGTCTGAACCCTCTCAGGTCCAACTCATCATTGATGATAACCCTAACCCTAAAATTATGTCATAAAAATATGTAATTTTTATCTTTGTTTAAAACTGTTCTCCACAGTCTTGGCAATAAGGTGACAAAGAAAGCAATTTGACTGTGTCAAAATAAATAGGCTTAGGGTTTGGGGTTGATGATGACCGAGACCTTAATAAAAACATACATTTTACATTCAGAGAAGTATGTGTGGTGGTAAGAGATGCCATCGACAGATACAGCCATTTAAATTGACCAGCAAGTCTACGGCAGATTATTATTATTTTTTATTTATTATCATTATTGTTTACTTTTAGTCACATATTCGCTTATATTTTGGTAATTTAATAAAAGAAATCAGAATTATTTATATATATGTACATATATATATGTGTGTTTTAAACCTCTCAGTAAGAGGAACTGGAGTCTATCTCTGCAGTGTTTGTGTAAAGGTAATGGCCATTTTCACCTTTATCGATTATAACAGATAAAGCCTCAGGGGCTGCTGTCTTTTCTGACGTCCCTGTCCTGCAGCAATCATCCACTTGAGTTGTGATTACATGACCACTTAATATTGAAAGTGTCATAAGTACTCCACAGCTCTGCATTTGGTGAAACTGACAACCTGATGATGTTGGCACTATTTGTCTGTTCTAATCATGTTGCAAAAGTACATTGGTAGCTTAATTGCCTCCTAAGGGACTAAGACAGAGCCATGTTTGGAAAGCAATCCAGCAAAATTGAAAATACAACTGCGAAAGAGCTAGAAAGATTTTCTTTAATGTTTTGTATGGGTAGCCCATTAGACTTTACACCAGAGACCTGCATTTGTGGTTTCTCTCTAACATGAGCAGTTCAGTACCCGACACAGAGTTTTCTGAGCCAGAACTGGCATTTTGGCAGTTTAAATGTGCACTGATATCAAACGCCAGCCTGGCATGCAAATACTTATAAAATAGAGAGAGTAAATGGAGAGCAAATTTGGTTTATATCTCCATTGTATTTGCGAATCAGCCATTTTGTTAGGTAGTCTTGGCTTTTGCTTTCAGAACCTTCCTAATTCTTCGTGGCTTAAATTCAACAAGATGATGACATCTTGATTTTTGTCCATACATGACAGGGTAGCACAAACCTGCTCCAGATTTGTCAGCTGCACATCCATGATGCATATGTCCCGTTCCATTGTATCCCAAAAGTGCTCTACTGGATTGAGATCTACTCTGAGCCTTGTTCTGCTGGAGGTTTCTTGCTGTGAAGAGAGAGTTTTTCCTTCCCACTGTTCCCAAGTGCTTGCTCATAGGGAGTCATCTGGTTGATGTTTCTTTTCTTCTGTATTACTGTAGGATCCTTACCTTACAGCATAAAGCACCTTGAGGCGATTATTGTTTGCGCTGTATAAATCAAACAAAATTGAATTTAATTGAAAATGAGGTGCTGTGTATTCATAGCTACACTTCTGCCCACCTTGGCGCTAACAAATGGATGAGTTATTCTGGCCTTCCTATCAGCTCCAAGCAGCCTGGCCATTCTCCTCTGACCTTTGGCATCAAAAAGGCATTTTCATTTCATTTTTTTCCTTTCACTTACTGAGTAAGCACTGCTTACTGAATATTTTTCAGACCATTCTCCATAAATCCTAGCGATGAAAAATCCCTGTAGATCAACAGCTCCTGAAGACCAAGCTGTCTGTCACCAACAACAACGCTGCATTTAAAGTCACTTGAATCACCTTTCTTCCCCAAGTATGATGTTTGTTTTGAACTTCAGCAGGTGATGTCACAAAGCCTACATGCCTAAAAGCACTAAGCTGCTGCCATATGGTTGACTGCTTAGCTGTTTGCTTTATAGAACAGTTGAACAGATAATGAAACAGAGGGTAAGTATATAAGCCAAGTATGAAATAAAAAAGGCTGCATTTCAGTAGCTGCCCTACATACTCTTTCACTGTACTCTAACAATTAAAGCAGACACAATACAGAGGATAATTACTTAGTTGTTCTAATATTGTTAATAACTAACATGGTTGAGATTATGTCATAAAGAGTAAGAATAAGAAAAAATATGTGTAAACAAATCATTTAACTGTCTTCTGTAATCTCAATGTTGCAGAGAAGACTAGGGCACTAGCAAGCTTTAAGGCAGGTCATGTGTGTCAAAAGATGAACTGCTTGGTTTTAACTGGGTGATGAGATGGCCACAATGGTCTTCCAAACTATGAGTTACAACGCTAAAAAAACGAAGACAGCACTTAAGTTACACATCAGATCTTGAAGATTCAAGTTGAAAAGCTTTACTGACATACATTGTGTAATTTGGGTGTACAGTATAAGGAAAAAATACACACCCACACACACACACACAATTTGTGCTAAGGGCTTTATTGCACCAGCGCTGTCAACACTAAGCTTCATTTCACAAATTGTATAGAACAGATGACAAGAGTGCGAAATACATGCTGCCTCGGGATACACATGCTACATCTTTTCTTTTCGATATGTTTTTAATGTAACCTTTTTTTGATTCTCTTTGTACAGCCTAATAATGGTCTAAAACATACAATCCAAGGCTGTCGCGCTTTAATCATTTCAGCTAGTACTCAAACCCCATCACATTACATAATTCTTATCTAAAACATAACACTAATGGCTTAAGCAGTGAAGAAAATGAACGGCTCTACGAACTGAATTGACGAAATATAGGGCTTAGGGTTCAGGATAGTCATCTTTGAATTGAAAGCGTCCTACAAATAATGACTTCATAAATGTACTAGGCCTGCTGCTATCTCAAATATTACTTCAATAGATAATAGCAAGATCGTTTAAAAAAGCAAAGATTTTAATTTCATTTTAAAATTACTTTTTGGTTGTGTGAGTGCACTTGACAACAAATGTGTAAAATAGCCCAAGTTTGATTACTTCTGAAAACATTCATTGTGGGGCAAAGGACTAAGTGGTAGCAGAAGGTGTGTGTGTGCGATGGTGATGGTGAGGCAGAGTTAAAGCGGGGAAAATGGAGAGCTCTCAGATAAACTAAGCTTTAGATCATCTGGCAGCTGTGAAGATCAGTTAATACACACAGCTGTGTTGCTAATGATTGTAACTTCTAGTGTAGATCAGACATTATGGACTCAGAGCAACAGACCACTAATGTCTCTCTGGGTTTATTACACCCCAGAACACAAACAATCAAGCACACACCCCACTGTCCCTAAAGGTAAAAGCTGCTGTGAGGGTTGTGATAGTGAAGCCTTGATGTTCAGGCTGAACAATAATTATCTGTGTTCATTGAGATCATGAAGTAGCTTCCAGCAGCCAGTGTCAGTATATACTGTCTGACCATAAATGTTGCATATACTGGCCTGCATAAATGCTGTTCTGATACAGAATTTGCCATAACCTGCTTATTTGGCAATTAAAATATCACAGTAATGGTGATATATTACTGGAGCGGATGGCGGTGTGAAAACTTTGGTTTCTCCAGTAGTTAGGCTTAAATTAATGCCTCCTTCTTCGTCTACTTTTTACGATGCTGCTCAGTAAATATCACATATATATCACTAAAGGGGCCGCTGTAGATGCAATTATTGCACATAATATTTAATCAACATTACTAAGAAGAACCCGCATTCATAATAAGCAGATATAGTGACTAGCCTGTTTTTCCTTTGAAATATATTGCAGCTGACTACAAATTTCCATATGCCAGAATTAGACTCATCCAAGTGAGGATGCAATTTAATGTGGCAGGGTAAAACAAGTTATTCATTTTGGGGGTAGACAATAACCCTGTCCAACACAATTACCTCATTTCTGTGGATTGAATATCCATCTAAAAATGTTAGTTGAAAAGATGTGCTTAGGTTTTTTTCCAGGCTTGCAATTTCCCTGTATGTAATTGAATGAGCAGATAATGACAGCAGTCTGACTGCTCACAAAGAAACATGGGGATGTCAATTATAAGCTCTTTACCTCCACTTCACCGGTGTGTGTGTGTGTGTGGTCGTTCGCGTGTACATGCACTCTAGTGTGAGTGTTTGTGTGTGGGCCTCTTGCGTGCATGTCACAGCACGTGCATATACAAGGATTGGTGTGTGTACTTTGAGTCCATGTGGGTGTAACTCCTTGATGCTGTGATCAATGTTTCTCTGAGGTTTGGTTCAATAAACCATTAGATATCTCCCTAAAGACATCCTGCCAACAGAACTTCATTAGACTGACACACATACATATAAAGAAAAACAAAACATGCCACATACACACACCTGTTATCTCAAAATTTATCCTGTTTTTACAGGCTGTGGCCGTCAGAAATGAACATAATCAAGGGCTAGTTTGTTTGTGTTTGCTTCTTTTTTTTCTTTTTTCTTTTACTAAAGCAGTACTCTGCAGTATCAGCTATCATTTGATCTGACCTGAAAGGGCTGACTCTGACTTTCTCAAGACTAGAACAAATACGCTCGAGCAGACTTGATCAAACAAAATAGTAAACCGTCCGGTGATACAGGCATCACAAGAAACAGACACGTTTTCTTTTATTGAAGTGACTTACTGTAGATGATGCTGATACATTGCTAAAGGAACACACTGGGTGTTTTGGGGATTTCTTTGATATGCTTTTTGCTGAGGAGTATAGCTGGTGGATTATCTTCGTGTCCAGCACAGTGATTATTTACTTCACTGCAGTTAAAAGAAATATGTATGTTACACAGACTGAACTGCATCAAGTACCACACAAAATAGTAAACACAGAGAAGCAGAAGTAATAACAATTTTCTCAGTGCATGAAGGGAAGCTCGTGTGTATTATTAAAAACCAGTAAACCATTGAGCTCCGTCTTAGCCTTAGCTCTTATGTCACAGTCCTGCACTGATTTTAGTAAGAGTACTGATCAGCTTTCTACTTCCTGTAGTTTTCTTCTCTGTTTCACACATTCATCTTTCACTTCTGCCTCTGTCCCTTTCTTCTTCTCTTATCTCTTCTCACAGCCACCCCTCTTCTTACTATTAATTAAAAGTCTGTATCTGTGTGTGTGTGTGTGTGTGTGTGTGTGTGTGTGTGTGTGAGTGCTTGTGTGCAAACATCAGGCTTCAGTATTAATTAAAGGTGTGAATGCTAATTGGTCAGATCAATAACGGGTCGTTAGGCCTCAGGGGCTGCCAGCCAATAGGAAATCATTATGTGTCTGACATCACTGTCACTCTGCTAAACTTGCACTGCACAGTGACACATGCATACGCAGACATGTACGTCTGCACTTGCACACAGAGATTTGCACTTGCACTGGTGTCATCTGGAAGGATAGGTTTACTTCAAACACTGTGACAGAGAGAAAAGAGCGAGAGTAAAGAAACAGAAGCTGTTATCTGAACAGAAGAAGCAAATTGGCACAAAATGTAAGCAAAGAAAAAAATTGCAGCATGTACCCAAAACAAAATCAATATCTATTAAGGAAAACAAGAGATAGTGTGAGAAAGAAGATTTTCAGAAACGAAACAGATGCAAAGCCAACAGTGGGAGGAACTACATAGAGCGGATCATCTCAGAAGGCCTTTTTGTACTGATCAATACCACAGCAACCTTTGTCTCTATGACATTTATGACACTACTACTGCTTTCTCTTTCTTTGCAAATCTCAATATGCATCTTTCAGTATTTTTTATGTACTCAACCCTTTTATGTGCCTTATATACATATAAACACATCTTGTTGATATTTTAAAGAAAAGAGACGAGCATAGTATATGAGGAATTGTACAGGACTGGTGGCTTCCCTGATGGGATAAAGATAGCAGACAGTCAGCTCAATTTGCCATTTCAAACCAACTTGCCTAGCTCCCTGACACCTTCATGCCCCAAGTAACATCCACTGTCACATTTCCACAATATAAGCTTGTTTTTATATTAAACTGTCCTCTTCAACACCTTCTACCTTTTACTCTTTATACAGCTTCACAGGCTGAAGCTGAGACAGAGCCTTAGATTTAACGGTGTAAGCACTACTTCATGCTATACAGTAAATGACTTTTTGCCACTACATTTATCGACTGTTATTCTTGCTCTGAAATCTGATTTAAAGTTAAGATCCTCAGAAATCATCCGGTTAACGATATTTCTGGTGGCTGTGTTACTAGATGAAAATGCGATGCAGTGAAGTTTGCTGTCTCCAGGGGTCACTAACCATGTTGTCACTTGTCATTGGGACAGTATATATTTAATTCTTTCAGACAAACCTTTCACTTGTCCACAAACAAAAAAGCAACATGCGAGAAGACAGCAAATTAGAGGTATGCAGGGGTAATGGTGTTAAATGGTATAGCAAACACAAACTGTTGCCTGCAGAGGCAAATATTTCCAATTTGTATGTGTATCATTTCTGTGCTGATCAAATCTGTGTGTGCGTTTCTGCTCAGTTGAGACAGGCTAGCTAACTATCTTTTGTGTGATATCTAGTAGATGTGGTTACTAGAGTATAACATATTAAATTTAACATCTTAAGATGCCCAGAAGTGACTGACAGATACTAGGACACATGTAAACACACACAAATGTAAACAAATCTCACCTTATCTGTATACCTATTAAATGATACAGTCTCAGTGAAAAGTCGCTGTGAGTTGTTAACTCCCATGGATACAACAAGCCTCCTGTACCTACAAGCCTGCCAGTAGTGAAATCAGTGATTAATTAAAGATAATTCAGAATACTTCTAGTGGTTGTGTCTTTAAGTATATCTCTGCTCTAACTTGCTGTTGTTAACATTGTAAAAAGGTATTTTTTTAAGTATTTAATTAGGTCTGGTGCCTCAAACTAAAAACAGACTTCCTGCATTCATACATAATTTCTTTTTGTTTTCAAGTAGACAATTGGAAAATGATGTGGGCTCAGCAATACAATACACACAACATAATATGAGTTGCCCACTATACTTACTGGTTGGTGGAGAATTCGCACTAATGGCAATATACGATATATGATGTAATAATTTCAGATGCTAACAGACAATCAGTGGGATGGTAACTTCCAAAAAGTTGAACTACAAAGCCCACCCACTGACACACACGCATTAATAATACTACATACATAGTATATCCCTTCGAGATGGTCTTTTGATGTTAAAGTAGTTTTTCACTTTTCTTCTGCAGTTACAATAAAAGCTTAAAGAATGTCATAAATACACATTTCCAGAAAACGAGCAAACAAAAAGCCATATTATTACCAAATCGATGGTACCACAATGCACACAGCTGGCTTGTTATTGAATTTAAACTATTACTGTTAATGACTGCTTCTGGGAAAATCAACAGGTTCTACCCTGCAGAAAAAAACCGTTTGCCTAAGGCTCCACAAGAACATGGATTCATGGACTACAAGCCATATTTTTATATGACAAGCTGCTAATGCAGTTTTCATTGAATGGTTTACACACCAGACATAAGTCCTGATCCAGAAACTTACCAATGGAAGCATGCATACTGACTTTTAAAACTATTACTGATGAAGTGATATCAGAATGTGTAGTATGGTGCCAGCCTTTATTTTGAAGTGCACTTCGCAACACCTCAACATTAAAGTTCTTTCAACCTGTATCAGTGTTGTCCCTTTTAATCTCCTCTCCTTTCATCTCTCTGCTCGCCATAATACTCTCCTCTGTCACTAGTCTTTTTAACAATTGTGTAGTATCGTCTAACATCAAACACAACCCAACAAGTGGTCCTTGTGTATGTAACATATTTTCCCTGCCAGTACATGATGGAAACATATTCATGTTTGTGTGTGCATAATTTGTCTCTGGTGTGCAATAACACCAAGGAATCAATTAAGGCATAAAAGTTATTGTCATCATAAAACAGAACCTAAATTATTACAGATACTACCTGCTATGACAGAAACTTTGTCTCTGAGTGAAGGACTTATTTTATTGAGTTAAAAACATAAATATACAGATGTACACTAAATGGCTGGTTTATTACATATGAAATTGGACACCTTTTTCCTTTCAGAGCTACCTTAATCCTTCATGGCATGGATTCAAAAAGGTGCTGGAAACATTCCTCAGTGATGTTCGTCCATATTGATATGACAGCACCACACAGTATTGTAACTGCAGATCTGTCAGCTGCACATCTCAGGCTTGTATACATTGTGCATTATCTTGCAGGAAACAGCCATGAGAAACTTGGCATACAGCACCAATACTCAGGTAGGCTTCTAAACAATTCTAATTTGGTACTAAAGGGCCCAAAGTGTGCTAAGAAAATATCCTCCACACTATTAGACCACCACCTGCAGAATCTGGTAGGTGCAGTACAGTGGTATAGCCCCTGTACTACCAGCGGCTATACCACATTCAAAATCACTTAAATCACTTCTGCCTAAATACACTGGGTGGCTGCCATGTGATTGGCTGATTAGCGTTAACCAGCAATTTGCTTAAACAAGCAGATGAACAGATATACCTAATAAAGCAGCAGGTGAGTCACAGCAGATGGCCGCCCCTCCCTGAGCCTGGTTCTGCCGGAAGTTTCTTCCTGTTAAAAGGGAGTTTTTCCTTCCCACTGTCGCCAAAGTGCTTGCTCATAAGGGGTCATATGATTGTTGGGTTTTCCCCTGTATGCATTATTGTAGGGTCTACCTTACAACATAAAGCGCCTTGAGGTGACTGTTGTTGTGATTTGGTTCTGTATAAATGAGATTGAATTGAAAGTGAGTGTATCTGTTTGTATTAATCTCAATACTGACAGTACTGATAGAGAAATCAATTTGAAATGAGATCGAGACCTTTAAGTCAGAGTTTCTCTGACACTGACGACTATTTTTAACCCTTCATTTTATCTTGAAAGCTTTTAGCAGGAAAGTTTGTTGACTAAATCGGCTCATACTTCACAGCAAGTAGTCAAATAAGTAGAAATGGCAATCCTTTATTGCAAGGTCCATTATATTGCTTATGTTAACATTTTCCCTGAAAAGAAATTACCAAAAGAATCAAATGCTCAGGCATCAGTTTTAGTGGGGAAAAAGCCTAAACTCAGTGCTGCAGATGTTCTCACACAAAACCTGGAGTGCTGTGTTGCTATACTTTCCACTGTAATACTGCTGTTCACTTTATTAAGAAACAGTAGTTGAGATATTAAAAGCAGTGGGGTAGTTAAATAACAGAATCTGCTGAACAAAAAGCAGAGCACAGTGGCTGGAGAATACAGGGCTGATAGTCATTTTAGCAATTAATTGGATGATTAAATATTGAGTGAAAAACCCAGTGGAATGCCCTTAAATAATGAAATCTGCTGATGAGAGGCCACTGAAAGAGGTTAGAGACCACTCTGCTGATGTTCCTTATCACATTTTTTAGGATGGTGATACATTTGGTGAAAATCCTAACTGGCTGACAGCATTTAGGGATGTGTTTTGTGTAAATGCTGCCTCTGAATTCTGTCTAACTCACGGCATCAAGAACTGCTCTGTCAGCATGACCCTGTTCATTTTTGCCGTTATGCTAATCAGGTGACATTCCTTCTTGCTTGGCAGAAGGAGCTGATTGGATGGGCCGAGGTGGAGACCCTGAAGGGAGGCCGTTTGATTGGTTGGCTCATATAAAGCTGAATGATGGACTGACATTGGCCAGGTGGCCATATTATTATCAACCCACACACTCACTCACACACACACAGACACACAGAACTGCACACCTATATTAACTCTGTACCAGGATATATTTTAGTCAGGTGGCCAGTGGTTGTCTGACAGACCTGAATATCAAATCAATATATCATTCGATGTAATTTCTGTCCTGTCCCAGCACAGAGGGGTTTGGCAGCTATTCCATATATTTTCATCATAAAGGTGTTTAATATAATTCAGATATGAGGTCAATATATCATTTGCTGGACTTCTTTTAGTGAGAAACCTCTTCCTTGCCAATTCAAGTGCTGAAAGACTTTAATTTAACAGTATTAATCAGATGTCACAGTAATGGCTCGTTTGTGGACAAGCTATAGACATCTATCTTTCCTATGCAATAAAACACTTGGAACCTTCCTAATATAAATACATCACAGAATTGGTTAGTTTTATCCAGGTATCACATTAAATTGTCACTTTCTGGACTTTGATAATTAGAGGAACCTGCAGTATCCTTCCTAGCAGGACAGTGAGATGTCTAACAGCAATTTAATGCAATTATATCATCCAGACATCAAACTGATACATTGTGCAGAAAGTCAGTAAAGGCTTGACACTGAGAGATTTAAAAGTTATTTTGTGCTATACCATTATATAATTATAAGCAATGATCAAGATAATGACCTAATACCACTTGATTTTGACAATGATATGACGAGTACCACTTCTTACATAAAATATCTATATATTAATGAAAGATAAAACCAGTGAGCTCTTTCAAAACCTTTGCAACCTTGTTGTTGCAAAACATACGGATGGCATTGGTTACAAAAGAATTTCTCAGCTGCTGTGGAATACAGGCAGTCACTGGCATGGATAAAAGAGAAGCCATATTTTTTTTTTTTAAACTTCGTTTCATACAATCTGGTCTCCACATCTGCCGTCACTGTACGTTTACGTAAGTGGGTATGTGTGATTGTCTCAGGTGATGCCACTTTACTGAAGATGACCTTGCAGAAGTTGTAACAGTGAGGAGCTGAATGCACACTCTAGATGGTGAACACACAGACACACACAGAAAACATTGATTTCTCCTGTTCACCTAGAAAGCATAGACCACATTACATTATTAGACTCAGCTCCTCTCCCTTCCCTGTAGCCTCTCTATTTCGCTTTTTCCGATCTCAAGGCGCATATTTGCTTTTCTCATTTTATTCTTCTCTCCTTTTTTCTCCCAGTGTTTTTTTCCTTTTCTTCATTTTCAGTTTTTCAGTTTTCCATTCCTTCCACTCTGCCTTTTGGTACTCTTACATGTTGCATGGTCCTCATTCATCTTACTCCTTTTGTCACCTCTTGTATAAATAACAACTCGCTGCTATGGGAATATGTAGGACACCTACACTGTACATTGTACTCACACATACACATGCATTTACTAAGACACACAAATGCAGCGTACCTCAGTACATGACTATGAAACATATTTTTTTTTCGCATGGGACTGAGCTGATATATTGTTCTCATTTTAAATGTATGAACTGAGCCATAGTTGTGTACAAATACGGGCACACCCACATGCTTACTTGTGTGCAATATGTGTTAAATATATGTGTTAAACCATGCACAATCTGTAGGAAAAAAATCACTTAAATATAAGAACATACACAGAGAGAGCAAGAAAATGAAAGAAAGGCAAAAGGATAGCTGAGTAGTGACTATTCATATCATGATTAGCTAGAATTGAAGTCAGTGACAGGTGCTGTCTGTAGCCTTTACTCCTAGTCTGGATGTTTCAGACCAAGCACACTCTCCCAGCAGGACAATGTCCTCTGCAGGGTGAAGAGGTTGATCTGGAAAGCTCAACCTCCCAACCAATGATGGGACTCAGCTGCTTTGGCAGCTTCAGGACAAAAAAATAACAAAAAAAGCCCCACAGGTGTTCACAGGAAACCACTCCAAGAAAGTGCAGAAGAAAGACTCCAACCTCCCCTCCTGTTGCTTCATAAAAAAACCTACATCTAGGATTTTTTTGTATTTGTAAAGTATCTGTAAATTAAAATACAGTTTAAAAAAGTTTAACATATTGCTAAGGTGGAAACTATATACTGACTTTATACTTTACCAATCACTTGAATAGCTTTACATTGCAAGCTGCATTCATCTTTTGACACATTCATAGGTGAAGGTGTCACGCCTTCAATCAACCTCCACTGCTAGGGTCACCTTCTCCTTTCCATGATGCTATTACCTGACCTGGATTCAATGACTTGAGTTGAACTGAATTGAAATAAAATGAATGAAGAGAGCAAAAGACTGAATGACAAAAAATGAGAAGGCAAAGAGACAGGCAGATGGAGGGATGATAGATAGAGGAGTGGGTATTGTCAGTCCCCTCAGGTCTCTTTGATAAAGATCAGAGCAGCCACAGCCAGAACCTCAATCACATACGCATGCATGCGTGCGTGCACACGAGCACACACACACACACACACACACACACACACACACACACACACACACACACACACACACCAAAAAACATGAACACTAATCACATTTCTGGAAGATACACTATTAATTCACCCTCTCACTCACACACAAACCAAACACACACTTGTATTTGACTTCTACACTCAGATCATGTTCGAGTTAAAGAGGCTGGAGTCAAAATCAATCAATCAAGTGCTGATAAGGGATCAAAGACTGAGAGGAACAAATGGTAGAATGCTCCATAAGCCGGCGCCTCTAAACATGGATGCAAATGGTTTTAACAAAAATTTGAAGTGACTTTCCAGTGTTTAGGCTTTACTACAACTTTATCCACAAGCTGGACAATCATCAAAAATTCATATTTCATATTTAAGGGGTTTCCTCTGAGGATCTGGTTTCAGTGGTGGTGCATCCGGCAGTCTGATCAGACTCATCAGTCTGCTAACTGAATGTTATTGGCTTGGGCTTACTGCTGTGAATGGTAAATAGTTATAAATGCTGAGATATTACTGGTGCAGCAGATGAAACATTTTGTAAATGTGACTCAATCAAAGATGTTTTTGATCACTGAATTATAATGTGGGAAACAATTAGATTTCATGCAGGGAGGAATGAGCTAAATAAGATTGAGACCAGAAAAGCAACAGGTCTAGATGATATCAGATCTAGACTGCTCAGAGGCTGTGGAGATCAGCTCTGTGTGTGGTGGTCATGCACAATTTTAATCTGAGCCTTAGTCTGGGGAAGGTCCTTATCCTGTGGAAGTCTTCCTGTGTGGTTCCTGTGCCAAATTCTGTACAGCTCAGGAAGCTTAAACACTTCGGACCTATGGTCTTAACTACTAACTTAACACCTGAAAAAGACCCTGATGAGAATAATCATCAACATGCAATCTTTGGTAGCACACTACTGGAACCTCTGCACTTTGCTTACTGTCCTGTTATTGGGAAAGATGATGCCACCATTTATCTTCTCCACCAATCACTGTCACACCTGGAGAGGGTCTGTGAGGGTCATTTGTTTTTGACTTCTCCAGTGCTTTCAATACAGTTCAACCGGCACTGCTGAGGAAGAAGCTGTAATGTGGTATGCATAATGTGGCCCATCTCAGGACAGTGCTCTCTCCGTTACCCTTCCGCTCTACACATCAGTCTTCAGATTCAACACCTCTAACTGTCACCTCCAACTGTTTTCTGATGATACAGCCATTGTTGGATGTGCATCTCACAAGGGAACGATCTGGAAAAATGGGAAGGCCATCACTGACTTTGCCATCTGGTTTAAACTCAACCACCTGCAACATCAACACCAGTAAGATGAAAGAGATAGAGGTTTGATCTTTTTAGCTGTTTTCTGCTGGGAAGGTGGCACAGAGAAGAACAAGAAACGGCTCGATAGACTGGTGAAGAAGATCAGTTCTGTGACTGGCCAAGACAGGCAAGATGAGGATGTTAATCAAGCTTACGCCCATTATGGACAACACCTCTCCCCCTTGCATGAGACTATATATCCCTTTAAATCTGGTGATAAAAATGTATTCATCTTGAGTAAACAAATGGAGAATATTGACATTCTAATAACTGAAAAAACTGATACAACATAGTGTTGTAATACTAATACTGTATTGATTCAGTTACACTCAATGTCGATATTTTATTATAAAAATTGCAAATATACATTGAATTGTTTTTTAGTACTAGATAAAATGGTAAAATCGCAGAAGGAAGTTACAGACAAGCTCCATTCACAGTCGTATTAATATTCTGGGAATGTTACAAACATAAGGGCTCATCTGAGGCACAAACGTCTTGCGGTAATGTTAGCCAATGACAGCAAAGTTAACCTTAACTTAAGTTAACTGACAAAGCAGCACTGGACACACTTAGTTTGACTGACCTACCTCCAAGTTCAGAGCAAGTTAAGAACATGACCAAAATCCTTCATCGTCTTTATGTGTAAAGACGATGCCCATACAGTACAACACTGTTGAAAATGAGTGTTTTTGTTATAGGCTTGAGACACTGCAACTGCAGAAAGGGGTTGCACTCTGTGATTATCTGTAAGTTCATTATCTCATAGAGGTCATTTAATACATTAAAAGTATAGAAATGAATGAATGTTGCATTTTGGATGTAATTTACATTCAAATAAGTTAGTATAAACTGTTTAATTTAAACAGTTAAGTCAGCCACATTTATGACAGACTTTTAATCACAGGAGTCAGTCTAGAATAGAACAAAAACATCCAAATAGTTAAAAAAAAATGTGTTCATCCAATTCACTTTATTTCCCACTTATATTAAGTGTTTGTGTTTGTGTCTGCACTTGTTAGTTTGAGCCTTTGAGCTGACTGAAATACTCACTCAAAGGTAATTAAAAATGTGAAAAAGTCTGTTCACAATAAGTGTAATCTTTTTTCCTAAATCAATGTCACACTGAACAGTCAGAAGCTATCAAAAAGCACACAGGACAAATGAATCCAATTAGCAGCTCTGAAATCAAAGTCACACATTTCATACAGTAAAAAGCCAGAGTAGTCAATATCAAAAAGCTGCATTCATTTTTACTTTGTCACAAAAATCTGTTTCTTTTTTAAACCCTTGCAATATACACCAAGCATTTACTAAACAATGAGGAAGCTTTAGTAAGCTCTCGTTCTAAAAAAAAATGTGAATCCTGGGTCATACGTCATGATGGCGGAACAGTAGGTCCAGAAAATTAGTGCATGACCAGAGGGTCAGTCAGTTGGCAGCAGACCTATGGTAGCAATGTGGAACTGATGGATAAATGCCCAGATGGGCCCATTGATGCTACTGACATCTGGCCAGTTAGAGCTCCCAAAGTACCTAACCACCTGGCACCAACTGTCCAGGTGGGGGGTTCTCTTCTTTTCTCAAATAAAAAATAATTGTCATCTTACAAAATAATTTAGCCTGATATAGCTGTTTAACTGATATTACTCTGATACTGGACTTCTTGGATAACTTTCTGAGGGTGCCTGAAATAAAATCATTTTATGATCTGATGAGCTGATGTTTCTGAACTATTTAATGTTTTGTGGTATGTAAATTTTTTAGTTTTTAAAAAATACAAATAAAAACCAGCATTGGAAAATTGTGGTGTTATAGTTAACGACACTAGTCAAGGGGTATAGAAACTTTTGTCATTCAGGCATTTTTGGTTGGTTTTATCCCTTGAAGAGATGTAACTTGTCTTAATTCAAGAATGCGACAAAACGCAATGTAAAAATAATTTTATACGGCTTAAAGTCCAACTCAGAGACTCGATTAATGAAGGCTGTTTCTATTATAATGACTCTCTTCACCAGACTGCCACCACGGGTGCACATTTAACGTGCACGTTAAATTACCAAGCAGAGCCTTTCCTGTTAGTAAATTACCAACTGAATATCATCCCTTTAGTTCGTGACCGTATATATCTCTCTGAGGTAAAGGTAAAAGGTGAAGGTAAAAGAAATATGTTACATCTTAGTAAGTAAAAAAACAAGCAGTGTAGACACGATAAAGCAAAAGCTTTGAGGAAAAAACAGCAGTAGTAAAGAGAGGTCAGCGAAGAGGGGAGTGAAATGAAATCTCTGCTGACTTATTAGCTGCATAGTAGCATGTTCTAGGATGAAAAACATGCTCTCTATCCCATGTTCTCAAAACAATGATTATGTCAGGGAGCTGTGTTTAGGGTTAGGTGAGTTTTCCTCAGATTTTCTTTTGGAGTTTTCAGTCAAAGTAATAAGAAAAAAACCCAAACATATAACAAAGGTTTTATTAGTGCAAATTAGTGGTGAAATATCGTATCATATTATTGAAAGGCCCACAAATCAAAGGATTAAAAAGATTTATCACAAATATTTACAAAAATCACACGGGGATATAAATATATCTAGCTAAAGCGCCCCCTGCCCCATGATCCTGATAAGAACAAGCAGAAAAGTATGGATGGATTGTATTCTATGTTTTAATAAAACTCATTGCTTAGGGTTGATATTTATTCTTCATTTTATGTTATTTTATTATATTTTTTACCCTTTTTGTTTGAATTGTTCCTACTAATTTTTCCTTACCTTAATATGAAAGGTAATATGAAAAGCAAAAAACAAATCTAAACATATTAACCTCACAAGACACCACCACTTGTTTAAATTACAGTTTTAAATTACATCTTTTTGTAACTATTTGGGATTTATATGTTTTATGTGTTTTTGTAAGAATAAAAACTGTTATTCATAAACAAAAAGTTTTTTAAAAGTACAAAAAAAATTATGGAAGTGTATGAGCACTAGTTTCGCAAGAGTTTATTTTATGCAATAACACAATAAAGTCCCCATTGTGTAAAAAAACAAACAAACAAACAAAACCTATAAAATACTTTAGTGAGCAAAATAAGGTTTAAGGTGCAGAAAAGCCTAGATTTAATACCCCCATATGAGACCACATGGTTTCGAGAGGTCAAAAGAGGAATTAAAATGGGAGACAGAGGATGAAAACGCATAAGGTGGCTCAGTAGACGACGGAGAAATAAGAATAAGAGGGGAAAAATGATTTCAACACCGATCATGCTGGGAAAGAACAGGGTGTAAGCGTGCGTATGTGCGTGTCTAAGTGCTCTGATAATCTGTGATTCCGTCTCATCAGCACAGTATCAAACTGCCTCCGACATCATGCTAAATAATACATCACTGTCTTTCTCTCTGTCTTGCACACGCACATATACACACTGTATGGTATGTGCTAAAGCATGAATTAGTTATGACCTGACAGCCTTCAGAGGAAGAGGAAGAAATGTTCAAGGAGTCCAACAATCACATCAAAGTGTACCCCACCAAGCAGGCAGGCTGCCAAGGCTAAAGCAGCCCTACTGTACCTTTGCCATGCCGAACGCAAAATTCGTCCTATACAGCAATCTGCTTTATAAAGTGGGCATAATGCATGCTGCTTTATTACAATTTATGTCATGGATACACAGTTACACAGTATATTAACTGATCTATCAATTCAATAAAATCCATTCACCCCTATCCACAATACAGTGAAGCAACAGGCAGGGCAGTAAAGTTCAGACATTCTTGTCATCATACGCATTCTTCAATTTCTCTTGCACACCTGATTGAAGACTTCCAAGGCATTTTGAGGCCAGATGGGATAACAAAAAAAAAATATCTGAAGTAAACAATCAACATTTCAACCAACGAAAAACAGTCTTGTTGGATCACATCAGCTGTGAAATCATCAAGTTCTGGGACCATCTTCAAACTCGTCTTCGTGTTGATCTGAACTGTGCACCTGTAACGTTTTGAAAATGCATCTTTCATGCTATAGTGTTGACAAAAATGCATTCACAAACAGCCTATTTTTAAACACCTGCCAAATTATTCAAATCTGCCTGTGAAGTGCCTGCTTCAGGATGATACTGCCATGATGAACTCACTTTCATGGCTGGTAATAAAGATAATGAGCAGGTATTTTTTGCTCATTGTTTTTCTGTAAGCATAAAGTCAGTACCTGCAAAAATCAAAACTCTGCGACGGCCCCAGAAACAGATTAGGCGGAAGGATTACATGGACTGTGAATGACTTGCCAAAAACTGTCCAAACTTGGGTGGATAATTCCTTAAGAGAAAATCTTCTACTTGTTGTATAAATATACAGCCTAGGTGTCTGCTGTGGACAGTCTAAAAAGTTCACATTCAATAGAAGAGTGACCAGAAGTAAGTTTAATATTGCAATGTGGTCTGTGTGGTGTGGTCTGCTGTTAAAACCCCCCTTATTCACACAGAGCAAGTCAAACATCTGAATGTATCAACAGCAGGGGCTCTTCAGCTAAGTCCCATGGATGCTCTCACTGAGAGCAAACTCCTTCTGTATCACAGCTACACACACATGCCCGCACAAACATCCACACAGAAACTCACTATCACGCAGGATGAACGCGGGCCAAGTAGGAAGTAAAAATTTGTGCCAGTGAATAAATCTGGGACAACTGCTTCGACACACAAGTGGCACCGGCACACACAGAAACACGCACACAGCATGTGTGGAGATTTAGATCCAGACACTTTGCAATCAGTGATATTGTCATCTTGCAGCACACCAGACACACATATAAATAAGATATACGCCAATCAGCTATTGTACCTACACAGAGAATATCACGGAAGGCCCACAGAAGAATGCACAAAGACAAGCATAGGCAGTTGAGGAGTGTATAATTCTGAACAGCAAACAGCTGTGACAAACATATTTATGCATTTAGCCATCTATATTTGTGAGGACCAGTTTAGACCTTGGAAGAGGATATTTTTTGGAAAGTGAGGACATCTGGATGGTTTTATGTTGGGATGTACTTTCCAGCGGACTGGGAGTTAAGGCTTGAGTTTCGGTTGGTGGTTTAGGTTGGACTAAAGGTTAGATCTAGATAAAAACAGGCCTTTATTTGGGTGCGTCAAGCTTATGACAAGGGAGCTATGTATCTGATGATCATACTGAGGTTTTTGAGGTGCATGTACAGATTTACACAAACATGTAGTTTAGGATGAGAAGTTAAAGGTTTACAGGTAACACTGCCTGTGTGGCTACTGGACAGAGTGCATGGTGAATCATGGAGTTGGTGGGGGGTCTTTTTTTTCCTCTGGTAAGTGACTTTAATCCATTTTGGAGCACATATGTAGGACATTTTTTAACCTTGTTTCGAGTAATAAAACAGCTGAAATTACCTCCAGTTTTTCAGATTATTCACAGGTCCTTTTGTAAATTAAATTTACCAGCTGCGGCCCTTGTGTTTAAAAATTACTCTCTGAGTTGTTTTTTTGTTGTTTTTTTAGTGGGAAAAACAAAACAAATATCCCCTCTCTGTACGCTCATATGCATTTTGATATGACAATATGAACCCATAGATGTTGTCAAATATGGATGTTGCTGTTGTGATGTCACCCACTAATTAATTTTAAAGTGTGGAGACGAGTGTCTTCATCATCAACTTCTAACAACTTGTCAATCTCCTAATGAGCGTATCCTGGATATTCATCCTTTCTGAAACGTATAATGACAAAAACGTACAAATTAATCAGTGTTTTATTCACTGAGTTAAATGTGTGACTGAGCCCATAAAGGCATCCGGGGAGTGTTTACTGAGGCCAAATGTGAGGGCCGTTTTCAAAGAGACTTCTATTTTTGACACCGCAGCTATTGCCCTCAGTGGCCATTAAAGAAATATTGGCTTAAGGCACTTCTGTGTTGGCTTCACTTTCAAACCTATGTCGATCCTTTATGCCAGGTGTGGACAACAAATTTTAAAACTCATTGCCAACACCTGCTTTATGCTGTTCATGCATGAACTAAATGCAGTGTATGTCTGACTACACGAGGTCCCATCTTTAGTAACACTGAGAATACTATTAGAAAGTATCCTAGATATTCCAAGTCATTTATAAATAGCTTCATAGAACAAAAAGTAAAAGCAGGTACTTTGATCTGACCAAAGCCGGAAAAGCACAGGTGCTTTTTTAATAACGCTCCAGGTTTCAGAGGGATTTGGGGAGACAGCATTCAGACATAGAATCAGATAAATGGAATTCATGCAACATTAACCATGTTATTATTTTTACCTGTTGTTATAAAATAGTATCCAAATTGCCATTAATCCCAACCACCACTATTTCAGGAACTAATTTGTAAGACTTGCTGTTGTTAGGACAGCACAGCATTTCTTCAGAGGCTATATTCACACTAAATAGTATTAAAAAGGAGTGTGAATGACTATAACTTAGACTCTATATAATGTTTTTGGCATTTAACTTTCACTGCACATTTGTAGCCACTTTGTGATAAATGCTGGAAAAGAAAGCAGGGGTATAACATACAACAAAGAAGCTCATTCAAAGCTGCTGAGGCATTTTTGCCCAAGTGTTGTGCACCATCACTACCCATAACAAACACATTATGATAAAGACAACAGGTTTAATTGTAAATTGTGTTAATTGCTCTTGAATTATGTTAAACACCTTCTTCTCACATTCTCTTCTCTGGTTTTTGTTTCTTGAAAACCCGACTTCAGCACTACCTACAGTGCTTTCTGCATGATACTAATCCATATTAAATCCATGTTAATACTGCAACAGAACCATTACATACATTCTGCATTACATGACCAATTTGATACAGCATACAGTATTTTTGCATTGTTAACTGATACATTGCAAATGTTACCGACTCGTGTCTAATTGATGTCTACCTAATCGACACCTTGCATCGTTGATCTTTTAGAGGACGTTTAGGCGTTTGGGGTTATATATTGAGACTATAGTGTTGCCATGCAATCTGTTAGCATGTCAAGAAACTATTCAGTCAATAAGAATCAAGTTATAAGTGTTGCTAGTTTTCCTAGTGTAATGTGGTTGCCTCAGTTTGATGCTTTATGCTTTGTTACTCACTGAATTGTTGAGGACATCAAAGTTTTTTCTTATCTGAATCTCATCTCAAATCTTTAATGCTCCCAGCATATGGTGTTGATTCACAGTGAGCGCTAAATTTAACTAACAAGCAAACTTTTACCTCTCCTTGTGTATGACTATGGCACCACGGTGTTTATTCAGGCCCTAAAGGAAGGGGGGAAAAAGCGGCTCCCCTCGCGATGGGCCAACTTTTGACTCCACTCCTCCACAGCATGATCAGAACACTGCATTTTTCAACTGGTAAATTCTTCCACCGTATTAAAGTGATTATGTAAAAAAAAAAAAAAAAAAAAAAAAGTGTTTCAAGGAGAGATTGACTTGTCTGTTTTTGTTTAAGTTAAAAAACATAAATGTATGAGAAAGATTTTAGCGCCCAAACATCTGGGCTCTGCTCTCGCACATCTACATTATATAATCTTTAGTAAGCTCACATTTTTGTCATTTTTGTTTATCTATGCTTTCCTCTCTCTCATGACAGCCTACTTTTTTAAAAAGGTATGAACTTGTCACCCACTAGGGAATCTCTTCCTGTGCTGAGTGGGAGGGAGTCAGAAAATTCGTATTGAATTCAGGACATAGCAGTTCTTCCTGGAAACTTTCTGCATCTAGATGTCTCTCAGTGGGACTGACTTGAAATCATGTACTGAGTGAACACACGAGGACATGAAACCCTTACGTGTGGTATTTTAAGAGTACAGTATGTCTAACAAATAAACAGGGATTGCTTGGGGTAGACAACACACAGTGGACCACCTCATTTATTTCTTGATTGAAAAACAAGGGCTCACTCAAGGTCGAGTGTTTGTTGCGAGTGTCCATCTTTTCTACATACCCACAACAAGATGTGTCCTATGGAATTTGACCTGATATTTAGTACTCAGAGTGGGTCTCGGCTTATGCTATTAATTTACCAGATATATAAAGGTCAGCAGTGAAGCATAGCATATTTATGCTTTACATACCAGCCAGACACGCAAACACAAACACAGACACTTCCTGACCTTCATAGTTGAGTTTGAAGCCATGTGCAGAAACCGCAAAGTCACTGGTCAATCTCAACGAGAAGACATTTCCTGTGCTGGTGACCGGAGGTGGAACCTGGAAACCTGTTAACCTGTAGAAACAGAGAAAATAATATATTGACATGATCAACACATTACTGAGAAAAACAAGCCACTTGCTTTTGTGGAATAAATAAAAGCCTTGGTGATAGTAACCTGCAGTGAGAAGGAAAATATCAGGGAATACATAAATCAGCAGAAGGTTAACAAAAACCCATCTTGTGCTTACAGGAGAGAGGAAAAAACATTTTTAACAGCCTTGACCGTTGCCCATTTAGCAATGAATGGCTTTTATGTAATAAAAAACTTTTCATACACTCTGCGTTTAAGTATGTTGATAGATGTTTTTTAGGATCCAGAAAGAGGAATTCATTTTGCTGAAGTCAGTACCACAGTGACAGAGAAGACAAATGGAAAACAGTAAAGACAGTATAAAACCTCTTCTCAGTCCTCACCAACACCACTGCCTGGCATCGAGCCTCTTAGACAGAGCACAAAGACCCTCTCCATTTTCCTCTAAAAAACATCTACTTTAATGGGGGCTTTCAAATAAGTCAAACCATCAGATCAAAGTGTGCTATGAAATCTGGTCAGCCAGCTAGTAATACTGAAATGGATCTGTGTGCATATCAGTAAACAATAAAAAAAGGAGTCAAGTAGGAAGCCAAGGCCCCCTTTAATGTGCACTCAACATGTTTGAGTCTGACCTCGAAAAATACGCTTACACACAACCGCTGGTAGGTGGGCCTGTAGCTCTCAGAATTCCTTGAAATAAACAGGGAGGAAGCGAAGAGGAGGAATGGAAGGCCAGCGCTTTTTCAGGTAGGGAAAAGAGCCAAACCGCCTTGCTGCCACTGCGACACATTTTTCTCGTGTCCTGCAGCTACCATTCTTCCTTCCATTTCCTCCCTTCCTCTTTCCTTTGCCTCCTCCTTCTCTTCCCCTTGCCTACATCTACTCATACCAACCTCTCCTCTAGCATTAAGTCACCAAACTCATATTTTTTTGCCTTTTGCCTTCGCTCCCCTCCCTATGTAGTTTCTCATCTCCTCCATCCACTTCCTTCTGTGGCATTTATCCACCTAAATCTCTTTTGTTACCCTTCCTCTTCAGTTCTGCTAATCTCTTTTTCCTGGCCTTCTTTTGTATATAGATATATACTATTCACCCTCTCCTTTGTCTCACATTCTTTTTTTTAATCAAATCTTTCCTTTCTATCTATATTTCCTTTAGCCATACTTACCACTTACTCTCTCCCCTTCCTAACAATCAGGACACAGCTTATTACTTAACTCTTAACTGTGTTTTGTTCTTCCCCACTCTTTCTGCACACATAAACACGACACTTGAAGCATGTCAGAATACACCTGCTATAACACAGAAGACAAGTTCAGTGTAGCCACTTTTGTACCTGTGAGCTGTTCAAAGTAATCTGCTTCATGTTACTGCAACAAGAGAAGCGATGTCTGACTGTGACCTCTAACTAGTATTGAGACTTTAGCATAACACGCTTCCCCAGTTATGACAAAGTGCTTTTAAATTTTTAAAACATTCACACCACGCAGAGACTTGCTTTAATTTTGTATTCTCCTGCCCCATCCCTGCACTCATCCTTCTTCTCAATATGTCTTCCCGTTTTTCTTTCTGTCTCCACATATTAATTTATTAAGCTTTCTATCAGCAAAAACAACCACAGTTAAGTCTAGAATCCTTCCCTCAATCTATTCTTCCTCTCTGCCCTTGTTTTATTTTCTTCTTCTGCCACCTACCTTGCTTTTATGCTCCATTATGAGTCTGCTTTTTTTTTTTTACCTCTCATCTTTTAATCTCCCTATCCTATTTCTTTTACCCTCTCACAACCTCCTTGTCATATTTATTCATTGTCTGCTGTCTCCTCTGCTTTCTTCTCATCTTTCTTTACCTCCACCTCACCTCCATTTTTCCTCCCTGTTTTAATCCCCAATGCTCCACTTTTTTCAGTTGTTAGTTCAGATTTGTTCCCCTTCTGTAAATTCACTCTTCACTAATCACTCTCCCTACACTTCTTTCTGCTCACTCCGACTGTCCTGCACCAGCTTCCATCTCCTCCGTCAGCTTGCTTTCCATTGCTGTTTTAACTCGTCCAGGCTCACATGTTGATTCTCATTTCTCAACTGACTTACTCCCTTTCTATTTCTTTGTTCTCTCCCTTCTAATCCAAAACCACTCAAAGTGCAAATGGCCACCTTCTTAAAAGTACCCAACCATCTCTTTAATCTTCCTCTGCATTCCTAATCTATTTCTCATCTATGCATTTCTGCCTCAGCTTCATTTCTATTTTTGGGCTTTTTCTGATCTCATCTCCAGTCAGTAAATCTCTGTCTTCCTCTCTCTGTTCTTCTTCTATTTGTTTTTTTTTCTTCTCAGCATTATTAAACTGCCCTTTTTTGGCCTCACTTCCCTCTCCATTTTATCTGTCTTTACAGTGTTTCTTTTATTGTGGTAAGAACACTAGCATGATGTGTGCATAATGATGCACAGTGTGTCACTGTGCTTGGACTCAAAAAGAAATGCTTTCTGCACATTCACATTCAGACTTATTTGTAATGCCGCTGTAAACAATATAGCGATGAAACGCAATGCTGTTTATGCATGTGTGCATGCAAAGTTTGCAAAAGGAAAAAGTAGTCAAACACAAAGTTTAGGCAGTAGTTGCAGGAACCTTAGTAATATCAAGTTATTACTGTGTAACGTGATTCTGTTCGTCTGGATGTCATCCGAGTGACTTCTTCCTCCAAGTGACGAAACGTTTCTCCCACTGAAAATGCTACGTCCAGATGAACAGAATCAACTTTTTGGGATTACTGTGCAACAATCAACATATCTTTAGCAAACTGAGTGCACACATGACATAGGTTTTAGCTTTTTGATCATGCTAGCAAACAATATACATGATTCAGTTGATTAATTAGCAACCTCTTGTATAATTAACTGTTTTTTAAGCACAAAATGTCCAAGTGGCTCAGCACTTAATGGTTTTTCTACTGTTACTTGTCACTCAAAGTGCTCTTTACACTATAAACCACATTCATCCATCCACACAATGCTTTATTCTTGGCATTAAATTACCTCCATTACACACTAATGGAGGTAATTTGAGGATCAGTATCTTGACCAGGGGCACTTTCACACAGAAACTAGAGGTGCTGTAATTGAACCACTGGACTTATGATCAGCTAACAACCTGCTCTACCTCCTCATCCACAGACGTCCCCCTTGCATTATCTGTGTGTGTGATTTTTTTTTTTTTCCATATGAATAATAACTGTTTCCCTGGATGAAGCACCTTAAGTCATATTTCAGTTTAACACAATCTGCTATTACAGAAAGAAATTCTACACTACAAGAATAGCAACATTTTATATGCTCTTGAAACAAAGAAAATAAAATCTCTGACCACTCCTCATCCTCCATCCCATTTCTAGGCTTCTAATATCTTACTTGTAATGGATCACATCTTGCAGAAACAAGCCATCAATACACATATACCCCCAGTACTCTATTTTATTTTATGAAGAAAGTAATATCTGGACTGCAGAGCTGAACCAAATGTCATGGTAATAAATACAAATCAGTACAAACACACACACACACAAACAAAAAAAAAACCCTGCCTTTTAAATATGAGATTATTCATTTTTGATGTGGCTGATAATTTTGTGCGTCATCTTACATTACCAGTGCTCATAGTGCTGAGAATTACAGAGGTTGGCCATGTGACAGTTATAGGAGATCACAACATAAAAATGATTAAAAAGTCAATTATTACGAATAAGTTGGAAAAAATTAGCAAAGGCGATGCCGAAAAAATTCTCTCGGATCTGCCAATTTAGGAAACATGTAACTGAGCAAAGAATATGCATGCATCACTCTTGGTTAGCATATTGACTGCATCTGTTCAGAGCATGATAGTTGTTGGTGCGAGTTTATTAACTGTGGCTACTGTATTCTTCATTAACAGCCGTAGTCCGCCATGATGGATAAAACAGAACAGCTGAAAGTGCAAACAAACACTCCCTTGGTCTTGTTCCCAACTGTTATATCAAAATATGATGTAAATTACATCAAAGTCTAAAGTCGCCATTACTTTTTTAAAATTATTCATTCGTTCCAAAAGACCTGTTGTCACTGATTTTCAGTCCAGTAAATGTGTAAACCTCAGCCTTTTCTTGCTGTTTCCCTTCCTTATGAGATTTATAGCTAAGAAACTGTTTTCTTGAGCATATCTTTTCACAGATTCAGTTAAAACATGGGGAAAATTATACAACAGGCTGCTGCTAACAAATTGTAGAAAGTTACTATTTTAAACTGGTTCTTTGCCAAGTTGACTGTTATGTGTAGACACAACACTGATTCATCCCTTGAGTTAGGTACATGTCTTATACTCGAATGATTCATAGGTCAGTGTTAAGTGGCTTAGCGAACCAAAAATAATCGGGGGGAGGGGCTGTAGCTCAGGAGGTAGGTGGTTCGATCCCTGGCTGCTCCAGTCTGCATGCCAAATATCCTCGGGCAAGATACTAACCCCAAGTTGCTCTCTGATGCATCGGAGTATGAATGTTAGATAGAAAGCACTTGCATAGAAAAGGCTTAGAAAGAAGTGCTTGTGTGAATGAGGCAAGTTGTGTAAAGCTCAGAGAGAGTAGATGAGTCCTATATAAGAACTGGTCCATTTACCAGGTAAAAGGGCTAGACTGAAAATGAGTTGAGAAAGCCTGGAGAACTACTGCTCAAGACTGCTAAAAATTATAAGACAATCTGGCTCCTTTCTAATTTAAAGAACACAATAGTTGCTCATAACCTTTGGACTGTATTGTGTATATATGGAGCACAAATTGAGAGTCCTGGTTCCAGAGAAAACTATAAGCCAAATCACCTGAAAATATGTAAGTAATAGCTTTGCCATCTGGAGAATGTGACCTGCATACTAACAAAGCAGACTTCCAAATCTGGCTCTCAGATTATTGAAGGTGCATCCCCTGCCCTGTCTCCCCCCCCCCCAGCTGAATCTTTCAATATGCGGGACAGCACAGCGACAGGATTTATGTGTTCTCAGATTTATGAGGTAAAACCAAAATTCTCTTACAGAAACTGAATGAAAGACGGAGCAGTGGGCGACTGGCGCTCAAGGTCTATTCCCATGGGACCGTGTGTAGTAGTGTATGCCCATGAGTGTGTGTGTTTTGTGTGTAGCGAAATCACATTAGCAAGTGAGTGAATGAAGCTAATATCAGCAGAGTGCCTTCTCTGTGCTGTCACACACAAATACAAAAACAGAAGGGGCAATGCATAAGAGAAAACACACACAGACACACACCGTTTGCTTTAGTTTCTGAAAAAGAAGCAACAACGCAGTATGGCTAATGTGATTGGCAGACTCCCTCCCCCCGTTACCCGTTTCATTACCATCACGGCCATGAAGAAAAGAGAGAGAATGGAAAAGAAAAACTGTAAATATTAAAACAAAAGGGGCTTGATGGAGCAAGTAATAGTCAGCTAAAAGTTTGTGTTGTGTGAAATTATTTCTGAGATAAAGTCATTAATGATGTAAATGTCATCATTTATCATATCAATAACTTATTTGATGTCTATCATGGGTAGATATTCACATAGCAGCAACCAGCGGTACGCCTCAGCCTCCTAGTAGATGCATCTTATGTGAATTTAAAAATCCTATGTCGCCTTCTTCTAAAGTTATCCCATTCATATGATTTTTTTTAAAAAGACCTTAACCTCCGATCTTAAGGTCAAGGGCACTGAGATTCAAACTTGTCTGAGATTTTTGGTAGTATGGTATCAATTTGAAACTCCTACATTACTTTGTTCTTGAGTTATTGCATTCATAAACTTGGGTGTCCACGTTGCCGTGGGTGATGACAATACCCGGTCAGCCTGTTACAGTTGAGGGGTAATAAAAAGGGTTGCTGTACATCATCCGGCGGGTAAATATCACTTGTGGACCACAGTGCAAGACTGATTGAGGTGTTAGTTATGTTTACAGTTTGTTTTGATGCTTTTTTTGGTGACACAATGGTGCATCGACATTATCTCAGTAGATTCTCATCTGACTAGCTAAGCATAAACATCACAACAACATCACCCAATCAGTAACCTAATTTTATGGGTCAAAGACACCTATTTGCCTTCTGACAACCCAAGCATCAAACCACAAGCTCAAAGAGAGTGAAATAGACCTGCAGAGGAGCCCAATGGGATGAAAATAAAACACAGTGGTTTACAAAACAGTGGAAATCTGGACTGATCTGACATAGAACTGTTTTATATCAGATCATACTTAGGGCAGTCTAGTGGTAAAAAAAAAAATAATACAAAATTTTAGGGCAAAAACATTTATTCAATGGAAAACAGTACAGTATGCCAATTTACAGGGGTAAAAGTCTAAAATTACTAATGGTTGAACCTCAAATAAAGAGAATTACCCTGCAAATATTGGGCATGCCATAAAAAGTGTCAGGTTTGTTTTTCACAGCAATCTGTTTTATTTTGACCCACAGAGCTTTAGAAAATTATACTATACTGATGATGCTGTTCTATTTTCAATATTGTTAGTTACAGTCCAAAATAAAGCCAATGTGTAAAGAGAATAACTTAAAAGCCACGAAGCATTATTCATTGAAATTAGAGATGGCACTTTCTTTTTTTACATGACTTTAATCAAACCTCTCCAGTAGTGTTTTTGATGGGCTTGTTTACTTTATTCCTTGAAGATCGGTTTCTTGTATTTCAGTGTTGTGTCATCATGCAGTCTTTAGTTGATATTTATGTGATCATCACACAAGCTCGCTCTCTTACACAAATACACACAAAGGTCTAGTACGCATGAAGCTTATTCAGTCCATTGAAAGTATATTATTTTATGAAAGTTTTTTTTAATTCCATTTACACATATATTTTTTATAGCCAACTGTGGAGACAAATAACAAATGACACTTGCTGTGTGAGCACTGAGTGTTCCTGAGTGAAGTACCAGTGGAAATAGACAAAAACCTAAATATTTTTACCAGGCTTAGTTCATTCACTGAAGGTCAGTAATCAAATGAATAGTTCGGTCTGACAGAGCAGAAGACAAGAAAAGCCTAATCAAATAGGCAGACAGGTGTATACTAGGGAACAATTTGAAACAGGTAGGAACAAAAAATACAAACGAGAAATAAAAACCTAAACAAGATAAAACTGCAAACACAAAGAATGACTGCAAAGCCTGATTATGTGGAGAAAAAAGAGTCTGGCAGGAACAAAGACAAGTGAGGAAATATGTGAGAAATAAGAAAGTTAGAGGGAAACTGAAAGAACAAAGAGAGAAATTACAAACTTCAAACATAAAACGATTTAAACAAATGATCTTAATGATCGGAATGTGAGACACGACACAATCAAGTTAACACATTAAATTTAAATAACCTTTAAATAACCTTTTTTGATAAAATGAAGTGGAGACAGTACATCACATTTTTGTGCTATTTATTTCTACTATTTTGAACCTAGAACATTTATCAAGGTTTAAAGTTGAAAATATATTTGCATTTTAATTAAAAGTAGTGACAGTATATCATGTTTTTTTTTAAACAATCTATTTATGTTGATATATTTTTATTGGATGTTTTGATTTTTTCTAAGAAAATCTGAGCACCGTCATGCTTTGCTCTGCACTTTTCTGCTCTTTTAATGAGATAAACCTGAGGAAAATCTCCCAAATGCAGCTCAGTACAGTAAAATAATGTATAGAAACTGAAAGGTTACAATAAATTCAATGTTTAATTACAAAAAATAAAAATATTATTAACAAAGCTGACCATACTGATCCATTATTACAAACTCTAATGATTCGGTGTTATAAGCTTTTTATTATCTTTTTTTTTGTATTTGAGAGGCATTTGTAAATTTGTAATTTTAGTGTACAGAAAGTTATTGTTAAACTTACATTTTTGAATGCTAGAGATAAAAATGTATGATTTGCTGTTGTGACTTAAAAGAACAAATTACAAAGCTATTTCAGAAAAATGGATGACCTTATCAACTAAATAACAAAATCAGCATTCTCTGCTAAAAGTAAAAGCACAACTAAACAAAACAAAAATATATCTATATTCTCCCCCCCCCTCTTTTCACCTTCATTCCCCACTCCTCCACTTCATGTCTAGTAGATTTATTTCTTTAACTAGTGTTCAAAGTTCAGGGTCTGTAGTGAGTGATTGATTAGCAACACTTGCCTTTGTGACACACAGAGTACATGTGGTCAATAGTTGCTGGTGTGTCTTGTAAATCAGTCATCCTCTACCTACCCTGAATTGTGTGTGCATTTCGGTGTACCGGTTTGATTGTGTATTAGCAGGTTGAATATGCAAGCCAATAAAATTAGCCTCATATAAGTAAGTTCACACATGGACAACCACATACACAAAAGCACATAGTAAAGTCCCCCCCGGTCAGGTTACGTTTGACCGTTTCCATTCATCACAAAGAGAAAGGGAAGAGCAAGGATGCAGTGAAAGAGAGCTGTCAGCATACAGAAAGGTATCCTCTGAGTTAATCTGCAAACCCGTGAATAAAAATAATAAACCTTGTTAACCTTTTCCAACAAACAAGGACTTCCTGTTCAATATTTTGATAACTTCTCTTTTAAAGCAAACTTTAAACTGACTTAGCATTTGCCAGTAGTCTAATATTCACCAAAGGTCACTGTTAAAAATTTAATGACATTGCAGTACAAACCTGCATCACTGAAAGCTTTGGCTAATTGCTATTTACAAATACACGCATTGCTTTGTACAAAAAAACATTCATTTATTTTCTCTGTTTTCCATGTGACAGCATAGACAATAATTACATAACTAAACAGAACATGGCTCCTTTTACAGTGGTTCATAGGGTAGTTCTGGACCTCAGGCTGTACTGTGCCCACGGTCCGTGTTCATGGACTAATACACATCACTTAAAGCTAAAAACAGGCAAAAACCTGCATGTACAGTCTCTCTGTTTTATCTTCTCTCATGCCACCTCCATGTGTCTGCTCATGCGTATCTCATCACATCTGTGAGACTCTCTTTGTCACATTTATTGGCATCCAGCAGTGCAAACATTCACTCTTTCCATTCTCTTCCAGCATTGCAGTGATGTCCTGGGATGATAAATCCTTTTGTGTTGCAGAGGCAGGGGGTTCTCGTCTTTGGAGGTGACAGGGGCCATCAGCGCTCTGTGTGCACCCCCAAGGAAAGACACTCTGACTGGGGTTGAATAGTGGATTAACCTTCCTGTCAGCGCCGGAGGTTCCTAGACAAACATGCTGAGACTCACACTGATAATAATTGTAAAGTGGAAATCTGCTTCCTCTAGCTGTTTAATAATTTTTTATTTTTTTATGAGTGTCAGTATTTCATGCATGTTGAGTGTAGAATGGCTGGCTAATAATTAGAATTTAATAATAATAAACTTAAACTTATTCTTATTGGCTTTCTGTTCCTACTTCTCCAAATTGATTTAACTGGAAGGGCACTCCGAGTGCAATCTCCTGCTAAGGCCAATGCCCTATCTCACAATTTTAAGAAAAGTGATCTGCACCTTTTTTTTGTTCTTCTTTTGCACGTTTCACCTCTCTAGCAAGTTTAATCAAATTCACCCTAGCAGTTTTTGCATAAACTTGCCAACAGACAAACAGAAATAACTACAGAGAAAGGGGGAAAATGAAAAACATTTTGCTTGCATAATTTAAGGCTCTGTTTAAGAACTGCTTTTAGAAATAATGCCAGTAGAGTACTGTCGTGATACAATAGATAACATATGCAAAGGATATTCACTTGCCACCCTAGTAATAAGCAGAAAGAACAAGGACTTTTAAAGAGGAATTACTTACAATTACTTACACTGAAAAGTCTTAGTTTTCCTCACGAGTCCTTTCCCTAACAGTAAACACCATCCTTGCAGTGTTTCAAAGTTTCAAAGGATATGCTGCTTCCACTATTAAATGATAAAGCTCCACCCACCACACACATTTCTCACCTCCTCACACACACAAACATTTCCTCTGTTTGCCTCATTCTTTCTCTTTTTCAGACAGCTAGATAGATAGTGAGTGCTGCCCCCGTGAGCTAAAGCTTGTTTAGGCTGCTGGCTACACCATCGCTTACCATTAAACCTGACTCGCATACACAGAAAAGGGCAAACAAACACATGAATGCATATAATGGAAGGGGCACACATTAACACACACACACAAAGGGTTTGTGTGCTTGCAAATGCATACACCTGTATTTTGTAGATAGGTAGAGACAGATTGCAGGTGTCTGCTGGGCATTTAAAGGGGAGGTGTGATGACTGACAGCACCTTAAAGGGACAGTCGTTAGAGAGATATATGGATGGAGGGAGACAAAAAGGAAAGACAGGATGAGATGGGGATGTGAGAGAGAGAGAGGGAATGTAGAAGAAGAAATATGACGGCTGAGGAAACACGTCTACATAACATACTTCAGTGGACTCGTAAATTCATTTCCACTAACTTTAAAGCATAACCACTAAAGCTAGCCCTAATGTTAACCCAAATATAAACTTAGGCTGAATCTTTTTACTACAGTAACACATAATAACTTAGTTTTTAGGGGTAAAAGTGGTGATTAACATCTCCAATCACTTTGACGCTGGTTTGCTGCCTTGATGCCATCGAGCTGTTTTTTTCAGTAAGTCTACTCCACTCCAATCCCACATCTTGTAGAGACAGATGGAATAGTGTTATGGCTTCCTTCTTCTGCTATGCAGCCTTAGTGAGTTTGATAAGGTGTGGTATGTGAACCACCTCCCAATCAAGTTCTGATAGCATTGGTCTTCCAACCCGCTGCTGCACTGATGTCTATAATGGGACAGGAGACTCATGGGAAAGGCAGCTGAAT
Source organism: Oreochromis niloticus (assembly GCF_001858045.2). NCBI lineage: Eukaryota > Metazoa > Chordata > Actinopteri > Cichliformes > Cichlidae > Oreochromis > Oreochromis niloticus. The sequence goes on along the minus strand of NC_031985.2, from coordinate 19,124,943 downwards.
ATCAAAGATAGTTACTTAATGTAGGTGCACGTAGGGAAAAATGAGATCGGATAGGAGAGGCTAGGTGGGTTGGTTTCAGAATGAAATACTTAAATTTAGTTCCATTAATGACAAAATCTGTAAAATTCCTGATCGGCGACAATATCAGATCATTAGATCACTCGCTGCTAATGGGTAAGATTTACCTATCTATATTTGTATTTCTATTGCAACTGTTTGGGAACGTATGCAGATACTTTTATTCAGTTTTGACAATCATGCCATCCTGTCAGATGAATTAATATCTCCTCTCGCTCTGCTTTTGATCGCAAAGCTTGCTTACTAACACAATAATGGTGCAGCAATGTGAATCCACAATTCTTAAATTATACTAAACTAAAAAGAGAGTGCAAAAGAGGCATTTCAGCTGGAAATAACTGAGATAATAAAATGTTTGGGGTTTTTTTTAGTGTTGGATTGTAGAGGCCAGCTTATGGTTATCTTAGCAATTTTTCAGGTTTCACTGCAACAAACAGCCTTGTATTCCTTTGTGTGTGGTCTGTCTGTACTGAGGTGTATAACCTTGCCTGTGGTAATAACTATCTTTTTCACTCGTTGGAGACAACAAAAAGCCACACAACACAGAGTGTGACAAATTCAAACAGTCGACCCACGCAGTGGACACACAATAAAAAAAAAATTAACACACACACTTGGCAAACACTTGTTTGTTTGTAATGATTAGGGGTTCATTGTTCTTGCCTGAAGGCTTTTGGCCATTTTTGGTTGATTATGAGAACTTTTATAAAAAATTCCAAATTTAAAAAGTGCAATAATAATGAAAGCAAACCTGCTTCATTTTGTGTGCTTCATTTTTCCAATACATTTTAAGTTTAAAGTACTACATTAGATACCTTTGTTTAAGCATGAGGCTACCGTGCTGGTTTTTCGGATGTCTTTTACTGTAGTTTAAAAAAAGGCTGTGGCTTATAAGTATCTTTTTATTATACTTTTTGAGGTGTCTCAACCACCAAACACGCAATACTGAAGCTTATTCCAGACATATTGAAAATCATGTTAAAAGGGTACCCAGTGGTTAAATTTCTATACTTGTGAGTCCAGACTAAGTGTCAGTATGTAAATATAAATGTATCAGTGGGCCAGCTGCGTTTTTACTGCATTATTACGACTTGAGCAATAACCTTTAATATGAGCAACCATTTTTCTCTTTTTAATATACAGCGTATCAACAAAGGTATTGGGGCTAATCTTTCTCATCTTTGAATTCAGGTGCTTTCGGTTAAATTGCCACAGGTGTATAACAAGAAGTGCAAGGAGTGAGGATGCAAAAATGCTGGGGCACATAGTGCATAAAAGTCACCAACACTTTGCTGACTCAATAACAGCAGAGATCCAAAACTCCTCTGGCATTAACATCAGCACAAAAACTATGTGTTTAATGGCATGAGTTTCCATGGTTAAGCAGCTCCTGTGGGTGTAATGTGTAGGTGGCCCAGTACTTTCATCCATATAGTGTACTACTTATATACAGAAATAGTTCCTTAACTTTGTTGTAGAAGTAACAAGGGAAAAAGAAACACTAAATTAGATGCCTAACTTACACAAGACCCATCTAAAACTGCAGGTTGAAGTGCAGAATTGATACGGCAAACTTTTGAGTGCAATGTTAAATTTCACGTATCAACAACTTGGCTCAACTTCTTGCTCAGCTCCCACCTCAGTACTTGTGACAGATGGGTCATCAGTTAGTTTTAATATTCAAATGCACTTTCTTCGATGGAAAGGTTGTGAATCAGAAAATGTAGCTTCTGTCCATAAAAATCCCCCTTGGCTGCTTTAAACTGCGTAGTCTCATTAGTTTTGGTAGAGTTTTGGACAAGTATAAATATCGCTGTTACAGGGCTGAATAAATTCATTAAGATTTACAGCATATATGTGGGCATAGGTATAATCTATTAAACATAAAATGTGAATAAAAGCATTTGGATTCAGTGTAGCATGCTAAATAAATGAGACTGTTTATTTAATTTATCCTCACAAAAGTGGAATGGGTATCTGGCGCAAAGCCAGTGAATGTCTTCAGGTCCTGTGCAGACCATGACATCAATAGCAATGGGCCAACCAGAGTCTGTGACTTTAATTCACAGCAGTGTGAAAATAAATAGCGTTCTTCAGTCAAAATAGCAGTTTTAAGAATCCACTATAAAATGACTTTAGCCTTCGGTGGAAATTGAAATAGACATTGAGAGCATATGTCTTCAGGGTTGATGGTGTGTGTTTGTGTGTCTCTGATTGTGTCAGTTTAATGTTTAGGTTTTTGTGTTAGTTTGAGCCCCAGGACTCAGGCCATATTCAGTCATTTCATTTCATAATAACATAAGGCAAGTACAGAACAGCACTGCATACTAATGAATTGAACACACATACACACACGCACAAACACACACACAAATCCTATTAAAGGCCCTGTTGGCACAAACATTATTTTAAGGGTTGGGAATAACAATGGTCATTATAGAGTGGAAGGACATCTTACACACATGGACATACATGCACACACACAAACGGTGTATATATATAAAATTCTCATGGCCTAGTGAGGATACATAGTCTATAATAGTCAGGTGACAGACAGTGATTAATTGATACATCAACATTGTGTGTCTTCACGCATGTGTGTGTGTGTGTGTGTTAAGGTCAGTACATGGTCTTTTAATTGAATTCTTGTATTTCTGTCTTGAAGGATAATGGAGAGCGCAGCAGAGCAGACAGAAAAGCATTGTTCTCAGCCTTTCAGTGTCTGGGCGTTTATGTATCCTTATATCTGCCTGTCTCTGATCTATTCTCCAATCCCCTCTCTGGGGTGGAGATTGAAATTGTTACCAGAACATTACTTGTAAGCTTTAAACATGTCCTACTGCATGTCCATGTATGCATACAAGCAATTAACCAAATAACTAAATAAAATGTCAAACTGGTCTCAGTGCATATAGTGTTGACTGGAAATGTCGAACTCATTTTGCATTGTAAGCCACATAAGCCACTTTTCCATTAGTACCTACTCAGATCAACTCGCCACGGATCGCCACAACTCAACTCGGATCGCCTGGTTTTTCATTAGAACCCAGTACTACCTTGTATGCGTGCTTGTTGTCATAGCAATGCATCCGCGCATCCCATGACGTAATTAATATGCAACAGGAACGCTATACAACAAAGGCGGACATCGAAGCGATATATACCTGCTGTTCGATCTGTGGCTTTTGGTCAGACTCGGGGAACACAAAAATGGTGGTTTTAGATTTTCGTGAATGAGATGCTCCCATGACTCATTGAGTGACTCTATTGACCAGCCAATTGGTGGCATGCAGTCTGGTGACGTCACATTTTAGTACCTGCTTGGAACCCCGGGCGACTAGGTACTAAAAAAGTACCCAGTACCAGGTACTATTACCTAATGGAAAACCCTAAAAGACCATGGCGAAACATGCTGAGTCGATCCAAGTAGGTACTAATGAAAAAGGGGCTTTACAGCCCATTTTGATCTTAAGTGAGCAGAACCAGTGAAACTCCCCTTTCTGTCGGAGTAAAGAAATTTAAATACACATTTAATACCTGAGATAACATAATATAAGACAAGTGCAATTTCAACAGTATATATTAGTTTTTCTGTATGATAAAGAAATGCTGCTGTAATAAACGAAGGACAACCAAAGAGTGATAGAGATGCTCAAAGAATAACCATGACTCTCTGGGCACAAATTCTAAGAAATAAATGTATAAAATTACAGAATGTCTTGTAGCTCATTGCCCAAACTGTGATGAATTACAAAACAGAAAGTTTTTCTTAATTCACAGAATTTTTTTCTTTAACTGTTTCTATGACAAATATTAAAAGAGAGAGTAGCTTTTATGTCATTTCTTTATTAACTACTTAATTATTTTGGTGCAGTATGAATGGCCATGGGGGAGGTCAGCAATTATTAATATCTATGTTTCCCAATTCCTTTGATTTTTACATGTGTTGTGTTAATTTCACCATTCCCTTGCGAGTGCAATGTTACGTTATCTATTTGTGTTTTGCTCACGTATCAAAAAGATAAATTAGCTGTACATGTCAGTGCAATACATGAGTGAAGCAAAAAAACAACAACAAAGCAGCCCTGGCAAAAATGCTCATAGGGTGGGTTTTTGCTGGGAAAGAATAACTGATGAAACACTGATAACTTCAAATTAAAAGGAAAGTGTACCCAAGGTGGTGCAGTTTCATAAGTATTCTGTTAAATCAACTTAAAAAGATACTGTACATGTAGCTTTAGGGACCAGGCAACCATGGACATGACGTCTGCTTATTGATGTATAGAAAAATCATCACATTTATGAAATGGTCAGTCTGAGACACTTAGACACCCCAAGGAAAGAAGCAATGAATCTCTTTGGAAAAAAAAAAGATGATTGATTTTCCTTTGTATGCGTTTTGCTTTTGCTTGAGTTCCATATTGATTATTATGTCACATCATAAAGATCAAAGGAAATGACAGAGGGAAACAATGGCAGGGATAGAAAATAAGAAAGAGACTACCGTTTACCTTTCAGCAAACACTGAGACTGAGGTAACGTGATGCTGTCATGGACAGCTGATATACAGTGTGTGTCTGCTGCAACATAATTGGATTCCTATTTTCCAAACAAATGTTTGGCTTCTATGGCACAATGTAATTAACTTTATGGTATTTAGCTCATTTGGTCCAATCATAGGAACGATAAACTCAAATTTCACCTAAGAGCTTAATAAGTTAATTTCCAACTGAATGCTTTATAAGTGAAATTACTTACTTCGCTTGGGTCTTTTATTAGCATAGAAACTCTCAAGTGGCTACGTAGCCCTGTGCAAAAAACAATGTATAAGTAGGTGGAATAATGTACCATAACTATTTATTCATTATTGTAGCACAAGAATGATTTGATCCTTAGAATTCTGCTCCTGTAACACAGAAAATACAGTCATTGTGAAAATAAAGTAACATCTATTTAAATTGTTAGGTTTTAGGTATCAGGACATAATTGTTGTTCAGAAGCAACTTTGGAAACCTAGGCTGTGTAGCTATCATTATTTTAGAGAGAAGACGCTTTATACTGTAATTCCTTCCAAACAAGCCCTACTTTTTCAGTGTTTATCTAACGTAATGGCACATGTAATTTCATGAAATTTAACATTCAATATGCTAAACGAAACCTATAGAATCTGAGTTGTAGCTCTTGCGTTACTTTCACTTTCTGTGAGCACGGCATTTCTGATCTTGCTGTGAATTTGCCAGGAATTTGCTAACCCTTCTCAGATTGATGGGCAGCAGCAGCAGCTGCTGTCTGTCTGTGACCACTGCTTTATGTCTCTCCTCCATGTCATTTTGTCAACACACAGCCAAATACCCCAGACCAACATAAAAACTGCAAAAATGTATGATGTTACAGAAGAAGTCACGCTGATGATGAATAAATTGAGTTTCACACTTCTTAGCTATTTACCCTTACCCTTATTTACCTTAGAACTGAAACATGGTGTGCTTCCTTTTTACCAAGACTGAAAATGATACACCAAAAGCAGAGATATAAAGCGATGTGAGTACGGTTATGGTATTTATGTGGATTCATGGTCTCTGTTACAATTCTTAATTTCCAGTATACGCTGCACTAGAGTTTTCCCTGCTTGCTCCTTTGTCTCCTTATTTCTGTCTCCCTCGTTGACTTAGTGAGTTGTTTTTTATAGTTATAGTATTATAGTTACTTACTGATTTTGAAGGTTAGATGTTTATGCAGATTTTGTATTTCAACTTTCTTACTCTTTCCTTTTTTCATGCCCTTGTTGTTGTCTTTATTTAGTCCATCTATACAGTGTGTGTGTGTGTGTGTGTGTTTATGTGTTTGTGTGTGCAGATGTCACTGTTTGATCTTCTACTTCTTCTCCATGTAGTTCCTGTGCATTTGGTCTGTTTAGTGTTTTTCCTGTCAGCACAGTGCAGCTTTTTCTGTTATTTCTTTAGTAGTTCACAGCTTTTTTGATTCACTTACTGCCAACTCGGTCTTTTTGAGGCCTTTTTGTTCATCTTATGAACCTGCTATGAAAATTAATGATCCAAAACATTAAGACCACCGACTGTAGTTATACAGTGAATTATGATGATTGTTTCAAAATGTAGTGCATGCGAGATCTTGAAATCAATGTGAGTCTAATGATTATGGCCAGATGATTAGGCCACCGCACCCACACTACCCCTGCAGTGCCAAGTGTAATGGTGCAATCTAGTCAGCGGTGATGGGTGCACCTAGCAACAGTGCTAACTCAAAGTCCAAGCATTCATGTGAAACTCACTAAGCATCACAGCATGGCCTCTTTTAACAGAATAATGTGTCCTACCACACTGCACACAGTGTCCTCAGTGGAAGGAAAAAATATTTAAAACGGTGGCTTGGCCTCTAAATTCCACAGATCTCAACTCAATGGAACAACTGCAGCAGAAGTTTAAACATCTTTGTCTTCAGTAATTTCACCAAACCCCAATTGAAGCTGAGTGTCTGGACTAGACCAGTTGGAGGACGACTAAGGAGGACTAAATAAAGAAAATCTCAATCACTGTCTACACACAAACACTATAATTCTACTCTAGAGGAAAGCTGTTAGGGGCCAAGCACTGTTTTATATGTTGTACTATTCACCCCATGTTGTAGTGAAATGGGTTTATGTAACTGGATTGTGACTGAAGAATGAATAATCCAAAATAAAGAAAAGAACCTTTATACTAAAATTCCTTAAAAAGAAGTAACAGACAGAAAAACAATTTAGAAAATCCATATTTCATTTTATTGGAACTGCTAGTATCCTGATGACCACAAATTTTAAAGTAGGAGCTATTTTTATGACACAAGGAGGAAAATATTAGGCAGACGGTCAAGATGTTTTGGCTTATTAGTGTATGTTAAAAGAAGGAAAAGAGGAAATACTACAGACACAGAAGCTCTAACTAAACAGAGAGGAAATTCAAATTAGGCAATGCTGAGCCAAGTGAGAACACCACTTCTAAGATTTTGTCTAGAAATGATGTTGGAGACAGGAGTGCAAACAGAAACAGCATTTCTAGCATTTCCTGCTTTGTGAGTCTTAGCTCCTGTGTCCTACTGTTTCTGTTATGTGACATACTAAAGGGAACAATTCTTCTGTTGTCCCACATCAGCGTGGACTAGTGATATATTCAGTGTTCAAACTGAATGACTCATAATAGTAGAGCTTTAATGAGAGAAACATGCTTCTTCCTGCCCACATGGTTCAGTGCTGAACTCCAAAGAGATGGTGGGTGGCTGTGGGATTCCATCAAGGCAGTGTTTTTTCACCATATTTCGCATAACTATAAAAAAAGTTTCCCGAAATGCACAAGTTGTCTTGCTTTATCAATGACAAGCACACAGGTAAAACTGTGAGCTGTTTTTTTTGTGTTTGTTTCTTTTTACAGATTCCAAGGGCCATGAGTGTCCACACACTGATTATCACAAGCTCCTGTGGGAGGAAAAGATGGATTGTTAGTGCAAAGACAGTTTATCCACAAAGGCATTATGCTTTTCAAAAAGTCCATTTGTGGCGTAGGTGAACCACCGGTTTGAGGATACTAACTCAAAGGAAATGTTGCTGTAGAGATCACCTGATGTCATTTCAGAGATAGAAACAACATCAGGGCAAACACAGAAATGGAAAAGAAATGCTCTACACAAGACAAAAAGAATCCAGCCATAACAGAAATCTGGTGTTCTTGTCCTGATAGCAGAGGGGGGAGTATTTCAAAGCTTCAAAATCTCTAGATAAGATAGCATTTGATGCAGAGGCCAGTTCAGTAAGCAGAAACACACGGAAATATAACTTTTCCTTTTAATTCTTTGTCTTTGCTTGTTCCCTTTGTCAATCATCTAAATCTGATTTCCTTCTGACATCCCCTTTTCTGTCTCTCTCTTCATCTCTCGCTCGCCTTTTGTCTCCCTCTCTTTAATCTGTATGTATTGCCAGCCACTGTCTCCATTCCTTCTCCAGGGGCAGTGGGCCAGCTCTGTGGCTGATCATAGTGATCCCTCCCTGAGGAATAGTCTGCCTGACACCTGGGTGACTGCCCCGGAGGTAGAGTCTGTGTGTGTGTGTCTGTGGGCATGTGTGTGTCTGTATATGTCTGTGTCAAGGGGCTAATGGGCAGCTTGAGGGGATTACCAGCTTAGCCACTGGGATTACTGGAACTTCATGCACACACACACACATACGGGCGTGCACACACGCACAGACAAAACAGTCATGTATTCTGAAGCCATTACACTGACTTCCATCTATTTCCTGGAAATCTAACCTTAACCATACGTACTACTGTACCTTCCTCATCAGGCTAAACTGATTTACCATATGAGATACTATATGATACTCCCTGTCCCTTCTCCATAGGAAAGACACATCCCAACATCTAAGTCACAAAACATGAGTAAGACTCGAGCACATAAACAGGAAAGACATGCACGCGCATGTGTGACCGAGCACTCAAGCACACAAGACAGTCAATATTATCAGACAGGCTGACTTGTTACATAGCCCTGGTTCTCATCGGTTTGCCATCCAAATCAAACAAGGTTAAGAGGACTGAACCATGACCAAGGCAAAATGGGTTTCACCAGGACCTTGAACAGCTCAACAGGTTTAGCACACAGAATAAAAATCAATTTATTTTGAGTTTGAGTTGTTCATGGGCAGTATCGGTCTCATGCATGGAATAAACTAATGCAATAATGACAAAGAGTCTGTGGCTCTCTTTGCCTAACATGCATAAAATCCATGGTCTAAGACACAAATCCTCAGGAGGATTGCGTCTGGCTGAGTATCCGACTTAAAAATCTGCCAAATCAAACATGTGGATCCATCTGCTGTGGCCACCCCTTGTGTAAAAGGGAGCAGCTGAAAAAACAAGGAAAAATAAGCACAATCTGTAAAATTTAGACATACAATAAAACCATACTGCACAAATGTGTTTATTATGTTGCCACTGCTGAGAAAGCAGACAGAAAAGACTTCCAAGTAAACACATTTGCATTGCTCTGAGTATTGAAACACTCACATTTGTCAGGCAAACATGTTTTTACAGTGCTCATTGTATTTAAAGACTCTTATGACTTTTTATGACCCTAAGTTCTAATTGTTCTTCTTTCATGTAACTGATCAAACTGTCAAGAAAAGGCAACCTGACATCAGGCTATAGAAATATAAAGTTCATCTAATAAGAGCTGGTACAAAGTATGCAATAGACACACATTACTCACTTATATTATTCTATCGGTTATTTCAAACATTCAGGTATGCATATCGATCCACGTTTCTATTTGTTCGGTCACCCTTTTAGGAGGTTAAGATTTAAAGGGTCTGGTAAGAGTTATGGTGGATATGTTTTTGTTAATGTTTTAAATTCATTATAATTTTAATAAGCTCTACGATAAAAGAACCAGATGTGAATAAGCACACAGGTCACTGATCTGGCAGTTTCTGAAGTATTGCCCTCATCAAGCACTGGCAGGTAGCCTTGTCAGTATTTAAATGTAGTTATTGTAATGGAGATTTTATTGCACATGACTGATGAAACCGCACCTATTTTCTCTCATAAGACCGAACGCACCATTCAGAAAAAGATGGGGAGGAATCAATTAACACCAACCCCAGGTGTAATAAACGCACACAGACATAATCTCAACAGACTACAGTGTCCACAGTATGACACAAAGAACAGGAGCTCCAAAGACTCAAGAGAGCTCAATCACCAGGGGATTTGACTCCTGAATATTGTATTGCACTGTTAATGTTACTGTAATGATTCTAATTATAATATGTGCCAGACTGAGCTGAAAGAACAGAGCTGGTTATCAGTGCCGAATTAATGACATTTATTGGAAGAATTGAGAGAGAAACAGATTAGGTGGGGAGTGGTGGAGTCGAATTGTGAAAAGAGAGAGACACAGAGGACAGTTTAGAAACAGATATTAAGTAAAAGAGAGATGAAGGAGTGAATTACATCTATTCAATAAAAGGCAGGCTTAAGACAGAGACAGATTGTGAGAACGAGAAAAGATAGAAGTGAAGGTATATCAATAGAGGAGTTCAGAGACGCAGACAGTCACTGATATTAAGTAAAAATGAGAAATGCTTGGAATTATATCAATTTTAAGTAAAAACATACTGATGTTGAGGTAAAGTATAGCTTAATGTGTATTTTAATGGACTTGGGACACCCTTCTTTCCCTGAGTTTCCTTTGTATAACAGTAAATTGTGTCATATAAAGCTATAAAAAAACTTTATGAATCATACTTTGCAAAAACAAAGGAGAGAAATTAACGAAAAAGTAAGAGGCACAGATGTAAATATGCAGCTATGTAATTGCTTCTAATAGAAATGTTTCTGATTTCTGAAATCTGTGTAACTTTCAATGAAAGGATCCCTCAATGAAGCACAAACGCACTCACACCAAAAAGTGTTTTTCCTGCACATTGTGCCAGGCCCAGCAATTATGCACAAATCAAAGCAAGGCCACACAACAGTTTTGCTCAAGTTTTCTTGCAGTGATCGTTTACCCCAAATTGGCTACCTGATGGACACCCACAGTGCCAAAATGTTGTTTACTGCAGTAAAAGTTGGAACAGTTTTCCTGAAAAGGTTTATTTGTTTTGTTGCAAGTTTTGGTTTGTCTAAAGAGACTCTCGCTGTTGAGACTGTGGCTATTATTCCTATGTGTTCATTTAGAAGAATACAGAAGAATTTCTTCTGCACAAAATCCCTTTAGTATTGCGTGTTTGCCACTACAGCCTCCTGTAGTGACCATACAGAGGTCCTGCTGTGTTCTTGTTTAAGTTAGTTTTTCATGTTTAAATCCTCAACAATCTCTGTCAAACAGCGGGCTGGCAACAATGAACCAATTCAAATTTTCAGGCAACAAAAAGTGCCATACACAAGGGCATGCAGGGAGAACAACCTTGGCAAAAAAAAGACATGCTAAGAAAAAGACTTCCTTTTCTGTTCCTTCCTGTCTTTTTAACCTGAGCAAAGCTATTTGGATCTTCTAACACACACACACATGCACACACACACACGCCTCTTACCCCCTACAGGGCAGAACTGATGCAGGAAGAGATGAAATACCACTACCTCAGGGGTAAACACACCTCAGTTCACACTCACACAAAACCTCTCACTCACTCACACGCTAAAGCACACACACACACATACGTGCGCATCTACATATACACGTCTCGCTGTCTTCCCCCCCAAAAAAGTGAACTCGGTTTTGCTCAGGAATATTGTCCCAACATCAAAGGCCATATTTGTTTATTTTCACACCAATCACACATTGCTGTTTCCCATGGCCTTTGTGTTTGTTTGCCTTCCGCGCCTGTGTGCAGCAGGTGCATGTCTTGCTGTATGGCTGTGTATTTACGTCGCCCGTGTACGTTTAGTTTGTGGCAGCGATCATGTGTCTCTCAGTTTCTGTGGATGTGTCCTGTGTGTGTGTAGGGAGTGGGTGGGTGTGACTTAGCCAGGTGTAAAATTGGTGCTGTAAAGGATTAAAGATACAAACTGGGTCAGAGTAGGAATAGGAAGCAGGGAATAAAGTAGCCAGTATATGGCAACCCAAAAGGGGTAAAAATAGAGTTAACAGACACATCCAAGCTTTTCCTCTAGTGACATTCAGCAATGTTTTTTTTCTGAATGTGTGTTTGTGTGTGTGTCATGGTAATGTGGCTCCAAGCATACGTCACATTACATCACAGATTTATGTATATATTTTGCAATGTCAAGATCAGTTCTTGCTCAAGAAATAAGATCAAATATATTTGGGAGTCATGTGATCAGATGACCATCATAATAAAAACATTTTTTTTGTGCTCTGTGTTCGGGCTACAGCACTGCTACTAGTTAATCTGCTGCATGTCTGCATTTGTATGTGCCAAGGTACACTGGCTAACATGAGCAAAAAACAAGGCAACAGTGGGAAGGAAAAACTCCCATTTAACAGGAAGAAACCTCCAGCAGAACCAGGCTTAGGGAGGAGTGTCCATCTGGGTGAGGGGAGGAAGACAGGACAAAGACACACTGTGGAAGTGAGTCAGAGATTAAACATGCAAAGATAAGAGAAATACAGTATATAAGGAAAAAACAGAGTTTCTATAGTGGGTTTTCACTGTGCATCATAAAACCGGAAGTCGCCATATTGGAGATACTGGAGGTAAACAAAGTGTGTGCACTCAAACAGATTCCAAACGTCGAACGAAAGGAAATGGTGAATATTGCCGTGTTTTTGGCTGTACCAATTGGTCAGACCGTGAAAAACATTTGCAGTTTTATAGACTGCCAAAAGTTATTACAAATCAGGGAGAACAATGCCGAAAGTTATCAGAGGAAAGGAGGCGGTTGTGGTTAGCGAAGCTAAACCAGGATCTACAAGGCAAAAATCTGGACAACATCCAAATTTGTTCTGCTCATTTCTTTTCTATAGTTAAGCATACTTAATAAAATATACTTGAAGTATGCTACTTTTTGGTAAGGGATGATATCATACAGTTAAGGTTTGGTTGATTAAAGATGTTATTGCATTACTTACTTTGGCATTCACAACACATCTGTCGCTGATGACTTGATACTGCATCTCCCTCACCCATCCACACACCATCTGGTTATAGGCCTCCAAACTTTTATAAGATTTAAGGTCTTCTGCTGTGTATGGGCTTGGCGAGAAAACCAGGTAGTTGACGATATCAGGATATGCAATAGACGGAAGACTCTCCGGGTCGTCATTGATCCAAGATGAAGGAGCCAACTCGTTTGGATCTGCACCACCAATAAACCTTAACTTTTCCAAATATCGTGCCCTTTCCTGCGGACCAAGTCCTTCCTTGTATGCCTTTGCATCTATAACGCATTCTGAGAAGCTTTTCTGTGGTTTAGGACATTGATCCATTGCAGTGTTTACCTCCGAGTGCCTCCAATATGGCCGCACATGCAGGTTACCGCCCAGAACGTGATGTAGGTGAAAACCCTCTATAGTTTTAAGTAGCTTAAAAATCAATTATTTTTCAACACAGCCTGAACTCTCTTAGGCAAGAATAATTCACCAGGTTTCTTGAAGGACATTTAAAGCTCTTCTTTGGATGTTGGTTGCCTTTTGTTCTGTTCTCTGTCAAGATGATCCCACATTGCTTTAATAATGTTAAGGCCTGTTAGTGTTCCACTTAGTGATTTTCTACTCAGGTATAGTTTTACTGCATTTGGCATGTGTGTGGGATCATTGTCTGGCTGAAAAATGAAGCTACTGTAAGTGGTGTGAGTGTAGATATAACACTGGTTCATCCCTTGAGCTAAGTGGCTTTTTTATGCTTGAGTGATTCATAGGTCAGTGTTAAGTGGCTTAACAAACAAACAAACAAAAATTCCTAAAAATGGTCAGCAGTAAGTCCAAGGACTGGACTGAAAATGAGTACAAATTTGGCATCAATAATAAAACAAATGACACTCATTACACAACCTCCTTTTTTATTTCAGAGCAAGACAGTCAGTTAATAACCTGGGTTACCAGGTCATTAATTACTACCAGAGGAAAAATTACACATTTACTAAATTCAAAATGAAAGTCTTCTTTCTCTCAATTTGAAATTTTCAATTCAAAATTAAAAATGTGAAACATTTTTCCAAGTGTTTTTAGAAATTCGAAATCCAGTGTAATAAGGGTTGAATGAGAATGCAAAAAACAAATGGTAACGCATACTTTGATCAGAAATGTTATAGATTGAAGACTATTAATATTTTCAAGCTGTTGCTGATAGTCTGCCACTGAATCTGTCTGATATCACAAATACTACGTTTAGGTTTCCTCCTGTGGCTTTTATTGTTGAAATGCATCTGCACAAACCTAGTTTACTTGAGTAAATGGCTTGAAAACAGATTTGCTTGCACACAACAAATCTAGCCACAGGATGAAATGGACAGACTGACAGATTGCACTGATCAAATATTCATGCAGTGACCTGCTACAACCTCACATTTCTTTTTTCGTTTTGTGAACATGACTGTGCACTTACTCGATGAAAAACACAATTGTATCTGCATTTTGCACATGTAAAGCTACCATGGTATCTGAACCAGCACAAAAGTCCAAGCGAGTTGAATGAAGGTCATCTGTCAGGATCCTACAGATAAAATATACCCACAACAGTTTTGCCCAGACATTCGGATGAAGGAAGAATAACACGAAGAGGGGGAAAAATCAAACAATTTAAAAATGAGTCACAGAAGAATTCATGTATAATGTATACGTTTACATTAAATCTGGGTAACTGTAAGGAACATGTAGTCACACCACAGCGATCAAATCCTAAATCTGGTAATTTCTCATTTTAATCCTGAAAGTCTGGTGAAGAAAACCCCTTACTGTGTCTTCCATCATTTAATACTTGTATTTTATCCATCTATCCATGCATGGCCAAAAACTCTCAGATGCTCTCTTGGCGCTCACACATGATTAATTTTCAGACAGCTGGTAAAGTCTCTGAAGTCCCAGTCACGTCTTCTACTCCAACAGTTTATGTGCCACCTGATACCTTACCATGGTTTCACATACAATTTTAAAAAAATAAAAAAATTAAGTCAGTCACAGCAAGCTGGCCATTTCATTTCAAACTTGTGACCCAGTGTCCAAAGCTATGCACAGTGAAAAACTGGTATACAAATATTGTGCTAACCCATGTCCTAGATGACAGAGATGTTAACAACATGCATCATGGGTGGCCACTGCTCAGAAGGCTCTGCCCTGTCTGTGCACTGCACTGTCCAGTGCTTTAAATGTATTGTTCAGCTAAGCAGATTCCAATGGAAGCATTTGGAAGGAATGTTGAGCATGACCCATCGTGCTCTTGATGATGACCCACAGCTCTTAGTTGCATTAAGTAAGGCAGACTTTTGACTTTGGTTTATTTGATTATCTGGCCTAGAAAGTCTGAAAACCAAGGTTATTTGGCATGAACTGCATGTTGCATGAATAATTGGAGTACTGTGTTGTTCATGCAGCATTCCTTGAAAGAAATCAAAACACAGGCCAACTAAAACTGAGAAACATGCTAAAGTACTGTTTCCACTGACTGCCCATGAAGTTGTGGGTATGTAAAAAACAAAAAAGGAAACAAATAAAAAAAACCCCTCACACTTTTATTTCAGAGAAATAACATGATTCATAGTGTATTAGAAAACGTCTCAGTTTCTCTACCAGAAAAAGACTATATGGACAAAAGTACAGTGACACCTACACCAGCACTCAGCGACCCCACTCTGTAAATTTACATGGTCTGTAACTTTATGGCTGAGTTGCTGTGTTTCCTAAATGGTTTTGCTTTGCAATAATACTGCTTCACTCCGTCAAGACACTGTGGATCATTTGTCAGTTAGAGTATTTTTTAAATGTGATATGCAGAAATTCCAGCCTGAAAGCCTGATTTGAGCCAGTTACTAATCGCATAAAAATGTGTTAGAGAATGTGCTAGTCACAGTGTGTGATCCCCAGATGTTTCCTGGCTTATATGAACTCCATTCATCATATCTATTTGTTGCACCAAGATCATGAAGAGAACAGGCAGGTGAGACCATCCCAAAGTTCAAAACCCAGTTTATCACAGTCAATAATTTTAACTTCCAGCTAGAGTCAATAAATAATCGACTGGGGCAGAGAGGAACTGTTATTTCAAAGTTGCACTGGGGCTTTTTTCATCATGCAGAAATCAGGGAAGGTGACCTTTACTCACTGATGGCAACTTGCAGTGGGAAAAATGTTTTTACACCTTGATTGATGTGATTCTAGAAGAAATTCACAAATAGATTTAATTTCCAGTTGATAGACAGCATCACCTTTGATGCTGTCAATAATAATAGTTATTTAAAAAGAACAGACATTTACTCTTAAAAAAATGATTTTCCTTTCAGATACTAGTCAAGGTGAGACAGGTGGTGACAGAAATGTAAAAATGTCATTTCAACTTTACCACAAAGAAACCCAAGAATTTAAGGATTTTTAAGTGGAAAAAAGAACGGTGACAGTTTGAATGCATTTTTTTTTTAAAGATTACCTTACAGCAACAGCAGAGTTCACGCTTGAACCATGAAATCCAAAATAACTTTCTGAAAAACTGCTTTTAGGTTAAAAACTGTTAAAAAGTGGAACATTTTAATATTCATATTTTCAATAACACAAATTCTTCTTGTTTTTTATGTATCGATTATGACACCTATATAGCTGAGATGCAGTGCAGGGCATTTTCCTTTTTTTGCAGTTCTCAAATTGTAAAGGATGTGGAAAGAATATGAAAAAAACCAAAACAAAAAGAAGGAATAGAGAAATGTGTCTTTTTCTAAGGTCATTGAATATTTTTCTATCCAATTTAGGGTCGCAGGAGCCTAAACTGTGTCACAGGGCGAGAGGCAGGATACACCCTTTACTGGTTGGCTGTCTATTACAGGGCTAACACAGAGAGACAGACAACCTTTCACACTCACAGCCAATTTAGAATCACCAATTAACTTAACAAGCATGTCTATGGACGGAAGCCAGAGCACCAGGAGAGACCGCCACACAGAAAGGCCTCAGTCAGCTGGAGGACCTTACTGTGAGGAGACAGTGATAACTACTGCACCACTGCGCCACCCCATAAAATATGTTTTTACTGAGCAAGGTCAAATATTTGCATGTGTGTGAGTGGGAACAAATGACTTGCAGCGTATCGTGCAGTCTTCTCCAGTGTATTTAATCACTTAAATTTGTATTATGTTGACAATGAAATTACAATTCGTTGCTATGTGTCTATGTCTGTTTTAAGTAATGAAAGAGTGAAAAAGAGACTGCAGGAGAATAAGCCACAGGTTTGGCTTACGTAGCAAGGCGACTGGAATTATGCACGCCATAAATCTTCCCCACAGGCATGAGCGCACATGCACTTACACACATACACGCACAGACAAGCACAGACAAACCTAGGGACATGAATGCATTCACACAACACTCACACAACACATCATCTTCTGTTATCTTAGATAAGCAAAGAATCCTAATCAGCCAATAAGAGCACAGAGGGCATCTCTGACTTTCTCCCAGCTCCAGTTTGTTTAGACTGGAGTCGGGAGAAAGTCTCTTTGTCTTTGTGGAAACAAGAATTTTATATAACCTGGCAAAAATCACCTAGTCACCTTATTTCCTTTTCTATTCTATTCTGTTTTGTTCCATTCTTTTCCTCTCTTGTTTAATTAACTCTGTATGGCAATTTGAGCCCTAAACGCCACGTCCGAGAAAGGTTGATTAGTGCAGCTCGCTGATTAGAAATTATGCCTGTTGAAGCAAATGAACACGGTTCATTCCCCATGACAAGTATCAAGGCGACTCATTTCATTTCTACATGACCCAAATCCTTTTTCCTCAACTGAACCAAACCAGATTTTCTCTCCTGGCACTATACTGTTGGTAGTTGCCTCACACATGCCTGATGTAATTAAAGAAATCTTTTTATCAACAGTGGAAGCTTCTGTCCTATGAGATATGCAAAACAAGGTTGTGACATCAGACCTTATATTATGTGATATACGGATTATCTGATTTAAACGAAAACTAGAAACTGCTTTGTTGGGACTGTGGGGGGGTGTGGTTTGATCAGACTTCACTATAAACCCTTTAGAAACCAAGCTTAGCCAACTTCAAATCCACTACAAAGACAAAAACACAAAGAAAGAACGAAATCTTGGGAGTTTTCTGTCGTGTGGTTGCTTACCTTGCTTTGGCTTGGATAGTCTTCATTGAAAAAAAAAATCGGCCCACATGGATGACCAAATCCACACAAAAAAATAAAATAAAATTCAATTTCTGACTCACAGTTGGTTTCTATTTTTGCTTCCTTATTTAATGTGAATAACTGACGTGACCAAGACATAAACAACTTAGTGAAGCATCAAACAAAACAGTTAATAACAGCTATGCTCTATAAATGATGTCTCCAAAAGTTGCATCTGTTCATCTGGACGTAGCGTTTTGTGGGAGAAACGTTTCGTCACTCATCCAAGAAGTCACTTGGATGAGTGACGAAACGTTTCTCCCACAAAACGCTACGTCCAGATGAACAGATGCAACTTTTGGAGATTTACTTTCCTGGATGATTGAGAATGCATCAAGACGATATAAATGATGTCTTTCTTCCAATACTAAATTGGTTGCAATGTTTGGTGCCTGTTATTACTTTGATTATTTTTAGTCAGCAGATTTGGACGTGAGATGTTTTTGATTAGCTGGCTTATGAGGCAAATAACAAAAAGTCCATCTTCAAGGGATGGTTTTGTGTGAATAAACCACTAAAAAAATTACTTTGCATTTATATAATTGAGTTACTTTTCGTGAACCAGCATGCTAAACACTTTGTACAGTCTGCAGTGACATTTAAACATTTAAACAGACAGTGTTCTCACATTTCACAGTTAATAAAATAACCAAAAAATTTCATTTCAGGGTTAAAGGAACATGTTGAATGTGAATAGAGTCACAGACAGACGCTATTAAGCTCCACTGATTGACTGATAAAATCATACAAGTAGAGTTTAATAGCTTATCTGAAACAAGATTCTTTCAGGGTATTGTGTTTCTTGCAAGAAGAGCTCAATAAACTAATTCAATAACTAAAGGAAGCTGCAGCAGCAGTAATTGAGCATCCACAATTGGTTTGCGACAGCAGGGCATCACCCTGTTGCTATCAAAGGTCATTTAACACCACAAAAACATTGCTCAAAAGAATTCGGGCAACATCAGTAGTGTCAGTATCTGTTAAAAGGACATTTTCTTTTACTTAAACAATTTGTATTGTATCTCTGCATTTTTTGGTTTATGCAATGCTTCAATTTTAATGAGATTATAGGATGAGCACAGTTTGAAGCTTTAAATGTTTTTATATTTTTGAACCGTTTTGGGTCTCCTTTGACAAAATGAACACTTGTTTTAAAAAAAGAAAAAGAAAAATTAAAAAGAATAACACATAAAAACTGGCCCTACCTGGTCCTGAAGTTAGCAGGGTGGGGATGTCCGTCGTACAATGACAGGAAGTCATATTCTTCTTCTATGGCAAATGACAAGAAGATGAGCTGGATTCTACTTCCTTCCTCCCCAACAATGACCCAGGTGCAGTTTGCTCCATTTGGGTAGCCATAGGGAAAGCCAGGAGATTCTATACTGCCATTTCGACCTTTCAGTGTACCCCCGCATGTGTAGATAAAACCTGAAAGAGAAAAGAGATTTGAGCACATCTTTAGTTAGAGGGAGAAAACATAAAGGTGTCAAACTGAAGTTGTGACCCTAAGACATTATAGTAAATCAAGATAATTTAATTCTAAAAATGTTTAATGTTCATTATTCAATATTTTAAACATGAAAGAGTGATGATGCTAGAAGTTACATCTGTGTATGTCTGCCCATTGTGACAAAAGGATTTAGTGATTGTTGCACAACTATTTAATGTAAGTGCAGCCATGAGTCTTCCTCAGCACATGCAGTTGCAACAGCATCAGTGTGTAACTGCCAGTGTATTAAAGCTGGTTCAGTTGTCATTATGACAGAGTAATAACTGCATAATACATTCATACTGTACACAAAACCACACATACGCACACTAATAAGTACTTATTACTGCCTTTTTTAAACACAACCATCAGAAGTGACGGTCAATTATTCATTATTATTTTATGTAAGACCACTAAAAAGCCAAAAGTAAAAAAAATATACAAAACATTGCTTTTAATCAATGAACTAAGAAGCCACGAGTCAGCATGAGTGATATTAAGTAGGTCAGCTTCGTTTTGATATATCCTGGTCTTTGATGCTGATCTATGATTATGTATTAATAGAAATATATGAAGAGGTTATTCCTAGATCATAGAAGTAAGTACTTCCCAGAACTTCTTCTAGGGTAGCGCCGCTTATCTATAGTTTATGATGCACTCCTTCACAGTGAGGGCATGGGGCAGGGGCAGGACTTTAGAACAGCACCCCAGGAAGTGGTATTCACATTCAGCATGGGGTGCTTGAACTCGGGTCCCCCGAGTGACTGGAAACTCTGTTGCCACTGAGCAACCTTTCCAGCTCACTTAAAAGGTGAAATCAATGAGAGACCGGTGAATTCTCCTGGATTCATCCTATGGGCATCTACAAGATCAAAAGCTGGCAATTCCTTTGTTTGCTGCTAATCAATTACTGACATGTCAAAATGCACAACAAGCAAAGGGGTGTGTCAGTCAGCGGCAATGCCTTTGAACATGACTCGGCAATTTATAGCTGTACAGAATAACCATTTGCTTTGTTTTGTTGAGACATCCATCTACAACAACTGAAAATGAAAAACGACACCGATTACGCTCTTGCTCGCACCATACAACATCAAAAACAGTTAATGAATTCTTCAGGGATGGAGAAGATAAATACTACTTGATATTAATGAGCTCCTATAGGCTCTTTAAATGACTTTGTTTATGTGGTGGCAGGCTGGTAGAAGGAGGAGACAAAGAAAGTGGGTTTAGGGGGGTGGAGGGGTGTAAAATTGACATCTAAATCAACTACAGCGCAAAATATGGGCGCAAAATATGGGTCCAGAGGGACGGGTGCAAAACTAACTTCTAACATCAACTACAACAAAAAATCTATATTTTTTGTGACAACAGTAAATATGCTTTTCTTGCTCGCCAATGCATTTTTCCCTGTGAGTAAAGCACTGGATAATCAAGCAATTGTGAATGATATTAGTGCATTATTAGACTTAAACCATTATTCAGAACTCTGTTTGTTAGAAGTTACTAAAGTTCAGGTTTGTTTAGAGTCGTAATCCATGAGTTAAGTAGTCATAAAGGATGAAGTGTTGCTGCTAAGAAGTGCTGCTTGTGGTATTCTACTAAAACAGTAAAACTACAAAAAGTGTACTTGCTGTGGAGATTTTCTAATGATATGGTGATAAGTTGAAAGAAATATTTAATACAGCAACTGTGATCCTTTGCACTTTCTTTTATAAGGTTCATGTACTGATAAATTAGAAGTGAAGCTAATTCTGCTGCTGTACTTATTTTAAATCTCTCCGGGTTACAGCACCTGCTAAATGCCTAAATTATAAAATGTAAATGTAATTGATCTCCTTGGACTTTACAGTTCACATCAGTATCATTATCTTCTCCCTTTGATCTTAATGATCCTTTTATATCAAATACACTACAGGTGCTAGATGAAAACCTTGGAGTGTCCAGGACTGAAGTCGGTCCAGGCTACTGTTTGCAATGCTCTATCGATCCCCGATGGAGAAACTGTTCACTTCTTGTACTTCACAGGGAGGTGAGATTGCAGAGTAAGCTCACAGAGGAGAAACCATTGTACCTGGTAAGGATTTAACATTATTCTGTTGAAGGACACTACAGCAAAGACGCTTGCTGTTATAAATGCGTGTCTTCTTGCCAAGAAAAGATATTACAAATTGCTAAACATTTATGCCTGTTTTATTTATTTTTCCATTCACCTATAAAGGTGTTGTTATTTTTTTTTTAACCATACACAATCAGCAAACATTCAAATGAACAGAATAAAGAGAAAAAAAGCCTTAAAATAGCTTTCAAGAGGCTTTCATGCCACAGCCGTTTGGCTTTGCTGTGCTGTTTTAGCTATAAATGAAAGTGTTTTGCTGAAAAATGCTATTATTGGATGTTCAAAGTCCTTTAAACTTCTAGGCTTTCATCAATCTCATCTGAGTGCAAAGCTCAAATCAGGATGATCATCCCCCTGACTTTCATGTTTATGAGCCTTGTTATTTACCATGGCAGCCAGGGCCACAGGGACAGCAGGGACGATCCCGCTGGATGCTTTTCGAACCAATTATCCAAGACAGCATCCCAACCAAAATGATGTGTGTCTGTCTGTGCGTGTGTGTGTATGTGTGTGTGTGCGTGTGCGCATCTGTGTGTGCCGATGTCTGCTTGTGTATGGTGTTTGTCCAACCCTCATTTACCCAGACTATTCCAAGGCTATCACAGTGACAGATGTAATCACCAATGGCAGCCTTGGCTCCAATTAAGGGCTGGTATCTCTATCCCTTCACAACCAATCAGAGATGAGATGTTGGGTGACCGGGAGGGACAAGCTAAGCCATATGAGGGGATACCTGTGCACAAACACACATACCTACAAACCTAACATGCCGCTGGTCACCCTGTCTACATATTTCTACTCAAAGGAGGGGGGGGAAGAAAACAACAAAAAGAAAACAACAATAAAAAAGATTTCGCAATGTACAGCGAGAAAACAACATACTTATTTTCCCAGTTCAAAACTAGAAGGCCCATGTGGTTCTTAACAAGCATAAAATGAAATATTCCAAGGGGAGTTTAACAGAATGCACAATTCATAAATGGAAAAGGTATGAACAACAAATACAGAGAGCAAATGTTTTTGATTTCTTTGAGTCTATAACCAAGTGATAAGTGATTCAAATGACTTTTGGCTATTACTTGAATTTGGATTTGTCTGTTTTTTAGACTTATTTGCTTGCTGTAGCTTATCTTGCTCTTGTTTCTAAACAAAATTCAACATTAAATCCTGTAGATCAAACAGGAATTGCCTTGTCGTAGTGCCATAAACCAGCTTACAGTGAAGACAATGCAGAGAACAAGAAAAAGGTTTCATTCTCAAGCAAATCTATTAAACTAAACAATTAAGTAACTTGGATCAATTTTCTCCATGGTTACGATGGTAAATAGACTGGTTCTTATAAAGCGCTTTTCTACTGTAACACTCAAAGCATTTTATACAACTTGCCTCATTGACTCATACAAGCACTTTTCTATGCTTTTTCTATGTAAGTGCTTTCTATCTAACATGGACATACTCCAATGGATGCATCAGAGAGCAACTTGGGGTTAGCATCTTGCCCAAGGATATTCGGCACGCAGACTGGAGCGGACAGGGATCAAACCACCAACCTGAGTGGTATGTGACCTGTTGTACCTCCTGACCCACAGTCACAGTGAGTGCACGAAAGCAAGGAAGTGTAATGTATGCAAGCGGTTAAAAAAAAAAGTGGTCAATGTATCCCAAACACTAAAAAAATCTACTTTCTAGGGAGGCTGACATAACCAGCCCTCTACACAACAATCAAGGGGATATGATTCAGGTGTGGCTCATCCTCTAACACTGCCTCCCACACAGGAAAAGGAAACGGCATGCACAACTGGAGTATGTGAAGTCATCACAATATGCAAATATGACTTACAATTCTGTGTGTACTTACAAATCTAAGGGTATCTTTGCCTAGATTAGGCAACTTCATTAAACAGAAAACCGAGGACACAAGGTGGGGTGAATAAAGAGCGAAAAAGAGACAGAAGGACAGAGATGGAGAGCTGAATAAACAAAGAGAAAAGGACAGATTTCCCCCTCGTTCATCACTGTGCAAGAATGAAAGGATGATTTAAAACTCATCACTCAGACTGAGCGAGAGAGTGTAGGAGGAGGAAAGAGGTAGAGAAAGAATTGAAAATATCGAAAGAGAGAGGAGGGAGAAGTAAAAGGGAAAGAAGGCTAGACTAAGCGAAGGAGAGAGAGTGAGAGAAAGGGAAAAGCAAGCAGGAGACAGGGGTAAAAGAGAGACTTCTAATTATGGTGACTACCAGACCGAAACTGACATCCCCTCTACACACATGCACGCACGCACGCAGATGCAGGCATAGGGTCACAGACAGACAAGCACACATGAACACACACGTGAACACATAGCTTCACATGCACGGGGCAATTCCAAGGGATATACACACAAATCCATGCATCATTCACACAGCTTATTGAATATGCCTGCCATTTAAACCTTTTACACGTTATTCCATTTACTTTGTTCACAATTCTTAGCCTACTGCCCTCTCGCCCCCTACTCCCCTCACACAGCACACACAAAGCATCCTCTCAAACCCTAACCTTGCTAGTTAACCACACACATTATCTATAATGAAATCCTGAAGTAGCATTTATGCTTATCTGACTAATTGTTTGTTTGGTTTTAGTAACTATATTGGGTTTATGTACTCCCATAGCAAGATCAGGCCAAGTTTGTTTTTGTTTATAGCAGACTTATTGCTGGATAAGTCGGTGAAGCAGACAGGAAAGGAGGGAAAGAGAGCAGGGGGAATGACACGGAGGAAATGGCTCGGGGCAGAATGAAACCCGGGCCTCTGCAGTGGCCTTGCGGCGTATGGGTCGCCTACTTAACCCAGTGAGCGAAACTGGCACCCGATTAGGCTGATTTTGACCCATAGCAGAGGAGGTTAAAAGAAGTAGCGAGACACACCGGATTGAGTCAGATTTTGGCAAACACTGTGAAGACGAAGTGTATTTTTTGCCTTGAAAGTGTGTCACAATTGGACCTACTTGTTGTGCTAAGTCATTATATCCAATATAACCATGCCTGTGGAGTGGCACTGCCCTCCACACACAATATAGCACATGCAAACTTTGCTTATAGTCAAATACAGGCCAGGTGTGTTTAATTCTTAAAGGGATTTTGAGCAGGAATTCATTTAAAGGAACACATATCCCCCCGAAGACTTAAAACGAGATGCTAATTGGCAAACAGTAAAAGATTTGTGGCTGGACTGGGTAGCTCCCAGGTGTGAGTATCTGCGCTGGTGCTAATGAGGAACAGGGTTTAGCTGGAAAAGAGCATGCGTGCTCAGCAAAACCTTCCCTGGATAAAGAAAGCTTAAAGACAAAGAAGAAAATCTGCTTCGTGAATTGAGTGGATTTAATGAACCCTGGTCTACAATATAAGCTTGATCTCTTTTCTCAAAGCAATATCTCATCTTGAATGTCTAAGATAATACACTCAAGAAAAAGAAGGAAATATGAGATTAACAAATGACTTACCCCAGCACTTGTCACACCATTGTTAGAGAAGTCCAGTTTTATGGACAGCTAATTAAAGATGTAGTGTAAATTTTGGACTTTAAATAGCATATCAGCAATTTTTTTGAGAACTTTAATTCAATTCAGTTCTGTTCGATTCAACTCAGCCCCACAATAACACAGAGACAACCCCAAAACTCAGACAACCCCATGTGAGAAAGCATTTGGCGACAGTGGGAAAGAAAAACTTCCATTTAATAGGAAGAAACCTTCAGGAGATCATTTCTCAGGGGGGAGGTTTAATCATTTAACTAATGATTAAATGCAACATGTTTGTAAAGTAAACACACAGAAAGTGAAGAGAGGTGAAGAAGAAAATAACACATCGTCACGGGAAGCCCCCAGCAGCCTAGTCCTATTCAACACAATCAAGGCAGTGTTTAGGGTAAAGCGATCCAGCCATAACTATACGCTTTACCAAAGATTTTAAGTCTGAGCCAGTAGTCTGAGAGCAAAGTGCTCTATTTCTTTTCAAAAATAAAATTGTTCCGAATAGCCAGTGAATGTGAATACGATTGTCTGCGTGCATGCACCCTCTGATGTTAAAGATATATTTCACAAATTGCACTGGGCAGAAATTCTGTTTCAGATTTTTAGGGTCAAAAGCTTTGTTGACACTCTTATGTTGTTGCAAGATTAATCTGTGGTGTGGAAAATTTCTAGGTTCGTAATAGGTTGGACCACGTACCACTGAGCAATGATTTGTGATGGAAGAGTAAATTTGTGCAGTCACTAAGACATTCAAAATTGAAAAATAATGCCTCAAATGATTGTACACTTGACTGTGGCGTCTTTGAGCTTGCAAAATAGACTTCTGCTTCGCACTTTATTTTCTCAAGAGTATCAGTAACAACACCCACACACGCCCTGGTCCGGAAAACTAGTGCAGGCTGAAAGACTCCTTGAGCCTTTAAAGTCAGTGAGAAAAGCATCATCACGAAGCTAGGGAAATGATATTAGTCAAACTGAATATATAAATTAATAAAAATCTGCCATTGCCATTCAGTAAGATAATTTGACTTTACACGTCCTGAAATAAGCTTGATGATTCTGAAGGGGTGAAATCAATTACTAGGCTTGTCATTTTGCAAAGAGAACCCTATGATCACTATAGCTATTTCCACATGGCTCTGACTGCTAAATGAAGAAAATGTGAAATTATCCTATTTTTCATTTGAATGCAATCTGCACTACCCCCTTAAGGTTTCTGGGCGTCCCCATTTCCTGCTAGGGGGTGGCAGCAATGTCTCCATATGAGACATATCTGTGTGGGTGTGCACATATCCTGTAAAATAAAATATTAGCCATATCCCGAGCAGTGCAGTGAAATTACACAAATCCATCCCTGAAGAAAAAAAATGTAAAAAGTTAAAATTTCTTTCCACCTCTATGCCGTGCTCCGTCTCCCTCTTTGTGTTTGTCTGTCTCTCCTTCTTATTGATCTCTTTCTCTCTCTTTCTCCCTTCATGTCTCTCAGGACCTCTGTGGTACCAGATTCGCTTAAAGGGATACTTCGTCTAATCTCACACACACTCATTTATGATTAAAGAATGGATTTCCCAATGGAGCAAACTGACCAAAAAAAAAAAATCCTTGCAGACATACCAATCATTCGGTCAGTATTCAGATCACAACTGCACTCAAAGCGCCAGAGGACAAAATGAAATGCATGTATTGGTGTGCACACGTGTGCATGAGTCCAACGTTAGTTAATTTAAATGAGCTGTGCATGGCTCTGGAAAATGATTGTATCTGTAATTTTCTTGTGGTGGTTTGGGATGATTGAGTGAAAGAAAGATGAAGAAAATTAAGGAGCGGTGGCGGAAAGGTAGATAAACTGAGAAAAAAACGATGACAGAATGAAGAGTGGAGTGCACAGGAAGGGAAAATGGGAGGAAAAGGAGAGATAGCAATGAAAAAAATTGCAACAGAGAGAGACATAGCCAGAGAGAGAGTAAGCATGTTTGAAACGTCCCATTGGTTCCTGCTGTCAGGAATGCTTGTCAGCCAAGAATTAGACTGCTCCACACTGCCACTGACTGACAGTCGGCCTGCGGTCTAGACTATACCCTGGAGTGGTAGAGGCTAAATAAGGGAAATGCCTAGAGAGAGACAGAAGGAACACACCGGGCTGAAAATCAATTTATAACACTGTCAGTCAGGGGAAGGAGGGGGGGCGATGGAATAGAGATAAAGAGAGAGAAAAAGAGAACAACAAGAATGAGACAGAGGGACACACATAAAAAGAAAAGACAAAGACAAGATTTGAGAGAACAGTAAACAAATGGGACTGATCGAGAAAAGATGAGAACAGAGGGGACTCTTGCTGCGTTAAGGGAATCAGAAAGAAAGAGATGATGAAGCGGTAAAGAGGAGACGTACACGGAGAAATATACAGACGCGTGCTACTCTGCTTTTATGCAGCCACTTCAGGAGGCAGAACCTCTTTATATAATACAACGCTGTGGGGACATAATCAGCCTAAGATAATTTAATCACTACTGTTCCAAAAAAAGGAAAACAGCACTTGAATGCTGTGACTGCAGAGTCAGCACACATTTGTTTAGCTATTTCCTGGTGATAAATTTTGATAATGTCGTTATAATTATCTATCTTATCCAAAAACATCTAAAACGCTGGCTTGTTACCACTAAATTCATTACACAACACTGCATTCTGTTACTTTAAACGGAAGATATTAAAGGAGACATTTTTATTATCCCAACTTGTCCATAACATACTCAAGTATTAGGTATTACTAAGAGTCCAGAGATGAGCAGTTTTACTGTCTCCCCACTAGAGCAACAACTTCAACCAGAACCAAGGTTTAAACATTAAATTACAGCAGGAATTACCATCAGACTAAGGTCCTGTAAAACTGCTGTAAGCGTTTGTAAGGAAGCGTGAGGCAAAGCTGCACTAAACTACTGGTAAGTCATATTATATGATCGTCAATATAGGTTACTGAAGAAATGAAGAAAACGGAGGTATGATTTATTCAGCAGGGTCAGCCCTTCCATCATTGCCTAGGTATAAGGTAAAATGGTGTGAAACCTAACAAGTCTGCTGTCCCATGTGGCTTTTGTTGTCTAGAGTTATTTTGAGGATGAGCACTGTCTGGTGAGATGTGAGTTAAGCAAAAGCCTGTGTGCAGGTGTGACGCCAGGGCAGTGGAAGGGACAGAAGATGAGACAGAAGATGAGATCAGGCCACGATATACCGCTGATCTTTGTGGGTGGTTAAAATTTTCAACAAAATAGGGACTTTCTAAGATAGTGTAAAACATATTTCTGCTTACCTATTTGGACTAAAACTTAAAACCAGCTTGCTGCAGTGTGTGGGCGCCCATTGTAGTTTAAAAGCACTAAGTATGGTTACATCACTCCCTTTGTAGTGATAAAGGAAGCACTTTGTAATGGTTATTATATATAAAAAAATCAAAGCAGAATGAAAATCTGAAATAAACCAGAAAAATACAGAATGAATGTTGAATATTTCTCGAATGTATTAAAAAGCTTCACCTGTCAATCAAGACATCTTCAGCAATGCTATAGCCTACTTTACACCATTGAGCTCAAGAAAGCCAATCTTTATCAGACTCAAAACTGGCCAAATGAGATTTCTGTAGAGTGCAAATGTATTCAAATTGAATGGAAACCATTAGTATTCCATGCTGTTGGTGACTTGTAGAAACACAGATTTACTGTTGAGGCCATTTGAAACTGTGAAGGGCTTTTATGCCCTCCTAGAAGATTATATGTAAGTGCAATAAATAATCCAACGCCATCTCAATTCATTGTTACTTTCATCTTAATACTGTTTTATCTTTATTCTTTTACATTTGGAATGTGATTAGCCTTCCATAGTCAAAATGCATCTTCCCAACTGACTTGTTCCTTTAAGGTGTCTTCATCATCTCCTGAATGTTGATGGCTAATGACAGTATGTTTCTAACATACTAGTGGAGAGACTGAAAATCCCGAACATAGTCCTGAAGTAGTTAAGTGATGCAGGGTAGGGTTGTGATTGCTTCTATCACCTTTTTGTAGTTCCTACATTAGCTAAACAGTTTTCACTGGTGTGAAAACTCATGCCAGGAAGAACATCATCACTAAGAATTTGAAATTATAAATCAGTGTCAGGTCTCCTGACATGAAAATATCATGCAGGTTTCTTTTGCACATCTTCTACTGGAGCTGATTCATCTGTTGCATTTGTTTCAAATTGCTCCAATAACCAGCAGCGACTGTACAACAGACCTTTTTCGAAAGCGGAAATGTACAAACTTTCAGTGGTGTTTTCTTAAAATGTGATGCTGAATATAGTCAAAGTCCTTCTAGAAGCAAATCTGACCCTCTTCTTTTTTCAGCTGGTGCTTTTAGGGGTCGCTACAGTGAATATTCTGCCTCCATTTCATCCTATCCCTGACATCCTCTGCATGAACTCTCTCACTCATCCATGACTCTTCTCTGGGATTTTCCTCCTGCCTGGCAGCACCATATTCAGCATCCTTTATGTGATATATGCACTATACCTCCTCTGCACATGTCCAAACCATTTCAACCTTCTAATTGAGTACCTAAAAAGCTGCATTCTTTTTAATGGCCATCAGGGGGAAATACTTGTGGCTTCCTTTCCTACAGAAGTCTACATGAAAAATTTCATCAAACTAGAACTCTGTAAGGACTTTCCCAATCAGTTTATGGGCTCTGTTACCAGTGTACCAAATAAAACATTAACTCCACTTGGCAAATTATGTGTCAGGCAGGAGAGTTACACAGGATAATCGGTTTCACAGTCAAATCCATCTCTTGCAAATCACATGGTTTCAAAACACCAAGATAGCGATGGTGAAAACACCTATTGTGATGCTTCAAAACAGGAACCCAAAGATCAAATTTGCCATACATAGCTACAGCCATCTTTTATATTATCTATGGTTTAGAATGACCAATAAAAACCCCACAAAAACAGCTTAAAATGTTTGTCACTGCCTTTTAAAAAGCTTTTTTTCTCAGTCTGGAAGTTATACTACTACCATTATTTTGCAAGTTCACCTATTTCAATTTATGATTCCTTCTCTTTTTGGTAACATTAGAATCTAAGTAAAAGTAAAATCACGTAAAATATGTAACAACTAGGAATATCAATTCTGTTTTATTCTATTCTACTCTATTCTATGAAAAGAAATTACAGCTGTGCACTGGAAATGAACATTAGTATTATGCAAAAGCACAGTGATAAGCCATGATATTTGAAGGGTATGTTTCTGACTGCAGCACGCCGACTTTTATGGCGGCTGGCGAAATAGCAGCTTAGAGACACTCTGGTACTCTGGGGTAAGGGAAGGGGAAAGGCACAGTAAGCAGTGAGGACAGGAGGCGGTGGGAATACGCAAACACTCACATTCCCTGATAAATTAAGAAAAAACTGCTTTCTAAGAAAGTGGGTCAAAGAGAGCAGGGAAAGAATTTTAAGCAAAGAAGAGTTTTTGGTAAATGCAACCTTGAGTGTGTGCTTCTGAGCAGTGAGGCAGGGAGGGAGTAAAGCAGCAAGACACTGAGTGACTACTTGGCTTTGCCCCTGTAAAGATTAATACTGTATTTATTGAGTTAGTCACTGTGTTTTAAAAATCTACAAAAAAAAGTTGAAGGAGAAAAATGGTAGTACTACTGGAGAATCTAAATTACTCACTGCTGATTACAGCAGTCTGCTGTTCTATTGACCCTACTGGATGCATGTAGAGAAATGCAAACATACAGACATCATATTATGGGTTTTCATAAAACCCTTACTGAAAGGTAGGTAGATAAAAGCATAAAGAATTAATGAGACAGAAAGAAATGGGGATGAAAGGCTGTCTTAGGGGTTTACTATTGATTTGTGTCTGCTAAGTGTCATCACCTCCAATGTGACTAATGAGGTCGCCCATGCAAACCCACACTAAGAGTACAGTCTTCTCTCCCACACTTCCTTCTTAACACAAAGTTGCTGAAGTTCCTGAAAACATTTCAAAAATAAATTAACTGATTTTTCCCTCCCTTTTCATATCCATCATCTTCCATATACCAACAGCTGGAAAATTAACATGAAGCTACTGCTGGAGTCACAACAGCCATTTTCAGACATACAATACATAACACTGATGGCTTTACGGATGCTATTCATGGATTGCTTTAATAACAACTTTTCGCAAATCTTTTTTCAAATATTTTCACAGCCATATGCTGAAAAAAGTCGTAGCTCTGGTAGCAACCAACATTTTCAGCATCAACCAAAGTGTAGTGTGAACAGCTTGCTTTTGCAGACATGAAGATGGCACATTCAGATGCCATCACAATAATGGAGAGGAGTGCATGTCTGAAAGGGGCTTAGGGGCCACTTAGGGGATTCACTCCCAGGATTATGATTTCATTTTCAGTTGTCAATAAATTTTGAGTATACAGAGAGGTGAAGCAGAATGGGCAAACATGGCGGCAGGCCAAACATTTCCTACTATTCTATTTATTTTCCTCATATAATTCTTATTTATTTTACATTTGATATAAAACAAACAAAAAAAAACCCAAGAAAATTCTTATATGTTAACTACTTATAGCAAAACCAAACTCCTCCTATATTATACCTTAGCATTTTGTACTGTATATAACTAAACGTATATATTTGTAAAAAAAAAAAAAAGTAGAATAGCTGCTTAAAAACTTACCTTCAAACAGCAAAAACAATTTCAATACACAACTCAGTCAGAAACACAGCTATCAGCCTCCCTCTTTGTGGGATTTGTTACAAACATAAACATATGGTCATGAGGAAAATAGTGATTAAAAATGATTACTCTCATCTTTGTTTCTGTGCATATGACTTCCTTATCAGGTAAACATTAGCCTGGTTTTCTTCTATGCAGTTCAGCTAACACAGAGGGTTTTTTCTGGTGTGTCATATGCTCTGCAACTGTAGCATTTAACATTTTAATTTTACTATGAATACTTTTATTCTTTAATTTTACTTTTACTATGGCACTTTGATTTTGTTTATTTCATTATGTTGTAGTTTTCTTTGTCTAGTGGGTTAAAGGAATATTCCAAGTTCAGGTTCTCTGAGTGGTTTATGTTAGGTTGTTTTTTCCTTGCTGTTAGTGATTATGTTTTACCTCCCTCGGTGTCTAGCAATGTCTTGCGTTTTGTGAATCTTGTCTCTGTTTTCATTCCTCCATCCCTAGTGTTAAGCTCACGTGTCTTGAGTTCAGTCTGTGTGTTTCCTGTTTTACTTTGATAGTCCTTGTCCTTTGTCAGCACTATCTGCTTTGCTTCCTGTGTCTCGTTAGCTCTGATTTGTCCAGGCTGTGTTACCACCTGTTCCCCATCTTCTCGTTATCCCTCTGAGTATTTAAGCCCTGTGTGTTCCTTGGTTTGTTAGCTCCCTCACTGTGTGCTGTCTGCTTAATGTATAGCTCTAGTTTAATTTTGTGTTTCCTTGCTACCAGCAATAAAGCTGAGAGTTTTTGAGTTTATCTTTGCCTCCTGGAATCTGCATATTGGGTCCTCCATTCCTGCCTGCCACACACAGTACATGACACTTCAAGAGGTAATTAGACTCTATATTATAGTGGAAATTTGAGGCGTGGTAGGACTTCTTGTGGAATGTATCATCATCTATAGTACAAATGTAACAAAAGATTCAGGGAATCTGGAGAAATCTGTGCGTAAGTGACAAAACTAAAAATCTGGGTGTGGTACTCGCCTGCCTGCAGTCCAGACCTTTCACCAAGTGACATCAAACACGGAAATATCTCTGTTTAAACATTTGATATGTTTTCTGTGTTCTATTGTAAACTAATAATGGATTTATGACACTTGCAAATGATTGCATTCTGTGTTTATCAACATTTTACACAGTGCCCTGACTTTTTTGAACCTGAGGTTGTTATATGTTGAGTGCAGTTTGGTAAAGTTAAAAAAAACCCAATAATGTAGACGGTGAATGTCACCTGTATCACAAATGTAATGGTGTATATTCTAATATTTATGCAAGGCTTATAGAAGACAACGATTAATGACAAGTTAACACATGGGCCAGCTTCTGAAGACCCTCCCATGTCTGCAGTTACCCTCCAGAGTAGGATAGGGTTCCCTCCAAGACAATGAGAGGGTTGACACAGCTCTGTTCACATGAAGGCTGGAGTTGTTGAGACTGGCAATCTTGGGTTAAATTCACACTGTTTTCCTCACTCTCATTCACACGCATACTTATTGTTCTCACTGTGCTGTTGTGAAACAAAGCATTGCTAAGTGAAAAGAGGCTCAATTTGTAGTTGAGTAATCATCAGTTATATAAGCGAGGAAGTTCATGCATACATTTTACACAGGACTGAATGTAGTAGTAAATGTAACAAACGTAAGGTACATACAATGAGTTAGAAAGGTCATTTAAAAGGCTGGTGTGCTGTACAGTCACTGATTCATAAGGCTAAAACTTGACTTATATGAGACTGCTACTTCAAGCAATACCATTTGGATTCACCCAGTCAACTCTCAACAGCAAACGTGCATCACAAATCACAGCAAGGACTTATTCACATGAATATTCAGCAAACACCTCTTATCAAAATGAGGGTTTGTGATTTTTTTTTTTTTTTAAGTGTATGTGTTTGTGTGGGTGGTGGTGGGGGGGGCTGCTGACAACTAACTGAGGATTCAATAAGTTAGGTCTCATTATGAAGATTAAAATAAAAGTAAATGGGTAAACAAATTATCACATACAACAACAGAGTACAGAGTGACAGGGCACAAGTGCTACACACATGCCTTTACTCATCTGTTCATGGTTTCGTGTGTGTTTTTGTTTTCTTTTGCTGTAGTTAGAATCTTTTATAGTCCATCCTGGGGCAAGCACATAGTACACCAACTTCATGATTCCTGATTTTTAATGATGCCAGCATCATGGGACACGTTGTGGTTGGAGGCCAAAAAGAACATTTCTGCCTGTTTATACCTGTTCTATCTGCTGTTTCAGCTCTTGTTGAGTTATTGACATTGTTATGGAGGCATATATTTTATTTTTTGTGTTCTGATAACATAGATTTACAACCCTAAGATTTTGCTGATTGATTAGTAACAACCCAGCTTCTCTCTTTTTTAGGATCAATCAATAAAAGAGTTCAATACCAGAACTGGAAACCCTAAAATAAAAGTTTTCCAAAATTTAAATAAGCCATAAAGTCAATCTTGTATTTTATGTGCCCAAGTGTACAGTGCCTTATTATATGCGACGTGCTATTTTTTTTTCAGATTATTGAATTGTGTCATCTCTTCTGATCTCACCACAAGAGTTATATAATATACTGTTTACTGTGACCTTTAATTAGATATATTTTTACAGTCTTTTCTTCAGATGTTTAAATGATTGACACAAATTGCAGTTATAAGAGTTTTTCAAAACCTAAGTGGGCTAACTCAACTCACACAAGCAGAAATGCTTGTGTGAGTATACGCAATAGACATAACTTAGTCAAAATATGTAATATTTGACATCTTTCAGGCTATAATATTTATTTCAGGAAACAGAAAAATTCCTTTATATAGACACGATTAAGCTATGTTCACAGGATAGCATTGTCTAGACATTAATAGATTCTTCAAAGTAAAAGCATCCGTGTTCCCATTGCCAATAAGTGCTACCTCAGATTTCCTTAGTAAAATATTAAAGTCTAATACGGCCATGGCAAGACATGGACTCTCGTCTAACCACTAAAACTTTTAAGTCATACGTTGAAAAGATGAGGGAAGGAAAATTTAGCTCCCTTTTAATTCTGCAGAGATGCTACATGTATTCTTCAACTGTCGTGCATTTAAGTGAGGCAAAAGTAGTGTAGAATCTAGAGTTAATATAAATCCTGTGCATTGTGCCATTTTAATAGAATCGTGAGACAGGGAATAGTGGCTCAACGTAATGTTTAATGCATACTTGGAAGTGCTAAAGCATGTCGACTGGCATTTGAGGGGCACACTTCCAGGCAGTGTCCATAAAATTCACAGGGCACCTCCCAATCTCACCTGCCAGGAGACTTATAACTAGCTGTGTCATTAGTGAGTGGAGTCTTATCTGCAAACACGCTGATTGTAGTCAGCAAAATATGTACTGAGGGAGGCTGGAGAATATGTTCATTTTCTACAGTATCCAATTTAACTTTTCAATTAATACCATTCTAGATAATAACTGTTCAGATGCTAGTTAGACTAGCAACTACCAATAATCCTGTGCTTGAAACAAAGAACACTACTTTGGAAAAACTAAAGGTATGCTCAATTAAGAATTACATACAGTATGGTGTAACAATATGGCTTGGATGTTAGGCAAACAAGTAAGGATTCAAGTATGTGGATAATTGTTCTTTTAAATATGAATGGACAGACAAAAATCCTTACCAGCCACTTTGTTATACTTGTTACATTGCTTAATGCAAATACCTCATGAGTTTTGAGATCTGCTGCTTTTGGATGGTAGGGTCAGAATCAGTCCATTCCATGACAGCAGTTCAATGCATTTAGGCATGTAGACATGCTCGAGATAAATTGGGTCAACTAAGCATCAGAAGGTTGAAGAAAGGTGACCTTTAACATGGCGTGGGTGTTGGTGACAGATGGGCTGGTCTGAGTATTTCAGAAAATGCTGATCTACAGGAATTTTCCTGCATAGTCGTTTCAGAATGGTCCAAAAATGACAAAATATCCATAGTCTGAGTCTTAAGTGCTGTAGCATCAGAGTTTAGTCTAAACCACATGAAATCATGAGTCTTACCTTTTATCAAGACTTCAGGCTGCTGGTGGTGGTTTACTGGTAGTCTACAAGATATTTTTGACACACTTTGACCCCTTAAGTGCCCAAAAGCATAATTTAAACACCACAAGCTACCTGCGTACTGTTGCTGACAATGTCCAACCTATTTTTTGAGAACAGTGTACGCATCTTCTGATGGCTGCTGCTTTCAGTAGGATAACGCGCCATATCACAAAATTCAAGTCATCTCCAACTGGTTTCTTGAACAAGCCAGTGGGTTGACTGCAGCCATAGTTAGCAGATTTCAATCCAGTAGAAGAAGGTTCTCAATGTGGATGTGCAGCTGACAAATCTGCAGCAACTGTGTGATGCTATCATGTCAATATTGACAAAGTCTCTGAGGAATGTTTCCAGCACCTTGTTGAATCTGTGCCATGAATAATTAAGGCAGTTCTGTAGACAAAAGAGGTGCTCACTGGCCACTTCATTAGTTACACCCTGTACCAGCACGGTGTAACTAATGAAGAGTGTATGTCATCACCCTCTCTGGTGCCACTGACAGAAAAAATGTCCCAGAGCAAGCGTCTTTTTCCCCCATCCTCAGGCAATTTTGTGCCCGTTGGCTGACAGAATTGCAAAATGAAGGCCATGCCTATAACAAACCAGTCTAAATGATGTCATTATTCCACAATGTTCATTTGAAGCAAAACTTCAGATGAAAATGTTTGTTTTTTTTAATTAAGAAAATGCTATTTTTACTATTCCAAGTCCTTTTGCAGTGGAACATTACTGTCAGGTACTGTATCTGAATTGTTGGTCCAATGTCATGTCTTTGTGGGCTCACAATATTTATATTTTATAACTCGAGAGATCACAGCCAAATAAGTTCATCTGTAGGGCTTAGAGCTTAGACGTCTTCTCATACGTGTGGCAAAATTACGACTAGTGCCGTGACAGTGTCTCGGGACATATCATTATCTCCTCTCCGCGGACGAGTTTCTTTAACCATTTATCTGTGGTTGGCATCTCCACATCCTGAACCCACTGTTCAGCTTAAAACGAAACTCACAAATTCAATTATGCTGTAAAATACTACAGAAATAAGACATCTGACTGACACTTTAACCAACGTGTTGCATCTGAATAAAATAAAATACTGCAAATTAATAAACAATGACAGAAGATTCAACACAACTAATGTGCGCCTCCTACTAATGTGATTTGCTTTTATCTATTCAAATGAAAAAGCCCTCGTTAACATAACAATGGGAGAATATGGATGTGAGTGAGGTGCAAAAATGCTAAAAATAAAAAATAAAAATCAACAAACATCATCAAAAATCAAGGACAGTAACATATCTTTGCATACAGAGCGCTGGTAGAAGACTGAGGTTAGGAAACCCTTCACTTTTTACTTAACAAAGACAAAGACATTTGATGCCAAACTAACAACAGTGAACATCTGCTGCCATTAAAAAACACTGCAGCAAATGATACAAGAGCGTTTCTGACAGACATGATCCTCTGTAATGTAACCATTGTCCAATTACTTCTTAGATTGTCTTGTAGGAGAAAAGGCATACAAATCTACGGCCACAGTGTGTTATATGAAGCTGGCATTGAAGTGAAACTAAGCAGTCAGGAATAAGGAGTCAGTGTTGCTCTACAGGCAGCTTCAGCAGGGTCCATGGATGCTCTAACTGAGATATAAATCCCTACCATACCTAAAATCTGCCTCGATTCCAGGAATATGGAGGAAAATATTTTTTTGTAATCCTCAACCTCTTTCCAGCAGTTGCTTTTTGAGACAGACATTTCCATTATCTTCTAATATTTGGGTCTATTTCTGAGTAATCTTTCTTGGCAATTTAAAAGTGTAATTAGGCCACATTACTGCTTTCCGTAATCTATTTCTTTTTTTTTTCCACCCTCGGGGTTTATATTTGGTGTTCATGCTCAAACCTGGCAACGATCTGAAAGCCCTAAAAAGAATGCTGGAGGTTTCCAAATTTGTGAAAGTATTTCCAGCAGGATTGCCATGTTGGAAAGAAGCACAATTATGACATTTTGAAGACTTCTCGGATTAACGCAGTTTAAAAAAAATTAAAAAGCGGCTTTCAGTGTGAATGTCATAATAGCTCTCTGAGCACAAATTTTACCCAATTTTATCATTCTCTCTCTCTTTTTTTCTGCCTGATTATTTTATCTAAACTAATAAAGCAGGTAGGCTATAAAAATATTCAGTAATAAACATAAAAATACATCAGTTCTTGTCCATTATGGGTTTAACATAGAAATCTTCACTGTGATCTCTGAGGCACAAATTCAGTCCTGCCAATCTTTTTTAAGTACATCCCTACTGTACTCTAACAGCTGACATACTGACCTTATACTTGAAGCCTACATTTCTATAAATCACTTCTTTGGGCTAACAAGATGAGAACTGAGCTCTGGTTCCAGACAGCAAGAGTACTTTTAATTAGAGGGGGCCATCTGTTAAGACTGCATCGGAACCAGTCACATACTGTACATGGCTAAACCAAGTCACTGCAACTCTGATTGATCAAAAGCAGTCGAGACTTAAAATTGATTGTTTCAGGCGATGATTAATTCACAGGACTGAACCCCATCAACAGCTGGGGCTGTGCTGTCACAGTGATATGGTTAATGAGTAGAGTGCAGTGACACAAAATGAACAATTCAGCGGTGTGGATCAAATTTAGTTACCTCAGGATCCTCTGCCTTGGGAAGCTCATTACAAACTCAGAGAAGTATTCGACAATATTGATCTCTGTTGGGAAATTATGTATTTACTTCAAACCCTCCAGTGTGGAAAAAATAGATGCATTCAGGGAGCAACGCTAACCAGTTCAGTTATTTTGAACTCAAGATTCACATCAGTGCTGCCACAAACACCTGAGGACTGTGGAAAGTTTCGACGTTGCATGCTTGCTTTAAAGTGCTATTCCAAGGATTTGTCAATGCACTTCAATTAAGATTGGTTCACACTTTAGTATCAGGGGGAAGGATACCTTAATTTTTAAGAATGGGAGGTCTGAAAATGATCCTAGATCTCACATACCTATTACGGTCTTTTATTAAACCTATTCTGCGCTGCATCTCAGGCTTTATATTCAGGGGTGCACATAAGTGGTCCGCAGGTGCGCATGCGCTGTCAAAATAAGACGCACCAGATAAGAAGTTGCAACGCGTGTGTGCGTAAATAAGATTTTCTGGAGGAGGAAAGAAATTTGTTTAGAACTCTTAAAGATGTCGAAGAAGCAAGCTCCTTTAAGCAATTACTTTGGTGTTCCTCCACCTTCAAAGAAATGTCAGAAGGAGTCCAAACCACAAAAGAAGCGCGTATTCTCGGAAAAGTGGTTGCAGGAGGTGAGCTGGCTTCAAACAAATGATGAACGCACAGAGATGTGGTGCAGAATATGCCGTGAAAATCCCACTCTAGCGGACAAAAACAGTGCCTTTTATATGTACGCAAACGCGCGTTGCAACTTCTTATCTGGTGCGCGTCTTTTATTTTGACAGCGAATGCGCACCTGCGGACCACTTATGTGTACCCCTGTTTATATTACTATTTGTAGTCACTGATCTCAGTGTGAAATAGCCCCTATCAAATTAATTAAATTTAATAATTTTTTTTTTAAAAACTTTTTTTCTTGTAAAAAAAAAAAATGGTCGTTTTAGCCGTTTTTAACAGGCTCACTCGTAAGGGGAGCATCATGTTTAAAATGATTGAACAGGTGCTTTAAAGTAAAGGAGTTTTCTACTTTGTGGATAGACTTTTCTATAACTGCCACTGAGCTCATTGTTAGGTTGAAGTATACTAAAGTATATATTCCTCTGCTGAGCCTGACTCAAACCAAACATTGCTTATATGACACAGAAATGTCATACAAATACATACAAATACAAATAAGGAAACACAAATGCCAAACCTGTATATAGTGTACATGGAAACATGGAAAACAAAGAGCTAAAACAATTAGGTGATATTTGGCTGAGAGAAAATGAATACACCATTTACAGTGCTTAACAAATTTAACAAATGCATCATTGTATTAAAAACAAGAAAACACAAATATTTTAGAAATCTGTCAAAACCTTGTTTGAAACTAAAAATGACATTGTTAAATATTAGGCAGATAATAAATTGAGCTTCATGTTTTTATACCCAAATTTGAGCCAACACAATCAGCAATTAATCAACTAGAGCATTCAACCACTGAAACTAATTGTTCTGTTGAGAAATGCAAGTAAATAACTGTAACAATAACTGGCTTCTTAATGAAAAAAAAATAATGTGATCATGTGTTTCGCAATTCTTGTCTGCTTTTTTGTAAAACAGTAAATTTGAAAGTTCATGGATTTCAACAATAATGATATTGTAGCATTAAAAGTATTATTTCGATTAACAAGCTTGGACATGCTAGTAGATTAACCATAAAATGACTCTGGTAATGGCCAATATTGTTAATTTAGGACAGCTTTAAACTTGTATTGTGTGATGGTCTAATAAATTCAGGTCGTTTAGAGCAAAGATGCCAGGTATTTGTGGGTTTTATCTCCTCTAATTCCAAAGCTAAAAAGTGATAACAAAAAAAAAAGGATGCTGCTTGACACTTAATTAATTGAACAAATCAAGCGATTGTGAAGAACAAATTCAGGACCTTGGACAGCGACCATCCCCTAGTTAGCAGTATTCTTTTACTTCCCACTACAAAAAATCCACTAATGCTGTTTTGGCAACTTTTCAGCAATATAAAAAAGAAAACAACTCAACTGGACTTCCATTTAATGATGCGGTTTTACCGTTTGCTCAATAAAGGAAAAACCACAAAGACAGGAGTCTAAAAAAGCTAAGCAGATGAACGCATTAAAGTTTATTCAGGGCACAGTGAACTCTCTCTATTCTTTTAAACTAAAGTTGATGGCTCAGTGTCTTTTCTAAAACAGTTAAGTTTGAGAGTTTGTTACTTTAACTGTCATGATTGTTTAATCTAAATAGAAAGAATGAGCCCACGCTGTGACATCAGTTCCATATCACTCTTTTCAGTTTACACACACACGTGCACACAC
Source organism: Oreochromis niloticus (assembly GCF_001858045.2). Lineage (NCBI taxonomy): Eukaryota > Metazoa > Chordata > Actinopteri > Cichliformes > Cichlidae > Oreochromis > Oreochromis niloticus. The sequence continues at coordinate 19,084,026 of NC_031985.2, read as the reverse complement.
AAGTCTCTCATCGCTATCTCTTCTTCCAAGTTTCCTTGCGTACTTTACCTCCCTCCTTACTGTCTGGTAACCTTAGCAACTGGCAGAAGGTTAGGCTGCCAATGGGAGTGCAAAGAAAGCTAAGCGATGCAAACACTTAGGATAGAATTGAGGTGGTGGTGGGGTGTGTGTGTGTGTGTGTGTGTGTGTGTTTGGGGGGGGGGTTATAAACAATCAACAAGAAACTATAAAAGACATCACACAGGAGTATCAGATTAAGGTTTGAGAAAGACCGTAGGTGTGAAGAGGAAAGTTTTGTCAAAGAGTAACAAAAAGTAGCTTAATTTTGGTGGTGCAGAAGTAGAAATAGTCAAGTGTGCAAGGGTCACACAACATCTTATACCTGTCGACATTTAACACAGACTGCACCCAACTCCTGCTGATTGGTCCAATAGGTTCTCATCCAAACGCATCAAATGCTGCCATTTTGTCAGAAGCCACAGGTGTCTCTGCGACACAGTCAAGGTGTGGCAGTCTGGAGGTACGATTAAGAAAAAGCAGCCTTGTTTGAAAGCGCTACAGAGGCCAAATAAGAAGGCAGGAGGTTCATGTCCTGTTTAGGATCTTTAATATTTTTTTGTTTGTTTGTTTGTTTTCCTTTATCTTTTTTCAATTAGTTTTACTTTAGAGTTCCAATGGAAATTTCACCTCATTTGTAATTAATATGTGACGTGGTTACTTTAATCTAGGCTATATTTAAATAAAAAGTGTGCTTAAGCTATTGAACATTTCCTTGAAGTGCTTGTGTATCTCTAATCAAGTTATGCAAATTTTCCAGTGCAGGTACACTTTCACTCAGCTCTTGGCCCAAATGAAACAATATTCCATTGTTTCTTTTTTCTTTTTTTCAGGACCCCAGTAAAACATTTATTTTATTCTGTAAATGATGAATGACTTGAAGAAATAACCAGACCGAAAGCATTGTTAGTCTGGCCAAAGAATGACAGACATCACAGACACTAGCAAAAAGCCTGGGTAAAACTGTTGAAGCTCTCTCTCACTCTTACACACACACACACACACACACACACACACACAATTTATAATTTGGTTGTGCCAGTAACGCAATTTTACATGTACGGGATTCCTTGTAAATTTGACTTTGAAATCCTGTTTATTATATTAATACACATTTTGGTCCAAACTTATTTAACATTGGATTTTCAATTCAATTTCCAAAATTACAATGTTTCCATTTAAGACAAAAACTGACAAAATCTTGGCAGAAAGAAGCTCTAAATATTTAACAGCTCGCCATGCTCGGTAGCTTTTTCAAAGACATTGGGGGGGACAGCGTTCTATAAACTGAAGCAATCATTCTTTTTGCTCTTATTAAGCTATAATACCGACGTGCCACTGTTTGGAGTCCAAGTTAATCATTTCTCCACCATGCACTCTTTCCTCTTCTGTACTCACTTCACATGGGTCCTTAGAAGATACAGACAACAAATGAACGGACAAAAAGTTTGGAGTGTTTTCTCTCATTGGTTTTCTTGTTCTCAGCTGGATGCACTTTGTATCCATAACAAGTGTATCATTTAGAATTAAACTTTTATAGTTTTTGGGACACCACATCATGAAAATTTCATGGCAGTGCTTTCATGCACAATGAAGCAAATGCAAAGTGATTTCTATCTGCTTTTGGTGTTGTTTGTGGACGGGAGGTTCTAACAATAGCACCATATTCCAAGTTCAGTCCGATTCTTTCTGACATTTCCAACCACTGTTTTGAAGGTAGAAGTATGCAAAAACTAGAAAAAAGCATGGATGCATTTACCCACATGCGCACATGCACACTCAAACACACACACACACACACACACAAAAGGGCAGGTGCTGCAGCAAAAATGAGAAGATAGTAACATACATGATTTAATGGCTTCCACATTGCAGGGATCCACTTTTAAGTAATAATTGCATGGCAAAGAATATGACATCCACCAGCTGGGGTCCTTTTTTGTGTGGTCTGTGTGCAAGTTCTTCCTGTGCCTGCTACAGTCCAAATACGGGCTTATTAGGTTAACCGGTGATTCTAAATTGGCTGTAGGTGTGAATGTGATCATGAATGGTTGTCAGTTTATGTTAGGCCTGCAATAGATTGCCGACCTGTACAGAGTGCACCCCATTTCTTGCCCTGTGAGAGCTGGGACAAGCTCAGCTGGAAGGAAATGGATGGATGGAGAATAGGACATTTCAAGAACCATTGGTATTTTTCACAGTGCAAATGGAAGACATTTATTTTAAAAAATTATCACCGTAAGTCTACAACTCATGGTAAGATTAGAACTTTTTCAGCTATCAGCAGTGAGAGGCATATAAACCAGGGAATTGTGTGTGTTTGAGGAGGAAGGGGCATAATTTCTTTGATAATATTTCATAAACAAAGAAAAAGCCAAAATATATGCAATCGTTATTTTTGTCATCCCTCCAACATAAAAGTCTGCTAGCTAATTGTGTCCCTCACATCTTAATCTCCATCAGTTCCATATTTAACTGCAGAAATCTTGTTCTGGGCATAACTTTTGCGCACATGTTTGAGTTTCTTTTCTTTTGTGATCATCATCTATTACTGTCGGTGCCTCTGCATATGTTTGATTCAGATTGTGAGTCTTCTGTGTGTGTCTGTCTATCCCCCTCTATGTGTGTGCGTTCAGTAAAAGAAGGAAGGTTGCCGCTGATATTGGTAACGTGGCACTTGGCCAATCTCATTAGCTTAGCATGCAGTGGGCAGCCTGCCCGGATAGACACTGTGTGTGTGTGTGTACGCGTGTGCACTTGCGTGTTTGTGTGTGTCTGTGTCTGGAAGCATCGGGGCCAGTAAATGCCACCACTCTGGCTGATGGTTCAAATAATGGTATTAGAGAAAGAGAGAAAGTGAGAGCAAGAAAACAGTGTGTAAGACAGCGCATATGCATGTGTGTGTGTGAGAGAGAGACAGTGGATAAAAAAATAGAGACACTTTGTTGACAGAAGCATAAAGAAAGAAGTTTTTTCTTAAAGGGGCAACATCTGAGCGATATGTATGGAGGGATTAATTTCCTCTTTGACCCTCAGTGAGAGTGTGCGCTTTTTTCTGAGCACTGATGTGCTATACAAAAAGCTTATAGGTAATTACCATATTGTAAAGCTTGTTGTTGATGTGACTGATAAACCAAAGTGCCTGACCCTGTGTGTACCTGAGGATCCATGTAATCTGTGTTTGTGGATGGTATGGCATCTATAAAGTCGAGAAAGAGAGAGAGGGAGAGGATAAAAAGTGATTTTTGGTTTGACATTAGCTGTTTATATGACTCAGAGAAGGATGGATGGGCGTTTCTGTGTGTGTGTGTACATCATACAAGCCAGGCTGAAGCATTAAAAACACTGCTTGTGACTGTACTGGATGGCTAATGGTCTATGGGTCAAACAGACTTTTTTGATGCTTGCTGTGCTCTGTTTTTTTTGTCTCTGTTGGCTTCACTATAAAAGCTTGGACAGAAAACTGCTATTTAAACCATTTTTAGTCATCTTGGGAAGTGGAGGGTGGGATAATTTTCAGAGTCACTACAGTTGATGTTCACAAAGCCAGGGGCATTTTAATTAACCTAAAAATGGCAGAGAATGGGAGATGTGACATCAAAAGAGAGTAAAGGTTAGGAAATCTGCCTGCTGATGTGCACATGGAATATTTCTGTGAACAGGCCCAGGATTTCTGGCTTTCATGAAAAGTTAACCCCTCCCTCTGTTTTATTCATCTCTTCATTCTTTCATCTCTCCATCCAAGAGTTTAACATTGCTGTCTCTACACGCATCCATCATTCTACCCTTCATTTCATTTAATAATTGATCCATCCATTCATCCATCCAGGAGACAGATGCATTCATTCAAATCATTCGAAACCAAGGAGGATTTGGACAGAGGCCGAGCATAGTGCAATGAAGGTAATGGCATGTGGGAGGGGATGATGGGATAATTGATTGTTTCATTAACCAATTAATGTAATTAACTTCATTAAGTCACAAACTACACCTGTGTGAAAACACCTGCCTGGACTACATCCAGCATCCTGCCCCAGACAAGCTGCTGCACAGGAAAAGCTGCTGAAACAGCATTTTAAATATAACATCTTAGTGGAGTAAAATTCAGTACTTATGACTGACTAATATAATTACCTAACAGGTAACAGGATACCAGTCGGATGGAAACTGTGTCTGAATGCATACGACCCAGTCACTTTAAAAATGGTTTGCTATGGGAAAGACAACATTAGGAAAATAGAATTGAGAAACAAAATAGAATTAATATTAAAAAAATGTATATTAAAAACACACACAAACGCATCCAAAAATGACTAGCTATTGACTAGTTATAATTTCCAGCTGTTCATTTAATGCCTAAATGCCCCTCTGAAACCACTACAGTCGAAACAATTAAATGCAGCATTTACACAAAGTAAAACTCCCCATTAAAAGGAATCCTAATGAAATTCTTTCAAATAGCACTCGTGCTAGAATATCTGTTACTAAGGCCTCCACTTAGAGGCATGTTTATGAAACAGCTAAACACTTTTTTTATCGATTCCAATATTAATTATATAATTCCATAATGAGAAATTCATACACAGTGAAACTAATACTAATGAATTACACCACGTAGGTTTTTGCACCTCCTGACACTAAACACGCTGAACAAAACATTTTTTTTAAGAGAATAAAGTTAATGAAGACAACAGTTCTGAAATAAGCTCTGAGGCCACCATAAATATGGTAACTCTTTGGTGCCTGCTTAACAATGTACATAAGGAGGGTCAGTTATAAAGGATGAGTGCATGCATATTATGTCAACTACACAAGTACAACATTAAACAGAACAAGAAAAAAGGTAAGATGAGCTAATTTTGTAGAAAATATGCTTGTTTAACTAGGTTATAGAAATAACTCGATCAGTATAAATATTCAGTCAGTCCTGTGTTATTGTTGACAGAACCACTAACTACCAGAGGTCACACTGGCCTGGGTAAAATTTCTATTCTGATTAATTCTATTAATCTCTGGCTCTTCCATGCCTTTAACCTGTCTTCCATCTCTCACCCCAACTGGTCCCAGCAGATGGCCCCGCCCCTCCCTGAGCCTGACTCTGCCGGAGGTTGCTTCCTGTTAAAAGAGAGTTTTTCCCTCCCACTGTCGCCAAAGTGCTTGCTCATAGGGGGTCGTATGATTGTTGGGTTTTTCTCCGTGTGTATTATTGTTGGGTCTACCTTACAATATAAAATGCCTTGAGGAGACTGTTGTGATTTGGCGCTGGATAAATAAAATTGAATTGAATTGAGTTGAATTAAGAGTAACACTTAGGTCCAAAAGTCTTTGGATGATGACACAAATTTTGTACTTTAGCCTACACCACCAAAATCATACAATTTGGCTGGTCTACCAGGGGGCACTCTGCTGCTAACACCCTGTTAGCAGCACATGTTTTTGGAATGCCACAAAAATCTGAGCAGATCCGGTTTTAAACAATCAGTTGTAACAATAAAACACATTTTTAAAACTGAATGGTCATATTAGCTTAGTAAGAACTCAAAAATAACTACATATAACAAATGCCAGGGAAATCTGTTTACATTTTTAGGTGTCTAAAAGAAAAAAAGAAATGTAGGTATCGATATTAATCTTAAAAAATCCTGCTTATCTTTGTCTAATCTGCACTGTTAGGTTTATGCGACACTTTTATTGTGTTTTAACCTGTTACTACCATGTCTTATCACCCACGGGCACATTCACATATCCACACACAGGCTCATATTGCCCTTTATTCTATCATTGCAGCATTTTTTATATTGCACACGTTACATCAGAACCAGTTTTTGAGTTCTTATCTTGACCTTTTGGTTGGTAGATGACCCATTCTATTTCCTGAGACACAGACACCCTAAATTTTGCTTATTTAAATATACAGTAATACACTATAATTATGTTCTGTAGATAAGGATTCACATGAGCAGCTTAACAAGCTAAACATACTGCACTGGATAATTTAATTTGTTGCTGGCACATATACACACCAATTGTGCTGGTGTTGATTTATAAAAATTAAAAAGTCTTTCCCTCCTATCCCGTGTAGGCATCATGTTGTCAAATAAGCTGCAGCCTCTGCCCACAAATGCATGAACTTGCACACAAAAATGCACTCTTCCTTAGCCCCAAATACAGACACACATGAACATCGCCTGCAGCAGCGCAGGGTGCCAGACATGAAAACAGCTTCAATTGACTGGAAGGAAGCTTCAACTCTGGAGGGCTGAGAGAAGACGAAAGAGAAGGCGAGAGAGAGAGAGAGAGAGAGAGAGAGGCCATGAAAAAGACATTTTACATGGACACACATGCGCACACAGCCAGGCATGCCGAGACACTTAACACCCAGACACAAACACCAATGCTGCACTTTGAATGTTGTGCCCATTACAGATAGCTGCTGAGATAGCAAAGGGTGAGTCTGCTATGATGAGACTACCAAAGAGACAGCAAGAGACAGACTAAAAGAAGTGACAGTAAGAGATAAAGACTCTACTTCTACCTCTATCTTAAAAGTCAATATGTATTCTAAGGGCAAAATCAAAATCACAGCTGTTAACTTTTCCTTGCACCCAGGTATCACTTTATTCTCTGACCTCAATTTCACAGTTTCTTTTAAAGTGAAACTTATAAGGCTCAACACGCGTGCCCTTACACAGCAAATCCCTGCTTTGTTTTAATATGGCTAAACATATTCAGACCTGGGGGTTGCCCAGTAGAACCACCAGTTTTCCACACTTGTAATTGATGTGCATTGCAAACTTTCACTGAAGCGTTTGGTGGTAAAGTGTTCTGCTTACGGGCAAATTGAAGGTAGTTGTTTGGGGGGGGGGCTGGGAGGGGAAGTGTCTTACCGGCACTTTTCACATACCGATTTTAGCACCTTCCTTGAGATTTGACACATATTTCCTCACTGTCTGTTGAACCCACTCACCACTCCCACACACATACACACCCTGTGATATCGGAGCATGGTTTACATGTATTGTATCATTCGAATGCTTAGGATTAAACACTGCAGCCCTTAGACCGATTGTTTTACATTTTTCTTTGTAATTTACTTTGCTTGATTATTGTTACAAATATGAAGTGTTGTTAATGATTAAACTGAAAGTATTCTTAAATGGCCCTTAATGACCATTTCACTGCAAGATTATAACATTAACGTGTAACAACATCTATAAGATGCATACATCTAACTTAAGGCTTCCCCACCTACACATTGATTTATCAGAATACACAATTAACACAATGCTGATAGGAGGTGATTACATGCTCATGTACTATGCAATATGAAAAAGATATGATACTCGAAAAAAGGGAGAGAGAGAGTGCGTGCCATTTCTTCTGCAGATTGCGAGGAATGACTGACTTATGTTCTTGCTGAAACAATAATCAACAGTCTCATATGATCTGCCTTAAAGGCATGTAAGAGTATGTTTGTGTGGGGGTGTATGCACTGTATAAATCCCACTATTGTGGTTGTATGTGGGGGCATGTCAAATATGTTTATTGAAAAAAATGGGATTAAAATGGTAAGATAATCTTAATTTGATGTTACACAGACACACAGAGACACACACACACACACACACACACACACACACACACACACACACACACACACACACACACACAAACAGTTGGTCTGTATCCTTAAAGCTCAGGTCCAAACTCAGCCTGGGACCTTCAGGGTCCTGCACAGTATCTTTCCTAGTACTGCTCCTCCTCCAGGATGTCATTCTTGGGATCTACTGGACCCACTTGCCTGGTTTGGGGGTTACTTCCCGAGTACTCTGAGATGTTTTTGTCATATATCATTTACTGAGATTTCACAGAAAAAATTGGCGATATGCCAGAAAGAAAAAATATGTACACATGCAAATATTTACACATAAGAGAAAACACACATAATTTCCTATACCCTGCAGGACCATCCCCAACAAGTCAAAACAATGTGCCACAGCTGACAGCTCACATTAGACCACAAGGCCTTAAAAAGACCAAGTGTGTGTGTGTGTGTGTGTGTGTGTGTGTGTGTGTGTGTGTGTGTGTGTGTTTACTGTGACTCACTCTTACAGATAAATGTCAAGGGTTAGTATAAAGTCAATGTCTTAAGAGTTGCCCAAAGCTTGCAGCTCTATTCAGCAATGATTTTAGATCCTAGGTCACAAAAAAAGAAAGTAGATAAGTGAACTGTACAATACTGTTATATTATTCTTATTAGTGGTTATTAGGGGTGGGAATTGATAAGAATTTAGTGATTCAGATTCCATTATTGATTCTATTATCGATTCCCTTTGGGTTCACATTTGCTCTGTTTTGAGACTAACCACTGTTGCTAAGCAGCAATAAAGAAATTCCCTTCATGCAAATTAGTTGCATGCTGTGGGTCAAATGTTTGTGCATGTTTGTTGAAGGATTTCCCTTTTGTGATCAGTGTTGGAGTCATTACTCAAAAAAGTCATTATTACATGTATTAAACAGGTCACTTTTCTTAAATGTAATGCAGTACGTTACTTTATTCCTCCAAGAATTAAGTAAGTCCTTATACTACCTGTTACATTACTTTCATGTTACTCTGTGAAATAGCTGGAACGCACTGTCTCTACAGCTACAACCCCACAAACCAACACAAATCGCTAATGAGGACACACAACTCTAAGATCTTTCTCTTAATGCAAATAATTTAGTAAATTATTTGCTCTTTCTTTAACTAATGCAAATTAAATTAGAAAGTAAATTATTGGTCTCATAATGTTGTTTCAAATATTGTCTACCAATAGTTGTAAGCTTAACTACCAAGCTAGGTTTAACCTTAAGGTCAGGTACCTTTCCATTCTAAGATTATAGGAAATTATTGTATGAATCAAAAGTGAATTGGGTTTATTTATAACTCAGAGCTTTTCAAAGTCATAGTTGAGAAAAATTGGATGATTCTGCAAATATCCAGGCACTTTTTTCTTAATGGGAACTGAATTGATCGGCTACATCATTGTGATTCAAAGCCCTGCCATTTGCACTCTTCCTAGAAAATGTTTTCATTGGAACTTGTATACAAAGTCTGTCTAATTATGTTCAATTCATAAATAAGGAACAAAATTACAAGTAACAAGACTGCAAAATGCTCACTGTCAACCTCATTCAATATAAGGTCAGTTCATGAACCACCGCTGGAAACAGGATGACTTATAATAATTATTTTACTTCCCGCTCTGCTCATCATCCATTATTATTTTCTGTATAATCATAATTAGTGGTAAAAAAAAGAATCAAAGAAAATTGGAGAAACCAGAAATTTACTGTATACCAACAGAAACAAATATTATTTGTTTGTTAATCTTGAGCTTTTCTTTCCAAAAATAAATTAAATGACCAAGGGACAGTTGCCTTTTATGTAGTTTGGATTTTGTGAAAGCAGGAAGGGTCTTTAAAGTTTTAAATAAAGCTCAGCCAGGCAAAGGGATAACAAAGAGCAATTTAGCAATTTTGTCTTTCTTTATTTAACCCTAATTCACAGAGTACTTTAAAAAATGTCAATGAAGAATAATTGCAAAATTTCCACCATTTTATCTGATAAATTTATCATAAATATGTTGGAGAATAGATTTCCACAAATTTTTGTTTGTGGAATTGGAAAATGTTATTGTGCCATATGTGGTAGCCTATAAATAAATATGTCTTGGAATTAGCCAACAGGGTTACAAATGAATTTCACGTTTTCATTGTGATTTAGTATTCTTCCTTAGTGACTGAATCTTACAACAGTTCACTCACATCTTTGTTTTCTTCTTTACTTTCATCAGGTGTTTTATCTGTTTTCTATAGGGCTTTGATTACCACTGTGTATCAAAGATCCACAAATACAAAGACAAAGAAAGGAACACTTATATTCTTTGATGTCGCTCAGAGAGAAAAGAACAAAAAACCTGCTGAATATGTTGATCAAACAGCCTCGAGTTGTGATTAATCTTCAACTTTGTTGATGTAAAAATTAGCTAATAGAAAAATAGTACCCCCTATCTCTTATTCTGTGTTTTAACTTGCATTGTAGGTGAGGTCCTACTGTGGAGCACGTTTCTTCATGTATGTATGTCATGTTTGATGTTTGTTGTGGTTGTTTATGGAATTTTTAAATACTATAAGTAAATCTTGAGGCACTATCTGTAAATTCACTGTCTGTAAAATGTTCACTCAAAGCATTTGTCAAGTTTGCCAAACAAAATATAGTTTCTTTACTTTTCCCTCAGTTTGAATTTTTAGCAAATCAATTATTTTTTTTATTTTTTTTTTAACAAAACCTAACTTCCCTGCATTGCACTTAGTTACTGAAATGCAGGCAATACTTTAGTTACAAATAGCTGGTCAAAGAAATAAAAGCCATTTTCTTGAAATGGCACATTATGTGGAAAACTGTTATGTAGCAATGGAGCAGTCCATTCGCTTCTGTTCATGAGGTGGCAGCAGGAATAATAGGCATATAACTCAAGAGACTATGAAAAGCCCATCAAGTCAGATCATTGTATGCCATGTTCTCACAATGCAGTAGATAGTACCTTCCAAAAATGGTCTAAGAACTTACAACCAGTGAACCATCCACAGGGTCACTGGTCCCAGAAGCTCACTGATTCACATATGATGGGCTATGTGGTCCAACTGCACAGAAGAACTACTGTGGCATAAAATGCTCAAAAATAACATTGGCTATGATAGAAAGATGTCAGAACTCATGTGCATCCCAGCTTGCTGCTTATGGGGACTAAGCAGAGACCAGATAGAGTACATAACCTTTATCCACAACCAATTCACAGGGCAAGAAGGTGGTTTGGTGTGACGAATTATGTTTTCTGTAATGCGATGTGGACAACCCGATATGTGTGCCTCATTTAACTGGGGAAGAGATGGCAGCTGGATAGACTGGACAGCAGAGGCAATGCTCAGGGGGAATATTCTGCTGGGTAACCTCAGGTCTTGGCACGTGGAGGAGACTTTGATACATAGCTGAATATTGTTGCAGTTTGATGCAATGATATTCGTTAGGGCTAGTAGGTAAGTTCAGCAGGGTAATGCGCACCATTATGCTGCGTACTACGTTGGTTGGTCGCTTTATTAACTGTTTTAATAATCTTTTATAGCAATCAGTCACAAATCAATGCAGTTCAATTCAATATAATTCAGTTTACAAATTAGAGCCTAATCTAAAGCTGCAGATGTGAAAATTATTAACTAGCAAAGATGATTTTTATTGCTGTCTTTTTCCAACTACATTTCAGACTCCATGGGAACATATTATATTATATACCAGTAATAAATTTTCTTATATACTTTTTTTTTTTTTTTATAAAAATGTCCCATGTGATAAACTGACATTTCAAAGCCTAGCCAGTTAGTCAGTTATTGGGCTTTAGTGAAATGTATTCAAAATTTCTATCTGATGTCTCCATTGAGGCAATCCTTTAAGACCTTGTGACATTTTCTCAGCTAATTTGGCATTTAAAGACTGTCAGCATTTTTTGAAAATACTCTTCTCCTTTAAATCAGTATTACTGCAAACTCTCTCAAATTTGCTCCATTTCTTATTTCTGTAATTCCATTTTCTACCCTTTTTTCATTTTCAGCAGCTCTCAGCGCTGCTTGTTTTTCTCTGCTCTCCTCCTTCTTCCCCCTTTCCTTCACCTAGTTCCCCTCTTTCTTTCTATGAATAGTAAGTGTTGCCTTCTACGGTTTTTAAGTTGTATTAAGAACTTAATTAGGAAGGGAGTGAGGACGATAGGCGAGGAATGTCGGCCCCTATAGCTTTAGCAAGGGTATTAAAAGCTCAGTGCTCAGCCACATGCTGATCCTAAAGAGATATGCCTTAAAAGGCTGTGTACACACTTTAGGGCACGCAGACAAATGGCTGACTTGCACACAGACACATGCTTGTGTGTACTCTCATGCACAACGAGAATATATTGATCAAGGACATTGTTATCTGATGGCCAATGCTAACGGTGCTCCCCAAAGTCATCAAGAAAGTTGGGGCTGAGAAAGATGGGAATGAACAACAAACGGATAGAAGAGAGCACAGACAGGACCAAAGAAAGGTGCTCAGTTATGTAAGATACACAGTAAAATAGAAAAAATGGAGTGGAAGCTACGTGCCTGATTTTTGTGTGTGAAAGAGAAGAGCAAGTAAGGCAAGCAGAAAATAAAGACCATTATTCAAGGCAGGTTGACATCTCAAGGGTTTGTCTGCTGTCAATCAAGGCTTTACAATGTGGCTGATTGTGAAGGACTTAAAAATTCCAAATCGCTTTGAGATTGACAACTAAGACATTGCGGGAATTGCCCTGCAAGAAGCTTTGAAGGGTACGGAAATGTTTTCACTGAAAGTTACACATGCCCACTCCTGGGAAATACTAAGTACAAAAACTGGTATTTTTCAGTTGGCTGTCGAGGACTTAGCTTGGGGAAGTTTCCTGATACATTATAAACAAGTTTTACTTTGTTCTAACCAGTCTGGCAATAAAACTGAACTTCCAGATGATGAAGCTCTTTCTCTAACCTCAAATCTACTGCCACTAATGTGGTTCATTGTCCTTGGAAAGGCCTGATTAGTCATTGCTAGCAGCTCTGGCAGATGTGTTGTGCAGGCAGTTAACTGGCTATGTTGCTCAAAAATGAAATCTCAAACAAAATCAAATCTAGTCACTCCTGGACCTACCCACAAAACCTGTTCACATCAAATAATCCTTATGACTCAAAACCCTCATTAACTTGCAACTGATGCATTGAAGTTCTTAGTAAAACATATTTCCTATAAAACTATGCCTGACCATTTAGGCTATGTCCACACGTACCCGGGTATTTTTGAAAACGCAGATTTTTCTATGCGTTTGCACCTTTCGTCCACACGTAAACGCCGTTTTTGGTCACTGAAAACGGAGATTTCTAAAAACTCCGGCTAGGGTGGATATTTTCTAAAACTCCGTTTTTGCATTTACGTGTGGACGAGAAAAACGGAGAAAACGCAGCGTCAAAGGTGTGCGCCTTTTTTGACGTCACAGTGTGCGCCACGTTGTTGTTTCGGTGAAATGAATTTCTACAATACTGTTACTGTTAATTGTACTCTCTGCAGTGTTTAAATGCTTACATATACACACACAGTTACTGTCCCTCCACACATACCACTCGGTTCTGCTTCTATGACCCATCTTTGTTTACTATTTCCCACCGAGGCTTCTAGACTTCTGATTGGCCAACATTTCTACACGGTTAGGAATATAGCGCCACCTGCTGCTTTGGCATGTTCCTAGCAGCGTTTTCCTTCATTTCTGCCTTTACGTGTGGACGGGATTATTTTTTAAAACGAAAACGGAAAATCTCCGTTTTCAAAAATACCCGTGTACGTGTGGACATAGCCACAGCTTCCACTCTAATATGTCTACAAGCTAGTTTTTGGTTGTTGCCTGTTTTGCTAAATGAGGGCTAAGGGCTTAAGAGTTTTTTTTTTTTTTTTAAAGAGCTGCTTCCTGCTACTTAAATACCAAAGCAATCCTAAGGTGAACGCTAAATGATGCTGAAATGCTTTGCAGGGCTGAGGGGAGCTCCTTTCAAGTCATGGAGATCTGTTGCCTTTAAGATATTCTTTAAATATTAGAAGACTTTACTGGAGGATCAGGCTTGTTGCCTAGATCACGGATATAGTGGAAAACTTCAAGTTTTATGTCAAGTTCCCTCAATGTCTGGTTAAATTGTGCATGTAAACTGCAGGGTTAAATTGTGCATGTAAACTGCAGGGTTAAATTTGAGTTTAACACAGCATTGAGACTACCAAAATCTGGCAGACGTGTCAACTTGGCTAGTAAATGCCTAAAAGTTGCCAAAGCATTTTGGCAATCAGTCACTACGCTCACAATGCAGTGCCTAAAATTGATTTTAAATTTGTTAAATATTTTCAGCCTAAGACTACATCCTCCAAACAAGGCGTTCCAATTACTACAAACATGCAAGCATGTTTAACACTAATTTAAAATAAATCAAAAGCTTTCATGAAATTATACAAAAAAAATACAAGTTTCTTTCTGAATTAATTGCAGGAGCTTTCACTGCATCAGCAGGAAGATCTTTAAATGACTTTACAACATAAAGTATCAACTTTTATCTAATTAGAGAAACCAAAGCATACGATTCCATTAGGGATGACAGCTCTGACTCCAATCACACATATTCAGTGAATAAGCTAACAGTACCCAGTTCTGTCACCTCTATATGTAGCAAAGTAGGTAATTACTATTCATTTCTTATTATGCTGAGGCAATTTTGTGGCTTGCATCATCTGCAGATTTTCTGTTTGGGAATGAAAATAGTGCCTGTGAAAGGAGGTTATCATGGCTTACACATTATTTTCTGTGTATAAAGTTTTTATCAGGCTGCATATTTTTATTCTCACATCATTATGGCACGAAACTAAGAGAAGGTAAATTAATCTTCCCACAAAACAAAATGCATTGTAGACCCTTTTGCTGGGAACATATATTTATTAACTAGTTACTCTGATAGTTGTTATGTGGGCCAGTTTCTTAGCATCCACCTGCCTCTGCTTCACTCTCCCGCCTTCTTTCTATCTCTCAATTCAATATTAATTCAATTTAATCTTCTATTTAATTCAGGAACTCTCTCTGGAGTCTCCTTTTTCTTTGATCGTCTCCTTGCTTTTCCCTCCCACTCTTCTTCACTGCCCCCTCCCCCCTTCAATCCATCCTTTTCAGGTTTCTATTCTCTTTTCAATCTCATATTGCCTTCAACTGCTCTACCTCTCCCCTGCATTTCCAGGAGAGACGGGGAGAGAAGTGAAGCGAAGTGTAAGGAAAGGGGAGAAAGTAGTGAGAAATAGAAAAGCTTCATGAAGTAAGAGATGAAAGAACAAAAGAAGATGAATGCAAAAAGGACCGACTAAGCAGAATAAGTTTAAAATGATAGAAGAGAGTGTATTCGAGGATAAACAGATGTGATGAGGACTAAGAGAAGGGGGAAATGATGGGAGGAGAGAAAAGGGACTGAGAGCCTTGAGAGGCACAGAGGGGAGGGAGAAACAAGAAGATGATAAGATAGGAAAGAGGGGGAGGAAGAGACAGCAGCTTTCCCAGATTGCTGATATTTCTCTGGGTTACATCATTTACAATGCCCCCCTGTCAGCCCAGTGGTGAATGTGCATTAACCCCTTGCCAAGGGAAAACCAATTAATCTCAGTGGCCCTTGCTTTCCACCATCCAATGAAATACCTGAGTACAAATATTTAGTGAATTACTTCTTTTGGTAACCATAGTCACCAACGCTGTTTATCTTATCTTACATACTTATCTTAATTATGAAAATTTATAAAAATGACAGATGATGGATTGTTATTTTACAAATAAATACCTTTTCATAAAGGGCTGAATCATGAATACTTAAAAAAAAAAAAAGGGGAAAGCCAATTTAAATAATGAATGGATGCTTGGTGGTTACCTTAGTAACTGTCAGATATACACTTTCATTTTCAGTATAGCTATCTGTGAAAGCATAAAAGTAAGCCATAAAACTGTGCTGTGATGTACCAGGATGTATATAGAGCTTTACTGAGAGCACTTTAGACTACAAGCCATATTTAATCATGTATTCACATAGTGCTTTATTCTACACGCTTCTCTTATTCATAACCAATTTGGAACAACCAATTAATATAACATGCATCCAGAGTTCGCAAAGGAAAATCACATGACTGTAGCAAAAACAAGCTTCAGAAAGAAAGGTCAGGATATTTAAACTAGAGATGGCATGATACCACTTTTTTATGTCCGATACCGATACCGATATCATAAATTTGGATATCTGCCGATACCGATATGAATCCGATATAGTGTGTTTTTTAATCAATAAAACTGTTTTTTTAATATCTTGCTGCATTTTGTATAAGTTCATACTCAAGTTTAAATAAACAACAACACTAAAGCTATTCTGTTATACCTGTATGTAAAAAATACACTGCGCCCAAAATATTTCATAGTTCAGCAACACTGATCAATCTAATAAACTTAAACCTACTCCATCCTCCCTATTCTGGTATTTTAAAGAGTACTTAGTTAGGTTGCTTAATATTTCTGCTAATAGGGTTGCAAACTCCCAGCAAAAAAAATAATAGGGAACCACCCCCTCCACCTCATGATGCTTAATCGACGTAATCAACTTTAATTTGATGCAGTGTGAAAAAAAATGCACAGAAATAAATTATTTTTCAAGAATAATTAAATAGATTCAACATCTTTCTTCTACAGAATTGCAGAATTCACAGATGGTACTTTCCCAAAGGAAAAAGTACTATAGCTTACTAGGTATGGGTATTGATAAGATTTTAACGATTCCGATTCCATTTTCGATTCTGTTTAACGATTCGATTCTTTATCGATTCTCTTATCGATTCTTGTTGTTAAAAAGGAGAACACTAAGGTCGATTAGCTTAGAACTGTTTTATATCTTCTCTTTCAACAAGATAGAAATTTAGGAGTAACATGGCCTTACAAACCCAACAGTGAGATCTTAAGAGATCCACAGCCTACGGCTCTTCAATGGGGTGTCACAGGGTCCCCGGGGAAAATTGTAAATGTAAAATAATAAAATAAATATTCTTCTGTAGCAATAACAAAGTATAACATAAATTATTCTGTAGCAATTACACAAGAATATCCAGTAATGTCCCTGCCTACAATTAAACACATTCACTTACCATCTGCTGTGGCAAATGGCTGCAAGGTTTTGACCACAAACTAGTCACTGCTCGGTGACATTCGGGCCTGAAAAGAGATGCTACCGGTAGACTGCAGCGACAACTGCCAGCGAGCGCCAGCCAGACTCTGTCTGTCTGTCTCATCATGGTCACCTAAATGCACAATGGCAGGTTTTGTAATAAAGCAGATCGCGCTAACATAATATGCACTGTTAGTTGATTATTTACCTGCCGCATTAACGGGAGATGACGTGCAAACGTTACCGCTGCTGCTGCTGGGTTGGAATTCACGAGTCCGTTGCGGAATTAAAGACATTCATTTAAGTTCATCGTGTGTTTTGTGAGCAAATGCTTTTGCATATTCGTAGTGTTTCCTCCCTTAATGAAATATCTACTTTGCAAGTATTGCAAGTTGCCCTGTTGTCATCCGTTCTCGTAAAGTATAAACAAACTTTTAAGCGTTTGAGCCGCTTAGGCGCCGTGTTTCCTGCCAGGTACGCTCCGACGCTCCGCAACGTGGTGACGTCATTCGGGGCGACTGGAATCGATAAGGGAATCGTTTGCAAAAATGGCAAACGATTCCAAGGAATTGAAACAGTGGGAACCGGTTCTCAACAAGAACCGGTTTTCGATACCCATCCCTAATAGCTTACTAGGGTATATTAGACTTAACAGTTACTATATACAGTAATGGACTTCTATACATTTTACATCAGATTAAAACTTTGGGTGTAAGATTCAGATAATTATTTATTAAAAGCGAGACATTTTAAATGAGAATAAGAAAGAAAAGTATGTCTTTGTGCCCCCTTTTCCCTGTTCATGCCCTATCGGCCCCCCTGGCTAAACTTTGCTAGATCCGCCCCTGCACAGTTACCAGCCGTCAGCTACGTAGAAAAGGATCCTGGTCTACAAAGTAATATTAAATAAATTCTAACAACAGCTTATCAAGGTTAAACGTGCTGCTGTTGTTCAGACGCTGGTTTCCTCTTTCTGGTGCAAAGTGGGCCAAAAACAAAGAAGAGAGACGGACTCGCGACAGAAAAGCCGATCAGCTGATCATTAATAAGTTTCACCATTGAAGTAGCAGCAGGAGAGGGAGAGGCAGTCGCTCCATATATCGGTTGTTAAGCTTAACGTGGGAATGCTTTACAAACATTCAGAGATGAACTTACACACTTGCTTTACTTCTCTCTGGGATAACTTCCTCGGAGATGAAATGCTGGTTTGGTAGCGGCTACAAATACACACAGCCGCTCTATCACATGACGCACACTGCTCCGACGTGCTACGGTTATGCGCCGAGTTACGCCGTGTTGCAAGTTTTGTGAGGTGCTTTTTTGACATTTAATGGATCGAATTACATTTTTTATTTCTCTCCGGTATCCGATCCAGTAATTTAGGTCAGTATTGGACCGATACCGATACGTGATATCGGATCGGTCCATCTCTAATTTAAACCAGGCAAAGCGACATCGCTAACTACTGTGCCACTACGACACCCATTCTCACGCCCAACTTGCTACATATGCTGGTTGGATAATTTAAAACAGTTTTTTTCCAAGTGTGATGTAGTTGGAATGACTTCATCAGGTCACTGTGTCTGAAAAGATTAAATGAGACTTCGGGTAAATGTGCTCTGCTAGAATTGTCACTGTTGAGAGATGCATAACTGTGGTTACCAAGAAAAGCAAGCTTGCTGTGAGTTGTAACACCTGTATAATATTGGGAATTGACTGATTTAACCCAAACTAGATAGTTTTGGTGCTTAAACCTAACCAAACAGCAACAGAAAAGTGAAAGTCAAAAAGTAAAGTAAAGAAAAAAGTTTGTCTAGCATGAGCAGCATTCCCTGATTACGCTCAAACGTCTGTTTCCTGGTGTTAGGTTGTGTGACTTTGTGTGTGTTTTCTAGTAGGGATACATGCCGTGTTAAAATGTGATGTGAAGGGACGTATGCAATTTGAATGAAAATATCTTTGAAAATCCCCGGATTCATAATCCAATTGTCAAAGCCAAATGACACATCTGATGACTGGAAACTGTCCAATCACAAGTGGATTTTTTTTTTCTGTCCCGCAAGTCTAACATAACCTATGAGGAATTTCCCTTTTACATATCACACTGAATAAATGAATTATGATTGCAGCCATTGGGGCACCATTCCACAGACTTACTTGGAGCCTCAGTACTAATTTTCTTTTCCATCAATAGACTCCATTACATTCCCTTCTCACAAGTCTTTGCTGTGTTTGATGTGTCTGCCCGAGGGAATCTCTTAAGATATGGAGGGAAATTGAGCACAAGAACCTCCCATGCTAGGCCAAATAAAACCAGGAAGGAGATCATTTGATTAACGCAATCAGTTTTTTTCTTTTTCTTTTTAACATTTTCTTTTGCACCACTAGGGTGCTAGTTGCCAGTGAGTATTTCTGAAGGAGCAAGGACAGCAGGGAAGGAGTGGTCCACATCTCCTTCACAATTAAGATCATAACTACAGACAGAGACACTCTTAGCACACACACACAGACGAGGTATGTTTTTATTTTATTTTTGTTACATTTCTTTACGATGTAAGGATTTTACTGTTATTGCCTTGATTGCAGTTTATTTTATTTTCCCTCCAGCTTTACTGCAAGAACTAGGGCACCCTCCCTCTCGCTCACTCTCTCTCTTTATCGCTGTCTCTTGCACACATACATTAGCCTAAAGCTGAAAACAAAATATACCTGGTGAGAGAGAAACATGCATGTGGTGAAAATAAAAGAGAAAAAGAAGAGAGGGAGGAAAAAGAAAAGGAATGGCTGCCAGGAAATTGAGGCCAGAGAGGAGGAGAGAGAAACAAACACACATACTAAAAACATGCTTCATAAAGCACACACGCACACACACACACACACAGAGACTGCCGCTCACACACATTAGCCTGAAGCTCAGCGCAGCTACACCTGGCAAGAGACAGAGATAGAGACACAGAGAGGCAATAGATGTGAGCTTGCCTGTGAATTGAGGTCATGCAGAGAGAGACACAGGTAATGACAATAGGGGGTAGAACAAGTTAAGGAGCACTGATGGTGCACGGGAACTTTGCAGCATGGGGAAGAGGGGGGAGGGAAAGGAGGCAAATGCAGTAAAGCTTCTTCAAAGGTAGAAGGTAGATTTCTAACAAAAAGCTGTTGGGAACAACTGAAAAATGTTACGCAGCCAAATAGATGCTTGGAAGAAGAGCAAAATATCGGTTGGTCATGATAATGTTGTGCAGTGAAGATAATGAGAAAGCATTCAGAGAGCTGGAGAAACAAAAGTTTAAAAAAAAAAAGCTCACAAACAACTAAAGATGCTTTAAAAAAAACCTCCTTGCACAACCAAAAATATTCTGTGTGCAGTCACACTGACAGGAGTGGGATCAAAGTTTTGCGCAAGAATGTCAGAGGCGTAAGAGAGCAGTGTCAAAAAAATTAAGAGTCTGTTCTCAAAAGCAGTATAAAAGGACAGAAGTGAGATGCAGAATAATGGGATAAAAGATTTCCATGTTGTGTAACAGAAACTGGAATCACACAACAGAAAACAACTTCAAATCTGTGGATAACACAAGCAATTCAAAACCAGTGATTTATATTTTACCGATGACCTGAACTGTTTCACTTAAAAATCATTGTGTCAGTGCCCTGATGTGTGAGCATATGTAAGCATACATATGAATGAATGCAAGCGTAACATCCCGGGAGCATCCCATCACCATGTTTTCTCTTTGCTCATCCCCTCTTCTCCCATTCTTTCCAATGCCAATGTTCCAATAGAGCCTCTATGAATACTGGTAATAGCTTTTAATATACACAGAGCCGTTATTATCAATCATTTAGCCTCTAGGTATTGAGTTTAACTTGATTTCCTGTGTGGAATCTGTTGAGTCGCTGGAGACTAAGGCATGGAATCAGAAGGCATGTTGCAAGATCTTCTCTTGTCTCTCTCAAACATGTTGACAGCACCTTGATGGTTTTCCCCCTGAAGATTATTATTAATGTTTAAATGTGTAAAACTCGCTTCATCTCGCTTCCTCATTCTCATGTGTATACCATACTGTGGTCTCCCTTTTGTACCTCCATATTTTCCTCCTCTGTCTCGAGTACACTGCACTGTGATCTGCTCGCTGTTTGTCTTTCTCCCCGTCTTCTCCAGTCTCTCTCAGCCAGGAGTGCCCACAGCTTGCTTCTCCTATTCCTTCCTTTTGCTTTGGTTTATTTATTGAGCATAATTACATCGTAAACCCCTCACTTGTATCTGTCATGGTGAAGTTTACTCTGCACTCTTACATACTCGCTTTATAAATAAAAATGCATTTCATTCCTCTCACTTCACACTTAACAATTCTTAAGAGACATTTATGTAAAAATGTCATGTCATTACTAACCAAGGTTTCCAATGTGTTCCAGGTCGGTTTATGTAAAGGACCACAGTAAAAAAAAAAAAGCATAACGGCATGCAGGTCTGCAAATCCAAAGCTCAAACTTCCTTCCTTTCTTTCTCTCTAGTGCTCAGATGCACAAACATGCATAATGAGGGAGCAGCTTTTTACCTTGAAGACACAAAGAGGGGGAACATAGTGAAACAGACAGAAAGAAGGCTGGCAATGGGCCTGAAACATACAGAGGGATTGTGGGAGACAGAGCTAGATGAATATTTCTCTTCCATCTCTTTTCTACTTTCATCACAGCTGCAGTTTTCAAAAACCCTGAAAGGGAAATACACACAAACACCAGCGCATACACACAAATACTGTGCACACACAGGGACTTACATACAAAAGACATGGATCAAAATTTCAAATCCTTGACTTTTTTTTTCTTCTTTTTTTTTTTAGAAAATGTGCTAAAAATAATTTTAAAGATTTCAAAAAACACTTCACTGTACAGCTCTACATTACAAACAGCTTTAAAACATGTCCCTTAGCTAAAGTGAACTCGGAACAGCAAAAGAACAATAAAGTTGGATGGCATCATTTTAATACTACACCATTTTCTAGGAAAATATTACAATTTAATGACTCATAAAAAATTTACAGCAAAAAAACAGGAGCTGCATTGAAACTAAGGAATCACACACACTTGGTAATAAAGGCACATTTGATTCTTGCCATTCTGGCAAAAAAAAATTTGATTACAATGAAATGGAAAATTAGTAGAACTCTTCAGTCTCCATTCATTAGCAAACTTGCCTCTGAGAATGAAAAAACATTATTCACTGTTTCCAACAGATTATAAGAGACAGAAATGTGAAGGAGGGCTTATTGAAAAACGAGTTCAGCTAAAGTTAAATAAGATGGAAGAGGAGCACTTTCACTTATTAGGTGCTGTTTGTGAAATGAAATACCTCTTCCCTGTCACGTCTTAAGAAAGCCTAGCGGCACCTGTCCTCCTCACTTTTTCAAAGGCGCAGAGTCCTCCTGAAAGTTCTTAAAGTGCTGAGTCAGTGCCGTGACCCTATAGGACCCATCAACCACAAACCAAACATGCACGCAGAGTAAAAACAAAATCATACTTGCACACCCCAAGACACAACCAAACCTTAAACTTAGGCATGCACACATATTAGATGAAAGGAAAACAACTCATCTGGTCAGCACAACTTTGGCCCTCAGGAATGATGCTATCTCAATGTTTGTGTGTGTTCACATGACACCTTAAACTAGGCTAGCTAATACCTGGGGCTTTAACACTGACACACACACACACCCACATGCATACGTATACTTGCAGGGCGATGATTTGTTCCTTTTCCAGAGCTTTAAATTGTAATGTTGACTTTGGGATTCAATATTCTCCTGCACTCCACATGTTATATGTACGTATAGCAAATAGCTTTTGCATGTTTTTCTGTGCTTATTTGGATTTCTGCACAAGTTTAAAGCAAATGTGGACATTTTAATCTGTGCCAGTCACTCATGTATATCTTATAAAGTCCTAGGCTAAATGAGCGATCAGTACATCATACAAGAAACAGTCCAACGCATTTCAGTCAGCATCACAGATGGAGTTTTTGAGCAGTGTCTTTTATAAACAAGCAAAACACCATATGAGTTTGCTGCTGTCGCTAAATAAAGCAAACATGTGTTGTTACTTGGATTCCAAGTAACAACACATGTTGCCAGTAACTTCATAGTCATGCTGGACATTGTAGAGCATGGCTGTCATGCACAGTTTGATCGTCATCATAGCCACTGTCAAACTGAAGTGGCTGTCTGCAGTTTGTCGCACCGTTAGTCATGCAGTTACATAAAGTCAGGACTTTCTAGGCGCTGTTTACTTTTTATGGCTGCTTCATACATAAAAACATTGTTTTGCATAATGGACTAGTTTGGAGAGCTCTATATTGGAAAGAAAAGTCACACAGTGCCATTTTAGAAAGCTCTGACGTCCTTTAGAAGGCAGTTTGGAATAAATATGCAGTCACGATACACAGAAAGTTCAAACTATGTCATCTGCTCTAAGGTTTCCCATATCAGAACATAAAGCCAAAAAGTTTGGCTTAGTTCTATTGTAGATTTGCTGCTGTGCTTGAGATCATTTTTCTCTTGCATGACCTAGTTTCAGCCAAGCTTTAGCTGTCAGACAAATGACCTCATATTTGATTTTAGCATACTTTGGTATATAGAGGAGGACACGGTAAACTCAATGACTGCAACATGCTAAGGTCTTATGGCTGCAAAATAAGCCCAAATCATATTTGGCTTTCACCAAATGTGATTCCAACATCTCCACTTTGGAATTGTCTCTCCAAAGGACATTGTTCCAGAACTCTTGTGGTTTGTTCAGATGCAACTTTGCAAACCTCAGCTATGCTGCCATGTTCTTTTTAGAGAGAAGAGGCTTCCTCCTGGCAAATGTCCAAACAAGCCATACTTGCTCAGTCGCTTTCTAATTGTGCTGTCATGAACTCTAACATTTAACAACTGAGGTCTGTAGAGTCTGAGATGTAGCGCTTTTATGAGCATCGAATTTGCTTTGACATCAATTCCTGGGAAGATCGGTCTTGAATGTCCCACTTGTGAATTAGATTGAAAGACAGCAACAATTGCTTCTTTGAACCTGGTATCTTTCATTCTTGGCATTGTGTTAACACCCACCTGAATGCTACAGATCAGCAAACTGGTAAAACCTCTGCTTTCATAGAGGTGTTCACACTTACTATCAGCACCTGGCTGCTACTTACCTTCCTAATTCCTGTGGAAACAGTAAACGTGTACTCAGTTTTCCACATATTGCGTTTGGATTTTGGCTGAATTTTTGTTAAATTAACAAATTTTACAACATGTTAACAACCATGATTTTTTTTTTTTTATCATGTCCTAATTGGTAAAATCTTAGAATTATAAATGGTGTACTTCCTTTTTTACCCAGAGTTGTGTGTTATTTTGTTTGCAATCATCTGTGCTCATCCTTTACTCTTCACTTTGCCCTCACCTGCCAACAGATTGAGCCAAATAGCTGCCCTCCCTGAACCTGATTCTAAAAAAGTATTATTACTGGTGTAAGCGTGCTTTTTTTCTCCCCACTGTTGTCAAGTACAGGCTCATGGGGGATGTTTGGATCATCAGGGTTCTCTCTTTAATATTGTTTCGTCTGCACCCTATTATATAAAGGCCTTGAGAAGAGTCTTTGTGAACTGGAGTATACAAAGATGGAAAATAATAATAAATAGAAACCAGCCTGACCTGCTGTTCACAGCTGGAACACTTTTTCTAACTGATTGAACTAACCACCTTTTTGTCCTTGTATTATAACTTGTTTTTTCCTGAAAACTATAGACACAATTTATAAAAAAAATTCCCTTGCTAAGTAAAAATCTGGACTAACCAATATTCACTAAATGCGATTGCACTTTTTAATCAAAAGCAGCTGCAGAGTTTTAAAGATCTTTTGGACTGATGATGTAAGGAGGCAGCAACCAGCCAGCCAAGTGAAGAGTCGTGACTAACAGTAATACATACACAAGAAAATACACTTGGAAAACACACAC
Source organism: Oreochromis niloticus (assembly GCF_001858045.2). Classification (NCBI taxonomy): domain Eukaryota; kingdom Metazoa; phylum Chordata; class Actinopteri; order Cichliformes; family Cichlidae; genus Oreochromis; species Oreochromis niloticus. The sequence continues at coordinate 19,059,173 of NC_031985.2, read as the reverse complement.
AAACACACCCACGCAAATACACAGCCAGGCAGCCACAAGCAGAGGCAAACACATCTGCACTAATATGTACTGTCACATGTGCACACATAAATAGACACACATACGCTGTCATCATAAAACGCAAAACATTTTACTTCGTGATTTTTTATGAGAGAAGCAAAGTGGAGCAGGGCGGTTTAAAGAGGGGAAGGAGAGCCATGAGAGCGTCAGTTGAGTGTGGCTGATTGGATAGAAGAGCCAACATAATGAAAAGGTTCAGTTCCCAGTATTACCAAAGTGCCCTTGAGCAGTGACACGTAACGCCAGTTTCCATACAGTGTGTGCCAATTTGATATAAGCACATGGACACTCAATATAAACTCAATATGTTCATGGTGTTGTCTTTCGTCTGTTAGATTATGGTCACACTACGTAGGGGCATAAAGAAAAAATTAAACAAAAAACTAAAATTAAGCAAGCAAGCGCTGATTGCAGAGGCTGTAAATAAAGTGTTTTTTAAAATGTTTTAAAATTGCTACGTTTGGACATAGCTGAAAAAATGTTCTTTCGCAGGTGACTGCTTACTTCAGAACATGGGTAGAGAACTAGGACAAATTAGTGCTCTTTAAGATTCAAAGTAGTCAAACGACGTGGACCAGATATGTTAATAACTTCCTTCCTGAATATTTCCCTCAGGTGGACTTAAAACACAGTGGAGGGCTTATTCCAAATACTGTGTCCAATTTGGCTTGGGGATGCTTTAGGTTGCCTTGGAAAGAGCTGGTGGACACATCTGGGGATAGAGACATTCGGGCGTCGTATAGTGGTTTAGGAGGAAGGTTGACTCAACCACAGGGTTTGTGGTTTTCATCCCCAAGGGAGGCTTGAGTGCTATCGATGTGCTACTATCATAATTACTGTCAAATTTCTCTTTCTACAGATGCAGCCATTTGCCTTTTACTTAGACTACTAACATCGCAGCTTGTCATCCAAAACATCAATTTTAAGGTAAGAACCCAACGTGTGTAATGCTACACTGCTTTATTAGATAGTTTTGTGCACAAATCCATTATTTAAGTCAAACTAGCAGTCTGCTAAATGTACTTAAGAGTCCTTAGCTCCTTTGCACCCATAAAGAAAAGCCTGTAGCTCTGGAGCTGAACAGCATAATCCAACAATAATGAAGACTCCTAATTAGCTTTGTGTGTGTGTGCGTGTGTGTGTGTGTGTGTGTGTGTGTATTGATGTGAGCTCGTCAAGAGGCGGGTGGTATGATTCCAGTTGTCGGGGGGTAAGTGAGTGTGAATCAACCCTGCTGACATCAAATACGCTCAGACACAAAGACACGCGCACACACCAAAGCCCAAGTTAAGCTGTACATGCCACTCATTGCACTATTCATTGTTCTGTGTGCCATGAGCCATATTGTGTGCGGAAAAAGGAAGAAATGTGTACGTGTGTGTGTGTGTGTGTGTATGTGTATGCGTGTGCGTGCACTCGAGTGTGTTTGTGTGGGAGAGAGAGACAAAGAGAAGGAGCAAGAGGGGGAGGATGTCTGAAAGTTTGTAGAGTAACACGCTGAAAATATTTATGCGTCTGTGTCTTGTTTTTGTGCATCGTTTGTGTGGGTGTGAAGACACATGAGCATGTGCGCGTAGGTGTGCGTCAGGTTGCTGAGGATCGCTGAGTCATCTGGCCCATTTTAATTTACTCCGTCTCTTCAGGAAACACCTGCTATGACATCGTAACCTTGAGTAAACTCTATTGGCTGGCGCTACCGTTTAAAAGAGCACAAGTAGCCAATGAGAACTGACAGCGGAATAAATTTCATGTGTTAAAACCAAATGGGCTCTCTAGAATGAACAGAGGCAGGCGATAATATGGAGACAAACATATGTAACCTGGGATGTTCACATAGAAATGATCGATGTAATCAATGTGTTCTATGGGAAACAAGAGTGCAATAGCAGTTCATCATTACTGCTCAACCCATCAGCAGTTATTTTTCACCTTACATAATTATTTGCAAAGGGAGGCATTTAAAAAAATCATATGACTCTGTTAAAACAAAACCCCTAATATTTCATGACTCATCTTAAAATGGATTTATTCATCATATAATGAATTTTGGGATGTGTGGGATAAAAAGAAAAAACAAGCACTCATATCTATAATCACAAATCA